>NC_044406.1:20354901-20969068 GCF_006542625.1 Nomascus leucogenys | reverse complement strand
ACTCCCTTATATTAAGGTGAGATCATGTGAAAAATGTTTGCCAATGCAAGGTAAGCAGAAGTGACTTGTATCACTTCTGGACCAAGGCAGTTAAATAAAGGATATGTCTCCTTCTAACTCTCTTCCCTCTTAGCCAAACTGGATATTGACATCCTAGCAGATCTTTGCTTCAGAGATGACAGAGCGTCCATTAGCCAGAGCATCCTTGAATGATTGCTTGGAGCAGATGTCCCCAAACCCCACTAACTAGACCTGCATTGGACTGTTACGTGAACAAATAATAAGTTTCATCTGCTGAAATGTTTAGGATTCTCTATTATAGTTGCAATACCCAAATTAATACACGGACCTAGAAACAAATAACAACAATACAATGTGAAGAGTACTGTGCTGGGTGTAGGGCGTGATGGGAACACAGAACTCACACTGGGTAGGAAGATGGCAGAGAAGTCACCAAAAGCATACTAGAGAAGTGAAGCTTTAAAGGATAAGAAGAAATTGATTTTCTGGAGAGTGTGTAGGTGATAGGTGTCATTTTAAGCAGAGGGAACTCAGTGTGCACAAACACACGGATATTCAATAACATATTAGGGAGTATCATATGGTTTAGTAGAGCTGAAATAGGGTGCATCGAGGGTAGTAGGGAGGGTGGGTAATTACAGAAAGAGTGATCTTGTGTGTTAGTCTGAAGTATATGTATTTCATCGGAGTGAATATGAGCTTCTTAACAGTGTTTAAGCAGGGGCTGATATGATTAAGCAATTTGAATATGTGAGACTCATAGGAGGAAAAATTTTTATCTTATGCAACCTAAGATAATGCAAACTCCAGAAGGGCAGTTATTTGTATAATATTTTAAATTGTATCTAAGTAGTAGTACTACAGTATTTTGTCTACAACCATTCTAAGAATAATTTGGGGGAAGCACCTTGCTTCTGGATGACATTCAATTTAGGCTTTTAACAAAATCATCTTTGGTTCAACTTCACTATAATGGATCTGAAGAAAATGTTATGAAGACACAGAGTGCGTTAAGATCTTTATATAATGGTCCTTTGCAAATGGGTATGCCATATTCACTCAATCCACTACGCATTATTCAAACCAACTATTGTGTCAAAACACTTCGCAAAAGGGAGATTAGTATTGCAAATATGGAAATGTTTAGATATCCAAAATAAAACAATAACACGGAAAAAGGCTTTTTAATTGAGATGTAATTCAAATATCATAAAATTCAGCATTATAAGGTGTACAACATTTGTTTTTAGTGTATTTACAAAGTTATCCAGCTTTTACCACTATGTAATTCCAGAACACTTTTATTACCCCAAAAAGAAACCCCGTGCTCATTAGTACTCACTTCCCATTCACCTCCTCCTCCTCCTCCTGTCTGTGGAAATCACTAAAGTATTTTCTGTTTCTATGGATTTGCCTATTCTGAACATTTTATAGAAATTAAATTATACAGCATCTGGACTTTTGTGTCTGGATTCTTCCACTTAGTATAATGTTTTAAAGGCACATTCATGCTGTAGCATCTATCAGTATTTCATACCTTTTTATGGCCAAATAATATTTCATTGTATTGATCTACATTTTTATTGATACATAATAGTTGTACATATTTATGGAGTACATGGCATATTTTGATACATGCATACAATGTGTAATGATCAAATCAGGGTAATTGTGTATCTATTACCTCAAACATTTATGGCTTCCTCGTATTGGGAACATTCCAAATCTTCTCTTCTAGCTATTTTGAAATATACTATAAATTCTTCTTAACTGTGGTTGCCCTCCTGTGTTATTGCACATTAGAACTTATTCCTTCTACCTAACTGTATTTTTGTAGCCATTAATCACACTACATTTTGTTTATTCACTCAGTTAATCGCATGTAGGTTGTTTCCACCTTTCGGCTGTTATGATTAGCAATGCTATAAATATTCACATGCAAGTTTTTGCATATACAATCATGTACCAGATAACATTTCAGTCAATGACAGACCACGTATATGGCGGTAGTCTCATAAGATTATGATACCATATTTTTACTGTACCTTTCCTATGTTTAGATATATTTAGATACAAAAATAATTGCCACTGTGTTAAAATTGCCTATGGTATTCAGTACAGTAACATGCTTTACAGGTTTGCAGCCTAGAAGTAATAGGGAGTTTGATTCCATCCGGTCTCATTTTAGGCTTTTACAAAAAGATAGTGTGCCCTTCAAATGTATGGTATGGTGATGGACACCCATGAAGTGATTGATTCAAGCTTTGTGGTTGAAAGTTCTACTACTGAGACTTCTTTTTTAATTTTTTTTTTTTTTTGAGGCGGAGTCTCACTCTGTCACCCAGGCTGGAGTGCAGTGTTGTAATCTTGGCTCACTGCAACCTACACCTCCCAGGTTCAAGCAGTTCTCACACGTCGGCCTCCCTAGCAGCTGGGATTAAAGGCGGATGCCATGATGCCTGGCTAATTTTTGTGTTTTTAGTAGAGACAGGGTTTCACCACGTTGGCTAGGCTGGTCTCGAACTTGTGACCTTAGGTGATCCGCCCGCCTCAGCCTCCCGAAGTGCTGGGATTGCAGGGGCGAGCCACTGTGCCTGGTCCACTACTGAGACTTCTTGTTTTGAAGCACAGGCTTCTCAGATCATGAAAATCATTAACATTACTGCTATTACATAGCAGCCTAGGTATGTAGTAGACTATATCATCTAGGTTTGTGTGTGTATACTCTATGGTGTTCGCACAGCAACAATATCTGATGACACATGTCTCAGAATGTATCTCAGCATTAAGCGACGCGTGACCTTATGTTTGAGATTCTTTTGCGTATATACTTAGGAGTAGAACTTCTGGGTCATATGGTAACTTGTATTTAACTTTTGGAGGTATTGCCAAACTGTTTTTCACAGAAACTTCACCATTCTACATTCCCACTGGCATAGGTTCACATTTCTTTACATTTTCACCAAGTGTATTTTCTGTTTTCTTTCTTTAATTACAACTATTCTTGTGGGTGTGAAGTGGTATCACATTGTAGTTTTGATTTGCATTTCCCTAATGACTAATGATGTTGAGCGTGTACCTATTTTCCATCTGTATATCTTTGGAGAAATGTCCATTCAAGTCCTTTGCCCATTTTCAAGTTGGTTATTTGTCCTTTTGTTGATGAGTCATAAGAGCTCTTTATTCTGGTTACTAGACCCTTATCAGATATATGATTTCCAAATATTTCCTCCCATTTTATAGGTTGTCGTTTCACTTCACTCATGGTGTCCTTTGAAGCACAAAAGTTTACAACAGCTTAATTTTGATGAAGTTCAATTTGTCTACTTTTCCTTTGGTTGCTTGGGTTTTGGTGTCGTATCTAAGACACAATGCCTAATAAAAAAAGTCAGCAAGATTTACTCCTGTGTTTTCTTCTGAGAGTTTCATAGTTTTAGCTCTTACATTTATGTTTTTGTTACATTTTGTGTTAATTTTTTGTATGGTATTAAGTAGCAGTCTAACTGTTTTAAATGCCTGTGGATATCCAGTTTTTCCAACACTATTTGTTAAGACAACTTTTCTTTCCCTATTGAGTGGTCTTGGGATTCTTGTCAAAAATCAGTTGAGTATAGATGTATAGGTTTATTTCTATGTTCTTAGTTCTGTTCCATTGATCTGTGTCTGTCCTTATGCCAGTATTATACTGTCTTTACTGTAGGTTTGTAGTAAGATTTGAAATTTGGAAGTGTGACTCCTCCAATCTTGTTCTTCTCTTTCAAGATTATTTTTGGCTCTACTGGGTGTCTTGCATTCTCATATGAATTTCAGGATTAACTTGTCAATTTCTCCCCCAAATAGTTTGAATTTTGATGGACGTTTAATCTGTAGGTCAATTTGAGGAGTATTGCCATTTTAACAATGTTAACTCTTCCAGTCCATGAAATTATTTTAAGAAGCGATGCTTAACTCTCTATTGAGGCCTCCAGAATCTTGGCTACCGTCACAAGCTGGCGTCCATGTTTTCCATAGCTACCTCCATATCTTGTTCATTACTGTGAATCTGGAAGGACTTTATACTGTAGTGACTCCTTAATGAGTGAAGTAACAAAATTAAAATTAACTCTAATATAGTGGTGGTGAAAATGAAAAATAAAACAACCGCTAAGGAGGGAAATTTGGCATCACCTATTAAAATTACATATGCGTGTATCCTTTCATCCAGCAATCCCCTTCTAGGAATTCATTTTTCCCATTTCATGTATTCCATAAATAATTATATGCCTACTATGTACCCACAAAAAATTTAAAAATTAAAAAAAAATCAATGTGAAAAAATAAATTTGTAGCCCAAACAAGAAAACCAGAAAAAAGAAAGAAAAACATCTTAAACCTGAAAATGAGAAAGCAGAGGATGTCAGTCAGGAAGCAGAGCCATAAATAAAGACATGGCTAGATATTCACCAATGTTGGCACCTCTTTGCATCTGAGCCAAAGTTGTCTTCAAAATAGGAGACAAATAAAGCTATAAAGTTATCCAATAGACAAATGAAAATGCAATAAGTATGTCACCCAATATTCCAGTTTTATTCCAGATCATCAGTTGTAGCTTTCTATATTGGAGTCTTATATACTACTTCAGTGAATGAATATTATCAGTTGAATGAAGAAGGTGAGATAGAATTGATAGTCTGATGACAGATCTAGAAATATATTTTTTTGTATTCAAGTGTTCCCACCCTATCAAGAGTTTCTGTTCAAAGATTACTTGTAGCCAAAGATATTTACACAACCTCACTAAGAAAAAACCAAAATGAAACAAAAAACCCCACCATATATGTTCAATAATAAAAGGGATTTCTAAATAAATTATGGTATACCTATAAGATGAAAGATTATGCAGCCATTAAAATTACTCATGTGAAGAGTGAGAAAATGTGTTTTATAATTTTACGAAAATGCAGACAATAAAATTAGATCTATGGGATGATCTCAATTAGGGAAAATATGCCTAAAAAAAGTGTGGAAGGAAATATAACAACGTGTTAACAATGTTGCCTTTGGGTGGTAAGATTATGGACACTTTTTTAAAAAAATTTTATTATTATTATACTTTAAGTTTTAGGGCACATGTGCACAATGTGGAGGTTTGTTACATATGTATCCATGTGCCATGTTGGTGTGCTGCACCCATTAACTCGTCATTTAGCATTAGGTATATCTCCTAATGCTATCCCTCCCCCCTCCCCCCACCCCACCCCACAACAGTCCCCGGAGTGTGATGTTCCCCTTCCTGTGTCCATGTGTTCTCATTGCTCAATTCCCACCTGTGAGTGAGAACATGCGGTGTTTGGTTTTTTGTCCTTGCAATAGTTTGCTGAGAATGATGGTTTCCAGTTTCATCCATGTCCCTACAAAGGACATGAACTCATCCTTTTTTATGGCTGCATAGTATTTCATGGTGTATATGTGCCACATTTTCTTAATCCAGTCTATCGTTGTTGGACATTTGGGTTGGTTCCAAGTCTTTGCTATTGTGAATAGTGCCACATTAAACATACGTGTGCATGTGTCTTTATAGCAGCATGATTTATAATCCTTTGGGTATATACCCAGTAATGGGATGGCTGGGTCAAATGGTATTTCTAGTTCCAGATCCCTGAGGAATGGGCACACTGACTTCCACAATGGTTGAACTAGTTTACAGTCCCACCAACAGTGTAAAAGTGTATACTTTTCTTTTTGTACTAATATGTTTACTATTTTGTGGATAATTTTTTTGTAATCAGAAAATAGTAAACTATTTTTTAAGCCAAAGGCATCCGCACCTTTCCTTCTCTTGTGTACTATGGGAGTATGCATTTTGATCTGACCATTGATTGTGGCTCTTTTGACAAAGTGCAGAGTGATTGTGACATATGCTTAGTTCACAGAGGCTTATTATCTTTAGGCAGCCCAACTGCTTTAGCAGCTCTTCAACAATCATTTATTCTTCTGGCAAATGGCACCACTGGACAGAATAGTGAGATCCCATTGACTATCCTAATGTGAAAGGAATGGACGAAAAATACAAAGGTTGTTTTATTAATGAAAAGAGATGATTGATATACTGCAAAAGATAAAATGTGAAGATCCAGAATCTTACAGCGTTATTCACTGAGAATTCCCTAATGTCACTATTATTCCTGGAGAAAGTTTGGTCCGATCTGGAGTGCTGTGAACCCTGAGTTGGATAGTAGCTTCGTTATAGAAGCCTTGCACCTCACCTTACCAGGTGTGCACAGAAGTAGTGTGTTTAATGCTCTTTGATGTCATGAGCTCCTTATGAAAAATCTAGAAAAATATATTGAGAGATATTTTTGAAGACAGTATGTCTTCATTATTTTCTTTGCTTTTTTCAAGATGACAGAATTTTCTACTCATCCTTACATTTTTTTTTTTTTTTTTTTTTGAGACAGAGTCTTGCTCAGTCGCCCAGACTAGAGTGCAATAGCGCCATCTTGGCTCACTGCAAGCTCCGCCTCCCGGGTTCACGCCATTCTCCTGCCTCAGCCTCCCGAGTAGCTGGGACTACAGGCGCCTGCCACCATGCCTGGCTAACTTTTTTTTGTATTTTTAGTAGAGACAGGGTTTCACCGTGTTAGCCAGGATGGTCTCGATCTCCTGGCCTCATGATCCGCCCTCCTCGGCCTCCCAAAGTACTGGGATTACAGGCATGAGCCACCGCGCCCGGCCTCATCCTTACATTTTTAAAAGGTTTCAAATTTCAAGCTGGTTTACGTTTTCAACAATCTTACAAAAACATTTGGGGGTGTGGCTTTCATTGACTGAATGTGCATATTGTGGTTTTGCTTTAGATAGGGTATTCAGACTCAACAGTGGGCATCACGATGCTGCTTAGGGTTGGAAATGTGTTTGTATTGTTTCGCTTTACTTTTGGCTCAGGCAGGTATGAATGGGGGGAGTCAGGTGTCATGGCCATGAATAGGACAGTTTCATTATTTTTTGAGATTCTTAAACAAATCTATTTGGAACATAATCTTGAACCAACCAAATCTCCTGGGAAGTCCTACCAAAAATGAATTCATGTTGCATCCAAACTTCAAGGACATAAATTTATAAAAATGCCGACTGAACATTGCTTTTGGCCCATTAGGCAACCTCAGTAAGAAATGTGAAAGGGAAACAATGAATCTTCACCATCCCTAAGCTATCTAATATGCTTTTTTTCTTTGGATGATTTGTATCAGAGAAGTGGTACGTTGCAGATGATTGGATCACTTTGTAATCCCAAAATTTGATTTCCATTGAATTTACATACATAGAATAAACTTTTAGTGAAAGATTGTCCATCTGTCATGATTGTTCATAACTGAAGTATGCTTGCATTACAATGTCTCATTCAGCATTGTGTCACCTGCGGCTAGCACAGGACCTGGCATAAAGAAGTCCTTCAATAGATACTTGTGAAATAAAGGAACTTTAGTTGCCTTGGATCTTAAAAGGTAGTCTGAAGACATCACGATGGAGATAATCAGGACTGTGTTGACATGAAGCTTGAGAGAGAATCACAGAAGAAAACAATTCTAACATTTTATAGGAAAGTCATCACCTGAAATTGGAGAAATCCCATGAATGGTACCAGCTGCAGTATTATCAAGGACATTGTTCCTGGTAAGCCCTTTAACGCCTCTTAGTTCACTCACTTGAAAAATGACGATGTTCTAGGTCTAAAATGCTGTGATTCTTTCTGAGTCTCCTTCTATAAACCTTGCAGCCTTCTCTATGGACCACAACTTACTTGAAACAACTGAAGTGGTTTCTCTTGTCAGTTTCCTCTCCTAGGCTCAAGCTACTACACTGGAGTTTTTGAAGATCACCTCTGTGTTCTATTTTCACTGCCCCTTCATATGCAGAAAATAAAAGACTCTCTTGAGCCATCCTAATTAGGTTATAATGCAAACCCTAAATTGGCTGCACGCTTCTGTTTTTTGCCCTTCATGCTTTATTTTAGTCTCTTTTCCACTCCATACTTGCAAAGCAGTTTCCCAGGATTGAGTCTGGAGTGATGTTTAGAATAAAGCCTCAGTAAATTTGAATTCACATCATTGGCCTTACCAACATAGTTTTTAAAAAACAGCTCACAGACCTTAAACAATCTCAGTAAGTAGCTTAAACAAATCAGTTCTAATATAGCTTTTAAGATGATTGCATCTTCTCAAACTCCAAGATCCAAATGGATGAGATTTTAGAAATCTCACAAAACAGACTAGTGGCCTCTCAAGCTAAACCTGGAGTACCTATCACCTTATTTGTGACTAATCTAGTGCCGGATACATACAAGTATATTGAATACATTTATTACCTTCCAGAGAGAAATTCTCGGTAGCATTCATCTGCTGTTTCTGTTTCCTTATCTGTGAGGAGTTTTTCCCCCTCTCATTTGCTTTCATAACTCTTTTCCTCACACACTCATATAAATTTAGATACTGCATGAAACAACTAACTCTGACTACAACCATAAAAAATGTAGAAGCAGAGAATACATCCTATAGAGATAGGAACTTTGTATGAATAAGAAATTATGTGTGATTGCGAAGCTAATGGTTAAATTTGTTCAGAGATATGATGACACTGGAAGAGCTTAACAGCAGGAACAAGATGAGTGGAATCAAATACCGATTAACCAGAATGACTCTGGAATGAGATCTACCAAATAATTTACTTTACTGGTTAATTAGCAACTAGAATTTGTAGATGTTTTTTGAGTCCATGTATTGTTTATTTGGTCCTCATAACTACCTAGGAAGGCAAGCCAAGCATTACTATTATCCTAGTTTCACAAATGACAAAGCTGGGGCCTAGAGGCTCAGTGTTTGCCTAAGATTGTACGACTAGAAACTGATAAAAACTCACATCTTCTAACTGAAAAGTCCATCATCTTTCCAATACAATACATTGAATCTGATTAGCCAAAAATTAAGCTAAACCATTTTTTAAAATCCTGCTAAAATTCTTCTAAAGTATATTCATATACTTGCTTCAGAAAAATAGATATGCTGACCATATGTAAGTCCTTTTATCATATAGATATAAAAAAGCCAGAATCCTACTATGACAAAAAAGACCCCAGTTGGTTATTATTATGTATAAGTTTCATTTTAGTAAAGATATTAATCGAAAGGAACCTTGGGGTGGAGAAAGAGTGGTGAGTTTCAGTGCAGGTACAGCTCGAGTATGCCACTGACACAGCCCATATCCCAATCAGATAAATTTATTGCAGCCAGCACTGCGAATATGTCCTTTTCCTCCTGGTAACTGTGCCTCCATACATAATGGAGTGAACTCTGTTTCTTTTTATGTCAAATTCCTACTTTTAATTTTCGACCCAAATGCTGCTTGCAACTAAATTCCCATAATTTTTATCTGTAACATCTTTTTGAACTTAACACATTGACTTTGAAGTTATTTGGTGTACATATCATAACTCCTTGATCAACAGGGACAGAGTTATTTCTTCTTTTTCATATCCTTGGGGGCTTTACACATAATGGTATTCCTTAGATTCTTGGAATCTGCATTGAGGTAGACGCGGGATTTAACTAGGATGTGGTTTTACAGTGACACATGAAGCAATGAATAAATGGAATCCATAAAAGTGTATTTGAGGCTGAAAATTAAGAAGAAGAATTAAATGTGTATTCACTTAAAAATAATCCTCAGAAGTTGCACTTAGGAAATAGGGAAAAGTTGGTAATAACGTTAAGTTGGTGCAAAGTAACTGCAGTTTTTGCCATTTGTTCTGTGGTAAGATTGCTGGGGTTCGAATGCTATCTCTAGCATTTACTAGTGGGGTTGTATTGGGCAAGTTGCTTAACAACTCTGAACCTAAGTTTCTTCATCTGTAAATTGGACGTAATATCTATCTCATTGGATTATTGAGAGGATTATATAAATAACATATGTGAAGCAATTGACACTATACCTGACATATAGTAAGCATTCATTACACATTTGTTAGTTAGTAGTATTAAGAGTAGTAATAATAGTAGTAAATACTGCCTGGTGCCTTTTTAAAATCTCAAAAGTCGTAAATAAAGTGAAACAATAAACTAATGTTAAAGGAAATAGGGGACATTGGAAGGGGAAGTAGATGATGATTTCTAATAATCACAAACACAGGATTTGATTGCAATCTAGACCTGAAGCTGAATTTTTATTGTTATATAATATCGGTACATTTTATAGGGTGTATAAGGTATTTTGTTACATGCATAGAATGTGCAATGATAAAGTCAGGGCATTTAGAGTATCTATCACCTTGAGTACTATTTATATGTGTTGGAACATTTCAAGTCCTCTCTTCTAGCTGTTTTGAAACATACAATACATTGATGTTAACTGTAGTCACCCGACTCTGCTATCAAACATTAGAACTTATTTCTTCTATCTAACTGAATGTTTGTACCCATTAGCCAACTTTTCTTCATTCTCTATGCATACACACCCTTCCCAGCCTCAGATATCTATCATTCCACTCTCTACCTCGATGAGATCCACTTCTATACTTCCCACACATGAGTGAGAACATATGTTCTGGCCGGCTTATTTCACTAAACATAATGACCTCCAGTTCTATCCATGGTGGTGCAAAAGACAAGATTTCATTTTTTATGGCCAAGTAGTATTCCATTGTGTATATATACCACATTTTCTTTATCCTCATTAATCTGTTGTCACTCAGGTTGATTCCACAGCTTTGCTATTGTAAATAGTGCTGCAGTAAACATGGGGTGCAGGTATCCCTTTGACATACTGATTTCCTTTCCTTTGGATGCATACCTAGTAGTAGGATTGCTGGATCATATGGTAGTTCTATTTTTAGTTTTTAATGAAATCTTCATATTGTTTTCCATAATGGCTGTACTAATTTACATTCCCACCAATAGTGTATAATAAGAGTTCCTTATTATTATGCTGAATCCTTGCCAGCATCTATTATTTTTTGTCTTTTTAATGATGGCCACTCTAACTGGCATGAAATGATACCTCATTATGGTTTTGATTTGCATTTTCCTGATGATTAGTGACATTGAGCATTTTTCACATGCCTGTTGGCCATTTGCGTGCCATCTTTTAAGAAATGTCTATATCCTTTGCCCATGTTTTAATGGGATTATTACTTTTTTGCTATTGAGTTGTTTGAGCTCCTTGTATATTCTGGATATTACTCCTTTGTCAGATGAATAGTTTGAAAATATTTTCTCCCATTCCACAGGTTGTCTTTTCACTCTGTTTCTTTTTCTGTGCAGAAGCTTTTTAGTTTAATATCCCATTTGTCCATTTTTGTTTTTATTGCCTGTGCTTTTGAGATTTAGCCATAAAATCTTTGCCTAGACCAATGTCCTGTAGTGCTTCCCTTACATTTTCTTCCAGTAGTTTTATAGTTTCAGGTCTTATATTAAGCTTTTTAATCAATTTTGAGGGGTTTTCTTGTGTGTGTATGGTGAGAGATAGGGGTCTAGTTTCATTCTTCTGCATATAGATATCCAGTTTTCCCAGCACCATTTATTAAAGAGGGTATCCATTCCCCATATATGTTCTTGGTGCCTTTGTCAAAAATCAGTTGGCTGCAAATATGTGGATGTATTTCAGGGTTCTCTATTCTGCTTCATTGGTCCATGTGTGTCTATTTTATGCTAGTACCATGCTGTTTTGGTTATGGTAGCCTTGTAATACATTTTGAAGCCAAGTAGTGTGATGCCTCCAGCATCGTTCCATTTGCTCAAGAGTGCTTTGGTATTCAGGCACTTTTTGGGTTCCACATAAATTTTAGTATTGTTTTTTATTTTCTGTGAAAAATGATGTTGGTGTTTTGATGGTGATTGCATTGACTCTGTTGATTGCTTTGGGTAGTATAGTCATTTTAACAATATTAATTATTCTAATATGTGAGCATGGGATGTCTTTCCATTTGTTTGTGTCCTCTTCAATATCTTTCATCAGTGCTTTGTCATTTTCCTTGTAGAGGTCTTTCACCCCCTTGGTTAAATTTATTCTTAGGCATTTTTTTTGTAGCTGTTGCAAATGAGATTGTCTTCTTGTTTTTTTCAGCTATTTCATTACGGGTGTATAGAAATTCTACTAATTTTTTCATATTGATTTTGTATCCTGCAACTTTACTGAATTTGCTTATAAGATCTAAGAGTGTTTTGGTGGAGTCATTATGTTCTTCTAAATGTAAGATCATGTCATTTGCAAAGAGGAGCGATCGGACTTCCTCTTTACCAATTTGGATGTAGTTTTCTTTTTATTTCTTTCTCTTGCCTGATTGCTCTGGCTACAACTCCCAGTACTATGTTGAATATGAATGGTGAGAGTGGGCATCCTTGTCTTATTCCAGTTCTTAGAGGAAAGGCTTTTAGCTTTCCCTCATTCAGTGTGATGTTAGCTGTGAGATTGTCATATATGACCTTTATTATGTTGAGATATTTTCATTCTTTGCATAGTTTGTTGAGAGTTTTTTTTTTTTATCATGAGGCAGTGTTGATTTTATCAAATGCTTTTTCCACATCTATGAGATGATATGGTTTTTGGATTCATTCTCTTGATGTGATGTATTATGTTTCTTGGTTTATGTATACTGAACTACCCTTGTATGGGATGCAATCTCACTTGATCCTGTTATGTTATCTTTTAGTTAATTTTATTATTTTAATTTTTTTAGAGACAGGATCTTGCTCTTTTGCCCAGGTTAGAGTGCAGTGGCATGATCATAGTTCACTGTAACCTTGAAATCCTGGGCTTAAGCAATCCTCCCACCTCAACCTCCTGAGTAGCTAGGACTGTAGGTGTGCACCAAAAATTTTTAAATTTTTATTTTGTAAAGACAGAGTCTCACTATGTTGCCTAGGCTGGTCTTGAACTCTTGGCCTCAAGCGATCTTCTCACCCCAGCTTAGATTACAGGCATGAGCCACCATGGCCAGCTTGTATTATCTTTTTGATGTGCTACTGATTTCAATTTGCTAGTAGTTTGTTGAGTATTTTTGCCTCTGTTTTCATCAGGAATATTGGCCTGTGGTTTTCTTTTTCTGTCATGTTCTTGTTTGGTTTTGGTATTGGGTTAATACTGGCCATGAACAATGAGTTAGGGAGAATTCTCTTCAATTTTTTGGAATAGTTGGAGAAGAATTGGTGTTGGTTCTTCTCTGTAAGCTTGGTAGAATTCAGCAGTGAAGCCATCTGGTCGTGGGCATTATTTTGTTAGGAGACTTTTTATTACTGATTCAATCTTGTTACTGATTATTATTGATTACTGATCTGTTCAGGTTTTCTAGTTCTTCCTGATTCAGTCTTTATAGGTTGTATGTGTCCAGGAACTTATCCTTTTCCCCTAGGTTTTCCAGTTTGTTAGTGTATAGTCATTCCTAATATTCTCTGATGATCTTTTGTATTTCTGTGGTATCATTTATATTTCCTTTTTTTTTTGTTTCTGACTTTGTTAAACTGAACTTTAAGAATCCTAGTCTCCTCTCCTTTGTTCCACTTTTCATTTACCAAATAAATCAATCATTCCCCCATATCCTACTTCACAACTCTCAGGGAGTGCCCTATTGTAGAATATCAAATCCACGTCATGTTTCCAGTAAAAAAAAAAAAAAAAAGTCATTTAAAATCAGTTTGTTGAAACCTTTTCTAAGTCTGCAGCATTCACTTGTCTGTGGCACAGATGGCCCCAACTCACATCAGCCTCAACAGATTCATTTACTGTCCCCCTCCCCGAAATGCCAGACAGATAAACCTTGAAGGACATGGGACTACTGACCTTTTAAATGGATAACATTTTAAAAGGATTCTGAGTTGTCTACTTATTCTACATCAAATAAATACGCTGCCTTCATCCTAACTCCTGATGGATAGAAGGAAATGAGTAAAAGAAAAAAAATCTTTGCCCACAGCCAAGAAAGAAGAGAAAATGTCAAAGATCTTTTATCTAAAGGGAGTGAATCTGACTTTTTGGTTCACTTTGGAGATTGCTAAAAAATACTAAAGGAAGAAATTAACAACTAATTGTCCCTCAGCAGAAAGGTAAAAAAGCATGAAAAAATCTAGGGCAAATCTTTGTAAAGAGGTATAGGAGAAATTGGGCGTTTTGGATAAATAGCTTGAGATTATACTCCTACTATGAGCTTTCAGACTTTTCACGTGAATAATTCCCATCTTGGTAGGGCATCAAATCTATCACTAGAATATATAATCTTGACAAGTAGCAATGTTCGATTGTATTGAAAACTCTTTGCTTAGAAGCATCAACCAACTGGCTTTTCAAAGGCATGGCCAATGGTACACAAGTTCAAACTTGAACTCAGAATGTCCTGAGTGCATGCACTAAGCCCAGCCTTGCTCTTTGCTTATTAGACTTTTTTCATCTGAAGGAGCCAACTACTACATTGTTACTTCTTCTTCATTGTGTTCCTGTCCCCACCCTGGAGCCCCAGGAGTTATTTGATCTATTGATCATAGTTTGTTGATTATGTGCTTTCCTATCTGTCTATTTCCAAAGTAACATTGATAACAAAATACGTAATGGAGCTTATATGTTGTAGGTAATTTGATCAGTGAAATGGATTAAGGCCTGATTTTTGGATCAGGTACTTTGATCAGTGAAATGGATTAAGGTCTACTTTTCCTTAATTTATGAGGACATTCTGGGATCCTTTGAAATATCCACAAAACAGTCTGGTAGCTTCTTTTGAGCGCCACACTCTCCAGCATTTCCAATAGTTACCATGGTCACAGGTGGAAAGAAGTTAAAACATCTTACATCATTCCGTTATGATACTTTCTAGCCTATAAACTCTTTCTCCACAGAGACATCATCAGCGTTTATTTGGTCTAAGAACACAGAACGGAAATTCCTATGCTAGTTTAAGAAAATCATTTGAAAAGTTAAACTGCTCTGCAGCAATGAGAATAAGAAATTATAGTTCCTCCACAATAACATATGTGAATCTCAAAACATAATGTGAAAGAAGCCAAACCCCAAACAATATATACAATATGATTCCACTTATTTAAAGTTTAGATACAGGTGATGCAAATATATAGTGTTAGAAGTCTGCAGAGTGGTCACCCTTGAGGGGGAGGTAAGTAAATGGAATGGGGCATGGAGGGGGATTCTGGGAAGCTTGTTAAATTGTTTCTTGATCTGGGTTATAATTAAGTGGGATTTACTTGGTGGCAATTCAACCCTATGCTTATTATTACTTTTCTGCGTATATGTTACACTTCAACAAAAATTCACTAACATAATATAACTAAAGGAAATTTTAAAATATTCCACCAATACTAAAAATATTTTAAATGTTCTATACAAAAAGTGATACATTAATAAATCATAGATAAAAATAAAAATGTTTTAACAAGTTAAATGGGAAACTATCATACCCAAAAAGTAAGACAATTAGGATAATAGGAAAAAGACTGGGAAAGAATACATTGAGGACTACAGTTTAGAAATGCCATCTATTTCATAAGCGAGGAAAATAAATTCCATGCAGAAATTTAAGAGAAAGAATAATTTCAAACTGTATAGAGTTTGATCAAACATCAAACCACTTCATTTTACAGACTTAGAGACAGAGAAAAGCTGTTTGTTCAAGCTCACGCAGCTGGTCAGTGGAAACTATAACCCAAGCCTCCCCAGGCCTCTCTCCCTCTTTGTAGAAGATGAGGACAACGGTTAAACTCCATATCACAATACAACTTTTCAACACAATGACAGATCTGATAACATGGAAGGTTAGAGTGCAGGTGGATGGCTGCTGCTGTGTACCTTTTCAGATTCCAGGGCCCCAGACTTTGGGGATGTTCCAGGAGTGACTTTCCCAACATTGTAATGAGTTATGAGAAGGCATGGGAAAGCAATGTCAGCTCCTGCTGAAACTTCAGTGGAAGAGACTGAGTGAATCAAAGAATAGCAACACTTGAACATCTGGAAACACCAGATCCCAAGAATGAGTTAGCCTCATTTTAAATATAAAGAAATTTCCAGAGTTGACTAGAGTTGACTACGAGGAATAATTTTAAAGATTAAGTGTCAGGGGGCAGACTTTGTACACGTCTGTGAATACTGTATACTTCTGAATAGGCCAAAGCTCCCTCTCAGAAGTCTCCCATGGGAGAAAAAAAATGAAATAAAAAGCCATTCCATTTCCCTTGTTCCCCAAGCAATAACTGACAGTAGGGAATTCAAACAGATGAGGTGAAGTAAAGAGAGGAGTTAGCAGTAGGAGACTAAGTCATATGGGCAGAAGAATTAATTTAGAAGGCAGAATCAACAGAGATGAGGTGACAAATGGGAACAAAGTAAAATAAGAAGTCCAACTCAATGGAAAGGATGCCTCCAGCCCATCAGTGGAAAGGCACTGCTTTCATAATTGTGTTTTGGTTTTCACCAAGTATCAGGGAATCACTCGACCAAGGGTGGGAACTTACAACAACCATGAGATGGTAATGGCAGAGAAGAAAACCTTGGCAACAATGGTGATACAACTCAGAAAAGCAAAGGCCTCCATTCCCATCTGTTTTTTGAGATTCTTTTTTAAGAAAGGGATTTAAGACCCATGCGTTGTTCATTTCACAGATTCTATTTTGCACTACAACACAGGCAGTAATCCCAGGCCCTGTGTGGAATAATGTCTTTCTAGTGTTCCACTTGAGAACCTACATTTGCTGCTAATGTGGGGCTGCATGTGATGACAGCCTGCTAGTTTCCTGCTGGTGGACTAATGGCTGCAGCTAAGCACTCCTTTCAAACTGTGCTCAAACCCTTGATGTGGAGATCACTTCCTTTGAAAGCTTGTCACAATTCAAGGACTATGGAGATTAAGAGCCCATTTAAGGATTCAGCCACAAAAGCTGAAAATTATGCACTTTTAAGGACATCAGACATCTGGCAATTAATGTACAAAATGGTTGTAGATTGGTGTTTGGGTAGAATCTCTCAAGGCTGGGAGACTAGGACCTGAGGATGTGTGGGTCTCTCTCACAGCCCAGAGTCCTTGAGGGAGTGGGCCAAGTGCTTGGGTAGATCACAGCTTGGAAGTATCAATAGTCTTTTATATAAATCATGGGAATTCCTAGAAGTTCTGCCTGCTAGTAGGTACATGATTCATTACACAGAATTATACATCCTTGATAAGCTGCAAGGTAGGTACCCTCTAAAAATGTCCTAGTCAAATAATTGCCCAATTTTTTGATCCTTCTCCAGGTCATCTGACATGGTTACCCTATCCTAATGCAGGCCCTGGAGTCCTGGGGTACAGAGTGAGGTGTTTTTGCTTTGTCATCAGCAGCTTCCCAAAGAGTGGAAGAGTGCTCCACTCTTGAGTGCTCAGATTGCAGTTATCATGCCCCTATAAAGTTCTAGAACCTAAATCCTGTAATTATCTGGAAAAACTCTACAACAGTGACATATACATGTGTGTGTATGCACAAATACATGTGGTATAAATCTATCAATTAGATTATTGTGATCTGCAAAATACCAACCAAAGTACATAACACGAGGCTGCTTCTTCCAAAACTCACCTCTCTTGGACAGACATGCTCTCTAAACAACATTAAAAGTGATAAACATGCCACCTGGAAACCATCCTTCATCCTTCCCTTATCAGTGTAGCCTTAAACTAAAACATTGTCTTATCTGGCCTGTTTCCCAACCTTCTGTCCACCCACTGTGTGGTTCCATCATTCTGGGAATATTCCTTTTGCATGCATTTGGCTTTCACTGGGAGTCTCACTTCAAGGATGCCAGCTTCTCATCTCCCCAAACCCTTCCCCAATAATAAGAATAATGAGGTTAGATAGACAAGTGAAGGGATAAAGGTGAGAGCCTGCTATAAAGATATTTAACTGATGAAGCCCATATCAATGTGGCTAAATGTAGCCATATACCAAAATTCAATTTGTGTATATCTACATAGCTAGGATACCTGGCAAGGATCTGAAATATCAGTCTGTCACTTATGTGTCAGTAAAACTACACTGGAGAAACTGTACCAACTAAGTTCATATAGTCCTGAATTAAATTTTTTCCAATCCAAAAGGAACAATACACAATGTTCAAGACACTAAACATGAGTGCTTTGTTTTCCTACTTTTTATCATTTATCATGAATAAAACTCACATTTAAAAAAAAAACTCTCTTCACACAGACTCATCCAGAGAAGTGCCCACATATGCCCTTCCTTCCAATCCGGTCCTCTCATCATCACCAGACGTCCTTGATTCTCCCTTCACAGGCATCTCCAACCCCAGCGTTAGTAGTCTCTGCTGTGAAATTTCATGAAGGCCTTTTGAAAAGTTAGCAGCCAAGGATCTAGTTGTATGATTTGGGCAAGCAACTTAAACACTGATGTCCTCAGTTTCCCAATCAGTTAAGGAGGGGCCTAGGGTAAATTGTTATCAAAGTTTCTTCAAGTTTTGAAAAAAAAATCAAAGATGTTAGAAGAAGGGAGGAAGAAAGAGGGAGAGAGAAATAATTAGCTTATCTGTCTTTGGAGCTACAAGCTTCTTCCCCCTTTGTATTTTTCCAAATTCCCTAAGCTTCTCTCTGTCATCAAAAGACCAAAGCCTTCCTATTTCTCTAGCAAAACATATAATCAAGAATTTATTACTTTTTTTTAATTTTCTTTTTCCATAAGTTATTGAGGTTCAGGAAGTATTTGGTTACATGAGTAAGTTCTTTAGTGGTGATTTGTGAGAGTTTGGGGTACCCATCACCTGAGCAGTATATGCTGCGCCATATTTGTTGTCTTTTACCCCTCCCACTCTTGCCCCTACGTCCCCAAAGTCCACTGTATCATTCTTATGCCTTTGCAGCATCCTCATAGCTTAGCTCCCACGTATCAGTGAGAACATAGGATGTTTGATTTTCCATTCCTGAGTTACATCACTTAGAATAATAGTCTCCAGTCTCATCCAGGTCACTGCAAATGCTGTTAATGCATTCCTTTTTATGGCTACATAATATTCCACCACATATATATATGCCACAGTTTTTTAATCCACTCGTTGATTGATGGGCATTTGGGCTGGTTCCATGATTTTGCAATTGTGAATTGTGCTGTTATAAAGATGCATGTGCAAGTATCTTTTTCAAATAATGACTTCTTTTCTGCTGGGTAGATACCCAGTAGAGGCATTGCTGAATCAAACAGTAGTTGTACTTTTAGTTCTTTAAGGAATCTCCACACTGTTTTCCATAGTGGTTGTACTAGTTTACATTCCCCCCAGCAACATAGAAGTGCTCCCTGATTGTTGCATCCATGCCAACATCTACTGTTTTGGGATTTTTTTTTTAATGGCCATTCTTGAAGGAGTAAGGTGGTATCATATTGTGGTTTTGATTTGCATTTCCCTGATCATTATTGATGTTGAGCATTTTTTCATATGTTTGTTGACTATTTATATATCTTCTTTCCAGAATTGTCTACTCATGTCCTTAACCCACTTTGTGATGGGCCTATTTGATTTTTTCTTACTGATTTGTTTGTGTTCATTGTAGATTCTGGATATTAGTCCTTCATCAGGTGTATAGATTGTGAAGATTTTCTCCCACTATGTGGGTTTTCTGTTTATTCTGCTGACTGTTCCTTTTGCCATGCAAAAGCTCTTTAGTTTAATTAGGTCCCAGATATTTATCTTTGTTTTTATTGCATTTGCTTTGGGTTCTTGGTCATGAAATCCTTACCTAAGCCAATGTCTAGAAGGGTTTTTCCAACGTTATCTTCTAGAATTTTTATAGTTTGAGGTCTTAGGTTTAAGTCCTTAATCCATCTTGAGTTGAATTTGTATAAAGTGAGAGATGAGGATCCAGTTTCATTCTCCTGCATGTGGCTAGCCAATTATCACAGCACCATTTGTTGAAAAGGGTATCCTTTCCCCACTTTATATTTTTGTTTGCTTTGTCGAAGATCAATTGGCTGTTAAGTATTTGGGTTTATTTCTGCATTCTCTATTCTGTTCCATTGGTCTATGTGCCTTTTTTTTTTTTTTATACCAGTACCATGCTGTTTTGGTGACTATGGCCTTATAGTATAGTTTGAAATCACATAGTGTGATGCCTCCAGATTTGTTGCTTAGTCTTGCTTTGGCTATATGGGCTCTTCTTTGATTCCATATGCATTTTATAATTTTTTTCCTAATTCTGTGAAGAATGATGGTGGTATTCTGATGGGGAGTCCATTGAATTTGTAGATTGCTTTTGGCAGTATGGTCATTTTCACAATATTGATTCTACCCATCCATGAGCATGGGATGTGTTTCCATTTGTTTGTGTCATCTATGATTTCTTCCAGCAGTGTTTTGTAGTTTTCCTTGTAGAGGTCTTTCAACTCCTTTGTTAGGTATATTTCTAAGTTTTTTTTTTTGTTTTTTTTTTTGCAGCTATTGTGAAATGGATTGATTTCTTGATTTGATTCTCTGCTTGGTCACTGTTAGTGTATAGAAGAGCTACTGATTGTGTACGTTAATCTTGTATCCGGAGACTTTGCTGAATTCTTTTATTAGTTCTAAGAGCTTTCTAGAGGAGTCTTTAGGGTTTTCAAGATAAATGATCATATTGTCAGCAAACAGTGACAGTTTGACTTCCTCTTTCCTAATTTGGATGCCCTTTATTTCTTTATCTTGTCTGATTGCTCTAGCTAGGACTTCCAGTACTATGTTAAAGAGGAGTGGTGAGAGTGGGCATCCTTGTCTTGTTCCAGTTCTCAGAGGGAATGCTTTCAACTTTTCCCCATTCGATATTATGTTGGCTGTGGGCTTGTCATAGATGGCTTTTATTACATTAAGGTATGTCCCTTGTATGTGGATTTTGCTGAGAGTTTTAATCATAAAGGATGCTGGATTTTGTCTAATGCTTTTTCTGCATCTATTGAAATGATCATGTGATTTTTGTTTTTAATTCTGTTTATGTGGTGTATCACATTATTGACTTGCGTGTGTTAAACCATCCCTGCATCCCTGATATTTATCTTTTTGATATGTTGTTGGATTTGGTTAGCTACTATTTTGTTAAGGATTTTACCATCTATGTTCATCAAGGATATTGGTCTGTAGTTTTCTTTTTGGTTAGGTCCTTTCCTGGTTTGGATATTAGGGTGATGCTAGCTTCATAGAATGAATTAGAGAGGGTTCCTTCTTTGTCTGTCTTGTGGAATAGTGTCAAGAGGATTGGTACCAATTCTTCTTTGAATGTCTGGTAGAATTCTGCTGTGAATCCATCTGGTCCTGGGCTTTTATTTGTTGTTGGTAATTTTTTTTTTTAAATTAGCCAACTGATATATTTAAGGACAAAATTACATGAATACAATAATTGTTCATTATTTGATCCTTAAATTTAAAATTTTACATATTCTTTTTTTAATTTTATTATTATTATACTTTAAGTTTTAGGGTACATGTGCACAACATGCAGGTTTGTTACATATGTATACATGTGCCATGTTGGTGTGCTGCACCCATTAACTCGTCATTTAGCATTAGGTATATCTCCTAATGCTATCCCTCCCCCCTCCCCCCACCCCACAACAGTCCCCAGAGTGTGATGTTCCCCTTCCTGTGTCCATGTGTTCTCCTTGTTCAATTCCCACCTATGAATGAGAACATGCGGTGTTTGGTTTTTTGTCCTTGCGACAGTTTGCTCAGAATGGTGGTTTCCAGCTTCATCCATGTCCCTACAAAGGACATGAACTCATCCTTTTTTTATGGCTGCATAGTATTCCATGGTGTATATGTGACACGTTTTCTTAATCCAGTCTGTCATTGTTGGACATTTGGGTTGGTTCCAAGTCTTTGCTATTGTGAATAGTGCCGCAATAAACATACATGTGCATGTGTTTTAACTGCCATTTCAATCTTGTTGTTTGTTATTGGTCTGTTCAGGTTATCTAATTCCTCCTGATTTAAGCTAGGAGGGTTGTATTTTTCCAGGAATTTATCCATCTCTTCTAGATTTTCTAGTTTATGTGAGTAAAGGTGTTCATAGTAGCCTTGAATGATCTTTTGTACTTCAGTGATGTCAGTTGTAATATCTCCTGTTTCATTTCTTAGTGAGGTTATTTGGATTTTCTCTCTTCTTTTCTCGGTTAATCTTGCTAATGTTCTATCAATTTTATTTGTCTTTTCAAATAACCAGTTTTTTGTTTCATTTATTTTTTGTATTTTTTTTGTTTCAATTTCATTCAGTTCTGCTCTTATCTTGGTTATTTCCTTTCTTCTGTGGGGTTTGGGTTTGGTCTTTTCTTGTTTCTCTAGTTCCTTAAGTTCTCTAGTTCTTTAGTTCTCTAGCCTTAGATTGTCTGTTTGTGCTCTTTCAGACTTTTTTTTTTTTTTTTTGAGACAGAGTCTTGCTCTGTCGCCCAGGCTGGAGTGCAGTGGCGCAGTCTCGGCTCACTGCAAGCTCCGCCTCCCAGGTTCACGCCATTCTCCTGCCTCAGCCTCTCCGAATAGCTGGGACTACAGGCGCCCGCCACCACGCCCGGCTAATTTTTTGTATTTTTAGCAGAGACGGGGTTTCACTGTGGTCTTGATCTCCTGACCTCGTGATCCACCCGCCTCGGCCTCCCAAAGTGCTGGGATTACAAGCGTCAGCCACCACGCCCGGCCCAGACTTTTTGATGTAGGCATTTAGGGCTATGAACTTTGCTTTTAACACCACCTTTTCTGTATCCCAGAGGTTTTGATAGGTTGTGTCATTTTTGTCATTCAGTTTGAAGAATTTTTAAATTTCCATCTTGATTTCGTTTTTGACCCAATGCTCATTCAGGAGCAGGTTATTTAATTTCCATGTATTTGCATGGTTTTGAAGGTTCCTTTTGAAGTTGATTTCTAGTTTTATTCCACTGTGGTCTGAGAGAGTGCTTGTTGTAATTTCAGTTTTCTTAAATTTATTGAGGCTCATTTTATGGCCCATCATATGCTCTGTCTTGGAGAATGTTCCATGCACTGTTGAATAGAATGTGTGTTCTGTGGTTGTTGGATGAAATGTTCTGTATGTATCTGTTAAGTCCATTTGTTCCAAGGTATAGTTGAAATCCATTGTTTCTTTGTTGACTGTCGTGATGACCTGTCTAGTGCTGTCAGTGTTATTGTGTTGCTATCTATCTCATTTCTTAGGGCTATTAGTAATTGTTTTATAACTTTGGGAGCTCTGGTGTTAGGTGCATATATGTTTAGGACTATGATATTTTCCTGTTGGACAGTGCCTTTTACCATTATATACTGTCCCTCTTTGTCTCCTTTAACCACTGTTGCTTTAAAGTTTGGTGTGTTTTTTTTTTTGAGATTGAGAAATATTTTATTAGAAAAGTAATGCACATTCATTGTAACATCAGCTTTTATTTCTGTGTACTATATGAGCTTCCCAAAACCGTTCTCCAAAGTTAACCATTTAAAACTCATTCATGTATTTTATTATGCATCCTACAACAAAGACTAAGAAGTAGGCAAGAATGACTATAAAACACAGCCTAGTTACAGAAAAGTTAATACATTTTTACATGAAAACATTTTGAAACCAATTTTTTGTTTATTGAAGGATTTTTCTCATGCATATTATCCAAGATTTTTTTCTGTCAGAGTATTAGTTTCCTAGGATTGCTATAACAAATTACCACAAACTGGGTACCTTAAAACAGCAGAAATATGTTCTCTCACCATTCTGGAGGCTAGAAGTGCAAAATCATGTTAGCAGGGTTGGCACCTACTGGAACTCCGAGGGAGAATCTATTCCATGCATTTTTTCTATCTTCTGATGGTTGCCATGTTGTATCACCCTGATCTGTGCTCCAGCTTCATGTGGCATTCTTTCCTTTGTCTCTGTCTTCTCTTCTTTTTATTTTCCTTTTTTTTTTTTTTTTTTTTTTTTTGAGGCAGAGTCTCATTCTGTTGCTCAGACTGGAGTGCAGTGGCGTGATCTCAGGTCACTGCAACCTCCACCTCCCGGGTTCTAGTGATTCTTGTGCCTCAGCCTCCTAGGTAGCTGAGATTACAGACACACACCACCATGCCTGGCTAATTTTTCGTATTTTTAGTAGAGGTGGGTTTTCGCCATATTGGCCAGGCTAGCCTTGAACTCCTGTACCTCAAGCTATTCACCTGGCTTGGCCTCCCAAAGTGCTGGGATTACAGGCGTGAGCCACCACACCGGCCCTATCTTCTCTTATAAGGAACACCAGTCATTTTGGATTAAGGGCCTGCCCTGCTCCAGTATGACCTCATCTTAGCTACTTACAACCCCAATGACAGTATTTCCAAATAAGGTCACATTCTCAGGCTCTAGGAAGTACATGAATTTTGGGGGGACGCTGTTCAACCCAGAGCGTTCAGTTTCTATTTAACATAAAAAATAATTCCCATACTATAAAGGATGAAAAAATGACTTATGAAATAGGTGAATGGTTGTTGAATATACAAATGTGATCTTTTATTTTCCAATTACGTACAGGGATAAGAATTTTTGGGGAATATGTCTCATTCACAAATATGTATTACATGCAAAAAGAAATTTATACATTCTTCAAGTAGGATTCAGGGAATTTACCTAGTTGCATTCTTTTGTTTCTATTTCAAGCATATTGTTCTCCAGATTTTTTTTTCTAATTCTGATTTCCCTGTAGGATTGTTCAGATTTAAATAAAGCCTGTAAAGCAGAAGTAGTAAACAAGACTGGGTACTAAAGTTAAATATTACAGGATAGATAAAATAAGTCTGAGGTAAATTCATGTATTTAATTCTTTTTTTTTTTTAATTTTTTTTTGCACACAAAAACAATAAACATTTTCTAAAAATACATACAAACAAAAAGATGCGTATCAAACATATTAGGAAGGTTACACATGGGAAGTCGGGGAATAGAAATGGGGGGTGGGAGTTAAAATAAGGTAGAGAGGGACTTTATGTGGATCAGTGATAATAGCTCAATCCTCTATTTGACAAAGAAGAGGGAGAAGGAAGAGGAAGAAAAAGAAAGTGGGATAAAGGATCAGAAAGGGAGGAAAATAGAAAAAATTAGAGTATGACTCCAGGGTAGACCTGTTTTGTTGTCACTGAGTTGGTTGGTTGGTTTGTCTGTTGTATTTTTCATGTTTCGCCAAGTTGGCCAGACTGGTCTCGAACTCCTAGCCTGAAGTGATCAACCCGCCTCGCCCCCCAGAGTGCCGGACCACAGGTGTGAGCCACCACGTCCAGCCCCCACATTGCTTCTGGCCTCCATGGTAGACCTCCCAGACGGAGCGGCCGGGCAGAGGCGCTCCTCACTTCTTCCCAGACACGGGGCGGCCGGGCAGAGGCGCTCCTCACTTCCCAGACGGGGCGGCCAGGCAGAGACGCTCCTCATTTCTTCCCAGACGGGGGCGGCAGAGGCGCCTCCCGCGGGGGGGGCAGAGGCGCTCCTCACTTCCCAGACGGGGGGCCGGGCAGAGGCGCTCCTCACTGCGGCCGGCAGGCGCTCCTCACTTCCCAGACGGGGCGGCCGGGCAGAGGCGCTCCTCACTTCTTCCCGGACGGGGCGGCCGGGCAGAGGCGCTCCTCACTTCTTCCCGGACGGGGCGGCCGGGCAGAGGCGCTCCTCACTTCTTCCCGGACGGGGCGGCCGGGCAGAGGCGCTCCTCACTTCCCAGACGGGGCGGCCGGGCAGAGGCGCTCCTCACTTCTTCCCGGACGGGGCGGCCGGGCAGAGGCGCTCCTCACTTCTTCCCGGACGGGGCGGCCGGGCAGAGGCGCTCCTCACTTCTTCCCGGACGGGGCGGCCGGGCAGAGGCGCTCCTCACTTCTTCCCGGACGGGGCGGCCGGGCAGAGGCGCTCCTCACTTCCCAGACGGGGCGGCCGGGCAGAGACGCTCCTCATTTCTTCCCAGACGATAGGTGGCCGGGCAGAGGCGCCCCTCACTTCCCAGACAATGGGTGGCCGGGCAGAGGCGCTCCTCACTTCCCAGACGGGGCGGCCGGGCAGAGGCGCTCCTCACTTCCGAGACGGGGCGGCCGGGCCGAGGCGCTCCTCACTTCCCAGACGGGGCGGCCGGGCAGAGGCGCTCCTCACTTCCCAGACGGGGCGGCCGGGCAGAGGCGCTCCTCACTTCTTCCCGGACGGGGCGGCCGGGCAGAGGCGCTCCTCACTTCCCAGACGGGGCGGCCGGGCAGATGTATTTAATTCTTATCTATTTTGCCCATACAGTTATGCTGATATTTCATTCACTTGGATTCACCAACTTAAAATTTGTAACCGTAATGGAGAATCTTTTTTCTGTATTTGAAAAAAGTTTACTGAGCAAATCAATGGTATGAATATGATTTCAAGGATAACTATTTAAGACAATATTTATTTGTGTGTACCATTAATCAGCATGTCCCCTTCCATACCCCATGTGCCCTTTGACTAATTATCTCCAACTCATCCTTCAGGTCACAATTCAAGTATTATGTTCTCATACCTGGTTTCTGACAACAGATAAAATCCTTACTAGATGCTCTTACAGTACCATGTACGACTTGTTTGTAGTATTTGCCACTGTGTCCATTTTATATTGATTTTTGTGATTATAATGAACGTAATTTTCGTCTACTAAACTCTATAGGACATGTACTGTGGGCCGTGTATATTGTACTTATCTTTGCTTTTCTAATGACAAGTTCAGTACTTGCTTGATTTTACCTTTTTACTTTGCTTTCAGTTATTGATGAATAACTGAATAAATTAGAAGTACATATTACATATAAAAAGTTGACATGTGAATTATGAATCAATCTCATCAATTTGTTAAAGAATCTTCTACCAAGTACTCTTTTCTTGAATAAACTTTTACCCTTATTACAGTTACCATATCTTTGTAACACCGTTAAGGGAGCATTGATTTTACTATATTAAATAGTTTTCTATTTTAAATAGACTTGGCTGAATTATTTTGATTAGCTCAATTAAAAAATACAAGATTCTAATAAGAGACTTTATTATGTACTAAAGGCATTGTGAGCTATTATTAAATACAATTGACATGAAATATAAGTGTTGTGAAACAATTCTCCGTAAGGATTTTACATTTTTACTTTGCTATATATGAACAAAATGGCCCATATCATACTGAAAAATCCCTTTAAAATAATAGACTATAATTTGAAAAATGAAATTTTATCAGTATAACACATATTTAAACTAATATTTTAAAATTTAAAATTCGTAAAAAACCTTCATTTGAGAAAGCTATAGTAATTATTCACAAGTGGGGACATTAAAATTCATCCATAATCATCATTTGAGCCAGAGAAAGACTGTTGCAAATATCTAAGTTCAAAATTTAGGACATGCAGGTATGATTTGACAGCTTGAGTTTACATATTTGGATAAACACAACATAGTATTATTTAAATAAAATTTCCTGGCCGGAGGAAGGACTGCATTTCAAGAGTCCAATATGATGCAAAGATTAACACATTTTTCCAGTCTTGAGATGCTGCTGCTCCCTGAGTGTAACTTTCTCTGTCATGGTAATATTTCCTACAGTTTCTTTTTGAGGGGAAAAAAATGCTAAATGCTATCTCTTTTCAGACGGTCCCACACTTAAACCTATATCAAGGCATTCAGGAACATAACACGAGTAAAGATTAGAGAAATTGTGAGAAAAAAATTTGAAGAACAAGATGATGCTAACTTATAATTTGATAGCTCCTCTGAGCTTGGCTGAGCACCCTCTGGAGTTATCTTGTATATCCTGATCTTGTGGACTAAGTACCTTCTTGTGTATCAATTCCCACGTTAAAGGAGCTCTTCTCATAGAGACTTCTACCGTGTTTTCATGATCTGAACCCAGTTGCAATGTTTTCATCACTTGCTGTGTAACACTTAGGTTAAACGTTTCTTTCATGCTTATTCCAAGCAAAAATCTTTTGACGATGCAGTCCTCTAGTGAATGGAAGGAGAGGGCAACAAGGCAACCACCAGGTCTCAGAAACTTCTGAGCTGTCTTCAGTCCTGTGTAGAGTTCATTGAGCTCATTGTTCACAAATATGCGAAGAGCCTGGAAAGTCTTGGTGGCAATATGAGTAGATCGTTGTAGCAGGTCTTTTCGTGCATAAATAGCAGAGGGAAGAAATGATCCCGTGATGATGCTGGCAAGCTGCTGGTTTCTGGTGATGGGGTAGATGCTGTGTGCTGAAGTGATTTTCTTGGCATGCTTCTCCTCCCCATATGTTCTTAGGATAGGTGCAAGTACCTGTTGATCTAAAGCATTCACAACATTAGCAGCAGTGGGCATGTCAGGGTACCTGCCACCATCCATCCTCATGTCTAAGGGGCCGTCTTTCTGAAGGGAAAAACCTCTTTCGGGAGTGTCAAGTTGTATGGAGGAACACCCAAGATCCATAAGAACTCCATCAAAAGTCCCTGGCTGCACTCCAGCTTTCATTAATAAGGCTCCAGCTTGGCTGAACTAGCCCAGCATAGCTCGGATTTGTCTAGGATACAACTCTGAAAGATGTTCAGCTAATGCATAAGCTCTTGTGTCTCTGTCCAAGGCATACAGAACAATATCTGACTCCTTCTGTAGAATAGCTTTTGTGTGCCCTCCTGAACCAAATATCATATCTAGAAAAACCTGTCCTTTTTGTGGTGACAAACAATGAACAACTTCATCCACCATTACTGGAATATGTAATTTAGCCATAGTCTCAAAATCTCTATCTTGAGATCTGTTTAACTCCTGGGCTTGAGTTTGATCTGTTTGCTCCTGGGCTTCACATTCTTTATATTTTTCTGCTGTAGTATGTATTCTTTTTGGCCAGACACCTAAATTAGGTATGCCAGATTCCAACCAACATGAAAGACATTCTTTATACGTTCTACAAAAATATGGATATTGAAGCATTCTGTAGGTCAACAAATCTGAGGTACGAAGACTTCTCAGTTGGCCTCTAACTTGGGCCAGCGACTACTGCTGTGGTGCCAGGGAACCTGAATTTGCCCACTTTAAAGTTTGTTTTGTCTAAGAATAGCTACCCCCGCTTGCTTTTGGTGTCCATTTGCATGAAATCCCTTTTTCTACCCCTTTACTTTAAGTTTATGTGAGTCCTTATGTGTTGGGTGAGTCTCCTGAGGCAGCAGATGGTTGGTGAGTTCTTATCCATTCTGCAGTTCTGTATCTTTTAAATGGAGCATTTAGGCCATTTACATTCAATGATGGTATTGAAATGTGAAGTACCATTGCTTTCATTGTGCTATTTGTTGCCTGTGTACTTTGGTATTTTGTTTTTGCTTTTATATTTTTGTTTTATAGGTCTTGTGTGATTTATGCTTTAAAGAGGTTCTGTCTTGATGTGTTTCCAGGATTTGTTTCAAGATTTAGAACTCCTTTTAGCAGTTCTTGTAGTGGTGGTTTGGTAATGGTGAATTCTCTCAGCATGTGTTTGTCTGAAAACGACTGTATCTTTCCTTCATATATGTTAGTTTCACTGGATACAAAATTTTTGGCTGATACTTGTTTTGTTTGAGGAAGCTGAAAATAGGTCCCCAATCCCTTCTAGCTTGTAGGGTTTCTGCTGAGAAATCTGCTGTTAATCTGATAGGATTTCCTTTATAGGTTACCTGGTTCTTCTGTCTCACAGCTCTGAAGATTCTTTCTTTCATCTTAAATTTGGATAACCTGATGCCAATGTGCCTAGGCGAAGATCTTTTTGTGATGAAGTTCCCAGATCTTCTTTGTGCTTCTTGTATTTGGATGTCTAGGTCTCTTGCAAGGCCAGGGAAGTTTTCCTTGATTATTCCCCCAAATATGTTTTTCAGGCTTTCAGAATTCTCTTCTTTCTCAGGTACATCGATTATTCTTCGGTTTGGTCATTTAACATAATCCCAGGCTTCTTGGAGGCTTTGTTCATATTTTCTTACTCTTTTTTCTTTGTTGAATTGGATTAATTAGAACATCTTGTCTTTGAGCTCTGAATTTATTTGTTTTCTTGTTCAATTCTATTGCTGAGACTTTCCAGAGCATTTCGCATTTCTAAAAGTGTGTCAAAAGTTTCCTGAATTTATTGTTTTTTCCTTAATCTGTCTATTTCCATGAATGTTTCTCCCTTCACTTCTTGTATCATTTTTTGGATTTCCTTGCTTTGGGCTTCACCTTTCTCGGGTCCCTCCCTGATTAGCTTAATAACTAACCTCCTGAATTCTTTCTGGAATTCAGCAACCATGTTTTCTGGTTCCTTCTCATTTGGGTAGGCTCTGTCAGAGGGAAGGTCTAGGGCTGAAGGCTGTTGTTCAGATTCTTTTGTCCCACGAGGTGTTCCCTTGATGTAGTACTCTCCCTCTTTTCCTATAGATGTGGCTTCCTGTGAACCGAAGTGCAGTGATTGTTGTCTCTCTTCTGGGTCTAGCCACCCAGCAAGTCTACCTGGCTCTGGGCTGGTACTGGGGGTTGTCCACACAGACTCCTGTGATGTGAACCGTCTATGGATCTCTCAGCCACGGATACCAGCACCTGCTCCAGTGGAGGTGGCAGAGGGTGCAGTGGACTCTGCGAGGTTCCTTAGCTTTAGTGGTTTAATGCTCTATTTTTGTGCTGGTTGGCCTCCTGCCAGGAGGTGGCACTTTCCCAAAAGCATCAGCCGTAGTAGTGTGGAGACAGACCAGCAATGGGGTGGGGCCCTAGAACTCCCAAGATTATGTGCCCTTTGCTTTCCACTACCAAGGTAGATAGGGAAGGAGCATGAGGTGGGGGTGGGGCTAGGTGTGTCTGAGCTCAGACTCTCCTTGGGTGGGTCTTGCTGCAGCTGCTGTGGGGGGGATAGGGGTGAGATTCCCAAGTCACTGGAGTTGACTTGGGAATAGTCAACTAGGAGGACTATGGCTGCCTCTGCTGAGTCATGCAGGTTGTCAGGGAAGTGGGGAAAAGCCAGCAGTCACGGGCCTCACGCAGCTCCCATGCAAACTGAAGGACCAGTCTCGCTCCCACTGTGCCCCCCACCAACAGCCCCAAATCTATTTCCAGCCAGAGGGCAAGGTTGGCTTGAAAACTTGCCCCAGGCTATCTGCCTCCCAGCTGTGAGAGAAAAGGGCTTTAGTTCTTCCTCTGCCTGTGAAGTCTGCATACCCAATTTGTGCCCTCCCCCGAGTTCTGGCTAGGAGGCTTCTCTCCTCCCTCAAATTGTTACAGAGTTCAGCTAGAGAATTCCTTCTCCCTGTGGAGTTTTACCCCCTGTTCCTCTGGCCACCCTCCCAATGGATCCCTGTGGTGCCAGGCAGGAATGGCCTGCTTGGGGACCCAGTGAGCTCCCAGGGCCTTTCTGCTGCTTCCTCTACCCTTGTATTTCACTCCTCTCTCTAACTTGACTCAGCTCCAGGTAAAGTCAGAAACTTCTGCAAACAGACCTTCAGCTTCTCCAGTGGGGGGTGTGATGCAGGAGAGGCAGTCTCCCTTTCCCACCTTCACAATTGGGGCACTCACAGTATTTGGGGTGTCTCTCAGGCCCTGCAGGAGCAGTCCGTTTCCTTCAGAGGGTCTGTGGGTTCTCTTGGGATTGCTGGTTTCTTCCTGAAGTGGATCTGGAGCTAAAATTCACAATGCAAGCCTCCGCGTGCTGCTCTGTCTGGAGCTGCAATCTAGGCCTGCCTCCCGTCTTCCATGATCCCCTAAATCCCCAAGAAAAAATTTAGTATCAATTATTGGCCTACAGTATAAACTCCTTGAGATCAGGGACAACCTTTATGTTCTCAATATCTAGAACCTAATGTTAATCCTCTCAGTTGTTCTTAAACTATTGAATGGGATATGATGCCTCTCCTAAGGATCTTTGCAATTAAAACCTTATCTCTAAATAGAATGAAAGATTTAATCTCCTAATGAAGACATTACAAGGGAAGTGGGGCATAGAAGGTATTTTTTGCAGAACATCCTTCCAGTATTCCTGAAAAAAATACCACATTGGTTGACTTTTTTGTCTGAACATGAAGCAGATTAGAGTGCTGGAAGCAGATCTGGCGAGAGGAACCCATCAATCCTCCTCCCCTGAGAGGTGAGCATTATTCCTACTTGTATAGCAGGAGCCTGGCAGTAAAGAGATGGGCACATTCAAATGGTGTGAGCTTAACAAAGGACTATTAAAAGGTCCCCAACAATGTATAATCCAGTACTCTGGGAATAGCATATAAAGAAGCTGTTACGACTCTTACGCCTGAAAAGGCAAGGGCACAGGCAATCTAACAGGAGTTGTAGCCTTCAGTAGAAGCAGCCAACCGGCAATGACTGGGCAGGGAGGGAGATGAGGGAATAAAAACCCTGATCTCATTCTCCTCTCCTCCTACCTACCTAGCTCTTCCTGGGGCTTCATTGGCCAAAATCAACTAGGAGCTAAAAAGCAAGGGAACCCATAGGAGCAGACAGTAAGAATCAACCTGCTAGGACAGAGCAGGATGGAAAAAAAGCAGAAGGTGGACCTGGAGTGGCAGATGGAAAGGATCCAGGCTTCTACTGAAACAGCTTGCTGACAAGCATGACAACTTCCATGCAAGCTTTGGCAGGACAAGCCCAGTTTTGACCCCTGATTCACAAAATCTTGTATTCACTTCTGGTCTCCACGGGTCTGCCCTCATGAGAGTAAGAGCAAGAGTCATCATACCTAGGAGAAAATTGTCAGGGTTTATTGTTCCTTTCAAAGCCACAAAAAAGCATCTCTACTTTTTCCAAGCTTTGCATGAGGTAGGAGATGTTGTATTTTAAAGCCTTGATTTAAGTAAGGAAGTCTCTCCACTCCCAAAACTGAATGATGTGCATGGCTGATTCCATGGTCCTGCCCACAGCCCAGTCACATCTCAACCCACCTGAAAGTTTCCAGGCTCTTTCAAATGACCGCATCTGCTGGGTTCCAGGTCTATAGGCTCCTTTCTGTGAAGGCAAAAGAACTTGGCTGTCTTGTAAGATTAGATGCATCTTTTGAAGCAGTGTCATTCTGGTAGAGAACAATAACTTCCCATAGCTTCTTGCAAGTGCAGCTTGCTGGAAAGAAATGTGTTTCCTCCCGACCCCCCCACCCAGAGGGCTTTATGAGAAAACAAACTGGAAAGATCTCTTGGAGCCACAAAAGCAGGTTCTCTTTCTCCTTCTTTTCTCCTTTTTATCTTATTTTACTTTAGCCACAAAACATGCATCAGATTGTGGAAATTAAATGAGGCTTTAATGAGGCCAATTTCTGTGCTGATGAAATAGTTGACAGCAATGCAGACTTGTTTATTCTTCACTGAAATGGATGCCCCACCAAAATTCACAGGAATATACCAAGAATATAATGAAATAAAGGTTTTTAGAAATCCCTTTGAAAAATATACCAGAATAATCAAAGATTCTATATTAGTAAAAGGCCTTAATAGTACCCTTGTGTATATAAATGTAGTCCTCCTTGCTTGGGAACCAACTGTCAGAAGACCATAAGTTTCAAAAGAATGGGCTTAAGATAAGCCGATATGATGTCAAATTTTGTGGAGTCCAGATGGTTCTGTTGAACTTGTCTTTGGCTGCTTGGTTTGTGGGGATTTTTCTTCTGAGAACTAAATAAACGTGGGTGGTAGAAACATAGCTAGCAACCCAAGAAATACACATGAATCACTGTAGTAAATGTTTCAGAGTATGTGCCCATCCTGAGCTCCACTTCATCAATCCTCCTCCCTCTGAGAAGTGAGACCCTGAAGCCACGTCATTGCCATGTCTCCACCACTTGTTGACCACAGCTAATTGGACCAAAAGTAGACACTTAACTCAGGGAAACCAATTCAGAATCTTTATTGGCAGGAAAAAAAAAAAAGTCTTTCACCATTTGGTATTGGGACACAGAAAGGTCAGTAAAACTACCTATAGGCAGTCATAAACTGATACAAACTTGACTAAAGGCCACCATTTAGAGGCAGCTGTGACATTCCATACATAAACATGGCAGAAGAATGAGCCTTGAGGAATAAAACTGAAGCCACTAATAGAGATGAGAAGATATAAAAGACCATATACTCCAAAGAGAGATATGAATACAGATAGGAGAGGTCTGCCTTGAAGTACGTTGACTTTCCATGTCCTGTTTCCAGTCCCTACTGAGGCCTGATTGTAGGTATTGCCCTTAAGATCTTGGAGATATCCTTGTATGTATTCAAGGAATATCTCCTTTTGCTTAACCCACTTTGGATTTTACCATCAAAATTATTTGTGGACATAATTAACTCTGGAAAGAGCAAATCGGGCATCTCAGGGCTTTAGCTTCCAGAAGCAATATCATGTAGGCACAGGGATTCCCAAAAAAGTGTTGAGCCTGGTTCTCTAATATCAGGATGGAGTATGTCAAAGGGAATCTTTCTACAGGATTGAAGGAGACAGGATGATTGGCAGTCCATCCACAGAAGATGGAGTTACATGAGGCAGCTATTAATTCCTTGGCACTGATAGGTGGGTAGGGTATGTTAGGGGCAGGGATTCTTCAAGGGGCTTGCTTCCTTACTCTGTTCTTTTTCAACGCTTTACACTCCGCAGAACCTCAAGACGTGTGTTTACATTTTGCTGTCACCCATAGCATTGCCTGTTTTATGCATCAGCCTGATCTTCATTTTAACCATACCAAGCTTATGATGTTGTACTGACCCTACCAAATCACACTTGTTAAATTCAGCAAAGATAAAAACATTAAAGTTAAATTTAAAGCAGTGCCTTATAAAATATGTAACATTTCCTAAAAAATGACACAATGTACTTTTATTTTTCAAAGCTCTTGCTTGTTGTTGATGTAACATTTCCAGGTAGTGATAAAGTTTGGGTTATGTGCCCTACTTCAAAAGGCTTTGTACATATTCTATGTTAGTGCACACTATAGAAATCCCATGAGTCTGGAAGCGCAGGTATTAATAAACTTATTTAAATGGAAAAAGTGAGGCTCAGTAAGTCAAATGCAGCCACCCAATGTTTTTCAGCTAATATGTGAATGAGTAGGGACACACATTTGGAAGTTGTAACTCTGAAACTTATACTCTTTCCACTCTAGAAGAAATGTAGAATTCTGCAGAATGTCTAAAATGCAGTCTTTATCGTGGGAACCTATTTAAGATGGGTTCTCACTACGGTGTTTCTAGTTAATAAAGCATGAGAGTAAGACTATATCTGACTCGTTCATACGTTCCTAGCACCTAGAAGAATATGGAATATGTGAAAGGTGTGTGACTTGGGGTGTGGGCCTGCCAGAAACAAACTCTGAAATAAGGATTCATGTGAAAATGGATTATTAAGAAGTGTTCTCAGGAAACCAGTAGGGATCTAGGGAAATGGGACTAGGAAGGGAAGGAAATCAAGCAAGGATAGTACATTAATTCCCAAGGAGAGTAACTTTGACTCAATCCCACAGGCAAGTTCTGGAGAGAGTCTAGGTCACACCTCAGAGTGGTCCCCATAAGTGGAAACTGTGACTGGAGCATTTATTTCTTCCCACCTATCGATCATTTTTTAAGGGATGCCCACAGAGGGATGTAAATTTCCAGGCACTTTTAGTTATTCAGGCAAAATGGGCCTTTGTCAGTTTGAGGGCAAACCTTTGACAATGCAACATAGACACTGGCTTCTGAGAGTAACAGCACACCAGGAGTCATGTGCACAAAAATGAAAAAGGGACCCAAGGAAATATGGACAGCACAATGATGGCATCTGGCACAGTGTTCAATAAATAGTTGTTGAATGAAAGAAATCGAGGAAGGAAGGATGAAAAAGGGCAGGAAGGAAGGAGGAAGGGAGGAAAGATGTAATATTATCTAAATATCGCAGCAACATTTGGAGATAGATACATTTGTCTTCATTTTTCCGATGAAGGAACTGAAGCTCAGAACGGTTACAAAGTTTGCTTAGGTAACACAGCTTGTAATAGTAGAGTCAAAATTCAAGCATGTCTACCTAGCTCCAAAGCCTCTGTACTTTCACTCCTCTATCACATCAAGCTGTCATTCACATGTTGCCTGACCTCCATAGAAACTGCCTGACCACCTTTCTTAACCCACCAAGAGTCGGCTGTCATGGGTGAAAATCTGGATCACTTTGTAGCATCCACATACCTTTGTCCCAAGCACACATCTTCTCTTGTGTCCTAAGATCTTGTCCATTTGAAACAGGATTAGAAAAAAAGAGCTGGACATACAGATGTTCAGATAAAAAGTGTTGACACCATTCCCTATGCAAAAACAATGAAAGATGCCAAGGCCTAATGAAGAGTCCAGTCTCCTGAACTCTCCTGGCATTTTCAGCAGACTGCAGTTTTCTGAGAATGTCTGTGTTTTCCAGAGCATGTCTACTCAGAATGTATGAGCCAAAACCTCTTAGGGATTTTCCATCAGTTGTTTATATTGTGCCTGGATCTACTCGAATGAGTTTATTATAAATAAGATAGAGTGATGGTTTTTTTTTTCATGAATTGAGACTGAAAATTGGTTTTAAATATTGTTTTCAGCCCTAGACTAACTATAAATGGCATTTAGACTGATTGCACTATTAGCAGGTAAAGGGTGCTGAGTTTTAAGGGATTACAACCTGATTTAATATAATTATGAAACCAAATTATAATTAGAGGGGTTTGGTAGGCGGTTATAAGAAGCAGCTATTTCCTTTTTTGTATAATACTAACACATATCCTATTAAACATACAATTTTCTTTCAAAAGAGGAAAAAGGAAATAGAATTTTAAATGTTCCCAAGCTTAGTGCTCTAGTTGTGGCATTAGCCAGCCTCTGCTTTCCTCTAGGATTCTTCTATGTTTCTCCACCAGTCTCCATCACATCCATCCAATCTGTCTCATTAAACATCCTAACCACCCTCTTAACTTTAATTTCAAAACAGGACTAAACTACGGCTGATAAGAGGTCACTGGGTCTATTAAGGGTATTCCTTAGGGCACAACTGTGAAATCAGATTGAATTTCATCTTTACCTTCCTGTCTTGTGCCTTCTTAACCTTTCAGTGCCCCCCTCATTCCCCACCAAGTTTCCAGAGTGGTCATACCATGAAGAATTGATGATTGGTAATCACTTAAGTTGTGGAGCTGTTTCAAAGGCACTGCCTTTTACGGTAGACCAAAATTAATAAATAAAGTAACGATTAACCTAAAAGGGGCTTCCTGAAGCTTCACGAAGCAGTCCATATAAAGTATGATTTAGTTCATTGCATGGGCTATGTAAACTAAGATAATGCCTGCTTTTACAACTCCTTTTAATAAGAAATTTAACCTACCTATAATGGAGAAAATATAACCTTAGCACAGATGATTACTCCACAGAACTATATCTCTGTTAATCTCCCCTCTGGACATCAAAGTAACCTCAGCTTTGTCCTAGATGATACACAGCTGACCACAGAAATATAAACCCCAGACAGCCCAGCATAGTTCAGAAAAACCATTCAACAGACCTGTAGACTCATGAGGAGTCTGAGTCTCCTCACGGCTCAACAAATGGAAGTTGTTTTAAGCAACTTAGCTTTAGAGTGGTTTGTTATGTGGCAATAGCTAACTGATTCAGGACTAGTACCTCATCATGTGTAAGCTAACATTATACAGAGCATATACACAAAAAGAAGTACCCTGGAAGAAAGACAGATGGTCTTAGGCTATAACTATGTGAATAAACACACACACACACACACACACACACACACACACCATGACACAGTGTATTCCTTTACTATTTGATCCATCAAACATAAAAAGGATGGGTTTAGACACTGCTCATAATTTATGAAAAATTAGTGCCATGGTTTGGATAGTTTGTTTGGCCCTGCCAAGTCTCATGTTGAAATTTGATCCCCAGTGTTGCTGGTGGAGCCTGGTGGGAGGTATTTGGATCCTAGGAGCAGATCCTTCATGAATGGCTTGGTGCCATTCTCTCAAAGGAGTGAGTTCTCACTCTTAGTTCCTGTGAGAACGAGTTATTGAAAAGAGCCTGGCATCTGTCTCTCTGCCTCTCTCCCTCTCCCTCTCTCCCTGCTATGTGATCTCCACATGCCACCACCCCTTTGCCTTCCATCATGAGTGGAAGCAACTTAAGCCCCTCACCAGATGCAGATACTGGTGCCATGCTTCTTGTACAACCTTCAGAACTGTGAGCCAAATAAACCTCTTTTACTTATAAATTGCCCAGCCTCAGGCATTTCCTTATAGCAACACAAACAGACTAAGACAGAACTAAGACAAAGTTTTAAATCATTATTTGCCATTATCTGGAGACTGCAAAACAGCCCACTTTAGCTCCCCCCATCTTTGCATTTTTTTGTTATTAAGACATTCTCTTCACCATGACATCCTTGCCTCATGTGGCCCGGGGACATATTTCTGCACCTTTTTTACTATCAATTATCCTGAGTGATAAAAAAGAAGGTAAAATGGTAGATCTGAGTTTATCCTGAAAAATGTATATTTTATGAGTTAGATCCCAAGCACAGCCCTTCCCAGTAGCTGATGCCCGAGACTGTTTGTAAGGCACGCCCTTTACGACTCTATGCTAGTGTGGATTTCCATCCCTGATTGGTAGGCAGTTTTCCTAGGAATTACCTGAGTCTTGCTTAGAGGCCTATCTGTATGTTACAGAAAACTGATAACTACCCATATCAGCTGCACTAAGGACTATAGATTTTTCAAACAATAGCATCAAAGCCTGTTTTTTTTTTTCTAGAAATAGTGCATGCATCCTGTTTTTTTTAAGGGACCAGGCCTCATCTCTTATCCTTAGGATCCATAGTTCTTGAAACTACTTCTTATAATGTCATCTGCAAGTTTTCAAAGTGCTTTCAAATATCATTTCATCTTCATAACAGTCTTGAGACAGACAGGGAACTAAGTATCAGAAAATTAAATTGGTTTTCCCAGGGTCATGCCAGATTGTTAAATGGCAAAGACCATTTCACCACAAACTCCTATTTATTTTTCAAGTTCAATTTTAAATGCTGCCCCCTCTGTGAAGCCTCCCAGACTCCACAGGCAGAATTAAAGGCTCTGTCCTCATAGCGCTTTATGGTATTACCAGGTGTTTTAGTTTAGTCCCTACTGGAAGGTGGTTTCTCCAAACCTCAGGAAAACCATGTCTTCTTCATCTTATCCACAGTGCTCAGCATTATACAAAGAGCTCTTCAATACCTGTTTAGTAGATGCATTGATTAATTCACAGATGATGACTTTTTTAGTACAAACCATATAAATATCCTCTGGCAGTAGTGTAGGGAAGAAGAAAAATCACAAGTCTAGAACGTAGAACTCAGGTAGAATCCTGGCTCTTGACACTTATTAACTGAGTCACCTTGGATTCACCTCACTGAGTCTCCATTTCCTTACCTGCCAAGGATTTTCTTTTACAACCACATGGTTAAGGCTAGTTTCCAACAGTGTGATTACGCTATAGTCAGTGAATACAAAAAAAAATGAGTGGGAAAAAAGAAAAGAGGCAATAAAAAGAAATGGCAGAAATAGACCATGGCAAGTTTAATCATGTAACAAGAACGACAATTCAGAGGCCTCATAATTACCTTTCTAACTTTATTTAATCATTCAGAGTATAACTTTCAAACTCCTACAATGTATAAAATGCTTAGCTCTGTGCATGTAGTTGAGTGAAAGCATAATCTCTCCAGTCTTCAATATAGCATAGCAGCTTTTTGTGGAGAGGGGGATAATCCTGAATGTCTCATCTTTTGTTACTGCTAGGACTTCAGTGGAGAAAACCATTTTTTTAGTAACAATACTTGCTCAAACTTGACTAGTATTTTGCAGCTTCAGTGGTGGTAGTGATGATTTTGCAAAATATACAGCATTCTCCATATCAGAGACTGTAATACACAAGCAAACCCCCATCCAGTCACCCTTCCACCTTATATACATATGTTATTTGGTGACCACAGATTTAGACAGATTCGTTTTTGCTCCAACCTAAGGATGCTCCTATTCTTGTGCTCTGCATCTCAGAGAGGATGAATGCTGACCATGCCCTGGGAAGAATAGGAAGCCGGGTAAATAATCAACCCACTCCTACACGTCAAGCAAGATATTAAAGAGTTTCAGTATGACTGTCATTTCCTCTACTGGCAGGGAGCGATAAAGGAAACATACATTCCTATTGTCTGTCCACCCTTCAGAGTGATGGATTACCTGGATGGGAAGGGATATTGCTCCTGGGCTCCAGAGAATTATAGATAACTCTTCATGAATGTTAATATCAAATGGTGGGGCAAAACTGTCACAGCAGAGGCAAGAAGTCTCTGATAATCCATTCTTCCTTTAGTTTGTGCTCCAAAAATAAATAAGCAATGTCTTTTACCTTCTCCCATTTCCCACATATTATTTCCTTTAGAAAGTAAGTAATAACATCATCCTTCATTCACTAATGGCTGGGTTGGCCATAATTTGAGGCTTAAAAGCAGGATAATGTGTTTCAAATAGAGGTTCTAGGAGGCTGAACATCAACACTCTGTTACAAGAGAATATTGGTAACAGTCTGCCAACTAGAAGGTTGACCTGATTTGTTATAGTGGAAAGTTTTAATAAGTAGAATATCATAAATAGAGCCTATGATTATTAATACTAACAGCAAGGCTCTAATTAATCAAAATTCTCTGGGAATGGGGTGTTTCCAGAAAATAATTAAGGATTTACCTGCAAACCCACTTTATTTCACCATTTGCAGTAAAAAGTTTTAAAACTCGCTTCCCCCTTTTTAACCTTCATAAATGTGAGTTACTTTTTATCAACTGAAGGCTGTGTAGTCCCCTAAAGTCCTCATTGTAAAGGTGACTATACTTCAGATGGAGATGGAAAGGCATAAAACATGTGAACAATCAGCCTTAATGGATCTGACCCAGGACCATTCCCTGGAAGTTGTTTTACTAGCTAAATCCCTGATATCAATTGGTTTTCTGGCCATTGGCCTCTATATCTTATAAGTCTAAGCAAAGCAATTCCCAGCATTTGGCTTCACTAAGCTAGAGTTTACAGTAGGAGGAGGCAATTATACTGTTTTGTGATGAATGTTAGCATTATATTAGAGCTCAACCTTAAAAAAAAATTTTTTTAAAGAGGTTTTTGAAGGGGAACATAGATGGATTTTAAGATAAGGACACACATCTCATTACCTTCTGTTCATCTCTCCCCACCCCAGCAGTCTGTGCTTAAGGACAAGCAGGCATGGCTGTGAATTTTCAGTCATCAAGGCTGGCTGCTTTTTTGGTGGACAAAATATTGGTATAGATGTCAGACTCTGCAGGAATCATTAAGACCATAGACCAAAAGTCCACAAAAACATATTTCCTCAGAAAATAATCCTAAACCATTTTGGTTCAACTTCATTTATAAGAGAAATGAAAATATTCTAACAAGTAAATACGAAAATTTGTCTTTACCCTGAAGGAGTGCTGTTTACTTGCTATGAACTAAAATTCCCAAGATTTTTGTTGCACATGATTCAATCAGAGACCAGTCTGCTGTGGAGTCATTTAAAATCCCTGCTCAGGGAGCATCAGAGGTGCCCATGACAGCTGAGCTGGATGTATGCTCAGGAAGGGGAAAATAAAAACAATAGGACTGCATTCCCTACTGCATTATCAACTTTAGACTCTTTCATGTGAAAGACCAACTTGTGCCTCTGTAAATGTTTCACTTTTCAGATTTCACCTCTGAGACTATGAGGGAGAATATACTTTCATTATTTGAAATAGTCAGTGACTTTTTCAACTTTCTAGACACAAAGTGCCAAGCCAGTGTGACCGTGTCGTGCCTTATAGGTGTCCTCATGAGAAGCCAGAGGTGGAAAAGAGAAAGTTCTACTTTCAACCATATTACCAATGGAGAGATGAAAAAAAAATATATAGAGATAGATAGATAGATATACACACATATGTATATCTATATATACACATAAAATATTCATGTGTGTATATATACACATAAATATCCATATCTATGTCCATAACCATATATATATGTGTGTGTGTGTGTGTGTGTGTGTCTCCATGGTGTCTACATCTGTCGATTCAACCAACCATAAATCAAAAATTTCCACAAGGTTCCAAAAGCAAAATTTTGAATTTGCCCTGCACCAAGTACTATGTTGAATTCACACAAACATGTAGGCATTGTGTTAGGTATTATAAGTTACCTAGAGATGATTCGAAGTATAGAGGAGGATATGTGCAGGTTATATGCAAACACTATGCCATTTTATATAAGGGACTTGGCATCCATGGATTTAGGTATCCACATGAGGTACTGGAACAAATCCCTCATGGATACCAAGGTATGACTCTATGGTGTGTTGGGGTGTGTGTGTGTGTGCGCGTGCAACCTGTATACCCTGAATCCAGTTTATATTGACAGATGAGCTACTGCTTAAATAACCATTCACCACTGACTGTCTTCAAGAATTGGAAGCTGCTGTTTCCATGATGAAAGATCGAATTCATAATAGTACACTACATTAAAAATGAAAAATACCAGCCTAGTGCATCAACCTAAATTAAGCTTTAGTAAATTTTCAGACTTAGATAAATCATTTCTGCTGGACCTGAAGAAAAATTCTTTAATATCTGATGAAGACCAAATTTGAGTTGGCTGTCTTATTGCATATGCAAAGTGAACTAATACTCATTACCTTAAGGAGTTTATCATTTCACACAATATATTAGAACTTGAAAATGTATAATTAACAGTCGTTATGCGATGGTTACATGACATCACATTTTTTCTGCTTACTCCGAATCTCTCTGTACCATCGCCATCTGGGTCCACAGCCGCTTGCTCTGCCTCGGCCACTTTCATGGCCTACCATCTCCCCTTAGGCTAGTCTGGTTTCACCACCTGAAATCAATCAGTTACTTGTCTCAGGAGTGCTTGTGCTTGGCTTTGGCCTCTGCTATGCGGCCAGGTTACCAGGCACTTGCCTGGCATTTCAGACTCGTCCTACACTGAATTCGAATGGAACACCACTCCACAGGAGATGGGATGGAACATTCTCTTGGATACCAAAGCGTCAGGGTGATACAACTTAGAAGTGTAGGGAGTTCATGGGCTGGGCGCGATGGCTCACGCCTGTAATCCCAGCACTTTGGGAGGCCAAGGCAGGCGGATCACGAGGTCAGGAGATCGAGACCACCCTGGCTAACACGGTGAAACCCCGTCTCTACTAAAAATACAAAAAAAATTAACCGGGTGTGGTGGCGGGTGCCTGTAGTCTCAGCTGCTCGGGAGGCTGAGGCAGGAGAATGGCGTGAACCCGGGAGGCAGAGCTTGCAGTGAGCCGAGATGGCGCCACTGTACTCCAGCCTGGGTGGCAAAGAGAGACTCCGTCTCAAAATAAAAAGGAGTGTAGGGAGTTCACTCCCTTTTGGACAAACTCTTAACCAGTGGCAAACAGGATATGAGACAGAGCCAGGCACATAAATTCTCTCTCCATCCTTCCTTCCATGGATTGTTTGTAGGCACGGTTTATCCATATAGCTTGTATGCAGACATCCACAGATATCCTGACTAAGTGGACACATCTGTCAAGCAATCTGCTTTGTCTTTTTGTGGCTCATTGTGATGCACCATCACACATGACTTTGCACTGCTCCCCTTTCTTCCTTAGTGGCCTGGGTTTGCACCTCCCCAGTGAAGTACCGGTGCTTAATCCTTGCCTCAGGTTCTGGGGAACCTGATCTAAGACAGCTAGTTAGAAACCATCCCTACATTTTCAAATGTATGTATTTCTCAGCCAAATAATGGGGCACAGTACATTGTATATATCATTATGATGTTTTGAGTCCCTAAAGCATTAGCAGCCAAGTTGTTAACATGTGTTTTAAGTTTTCGTATTTATATGCAATGAGAAAACAAAGCCATTCCATTTAAATCCAAAACTGCCAATGTGGAAATAGGTACTGACTTATTGCTATGCTGTGTTAAAAGGGAAGAGCATGATAAGGTCCTATTTTGTCTTTTACTTAAATTCTATGATCACAATAAAATTTATGTGAAATTTGGAGTCACAAAGAATGTGAATGGTTTCTCAGCTCTGCCACTTACTTAGCTGAGCAATCTTAATCAAATTACTTAAACTCTCTGAGCTCCTTCCTCTATAATGTGGCACAATAATACATATTTCATAATGCTATTGTAAAACAACCAGCCCTGTGCTTAGAATGCTGAGTGTTCAATATTTGGTAGTAATAGATGTTATTATTGTAGCTTTCCAATTAAGCAAGAAAGAAAAAGTTGAGTTTTTTAATTGAACTTTTGGAAGCGCTGTGACGAATTTGAATTACAAAAAAGTGTTTTGCTTACAACTAATAGAATTACAACCCAAATAAGTTTAAACAACAAAGGGAAATTCCTGACTCAGGTAACACAGAGAGAAGAATGGATCTGGCCTTAAACATCAGGTCTCAGATACCGTGGTCTGTGCCTTCTTACACTCCTTCGATCAGGCCCTCTTTCCTGTATCTTGGCCCTAATCTCCTCCTGCAGATCTCTTCTATGATGTTCAACAGCATGTCCAGGCTTACCTCATCTCAGTTTAGCAACTTCAGTGAAAAGAGAAGGAACTTTTTCCCAATATTTACGTATCAATTCTATGGGAAGGGCACTAGGCCTCTGATTGTTTCACATGCTCAACTCTTGGACCAACCGTAGTTGTCAGGGGGCTGACATCCTAGGACTGGCCTGGTCTGATCACTTGTCGACCACAGAAGTTAAGGGGACAAAATCTATCATTTAAAAAAGGGACCTGAGAAAGCTTCCTTAAGCATAGTCGTGTAAATGTGTGTGCACATGCACACACCCCCAGGAGCCACTATGCAGGGATCAGCAAACTTTTTCTGTAAAGGACCAGAGAGGGAATAGTTGCGGTTTTGCAGGCCACATAAGGTGTCAGTTGGATATTCTTCTTTGTTTTTTCATTTGTTTTGCTTTGACAACCCTATACAAGTGTAAAAAGTGTTCTTGGCTTGCTGGCTGTACAAAAACAGGCCACACAAGGTTTGTACAGTGGCATGGATGAGAAATTTTGAAACTACCTTCTGTATATTTTCAGCTTCAGCAAATGAGTAAATATGTTGAGGATGATAGAAGCTAAATGTCTCACTATTGGGGGACTTACACATGTAGAAACAGAGGATACAAAAATACACCCTGTGGAGCTGAGTTGGAATTGAGAGTATAAGTATGAACTAATATGAGATGGATTGCGAGATTATATATAATCTGTGGGGGTGGCTGAGTGTATATGTGTTTGTGTATACAGTCGTCCCTCGGTACCCACAGAGGATGGGTTCCAGGGACCTCCCACATAAACCAAAATCTGCAGATGCTCAAGTCGCTTATATAAAATGGCATATTTGTATATAACCTATGCACATCCTCCCATATACTTTAAATAATCTCTATTACTTATAATACCTAATACAACATAAATGCTATGGAAAAAGTTGTTATACTGTATTGTTTGGGGAAGAATGAGAAGGAAAAACTCTGTACATGTTCAGTAAAGATGCAACCATCCTTTCTTTTTTTTGAATATTTTTTATCCGCATTTGGTTGAATCCAGAGATGGTGAGCCCATGGATATGAAGGCCCAACTCTGTGTGTGTGTGTGTGTGTGTGTGTGTGTGTGTGTGTGTGTGGAAAGAGAGAGAAGCACAATATAAACAACTGGTGAATCTGGGAAAAGAGTATATGGGAGTTCCTTGTACTATGCTTACAAGTTTTCTTTTTCATGTATTTCATTTATTTTTTTTTCATTTATAAATATTTTTTAAAAAGAAAAACAGGCCACATGCCAGTTTTGCCAACCCCTGCGCTATAATGCCACCCCAATATAACCCTCACACATAATGCAAGCAAAACGACTATGAAAGTTTGTTCATCATGGAATTGATATGTTGAATACGGGTACAAATATTTAGACTTTTAGAACTCTAGTGAGAAGGTATGAGGAGGAGCAGGGAATTAAGTACACTATTTCTATCTAGCAGTCAAACAAATTTTTTTCTTTTTTTTTTTTTTTTTTTCTTTGAGACGGAGTCTTGTTCTGTCGCCTAGGCTGGAGTGCAATCTCGGCTCACTGCAAGCTCCACCTCCCGGGTTCACACCATTCTCCTGCCTCACGCTCCTGAGTAGCTGGGACTACAGGCGCCCGCCACCACGCCCGGCTAATTTTTTGTATTTTTAGTAGAGACGGGGTTTCACCGCATTAGCCAGGATGGTCTTGATCTCCTGACCTCGTGATCCGCCCGTCTCGGCCTCCCAAAGTGCCAGGATTACAGGCATGAGCCACCGTGCCTCGCCAATATTCTAGAACTTTCAAGGAGGCAATAGACAGAAAAAAAGAACAAAGGGAGAACCTTTATAGGAATGTCTATCCTTCCCTATAAAGTATTCTGAATATCAAACAACGGGAGTAGAGACAGATTTAAATGTTTTCTGCCCTAATGAATTCATTTCCAAATCTGTTTTAATATTAGACATCTTTATGAATATTAATGTTCTTGAACATAAGTAACTACAGAAAAGAATATTCAGCATTACCCTCCCCAATCCACCCACTCCCTCTGTCATTGCTCCTATGCCCTTTTAATGTCATTGTCTAACAGTAAGAGGTAGAACATTGACGAGCCTAAGGTTATTGCTCAAGATTAAGCAAGCACAGCAAAATATGTCACCATTTAGGAGAATCCCTATCACTGAGTCCCATTTCTAAAGATTTACTTCTTAACATTAAACCAGTGGTTTTGAAATCAGAGAGTCTGAACTTGCATAGGAAAAATATATCTCTGTTTTCACTAATCACTAACTGAAAGTTAGCATTTCCTTGAGTTTTAAACATAGTCAACAAATCACAGTGGCTTTGTCACAAATCATACGTATTTTCATATTATATTATACATATTACTTTTTCATAGTACATCATATATATTGAAGATGTTGCAGATATCTCATATCTCAAAATGTCATTTCTGCTCATCACTACTTAGAGAGTTCAATAGTTCAGATCTGCTAGGTCTAGTTATAAAATATATTAATAAAAAGCACAAATACTAACATCAAATTTATGTGTTAATATTTTGACATTTGTAACTGCAATGTAATTAGTTTCCTGTGTAATCCTATATATTTTATTTTATTCATTTAAAAACATTTTTTGAGAAGTGGTCCATAGGATTTCACAGCCTATGAAGGATGCTACAGTAAAAAAATGTTTAAAAATGGGTGCTTTAGGTAAAGTTGACTATGCCCTCCTACCTGAAATCTTTTTCTCTTGGTTTTCTCAGGATTACACTCTCCTGATTGTCCCTTGTATTAGTCTATTCCATGCAGCTATAGAGGAATAATTGAAGCTGGTTACCTTATAAAGAAAGGAGGTTTGTTTGGCTGTTGGTTCTGCAGGCTATACAAAATGCATGCCCAAGCATCTGCTTCTGGTGAGGGCTTCATTGAGCTTCTAATCATGGCAGAAGGGGAAGGAAAAAAGGGGGATGGCATCACATGGAAAGAGAGGGAGCAAGAGAGAGGAGGAGGTACCAGGCTCTTTTTAAAAACAAAATCTTGTGGGAACTAAGAATGAGAACTCACTTCCTTATAAGAATGACACCAAGCCCTTCATGAGGGATCTGCCCCCATGATCCAGTCATCTCTCACCAGACCCCACCTCCACTACTGGGGATCAAATTTCGACATGAGATTTGGAGGGGACAAATATCCAAAGTATATCATCTCTCTGTCTCACTGGCCAGTCTCCTCTGTTAGTTTTTCCTCTTCTCTTTGACTTCCATATTGGAGCATTATGTGACTCACTCTTGGGCTCCTTTCCCTTCTCTATCTGTCCTCTAACTAGGTGATCCCATCCCATCCATGGTCTTACAGACCATTGATAAGCTGATGACTGCAGAGCTTCATTTCCAGCCTGTTTTTCTAACTCTTATATCTTCACTTGAAGATCTGATAGGCATCTCACATTTAAGATGGCCAAAAGAGCACTTTTCATCACCCTACCAGTACAAAAACCTGCCCCACCTCCCAAATTTTTCCCATTTCAGGAAATGACACCATTTTTTTCAACCAATTTCTTAAACAAAGTGTATCTTTGATTCCTATTTTTCTCTCATGCTCTCTATTCAACTTCCAGCAAGTTTCATCACCTCAACCTTCAAAACACAACCTGAGTCTGTCTGCTTCTATCTTTCTCACCTACTGTCACACTAGTTCTAACCACCTTTATCTGTCACCTAATATACAGTGGCCTCCTGTCTCATTCCTCTACCTCCATTCTTGCCCTCTAACAATTAATTTTGGATGCAGTAATAAGAATTGTCTTTAAAACTTTGAAATATTTCAGAACTGCAAACAGAAAAAAGCTTAATATAAACATATATGTTTATCACCCAGTAATACTTCTTTGTAATAATGAGATCATTGTCATTCATCTACTTAAAACCATTTCATTCCTCTCTGTGGTATTTAGAGTAAAGTACCAACGCTTTACCATGGCTTACAAGGCCCTACATGATCTGGTTCTTGCCCTATCTATAACCTCCTGCTCCATCATGGTTATGGTGACCTCACTGCTGTCCCTGAAACCCACAAAGCTTATTCCCACCTTGGAAGCTTTGCGTTAGCTATTTTCTCTGCCTGCAGTTCTCCACCAGATCAGCATGGCTGAGTCTTTCTTGTCCTAGCTTAAAATCTCATGAAAAGACCTTTTCTGTTCACTCAACCCATGGAATTCACTCACTAATCTCTATCATATCACCCTATTTTCTCTTTATTATTTAAAATTGGATATTTTTGTTTATTACTTTATTTTCCTAATTATTTCTGTAAATTACCCCTACATACTTTATAAGCTCCATGAGATATGGCATATTTCAAGTCTTGTGTAACTCTTTAACCCCAGCACCTAGTAGGTGCTCAATAAGTATCTGGAGAAAGAAAGAAAGGAAGAAGGAGGGAGTCAAGAAGGAAAGAAATGGGAAAAAAGGAAGAAGGGAGGAAATAAGGAGGAAAAGGAAAAAGGAATTTAATATTTTTAAGCACTCCATTTAAAAATTTGTCATAAAATGATTTCAAGCAGCAGCTCAGTAGACATTTCCAGAGGGCAAAATTATTCCACTACACCCAGTAATGTAAAAAATAATGTCATCCTCATATCTTAAAGGGCAGAGACAATTATGAAAGATTATGATGGCTGATAACCAGCGTTCCAGCTTAAAAGGCCTAATTGCAAAGTGTGCTGTCCAGCCATCTTTCCACCACTCTTGTCTCCATTCACATTACCGAGCTAATCATGAAGAGCTCAGTGTGGTCATTCACTCAGAGAACAGTGCACTAGATGAGCAGATCATCTTCTCAAAAAAAATGAGCATTAACAAGAAAATGTTTAACTGGATACTGAGAACAGAAATTACTCCTATAGGTGGAAATTATTTTTTACCCTTCCACCTTTTAGGTTCAGGGGATACATGTGCAGGTTTGTTACATGGGTAAATTGCATGTCATGGGGGTTTGGTGTACACATTATTTTGTTACCCAGGTAATAAGCATAGTACCAGATATGTAGTTTTTGAATCCTTATCCTCCTCCCACCCTCCACCCTCAAGTAGGCCCTGGTGTTTACTGTTCCCATCTTTATGTCTGTGAATACTCAGTGTTTAGCTCCCACTTATAAGTGAGAACATGCAGCATTTGGTTTTCCGTTCCTGCATTAATTCACTTAGGATAATGGCCTCCAGCTACGTCCATATTGCTGCAAAGGACACAGTTTTGTTCTTTTATATGGCAGCATAGTATTTCATGGTGTATACGTGCACATTTTATTTATCCAGTCCACCGTTGATGGACATCTAGGTTGATTCTATGTCTTTGCGCTTGTGAATAGTGCCCTACAGGTGAAAGTTCTAAGGCCATTCTCTCTCATGTTTTCCAAATGTTAAGTATCAGCGGAATAGTAGGTCACTAGACCTCAAAGCAAGGCGCGTCATGCTGCATAATCAGAGTTAGGCTTCCTATTCTAATCCCCCAAACACAGAAACTTGCTTTAGAAAACACTGGTGGATTCACAAATGTTTAAGTTAGGACATTCCCCCCAGTTGGTCCCAGCCTGGGCTTTACACAGTGACTTCAGAGGCACTTTTGGATACCCACCTAGTGCTTGTCACTGCACTACATGCTGGGGATACAGAGATCCTGGTTCTACCAGTTATTGACAGTGTGACTTGAAACTTAGCTTTTTCAACCTCAAATTCCCATCTGTAAAATGAGAACAAGGATAGGACCTACCTCATGGGTGCGTTGTAAAGAGAAGATGAAATGATACAAATAAGGCACCTAGTACTATGCCTGAGGAAAAGGCAATGCTCAAGGAATGTTTGTTTGCATAATTATTTAAAAAAAAAGGCAAGACCCTGCTCTCTTGGAGTTTCCAATTTAGTAGAAGAAAATGACATATAAATAATATGTATGATGTGAAAATTCATGATAGAGATGTGTCCACAGGAAATTGGAATCACTAGAAGACCAGCAAATCTGCAGAAAGAAAGGGTCATGGAGAAGTAGTATTGGTCTTCAGAATATGCTTTATTTTTTATCTCCTCATCCCAAACTTCCACATCCCCATTTGTTACCCAGGTAATAAGCATAGTACCAGATAAAGGCATCCAATACTTTTAGGCATCCAGTACTTTTAGGGTGTCACTTAACAATTACAGAATTACACTCACCACACCAATGTAGCTGATCAGCATCTTTTGCTGAAGTTATTTCTCCATCTCTTTTCACCCAAAGAAAAGTATTCTGTTCTCTATTCTACATCCTATTCTAAGATATCTTCCTTTGATATTTGAGGTGCTAGGGAGTGAAGGGAGAGGGGCAAATTAAGTTAAAAATTGAAATTAAAATTGTCCTAGATCATAGGATAACATGTCCAGAAGCCCCAGAAGCTGAGCTGGCAAGAAGAAAAATCAAGTGAGCCCTAAAGTAATGAGAAATGTCTAATGCCAAAGCACAGAGGCAAACCCACCCAGAAGAGACTCCTACTCTCTAATGCAAAGTACAGACTTTATTTTGGCACACAAAAATTATTTTATATATATATATGTATATATATTTGTGTATATTTTTCGGTTTTTTTGAAACAGGGTCTTGCTCACACAGGCTGGAGTGCAGTGGCATGATCATAGCTCACTGCAGCCTCCATTTCCCAGAGTCAAGTGATCCTCCCACCACAGCCTCCATTTCCCAGAGTCAAGTGATTCTCCCACCTCAGCCTCCTGAGTACCTGGGATTACATGTATGGGCCAACATGCCTGGCTAATTTTTTGTATTTTTAGTAGAGATGAGGTCTCACCATTTTTCCCAGGCTGGTCTCAAACTGCTGAGCTCAAGCAGTCCTCCTGCCTCAGCCTCCCAAAGTCTACAATTACAGGTGTGAGCCACTGTGCCCAACCGAAACATTATTTTTAACATATATTTATACATTAAACAAATTTTTATAATATATTCAACAGATATTTACCAACAATGTACCAGTCACTGTGCTAGGCCTTGGGGGTCATGACCTCAAAAAACCCAGATATTTTCCCTATTCTTAATGACTTTGTTCATTAATTGGTGTATTAGTTGTCTATTCTGCAGAACAGATTACCACAAACTCAGTGGCTTAAAACAAGATTCATTTGCTGTCTCACAGTTTCTGTGGGTCAGGAGTGCAGGCACAATTTAGCTTGGTCTTTTCCTTAATGTCTCACAAGGCTGCAATCAAGCTGTCAGCCAGAGCTGAATTCTCATCTGTAGGCTCAACTGAGAGTCCACATCCAAGCTCGCTCAGGCCATTGGCAGAATTCATTTTCTTTTTTTTTGAGACGGAGTCTTGCTCCGTCGCCCAGGCTGGAGTGCAGTGGCGCAATCTTGCTCACTGCTGCAAGCTCCGCCTCCTGGGTTCACGCCATTCTCCTGCCTCAGCCTTCTGAGTAGCTGGGACTATAGGTGCCCGCCACCATGCCCGGCTAATTTTTTGTATTTTTATTTTTTTAGTAGAGACGGGGTTTCACCATGTTAGCCAGGATGGTCTTGATCTCCTGACCTTGTGATCCGCCCGCCTCGGCCTCCCAAAGTGCTGGGATTACAGGCGTGAGCCACTGCGCCCAGCCCAGGATTCGTTCTCTTGCAGCTTTAGGAGTCATGGCATCTGGGTTCTTCAAAACCAGCAAGGAGAGTCCCTAGAGTGAGTCTAGTAGTAAGATGGGGTTTTACATTATGCAACCCAGTCACTGGAGTGAAATCCCATCATGTTTTTCATATTCCATCAGTAGGAACCAAGTCACAGATCCCAAGATCAAGAAGAAAAAAATATATGGGAGTGTCAACACTGGGAGATGGGGATCGTTGGGGGGCGGGGGCGCATTAAAGTCTGTCTGACACAGTTGGGGATAAAGACAAGTAAAGAGGCACTTACCAAAGAGTTTGGTAAATGCTATGATGATCTAGTACTGAATGCTATGTACATAACCTTTACTGGGTGGGTGGGTGATAGTGGTTAAAGATTTCCTGGAGGAAGAATGATAAGATGAGATGTGTACAAGTTTGCCATGTGTGCATTGGGGTGTGGTGAGTGTTGCAGGCAGAGAGCCTGAGAAAATGAAAAACACTCCATAAGTTAAAAAAAAGTGCATATGGCCAAACCACATTTCACTTTCTTTTGTATTCTATGAATTGTTGATATCTCACCAAGAGAAAATTCTCCATCATGAGCACAGGGTCAGCTCAATAAATTTAAGTACTTTCTCAATATTTAAAGGGAAAGTCTTTTAATATTATGTTCCTCAGTTTTAGGGAAAAATGCATACAGTGTATCTTGGAGAGAAAATACTTTCATTTTATAAACTCCCATCATTATTTAAAATAGTGATATGCTAAGACTGTGGTACATTCTTGGCCCTTAATGATCTCAGCTCAGATCTCAGTTCTTTGTCAATCTCTGAAATAATTATCTTCTGAAAAGAAAGGCCCCATGGGTGAGAGAGCACCAGCTGTTGAATGCTCACTACTACATGCCAAGAGAACAGCCAGTTGCCCAAATAAAATAGGTATCTAAGCCAGGTGGAATTATTTATTCTAATTTGCTTATTCAAATTGGAATGTGGCCAATTAGTTTTGTGAAATGTGATTGCAAGACAACATCCTCTTCTATGATACTTATACTGAACCTCCACTTTAAGAAGGCCCCTGTAACATGAGGACTATAGCTAATGATAGTGTATTATAATCAGAATTTTTGCTGAATAGATTGTAGCAGTCTTGCCTCACACAGACAAAAATAATGGGTAACTGTGAGATGATGGGTATGTTAATTTGCTTTACTATAGTAATCATTTGACTGTCTATATTCATTCTCATAACATCATGCTGCATACATTAAAAATACAATTGGCCGAACGCGGTGGCTCACGCCTGTAATCCCAGGACTTTGGGAGGCCGAGGCGGACGGATTACGAGGTCAGGAGATCACGACCATCCTGGCTAACACGGTGAAACCCCATCTCTACTAAAAATACAAAAAATTAGCTGGGCGTGGTGGCGGGTGCCTGTAGTCCCAGCTACTCGGGAGGCTGAGGCAGGAGAATGGTGTGAACCCGTCAGGCGGAGCTGGCGGTGAGCCAAGATCACGCCACTGCACTCCATCTGGGGTGACAGAGCGAGGCTAACACTTATTTGTTGTAAAAAGGAAGACCCCTGGATTTTATCCTCTGCTCAATTCCTAGTGGTGCTCAGAATTCTCAGCCACACTTAACATCAACTCTAGACAAATCTATAAAATGGAGCCTGAGAGCACAGCTTATTGAGCTAGATTATAGTTAAAGCAAAATTTATATTAAATCATTTTTAAAGAATAAATTCTAGTATTCACATTCCTATAATATCTAAATGGATCCATAAGGATGCCTTCTGGTAAGAGAAATAAATTCTTACCTAAACAGGCTAAAACACTAAGGAGAATTTGGTGGCTTGTGTAACTGAGAAGACCATAGATAGTGTCAGTTTCAGATACAGTTTGATCATGCCTGTGGCTCTACTTCTCTCCTAAATTTAGGGCAAATTTTTCAGGTCTGCCTATCCTCTTTTTCAGGCTGATTCAAAGGGTGATTTCAAGTAACAATCAGAATCACATGTTTCTTTGTTTACATCTGACAAAAGGCTACCTTCAACCACTCCACAAAAACTTGGACCGCTGAGCTAAAAAGATCACATGTAAACTAATCCCTGTGGCCAGGGGAGTATCATTTGTTAGTTGATTTCATCCTAGGTTTTGCAAAGGAATATAGTTGTATACTTCCATCTGTGGTGTGAGGACCCAAGTCCTTTAGCTCGCATCTGGGTCTAACAGACTACTCAGCACCTGCATCTCAACGTGGTTGCCTTTTCTTTACTCAACATTGTATTCATATTTATGAATGCTAGGGGTGCCAGAAAGTGTGCTGAGATGCATAGGGAATGTCAAGGGCTCACTCTTTGGGTTTGATAATGCATCACTATTGGACAACTCAGTCCCCAAGCACCCCAAATCAAAACTGCAGGTCATTTGCCAAACCCCAGAACTCTGGTGGCTCAACCCCACAGATATAGCCCTCAAATGTCCCGGAAAATTAAACTCCTACTTATAGCAATTCCAGGGCAGGAGGAATGCTCTCACTTAGACCAACAGACTATAACTGACCAGCTTATAGAATAATCTTGGAATTTTATTTAATCATGGCATTTCAAGATTCCTTTACAAAATATTCTTTTTGCCTCTCAAATTTTTCAGGACTTCACATCTCTCAAGATATCAAACATGATACTTTTAGGAGCCAACCAAGTTATACATAATGCATTTTTATGTTCCTAAATTAACAAAGTGACTTTAGATCTGTGAAGGGTGTTAAAAATTATATAAGCTATGTAAGTATTTTTATTTGTTCAAACATTTCCAGTTTCCTTCAGGGTTTAAAAGTTTCAGAGAACTTTGTATTTCTAAGTAGGCCCAGATTGTTATGTATGGAAAAAAGGTACCCTAAAAACATGTACATTTTTTGTAAGGAGACTCGCAGCTGGCTTATTTTTTGCATCTTCCAGAATACTAAACAATAATTTGAGTATGTCCATCCCCAAATCAGAGAGTACCTAGATCTTTTGCTTAGTTCTAATCATCATTCACTGAGGTCAAGCAGACCCTGAGATGAGGATTTGAGTGTATGTAGTTTACTTGAGAGGTGATCCCAGGAAACACCAGTAGAGGAGAAGGGCAGTGAAACTAAAAGAAGCAGCTGCCAATCCAAGGCATGTTATCAGTAAGCAAGTGTCTGCCATGAGCTCTTGAAGCTTGATCCTGCTGGGGACTTCTGAAAGAATGCATAGAGTAATCCTCAGTGTTGTATCATATGAGAGACAAGAAGATGGGGTGTTTACTCTTCAAATCCCTTCCATCATTGGTTGGGGGGGATTGTCCCAAAGGGAGCTTTAACTCCTGAATATTTCTGCTTTGTGCACACAAAGCCCCACCTCCGAAAAAACAAAACAAAACCCATGAGCAGAAAGTCACAAGTGCCCACAGAAGGATGCTGATAGCAAGCACTGATCCAGTGAGCAGTGAAATATAGGGGCACCAATATATTTGCAACAATGCCTAAGGCCAAAGAATTAATATATACTTGTTGACACTAGTCATAAGTATCACTGATTATTCTTGGTTTTTACCCTAAAAAAATACTGCATTCAATGAAATTCCAATTCCTTGGGACTCACTGAAATTGTGTATTTCCATAGCAAGGCATCATGACAGAGTAAAAAGCCCTGAGTTTGGGATGAGCAGAGCCGACTTCTGGCCCACACTCTGTGGCCTTACATACAGTCATTCAGAAGTCTCAGATTCTTCAACGTAAACTGAGGTCTTGAGGTAATGATAATAGAAAAGACATATATGGCCTTATTACACATAAGGCACCATTCTGAGTGCTTTACAGATAATAACCTTCATGACACTCAATGAGACGAGGACTATTATTCCTCTTACCATTTTACAGAGAAGAAAACTTAGGCACGAGGTGGTTAAATAATTTGAATGAGGTGACACAGGTGGTAAGTGGTAGAACCAGGATAGGAACTGAAGTTGCCTGGTTCCAAAGCTGGGACCCTTAACCACTACCAGCCTTCCTCATAATGCAGTAATCTCTAGGTCCCTTTCATTACTAGTGATCTGTAATCTTTGACCTCTAATAAAGTCAGGCAAGATAATGGTATATTGATCTGTCATATGTTTTGACTTCTGTTGCTTGACACAAGCCCAGCTTGTGTCATTCATCTTGTAAAATAATTTATAAGATGTGTTTATACAAGCTAGGAATAAGCAGAAAACATCATGTACCCAATAGGTCCTAATATATCCCCTCCTGAAGTGGCAATCTATGTCTGCACTAAGGAAAGATGTGACTTAAATTCTTTCCTTAAGAAAATTAATTGTCATATATTTCCAATACCCTTGCCAATATTTCACCAACTGTGGAAGCTTTAGACCATCAAAAGCTGATCTTCTGACAGTTTTATTACTAGAGTGTATCCCTTCCAAATTTAACCTACGTTTGTTCAAGTAAGATGCCAATGAACTAGTCATCATAGGTATCAAGCTGGAATTTTCAATTTCTCCTGAAGAGTAGCACAGATCAGCTGAGGTAATCATGAAAGGCCAATTTTTATCATTTCTGAAAGCCTGATCCAAAAAGAACTCAAAATATCACTTTTAGGTACCTGAAAGTTCCCCTTAGAAATCATATTATTGTGATGAAAGTTATTTAATTCATTTATAAAACAGGTCACATACTCTTTTGAGCCTTTAGAGGAAAATTTGTCATTAGACATGGATTTTTCTTTTATATAAGAGAAAAAGAAAAAAAATCATGGGGCGGGAAGGAGGTGAGACAGGAAAAAAGGGACCAATGTTGCTATAAAATGCAAGTGATAGTCATTATAAATAGTAAAAGGAATATGAAGTGGAATATGCCTTTGACATTCTTTAAAGCTTCTAGACATTCTGCCCACCCTTTTGAGCAAGAATTCATTTGGTTCTTTGCTAACTTTACACTGAGAGTTCTCACTATGGGCAGCAACTAAGGATGTGACTCTGGCTGTGATAATGTATGACTCAAGCACCCCCCTTGGCACGTACATTGGTCTCTTATCGGATGACCTGCCTGACTTTGACAGCCTTCTCTGTTTCAGGACAATTTGCAGGATGGAATTTAAGCGTAACCGGTCCTAATTCCTTTTATCCCTAGAGGCTCCTAAGCCACCAGTCTTGGAATGGACCATGCCTGGCAATTCTCACATTTCTCTTATCACTGAGACTACTTTTCATGTTCCCTTTGATACTACTTGAAAATATTCTCACCTTGACCCGCAATAGAAATGAAATCCCCATATATATCTTGACCTCTTCTTGTGTCAACTCTTGCAGTACTCCCTCTTAAGACCTTTCTAAATCCCTCTTGAACATAGAATTCTATTTATTGTCGCCACCCAAAACTCTCACTCCTCCTCTCAACTACAGTTATCCTAATCATTTTTTTTTAAAACCCAGTTGTTGGTTTTTTTCCTAAATTCAGTATGTATTTCTCCTTGTAGCTCAGAATCAAATCTGGCTAACGAAGAACCTAACTTTGCTCCCCCTCTTTCCCATACCACTAATTGAGGATGTTTTGTATATGACTTTTGCTTGGAAGGTGCCTTGAAAGGAGTCTTTTTGCGAATTGAAAAAAGCATGAATGTTGGGATTGGATAAACTTGGACTCTAATCCCAGCTGAATCACTTACTTGCTATATAACTTTAAGCAAGTTACTTATCCTTCCCTAAACTGTATCCTTATTTACAGAATGAGGATAAGTACCTCCTCATAGGATTGTTGTGAGAATTAAATGAGATAACCTAAGGAACGTATCTGTCAATGGAACATACTTAATATAAGGTAGCTTCCTTTCATTACCCTTGACTAAATGATTTAAATAATTCTGTTGAATAGCAAAGGAACTGATTCAACATCGCACTGAGATGCCAAATTGCAAATCCAGCAAGACAATAGAAACTTTGTATATTTATCCGGTGTCTCCCCTTTTCTGAAACACCACTACCCCACTAATGAAGTCAAGTGCAAATAGGTGGGCCTTAAAAGAGTTGTTAACAAGTATTTACTGATGGTTCACTCTCTACTCAACATTGTACTGATGCTACAGGGAAAACCAAATCAATGTAAAATATGGCCTACTGGTAGCAGAAGGAGTTAATAATCTAGGCAGATTAAATGTCATTCAGGCATGCCTTTTAGATAGCATTTCTCAAACCTGGAAGATCTTCAGACTGATCTGGTTTGCATATTAAATATATATTTCAGAAGGATAGGTTCCAGAAATCTATATTTATGACAAGCATCTAGGTAATTCTAATATTCACCCAGGTTTGAGAGCCTCACTTCTTTTAAAGATGCCTCATTACTGCACAAATTAATTCATGTCAAGTCACATCACAACTGTGTTAAAAAGTCCAGAGAGACGTACTTGTCTGAACATTAATAAATACGCTCATTTCTCAGCATCACTGTTTTCTGAGGGTTCCACTGTATCTGAATTAACGTTTGAATTTTTGTTTTAAATTTTAAAGTAATTTTGCAGGTTCTGGACAACTGATCTGAAGCAAATTATTCTAAATAAAGTAAAATTAAACATAATAGAATCTTTGCAGAAGTCTCTCAATGACAGAACTAAATTTATAAATGAAAGAATAATTTACAACCAACATAAACAATGATGCATCAGGAAATGTATTGATGCAACCTGTGCCAAAATCTTCATACAGTTCCCCATCCAATGCAACTTGCCCAAATTCCTGAAACCTCTTCCTGTAGGTTAGATGGATCCCATTTGTCAAGCGCGTCCTTATGAAGAGACCACCAACAGGCTTTGTGTGAGCAACAAGGCTGTTTATTTCACTTGGGTGCAAGTGGGCTGAGTCCAAAAAGACAGTCAGCGAAGGGAGTTGGGGAAGAGGTTGCTTTATAGGAGCTGGGTAGGTAATGGAAAATTACAGTAAAAGGTGGTTATCTATTGTTGGCAGAGAAGGAGGTCACAAGGTGCATGGTGGGGAGATCATAAGACTCATTGTCCAGGAGAAGAATGTCACAAAGTCGACTGATCAGCTAAGGTATAGCAGGGTCAAGCCACAATAGTAGAATGGTGTAATGTTGGTTAATTAGTTAAGGCAGGAACTGGCTGTTTTACTTCTTTGTGGTTTTTGGCTGCCCCAGACTTCTTGGTTCCTGCAGGCCATCTGGACACATACGTGCAGGTTACAGGGGTTACAATGGCTGAGCTTCAGCTCAGAGGCCTGACACCATTTTATACACAGTATGTTCAAAAGCAAAGCATTGCAATTAGGTACTGCATAACGTTCTCATAATGTTGTATGGGATATTTTTACCAGGAACGATGAAAGTATTCAGAAGAGGACAATAATAAAAGAATATTAAATATATTAGCAGATATCACAAATTATTATTTTTTTTTCCTTGAGACAGTGTCTCACTCTGTCGCCCAGGCTGCAGTGTGCAATCTCAGCTCACTGCAACCTCTGCCTCCTGGGTTCCAACAATTCTTGTGCCTCAGCCTCCTGAGTAGCTGGGATTACAGGTATGCGTGCCACCACACCCAGCTATTTTTTTTTTTTTTGTATTTTTGTATTTTTAGTAGAGATGGGGTGTCGCCATGTTGGCCAGGCTGGTCTCTAACTCCTGGCTTCAAGTGACCCACCCGCCTTAGCCTCCCAAAGCACTGGGATTACAGGCATGAGCCACCGCACCTGGCCTGGATAGCATAAATTCTGATTCATAAAGACATACATTTTAATGAATTTTTTTTTAATTTCAAAAAAGGCATTTCTATTTTTTATTATTTGTGCCTTATCCACAAATACAAAAACAAAACAAAATATCTACAAGCTTCACTCATTCATTGGTGTCATTAAACCAACATTTATTGATTAAATATTGGCAGGGCACGGTGGCTTATGTCTGTAATCCAGGCATTTTGGGCGGCAGAGGTGTACAGATTGAGCTCAGGAATTTGAGACCAGCCTAGGCAACATGGTGAAACTCCATCTCTACCAAAAATACAAATATATATATGTATAAAATTTTATATATTTATATATATACAAGCTGGGTGTGGTGGCATGCATCTGTGATCCCAGCTACTTGGGAGGCTGAGGTGGGAGGATCGTTTGAGCCTGAGAGGCAGAGGTTGCACTGAGCCGAGATCGTGCCACTGCACTCCAGCCTGGATGACAGAGTAAGGCTCCATCTCAAAAAAAAAATTGTGGACACTGGTTGTTACAGATGCTTTAAGTGTCCCCATCCACCCCCTCCTTTGTTCTTGTCACATCCTTCCTTACACAATATTGGCTTTCTTCGGAAACCACTTGACTTTCCACCTTAGGGTTTTTTTCAGGCTAAGCTGGAGTACAGGGCAGGCCCAAATGCCAGGAACTAATGCTCCAGGGAACAGCCCTCAATCCCTCCAATAAATGAAGGATGGGAGTTGGTAGGTAAACATTCCACCTTCCTCACCCTTTGGTAGAACAAGTCTGAGAAAAGTTCTAGTTTCCCAGAAGTATAGTTTCCCAGAAGACCCCAGGAGAAGTGAACCCCAGTTGCCCACAGCAGTAACGTGCTTATTAACACATTTTGCATTGTCTTCCTTCCCTTCCTTGTCTCAGTTCCCACTTCCTCATAGAGCTTCTTAGAACCCCCTTCTAAATAACAGACTTGCCTTCAAAGCCTTGTCTCTGTGTTTGCTATGGGGAGAACCCAGACTAAGGCACTGAATATAGGACAATGAAAAAGTCAGTCATGCCTTTGAGATGCTCAGATAAAGTTTGAGAGAAAGATTCGAACAATATAGAGACTGATAAGGTCTATATGCTAATATAAAATATATCCAGACAAGTAGAAGGAATGAGTCTTTGTGGGAGTTAAGGAGGGCCTCACAAATGAGGTAAACATTTTAGCTGTCTGATATGGCTTGGCTGTGTTCTCACTCAAATCTTATCTTGAATTGAACATGTTGTGGGAGGGACCTGGTGGGAGGTAATTGAATCATAGGGGCAGGTCTTTCCCTTGCTGTTCTTGTGATAGTGAATAAGTCTCACGAGGTCTGACGGTTCTATAAAAGGGAATTTCCCTGCACAAGCTCTCTTTTTGCCTGTTGCCATCCATGTAAGACGTGACTTGTTCCTCCTTCTGCCATGATTATGAAGCTTCCCCAGCCACATGGAACTGTAAGTCCATTAAACCTCTTTCTTTTATAAATTGCCCAGTCTCAGGTATGTCTTTATCAGCAGCATGAAAACGGATTAATACACTGTCAAAAAGTAGGAGGAGAAGATTTATATCTATATAAGAAGAGAATTAGCATTTCAGACAATGGGATGTGCAAAGCACGGTACCCCTACAACTTATCCCTCCCACCCCACCCCCTAACACACACACACACACACACACACACACACACACACACACACACAGAATCCTTGGTTTTGTATACTTGGAGTGAAGAATACACTGAAAAGAAATGTGGAAGATGAAACTATAAAAGGAATTTGTCACTTGGTAACTGGTCTCCCAAGATGGCCTCCAGTCAGTCCTGCCTCCCCATAACCCATCTTTTGTGTAGTCCTCTCCCACAGTGAATCTAGGCTAGCTTAATTATTCCTCTGTAGCCAGTAAAATGCAAAGGAAGTGACCTGTGCAGCTCCGGGTTTCAGCTTTAAGAAGACCTAGATTCTTGTGTTTTACACTTTTGGCAGCCCTAAAATACTACATAAGAAGTTTTGTTAACCTGCTGAAGATACCACATAGAGAGGTTGAGTAAGGAGAGACCCTAAAGTCCTAGGGTCTCTGCTGAGTGTAACCATCCAAGCCAAGATGCCAAATATATGAGTTCAGTCATATTGGTTATTCCATCCCCAGTTGCCATATGACTTGAGAGATCCCAAGAGAAACCAGTAGAATCATCCAACCCACAGAATTGTGAGAAATAATTAAAAGGTTATTTAAAGCCACTAAGTTTTGGATTTGCTTATTATACCACAATAGAGAACCAAAACAGTTGCCAAAACGTAAAGGATCTTGAAAGCCATAATGAGAAGTCGGCTCTTAATTATGAACAAAAGAAATTAACAAAGCAGCAATCCTGATAAGGGTTTAATGAAATAGCCTTGGAGACAGAGAATGAGGATCTGAAGAGGGAAACCAACATTTATCAAGGATTCATTATGTTCTAAATACTTTGACGCTCTTATCTCATTCATCACAAAGACACTATGAGGTAGACACTATTAATTCCCAATTTATAGATATAGAAATTGAGAATCAATTTCACCCCAGGTCAAGCTCACCCCAGGTCACAGTGTTAGACCCAAGACTAAGCCCAAGGCTAACTGGTCCCAAAAGCCTTGTTATTTTCATTACTACACCATGATACCTCCAACAAAAGTAGGAAGGAGAGATATTTAGGAAGTAGGATTCACAAACGTGATGAATGACTGGGATGTGTCCGGGTCATGGAGACCATTCACCAATGATACTGGCTTCTACTCTAGAGGATGGATTATTATAAAAAGGTACAGGGTTGCATGGTATAGAACTAAAAGTACAGAATCAGGTAGAAAGTAATTGATTTTTCATATAAAGGAGTAAAATGAATATGCTGACATATTTGAGTTTTGCATTTGAATAGTTTTTGCAAAACTGATGATAATATAAAGACATAAAAATAAGAAATTCCAAAACATCACACATGGGAAGGACTCAAAATATTCTCAACTCAGCCCTCTAGATTTCAGGTCAGGGGCTGCCTTATTACAAGCCCTCTGAAGTTGTATCCTTCAGCCTTTATCCTAGGGCTAGGAGAACTTACTTACCTCAAGAACCATTGAAAGAAAATATTTATCTCCTTCACTTTCCAAAGGGCAGGTTTTTTAGTCTATCAGAATTAGAAAGGAAGAGTTCAGCAACATGTTTTTAAGAAATACAACACCACCATAGTATATTAATACCATTTTTCAAGGGCTGAAAAATAAAGTTATAAAAATGAAAACTATATTCACCAGGAAAACATTATCCACACATTCATCCATTCTGAAGCACCAGAGGTAGGATAGAGAATATTCCTGTGAGGGCCATGGACACTTAGAAGGCAAAAAAATAAAAGCTTTCATTAGAAACAGTAACTTTATTTTTATTATGTTTTAGAATGAAATGAAGATTACATATTCCACTCCTGTGCTTTAAAAATTAACAAAAGGGAGCACAAAATACTATCCAAATATAAAATTCTATATCTCTTCTATAATACAGCAGGTTAAGAAATAAAAGACAAGAAATTATAAGAGAAATTTAAGAACTAAAGAAGGGCAGGAAGAAGAAGAAAAAAGGATCAGAGATATAGATGGAAAAGAGTTAGAAAATAAAATACAGGGATCAAGATGGAGAAAGGCATACAGAGAGAATCAGAAAATGTATGTTACCTATTTCTGCACAACAAATCATGCCAAAATGTGGTGCAGATCAACTGCAATCATTTGTTTTACTCATGAATTTGCAGTTTGGGAAGGGCTCAGCAAGGACAACTCATCTCTCCTCTATTCACTGTTGCTTGGGGAAGTTCAAAGTATGATGACGACTCAGTAGCTGGGGGCTGGAATCATCTGAAGGCTTGCTCACTCACATGTCTGGTTGTTGATACTGGCTATCAGCTGGAACACTTACACATGACCTCTCTATGTGAGCTGGGATTCTTTACAGCATTGTGACTGGCTTCCAAGAGCAAATGCCCCAAGAAGGTCAGATGGGCATATCACTTTTAATAATGTAGCTTAAAAAGTCATATAATATCACTTTTACCATAGTAACAAGTCCATTAAGATTTGAAAAAAGGGACCATAAACCTCATCTCTCCGTGGAAGAAACGCAAACATTACATTATAGGTAAGCGTGTAGGATGGGAGATACTTTTTGGTCATCTTAGAAAATTCAGTCTGCCACAGAGCATATGAGGGACACACCCACAAAATGACTCATAGAAATACATAGAAACCTATGTAAAGACTCAAACACAACCATTTACATATAACTGACATAAACAGATGTGAAGAAACACACACCAAGAGAAAAGTAAGAGGAACACACCAAGTAAGATGAATACCTAAAGAGGCCCAGGCTTGCCTAGATCACTGTCATCAACTTTGGGCTTTTTACTCCACTGTTACCAAAGATTTTCAAAACACTTTTACCTTTTTTGTAACTGTAGACACAAATGTAGCTCTCTCCACTAGGTGTTTTTACTAAAGGATAATGGGTTCCAGTCAAGCCAAGGATTGAATGCAACCCATAAGCTGGTTGTTATCCTCTGCATAAAAGTATGATAAAAACAACATTTGAAGGAACAATAAAAAGTTGTGCAATGAATACAGAAAATAAACTAAGTTAACCCAGGGTTTTTTTGTTTTTTTTAATTCCACAGCCCGTGGACTCTCTAATATACCAGGTTGCCTATTATAGAATCAAAGGAATGTCGTTCCCTAGAATATAGCCCCTGGAAAAGTAAAACTAAAATAAAGTCTTTCAGGGTGACATTAAGCTCCAGTCAATTAACTTTGTTACCCAAACACACCACACTCTGTTAGTATGTTGTGATGGGCTGATTTTTCCAAAGATGGCTACAACATCTTCCATCCTACACATTCTTCTGATGTATGACCTTGTCACTACCCCATTGAGGGATGGAATCTAACTCCCACCTTGAATATGGGCTGTCTTTAGTGACTTTCTTCCAATAATAGAAGTAGATGAAGTAATGCTATGTGACTTCCAAGAGTAGATCAGAGGAAGCCTTGCAGTTTCTTCCTTAAATTTGTGAAATGATCACTCTCTGAATGCTCTTTCTTGGGATGCTCTCTCTAGGATGTTCTCTCTTGGAACCCCAGTCACTTTTCTCTGGGAAGTACAAGCCACATGAAGAAGCCATTTGTAAGATCTCTGTTCAACAGTCCTGCTGAGCCCAGCCATTGAGTCATCACAGATATGTAAGGCAAGAATCTACCAGATGATTCCAGCCACCAGTTCTTAAGCCGGTTGAGTCTTCCCTGATGAAAACCCAGACATTTTAGAAAAACAAAACATCCTCCCTATAATGCCCTGCCCCAATTCCTGACCCATAGAATCCATAACTGTAAATAGAAGAGTGTTGTTTTATACCACGGAGTACTGGGGAGGTGAGGTTTGTTATATGGTAATAGATAATCAAAACATGTACTCAGCAAATATTCTTCCCCCTTCCCTGCCTAGCTGCCTCCTATTCATATTTTATGTCTCATTTTACCCACTATTTTATCCAGCTCCAATACAAGTAAAAACCAGTGGGCTTGCAATGCTAATACAATTTTAAAATAAGTCTCTACCCATTCTCTTCTGATCAGATGACCCTCTCTATAGCAATTCTGGAGCCACTGCTGTTCCCACACCTACCCATGAAGAAAATCAAGGGTTTAATAACTATGATTAGCATGAAAGGACTCCAATGGAAAAAGTAGACAACATTCAAGAACACTTGAGTAATATAAACAGAGATGGACATTCTAAGAAAAAATTTAAAAATGCTAGAAATCAAAAACACTGTAATATAAATAAATAATGCCTTTGATGGGTTCATCGGTAGACTGGACACAGCCAAGAAAAAGATCAGTGAGTTTGATGACATGTCAATAGAAACTTCTAAAAGTGAAATGCAAACAGAAAAAAAGACTGAAAAAAAATGGAACACAATATCAAGAACTATGGAACAATTACATTACACTTTGGATATAATAGCATTCTTTCTCACCCATTATCCATATTTGTCAAGAAGTTAATTACAGATGAGTAATCTAATGCTTATATGCATATTCATCCATGTAGGAGGAGGCCTACATTATGAATCACACATACACACAGAAACCTGAAATGTTGACAAAAATCTCAATATTTTGAGTAATAGAAGTTGTATTTATAGTGTATATACTTCCATGAGAAAGAAAATCTTTCTAAGGATATTTTTGTGATGTATAATCACAGTTTTTTTCAGCTATCCCTAAACTGGTGGAACTTTAGCAGCATGAATTTGAGATTCATGCTCAAAGAATTCTCAATAGATTCTCAATAGATGACACTACCTTCATATAGTCTGTATTTAAGAGTACCAGAGAAGTGTCTAGAGCCACATTATCCAGTAAAAATATAATGTGAGCCACATATGTAATTTTAGATTTTCTAGTAGCTTCAATTAAAAATGTAAAAAGAAATAGATGAAATTAAATGTGATACTATATTTTATTTAACCCAGTCTATTCAAAATATTATCCATGCAACATATAATCAATATTTAAATTTATTAATGAGATATTTTATATTCTTTCTTCCACATTCAGTCTTTGAAATCCCGTGTGTCATGTGCTCAATCCCTCCATGCGGCTAGGGCTACCATATCAGGCAGCATAGTTTTAGAGCCTGAAATCTAAAGGTGTAAGCACCATTCAGAATCACCAGAATAACCTGGGAACTTATTAAAATACAGAATCTTGGGTCTCATCTAGACCTACTGAATCAGAATCTTCATTTTAACAGGATTCCCCCCAGATAATTCATGCACATTAAAGTTTAAGAGGCACTGGTTTAATATGATGGGCCTTTAGGAGAAATGGGAGAATTGTGGAAGAAAGAGAGAGAGAACAGTGCAAATTTTGATGTGCTTTAACAAGCTTCCAAGTGATGCTGATGCTGCTGGACGTTTGGTCACACTTTGAATGTCACGGTCCTAGAAGATGTAGTCCAGAAGTGCTCACTGAGTACCTTTTATTTTCTCAGCACTACAGACAGATTAAAAGTGAGCTGGATTTCAGTCTAGCACCAGAACAACTTACATCTTCTTTGAAAGACAGGACCACTGCAGATGAAAACACCAGAAAGCAATAGAAGGCAGTATTACTAACATAGCAAAATATTTGAATCAGACAGGCAGTGCTATAAGCTGTCAGGGATATGAAAAATCTGAGGATGAATCAATGTTATCAGAGAAGGTAGTTTCTCTGGTTACGAGAGAGGAATCTAAGCTAGGCTAAGAAAGATGCCCTAATGAAAATGTGAGAGTGGGGATTGGAGAGTTTGGGCTCTGCTTGCTCTGTGCAGTGATCCCTGGCTATCCTTTGCTTACTTTAAGCAAGTGGTCTCCAAACTTGATTGTGCACAGCTATCAGTAAAAATATTGACATATCCCCAGATGATGTAGATTTATTTACAAATTGTCTACGCATACTGTGCCAATTCATAAATATTAATAAAGATTAATTATCTTTTAGATTAAAACTAAATGTGCATACATATTGCAGTATCATCTTGCTCTCTAATAGATTTGGAAGCCACTGCTCTAAGTCAGCATTTTTATCTTCAGGAAGACATCATAGTATTCTCCAAGCAGCATGCAGCACAGTGTGATTCAATAAATAGAGGCACCCAGTAGTAAAAACAAATATATGCTAGGAGACTCAGTTGTCACAACTTGACCTTGCAGTGGTAGATCTCACCAATAGAAGGAGTTTAGCCATTCACGAGAGGTAGCTGTGACAGAGTTGAGCAAGCCTCAGCACAGCTTTGACAAGCACTCTTTCCCTGGCAAATTTTTCAATTTTCCTTCAGGTTTCAGCTTAAATATTCCTGAAAGAGGCCTTCTCAGATCTTGCAATCTGATTTATGACCTCTTGTTGATCCCACTCATCACATCATGCTCTTTTCCTACATAAAGCTCATCACAATTTGTAATTCTTAGTATATTTGGGGGACCATGCCTTTAACAGCTGTCTCCCTACTGGACTGTACTCCCTGTGAGAACAGTAATTTGTTAACACTGTATTCAGCAATGAGCCCTCGATGTAACACACAGTAGGTACTAAACATTTTGTAGAATGAATGGACAAAGGAAATTAAATATCGCCATCACAGTCCTTTTAGTTCATACATTACTACCTTTTTCTGTCATGTAATGATATGCCGCATGAACTAACACTTCCTTCTCTAAGTGAGTCAGAGAGAAGTAACTGGACCTTAAACACTGGAGCTCAAGTGGTGACTAATACGGACTGCTATATAGATTGGAGGGAAAACAGGACACACAGTGTGAGGGCTGTTCAAATTTTTGTCTTCATTTTAGTTCCTAATCTTGATTCTCCCTTTATAAATGCTTTTCTTTCTTTTCTTTTTTCTTTCCTTCCTTCCTTCCTTCCTTCCTTTCTTTCTTTCTTTCTTTCTTTCTTTCTTTCTTTCTTTCTTTCTTTCTTTCTTTCTTTTCTTTCTTTCTTTCTTTCTTTCTTTTCTTTCTTTTCTTTCTTTCTTTCTTTTCTTTCTTTTCTTTCTTTCTTTCTCTTCTTTTCTTTCTTTCTTTCTCCTTGCTTCCCTCCCTCCCTCCCTCCCTCCCTTCCTTCCTTCCTTCCTTCTTTCCTCTTTCTATATATATATTTTTTTTGGGGGAGGGGCAGGGGTGACAGGTGCTGTTTGGTCTCATGAATAAGTTCTTTAGTGGTGATTTCTGACATTTTGGTGCACCCACCACCTGAGCAGTATACACTGTACCCAACGTGTATCTCTCACTCTCCTCCCACACTTTCCCACACATCCTCAAAGTTCATTGTATCATTCTATGCCTTTACATCCTCATAGCTTAGCTCCCACTTGAGTGAGAACATACGATGTTTGGTTTTGCGTTCCTGAGTGACTTCACTTAGAATGATAGTCTCCAATGCCATTCACGTTGCTGCAAATGCCATTATTTTCTTCCTTCTTATAGCTGAGTAGTATCCCATGGTATATATACATGCCACAATTTCTTTATCCACTCATTGATAGGCATTGGGGCTGGTTCCATATTTTTGCAATTGCAAATTGTGCTGTTATAAACATGCATGTGCAAGTATCTTTTTTGCATAATGACTTCTTTTCCTCTGGGTAGATACCCAGTAGTGGGATTGCTGGATCAAATGGTAGTTCTACTTTTAGTTCTTTAAGGAATCTCCACACTGTTTTCCACAGTGGTTGTACTAGTTTACCTTCCCACCACCGGTGTAAAAGTGTTCCCTTTTCACCATATCCCTGCCAACATCTATCACTTTTTGATTAAGGCCATTCTTGTAGGAGTAAGATGGCATCATATTGTGGTTTTGATTTGCATTTCCCTGATCATTAGTGATATTGAGCATTTTTTCATATGTTTGTTGGCCATTTGTATATCTTGTTTTGAGAATTGTCTATTCATGTCCTTAGCCCACCTTCTGATGGGATTGGTTTTTTCTTTCTGATTTGTTTGAGTTCCTTGTAGAGTCTAGATATTAGTCCTTTGTTGGAGATACAGATTGAGAAGATTTTCTCCCACTCTGTGGGTTGTTTACTCTGTTGATTTGTTTGTTTGTTTGTTAGTTTGTTTGTTTGAGACAGAGTCTTGCTCTGTCACCCAGGCTGGATTGCAATGGTGCAATCTTGGCTCACTGCACCCTCTACCTCCCTGGTTCAAGCGATTCTCCTGCCTCAGCTTCCCGAGTAGCTGGGATTACAGGTGCCCACCATCATGCCTGGCTAATTTTTGTATTTTTAGTAGAGAGGGGTTTTTTGCCATGTTAGCCAGGCTGGTCTCAAACTCCTGACTTGAGGTGATCCGCCTGCCTTTGCCTCCCAAAGTGCTGGGATTACAGATGTGAGCCACTGCGCCCAGCCTGCTGATTGTTTCTTTTGCTGCGCAGAAGCTTTTTAGTTTAATTAAGTCCCATCTATTTATCTTTGTTTTTGGTGCATTTGCTTTTGGGTTCTTGGTCATGAAGTCTTTGCCTAAGCCAATGTCTAGAAGGGTTTTTCCAACGTTATCTTCTAGAATCTTAATGCTTTCAGGTCTCAGATTTAAGTCTTTGACCCATCTTGAGTTGATTTTTAAATAAGGTGAGAGATGAGGATCCAGTTTCATTCTTCTACATGTGTCTTGCCAATTATCCCAGCACCATGTGTTGAATAGAGTGTCCTTTACCCACTTTATGTTTTTGTTTGCTTTGTGGAAGATCAGTTGTCTGTAGGTATTTGGGTTTATTTCTGGGTTGTCCATTCTGTCCCAAATAGGTCTATGTGCCTATTTTTCTGATATGCCATGCAGATATATATTGTTCAGGCCTATTATGCACATTAGGCTTAATGGGGAAATGTCAGTGACTGTCAAAATCACAACTTTCTGCTGATGTTAAAGGAATCTGATCAAGCAACAGATGGTCAGCAGCAGAAGATTTGCTCTCTACTTTCTCTGGGTTTTTATTCTGTTGTTTATAAAATTGTTGGTCATAGGTGGTCGGATTCAGTGAAAGCAGCCCATATGAGCTGAGATATCTATTTCATTTACTATGTCCGTACAGGAAGAAAACATGTCCCAACCTTAAATACTGATTATGCCTGACATACAAAACATGCCAATGTCCCAGATCCCAAGTTACCATTAGACTGAACATTTTGTTATATCCTTTTCCATTCACATTGTGTGGACTTGCCTGTGATGTCATCATTAAAGCACTTTCATATTATACGATAGTCAGGTTGCTTTTCTGGGTTGACTTCAGGAAGCGTTATCTAATTTTAGCTGAGTGCAAGTCTGTATCATGCTGTTGTGTGAGTGTGTTTTAAATGCACTTTGTATAGCCACATTTTGATGGGTAAGTTTCATAAATATGCAATAATTGATCCTTGTATAGCTGCCTTTCATCAGTTTCAGTATTTTCTTCAATAGATTCTATGCATGTATCATTTTGTCATTTCTCAGTTGAGGGAATGCTCAGAACTTGCCAGAAGCAGCAAGAATTCACATTTATAGAATACCTTTTCACTGTATTGAGATTTTTCATCTTTCATAATCTTTCTGGAAGACGTTTCTGAGGAATTTCTCAGAAGACAGATGCATTGGTTTCTGTGACTGATGACAGTCTGACTTCACAAGTGGCCTTCTTGAGAGGTTACTAAGACTTGACACATTAACATCCCATAAATCTCCCATGTTCCAAGCCTTAAACATACATTTCCTTTCCCCTAGCCAGAGCACAGAGAAATGCTTGTGCTCCTTTGACAGTCATGCCTAAGAAAGGAAAACAGGGAGCCACTTTTGCACAGACATAAACCTGCTCAATGTCTCAGATATTTTATGTACATACCCCACTTTTCTCTTGAAGTCTCCAAGAAAACACATGTGACCTTTGATAGTTCAGAAAAATCTTGTAAACCTCTCTGTGATGTTTAATAATTTCACTCTTCTTACTGGAATGATGTACCAGCCGGTACAGACAGCTTGTGGAACTCGGCTCATGGGTAAATGTTCAGTCTCACGCTGTTTTAACAACATTGGCTCTATCATCGGTGCAAATAGAAACAGTGGAAAGAATCTGAGGAGTGAGATATTTATTTGGAATTTCAGCTGTGATTATGTTTTCCAAGGCACTGGAATGAAGGTGCACTTTCTGAGAGATGAAGAACTAGCACAGTGCCACAGAGTCCCCCGTGAGGGCTTACTCAATATTTGCTGGTAATAATTATGATGTCATTCCTTGAGGCAGGCGTCAGTTAACAAACTCTTTGAATCTAAATCAGCCCTGATTTAATGTGCCCTTCAGTAAAGGTTAAAACAGAGAGAAATTCAAAGTATACATTTTGTAGAAGAAATAGACTGCAGTTTTTAAATGAATGCATAAGCCATATGTACCCTTGTACAGGAGGATGTTCAATTTTTCCACTCTTTCTTTCCAATTATGAGTGTCTCCTCTCACCCTAAGCAAAAAAAGTCAGTATAATTATGCCCAAATAAGAAGATTAAGTCTAGAAAGTAACACAATTTTCTTTATCATCACAAAATGTGTCTTGTATTATGTGCCTGTGTTTTTAATTTGCATAATTGCTATTTTCTTGGTTTTTTTTTTTTTTTTTTTTTTGAGACAGAGTCTCGCTTTGTCACCCAGGCTGGAGTGCAGTGGTGCAAACATGGCTCACTGCAGCCTTAACATCTTTTTTTATTATCTATTTTATTCAGTTTCTTTCTTTTTATCCTTAGCACTGTGGAATATTTCTTGCATTGGGCTCACCAACTTGTAACATGTTTACAGTGGGCCCCTGTTTCTAATGAGTTGTTTGTCCCTTTTCTTTTCCTTCCTTTCTTTTCTTTTTGTTTTTCTTTCTTTCTCTTTTTTTTTTTTTTTTTTTTCCAGATGGAGTCTTACCCTGTCGTGCCCAGGCTGAAGTGCAGTGGTGCAATTTTGGCTCACTGCAACCTCTGCCTCCCGGGCTCAAGTGATTCTCATGCCTCAACCTCCTGAGTAGTTGGGACTACAGGCATGTGCCACCATGCCCGGCTAATTTTTGTATTTTTAGTAGAGGTGGGGTTTCACCATGTTGGCCAGGCTGGTCTCGAACTCCTGGCCTCAAGTGATCCACCTGCCTCAGCCTCCCAAAGTGCTGGGATTACAGGCGTGAGCCACCGCACCCGGCCTCTTCCTTCATTTTGTATTGATTGTTGACTCACTAGGAAAGACTTCTCATATCTTTTAGGGTGAGACTTACGATTGTCTATTCTACTAGTTCTCAATTCTGGCTGCACAACAGAATCTCTCGATGCTTTTGAAAAAGCATCATACCCCGACTGTATCCCAAACCAGTGAAATCATGACATGGAATCAATGGGACCCAGTGGCGGTACCTTTAGAGTTCTTCAAGTGACGCCACTGTGTAGCTGAGGGTAAGAACTGCTAGTCTACACAAATGGTTCAAACAATTACTAGGCAGTTCTGAGTTTTAAAAAGTTAGAAATCCCACAAATGTTTAATTTAAAAAATTAAAAGTCTCACAAAGCCGTTAGACAATGGACAGTTATCTGGAAAGATTTCATAAAGCCAAACTCTGCGAGGGTTTAAAGAAATAGGACAGACATGGTAATGTGGCAGGTTTAGCAATTACTGCATTCTCTGAGTAACTATCCGAGGCAGTGTGTTATAGACCTGCTGGCTTCTGACTCAGTCTCTGCACCTCATACTAGCTGTAAGACTTTGGGCATGTTATTTATCATCTCAGTGTGTCTATTTCCTCTTCTGTAAACTGGTGTTGGTATTACCAAAGCCTATTTCATATCATGAGATTAAAGGTCAGAAAATATTTTCTGAAAAGGGCTTATAATTTTGGCTTTACAGGTCATACAGTCTCTCTGCAACTGCTCAGCTCTGCCATTGCAGCACAAAGGCAGCCATAGACATTAGGTAAATGAATGGATGTGGCTGTGTTCCAATAAAACTTTATTTACATAAACAAGTAGTAGCCGAAATTTGGCCCACAGGATATAATTTGCCAATGCCTGTACTAATACATGCCTCATGGTTGGCACAGTGGGTTGCTATATTTGTCGTCATTGTTATGAAACCTAAAAAGTAGCCCATCTCCCTAAGATGTGTGCGTTTACCCTTCTCTCTCAGCTCCAACCTTGGCCTCTTTCAAACGGACCAGCCTCCAGCACGTAGCACAAAGCTACAATAGCTGCAGTTCTTAGGACAGGAGAAAACATCAGGTTTCCCCTGCTCATGAATGCGCTCTCCCCTTCCAGTCACCACAGGATCACTTTACAGGAGCAAACACCACAGACACTAAAGCCATCAGGGAAAACTGTGAATTAAACCATGAGTGGTAAGGAGCTGCCAAAATCCCAGAGATGTAATAAATCATTACTGTCAACTGCTCAGCACGAGTAATAAAAAATCAATCCACTAAGCTAGAAATGAACTTGAAAATTGTGATTTAAACAATAGTAATGTGTGAGCAAAATAAACAGAGAAACAGTTGTGCTATTTCATCTTTCAAATAAGGACAGAGGAGAGTGATACCGGGGGTTTGTTCTCTTTTACATCAACGGAGCAGCAATCAATGAGGAATGGCTGTGTGAGTCAGCAGTTAGAAACAAAACTGAATGTGATGGTGTACTCTTTCCTGAGGATATTAAACCCATTATTTTTGTTTTGCAGGTCACATTTCAAAGGCCAGATCTTTCCCAGGGCTTAAACTGTTCCTTGGATACTTTTGGTAAGTCCTTTATCCACTAATCATTTAGTAATCGCCTCCGACATGCCAAACAGTGTGTGCTCAGGGCTGGAAATGCAGAACCTGGGAAGCCACCGGCCTTGTCCTCAAGATCTCTCTCTGGCTCCCTTTGAATTTGCTAATTCAGACTCTCACATTTCCCCCAGGAAAAATCATAAGGACCAAATCGTATCCATTTTCTCAAATGGCTTCAAAGACCCATGTCATAGTTTGGCATCATGTAATTCTTTACTGATGTACTTTAATAAGAGTCAAGTTTTATTTTCTTCATGCAGCTGTCAAGGACAGACACAAAGAGTGGAGGTGTCTTCCTCATTAAATACTTCCCCACAACACTCCAGAGTAGATTCATCATTTAAGTAAGCACTAACAGCTGTCTGACTTGTTTAAATGTATGGAAAGACTTGTGAGGAGAGGGAAAGAAAGGGACCATAATAACCGGTAGGAATTTATCACAGTTCCTATCTGCAAACTCATACAAAAGTCAGGTAGGGAGAGCCAAATGCCTGGATGGTATTCAAGGTCTTACTCAGGAGCATATCTGGGGTAGGCACAATAATGTACCCCTCCAAGGATGTGCATGTCTTAATCCCCTGAAGCTGTGAACATGTAACCTTACATGACAAAAGGGACTTTGCAAGTGTGATTAAGTTAAGCATCTTGAACTGGAAACATTATCCTGGATTATCTGCTTGGGCCAATGTAATCACAAGGTCCTTATAAAGGAAAGAAGGAGGCAGAAGAGTCAGAGACAGAGAGAGATTTGAAGATGTTATGCTGCTGGCTTTGATGACAGAGGAAGGAAGTCGTGGGGCAAGGAATGAAGGAGGCTTCTAGAAGTTAGAAAAGGCAAGGAAACAGATTCTTCTCAAAAGCCTCCAAAAAGGAACATAGCCCTATGGCCTCCAGAACTGGAAGATAATAAATTTGTGGTGTTTTTAAGCCACTAAGATTGTGGTGATTTGTTGTAACAGCTAGAGAAAACTAAGACGTCACACCTGTACAGGTATAGTGCTAACAGTGAAGGAAGAGAGGGATACCCTTTAATTCATGGGTGTCAGTCTGCCATTCCAGTTGATTTATTTATAGTCATGATGCAAGCAAGGCTGTTTATTTGCAGCCCCTGCTTCTCTGTTCGAAATAACACAAAACTATCATAATGGCTTGTTGGGGATTTGAGGATATTTTATTGGCACAGCATGTTTTTCACATCAGATTATTTGTTGAACTAATGATTGGAAAACACAGGAAAATACAAAATAGTACATGGGGATCTAGAGAAAATGTTTTCTAAGAGATAGGAATAATTATATGTTTGTGGGTATATGTGTGCATGAATGAAACTATATTCCAGCCCATGAGATCTTCAAGACTCTTAGAAACACACTGACCAATAACTTTTAAATAAATTTATCTTGACAATCAAATGGCAAAATTTTAAAAAGTACAGAATATATTGTATTTACATATTCCTAATTTTAGTATACAGTCCCTTTGATATATCCATTTAAAAGACCCTTATATATGATCAAATTACTGTTCCAAAATAGGGGTATTTTAGAATCACCATAGAACAGAATTCCAGCTTTGATAATTCTGAGATCTCAGAATTTTGGTGGTATTTCTAATTCTAACCCTTCATATGCTCCTTCCTACCACCAAGGCACTGCTCTAAGTGCTTTACAAATATGAACTTATTTAATCCTCACAGCAACCCCTTGAGGTGGTTGCTTTCATTATCTCCATTATACAAACTAAGAAACTGAGGCACACAGAGGCTAAGTAACCTGCCCAAGGTCCTAGAGAATTTTAACCCCCTAGTCATGAAGAGGATTTGAGAACTGTTGGCCTGTTCCAGGGATATCATGGTGAGGAACTCTCCAGCAGGAATGTAGGAACCTGGCCCTGATATAGGAACAGCAGAGAACATGTATCCTGCCATACTTGGGTTAGGGTGTGATGGAGTTCTGACACACCCATAACCATGGCAACCCAGTCCCAGAGGTATAAGGCCCTTGACGGAGGAAAACTACCAAACTGAAAGAGCAAGGCTAATGTTTGTGATCAAAAAGAAGAGTGATCATTATGCAGATGATGCAACTTTGACTCAAGAAGCTTCCCACTGGAAGGGCAAATCTCCTTCCTCTCAAGTTACCTCTGAGCTGAGCAGAAGCTTAGTCTATGATGGGAGCAGAAGACCTCCCCAGGCAGGCCTGATCCTAGTGGGGAAGTGGAGCAGTCACCTAAGAAGAAGGAGGGAGGAGAGGAGGAAAAGTGATGCTGGTCCAGTTTGAGTCCCATAATAACATCGTAAACATAACTTCATCATGTGGACCCAGGAGAAGAATAAACTATTGTAGTAAATAGCAAAATCAGTAGTGTTCCAACTGTTAATTAGTTTATTCTAGAATAGTAATAACACTAAAATATGTAATTGACTATTTTAAAAAATTGAAGCTTAATTATTTCCGTGTAGTATTGAAAGTCAAATTGGCTAATAAAAGCCTTCAGCAAATCACCATAACAAAATGCTTTTTTCACTTGCACCTTAGTTACAGGTAAGGAGCTGTTTTTATTTCAACATCTCATGCTCACCCCCACCGTGATCAAAAAAAAATCGTCTATAATAAACTCACAGAATTTAATAGTGGAGGCCACTTTAGCCCTTGAGTCTTTGGGCAACATATAAGCAAGGCAGTTTTTGTTTAAACAGTCAGAAGGCTCTTTGCTAAGGCATTAAACAAAAGCTTTGTTTCCCACCCGTCCCCAAAAAACATTGATTTATCAGAACTCTGAATTAGATTTCCATAAACTATATAGAAAAACCAAACATGTTAAAAATTGAAACAAGGAAACATTTGGTTTATTTAAGAACATGTACCCAAACATATGTATCTAGATTTTTTGAGTTTTCAAATCTCGGCCCAAAATATCTTGGGAAAATAGATACACCAACGAGGATTCTTGGCATACATCTTTCTGAGTTGTAAATACTGGGAGAATAATGTTCCTCTGAATAATTCTGGCACATTTCGTGTCGAGATCAGCAATACTTAGAAGAGAATCTGATTCCATCAAAGTTAGTGTTGAACTCCAATTTTAATCAAATTATGTAAACTACTAATTTCTGACAGCTGATTTATTTGCATTTATTCTGCCACAAAGTGAAAAAGGTCCTGCTTACTGGAGCAGAGCTGAAAAGAGGGCCTCTTTGTTTTGTGACTTCTTCCCCCACTGCCAATGTTCATACACGTATAAACTCACAGAATTTAATAGCTGAAGCCACTTCAGTCCTTGAGTCTTTGGGCAACATAAAACAGTAGAAAAAGCATGAATTTTGTGGGTGGCATGAAACCCAGCTCAACTCATGTGGTGGGCAAAGAGTATTCAACTTTGAGGAGATAATTGCACAAGTGGGAAAAGGTCTCTGCAGAAGGCTGTTTGCTGAGGCAGGCACTGTTTATAATAATAAATAAAAATAAATGTAAGCAAAATGCCCGTAAATGGAACTATTTAAGTGTGGTGCAACCACACAACAGAGTACTGAGCGATCTTTAAAAGCCATGTTGTGGATCTACATTTGTTGCATGAGATGTTATCCATGAAATAGTGATGAATGAGAGGGGCCAGTCAAAAAATAACATGTGCAGGGCAGTCCTATGTAAGTAAAATTGAATATACATAATGGATTTATACATATGTGCAAAGAGGTATCTTACAGGAGGTTCACCAAAATAACAACTATGGTTCTCTCATGATACAATTTCTAGTGATCATTATTTTCTAGTTCTCACTTTTTGGCACTTAGTGGTTCTACAATGAATATGTAATATTTCTGTAAAAATAATAAAGCTGAAGTACTATGCAGTAGTTTGAACCAACGATGTATACACAGAGCAGTATAGATGTATTTTAAAAGCACAGTGCTAGGAATAAAAAATAACCTGAATGAAATATATAATAAGAAAAGAGGTCGAGGCTGCAGTGAGCCATGTTTGCACCACTACACTCCAGCGTGGGTAACAAAGTGAGACCCTGTTTTACAAAAAAAAACAGAAAGAAAGAAAAGAAAATAGCAATTATTCACATTACAAACACATGTACATAATACAAGACACATTTTGCAAGAGCCCTATTTCAGTAAAAAATAAACATTAACCAGTAGGTTCATCAGTTGTAACAAATGTACCACTGTGGTGGGGGGTGTTGATAATTTGGGACTCTATGCATGTGTGGGGATGTGGGGGGTAGATGGAAATTCTCTGTACCTTCCTCTCAATTTTGCTATGAACCTAAAACTGCTCTAAAAATAAGATCTTTAAAACGAAATGAGATAAAATAAGATACTTATTGAAGATTTTCCAATGATTGTCCCTGGTAAAGGCTAGGAAAGGGGCAATGGGAGAGCAGAGTGGAGGAAAAGGAATAAACTGATAGATTAATTGCCTGAACCAATGATAATAACTTGCCCTGTACTATGACTCAACCACACCGCACCCCCAGCCCAGCCCCCCACCTCTGAGGGTTTCAAAATGTAGGCACAAACTTGAAAGCAAGAAATATTTCAGTGTATAAACATCTGTACACATGAAAATATTGATAGCGTTTTTAGCTATTTTCAAAGAAACTAAGGTACATAGGATTTAGAACCATTTAGACTTACAGACAAATGGTCTTGGACACACAATTTCACTAAAGCCCCACTGGTTTATGTGTAAAATAAAGAGAATAATAACTACCTTTCTGAGGTGTTACAAAAAGTTGTGGTAATCTTATCTTCAAAAATCACTGTGATTCCCAGTTACAGCTCAGACATATAAAGAGCTTAGAAATTGTCACTCCCATTCTTATAGCAAGCAAAAGCTGGACAAGCTAAAACTCAACAAGTTGTTTTGGACTTATCAGAGAACTAAATTTGCAAGTCAAATCACCATGCTAAAATCTGGTAACAGGCAAATCCGGAGTCACAGACACGGTATGCTTACCTAAAATAGAAGCCACTGGAGCCATAAACTGGTAGGAACACTTAGTAATTTTGACAAATTTCTGGAGGCTGAGTGTAGACTGGCTTGAGACTGAGAAACTCCTTGGGGCCACCATACTTTCATTGACTTTATCTCCAGGATCCCCACTAGGTTCTCACGGCGAAGAGTCAACAAAGGTACCCTTGTGGCTTAGGCAAGGAGATTAGATGGGTAATCTTGGTAAAATATGTCCAGAACCTTCTCCATAACAAAGGCCTCGTCTTCAGAGGAAAGGACTTGACCAGAGCCTTGTCCCAGAGATCTCACCATAGCCTCCTCTAGCGTGCCTCACCTAATTGGGAGGGGAGAAACTATACAAGAAGAAACACTTCCCTTTTGATTCTTGGTGATCACAGGTCAAAGATGCAAGTCAGGTAAAAGGCTGAGACTTAACTGGAAGATTGTAGAATGCTTCACCTCCACACTTTCTCATCATACCAACGGGGCTCCAGTACAAGAAGAGTAAATTACAGCTGAAAGAACTGAAAGACATGGATCTTCTCTGAGAAGAAGTACTTTGGGAATTTGAAGCCTCTGGTACCTATAGCTACAGCAAACATAAAACAAAGCCCAACTCCTAGCCCGATTAACATATACCTCACACCATAGGCATATTTACCTTAGTTCCTATTACGCAGTACATGTCTAACTTTCAATTAAAAAATATAAGCCATGACAGAAGGCAAAGAAAAAAAAAGTCTCAAGAGACAAAGCAAGCATCAGAACCAGATTCAGGTGTGACACAGATGTTGGACTTACCAGACAGGGCATATAAAATTACAATAAACAATATGATAAGAGCTCTAATGGAAAAAATGGACAACATACAAGAACACATGAGTAAAGTAAGCAGGGATATGGAAACTCTAAGAAAGAATCAAAAGGAAATACTAGAAATCAGAAGCACTTTAACACTAATGAAGAATGCCTTCAGTGGACTCATCGGTAGATTCAATACAGTTAAGAAAAGAATCAATGAGTCTAAAGGTAAGTTAATTAAAAAAAAAAACCCTAAAATGTATAGAGGAAAAAGGCAATGAAAAAAAAACTGAACATAACATTTAAGAACTGGGGGACAATTTCACAAGATATAACGTGTGCAATTGGAATACCAGAAAGAGGAAAAAAAAAAAAACAGAGCAGGAGAAATTTTTGAAGTAATCATGACTGAGAACTTTCAAAAATGAATGATAGACAGCAAACCACATCCAGGAAGCTCAGAGAATGCCAACCATAATAAATCCCAAAAAATATACCTAGGCATATCATATTCAAACTGCAGAAAATTACAAAGAGAAAAATCTTAAAAGAAGCCAGAGAATAAAAACACCTTACCTGTAGAGGAATGAGAATATGAATTACATCTGACTTTTAATCAGTAAACCATGCAAGAGACTAGAGTGAAATATGTAAAGTGCTGAAAGGCAAAAATCACCAACCTGGTATTCTATATAGAAATTATTCATGAATGTTTCTCAGACAAAAAAAAGAGTAGGGCCGGGCGCGGTGGCTCACGCCTGTAATCCCAGCACCTTGGGAGGCCGAGGCGGGCAGATCACGAGGTCAGGAGATCGAGACCATCCTGGCTAACATGGTGAAACCCAGTCTCTACTAAAAATACAAAAAATTAGCCGGGCGTGGTGATGGGCGCTTGTAGTCCCAGCTACTCGGGAGGCGGAGGCAGGAGAATGGCGTGAACCCGGGAGGCGGAGCTTGCAGTGAGCCGAGATCGTGCCACTGCACTCCGGCCTGGGTGAAAGAGCAAGACTCCGTCTCAAAAAAAAAAAAAAAAAAAAAAAGAGTAGAGTGAAATATTTAAAGTACTGAAAGACAAAAATCACCAACTTGGTATTCTATATAAAAATTATTCGTCAAATGTCTATTTCTCAGACAAACAAGTGAGATAACTCATTGCTAGCAGAACTGCCCTGCAAGAAAAGTTAAAAGATTTTCTTCAGGCAGAAAGACAAACTGTAAAAGTCAAAAGCTTGGACCTACGTAAAGAAAGGATCTACGTCAGAGAAGGAACGAATGAATGTAAAATAAAATATTTTCTTATTCTTAATTATTATATACAGTTATATACTTGTTATATGTAACAAGTAACATTAGGAACAATGTATTATATGATTATACATATGGATAAACAGTGTCCCAAGGGAAGGGAGGAAGAAGTTGGGAATACACTGTTATCAGGTACCTGCACTACACAAGAAATGCAGTAATGTTGTCTGAAGGTGGACTTACGTTAGTTTAAAATATATTTTGTAAACTTTAGGGCAACCACTAAAAAGCTTTTTTAAATAAGTATAATTTCTATGCTAAAAGAAGACATAAAAGCTGAATGAAATAAAATGCTCAACTCAAACCAGGAAAGACAGAAAAGTAAGCTTCTGGTAATATATAAGAAAAAAGTTACAAGCATGGTGGATATTAACCCAAATATATTAATAATTACTTTAAATGTGAATGGTCTAAATACAGCAATTAAAAGACAGTGATTGTCATAGTGGCTGCAAAACAAGACCTAATTGTATATTATCTACAGGAACATCACTTTAAATGTGAAGACTGATAGGTTAAAAGTAAAGTGATAGAGAAAATATACCATGCTACCGCTAATCAAAAGAAAGTTGAAGTAGCTTTATTCATTTCAGACAAAGCAGATTTCAGAGCAAGGAAATTTATCAGGGATAAAGGAGACATTACATAATAATAAAAGGGTCAGTTCTCTAAGAAGACATAGCATCCCTAAACATGAATGCCACTAAAGATACATGAAACAAAAACAGATAGAACTAAAAGGATGAAATGAGGAGTCCACTATTATAGTTGGAGACTTCATCCCCTGTCACCCCTATCAGTAATCGTTAGATCAAGCAGGCAGAAAATCAATTAAGGCTGCATGCAGTTGACCTGAATGGCACTATCAATCAACTTAATTTAACTGACATTTATGAAGGACTCCATCCAACAGCAGCAGAATACACATTCTTCTCCATTTTGCATGGAACATGCACCAAGGCAGACCACCTTCAGTACCATAAAACATACCTTAACAAATTGCAAAGAGTAAAAATTATATAAAATATGTTCTCAGACAGCAGTGAAATTGAACTAGAAACTAATAACACAAAGATGGCTGGGAAATTCCCAAATATTTGTAAATTAACACACTTGTAAAGACCACATGACTTAAAGAAGTATCAAAAAAGTTTAAAATATTTTGAAGTAAAAGAAAATAAAACTAAAACTTGTCAAAATTTGTCGAATGCAGCAATAGCAATGCTTAGAGGGAAATTTATAGCATTAAATGCATATATTAGAAAAAATAAAGATTGAAAAATCAGTTACCTAAGTTTCCACCTTAGGAAAGTAGAGAAATAAGAGCAATTTAAGCCTAAATCAAGCAGAAGAAAATAAATAAAAATTAGAGCCTAAATCAATGAAATTGAAAACAGGAAAACAATAGAGGAAATTAAGAAACCAAAAGCGATTTCTTTAAAAAAAAAATCAGTAAAGTTAACAAAACCCTAACCAAGCTAATAGAGAGAGAGAGAGAGAGAAATTATCAATATTAAAAATGAAAGAAGGGTCATCTCTACTGTTCCATGAATATAAAAAGATACTATAGGAATGTGGTATTCTCAACAACTCTATGTCCACAAATTTGAGATTTAGATGAAATGGACTGATTTGTTGAAAGATACAAACTACTAAAACTTACACAAAAAGAAATAGATATAGGACTCTTAAGATTATCAATTTAAAAAAAACCCATATCAATAAAATAGCCTTACAAAAAAGAAATTATCAAGCCCAGATAGTTTCACTGGTAAATTCTACCAAACATTTAAGGAAAAAATGATACCAGTACTCCATAATGTCTCCCAGAAAGCAGAAGAGCAGAAAGGAACACTTCCTAACTCATTCTATCAGGGTACCTTTACCCTAATACTAAAACAAGATGACACGGCAAGAAAGGAAAACTGCAGACCAATATCTCTCGTCAACATACATGCCAACTTGTAGTTAAGATAAATAAGTTCTGGAGACCTAATGTACAGCCTGGACTATAAGTAATAATAATGTATTCTGTACTTGAACTGTTAAGAGAGTAAATCTTAAGTATTTTTACCACAAAAAAAGTAACTATGTGAGGTAATGGACATGTTAATTAGCCTGATTGTGATAATGTTTTCACAACGTATATGTATGTGAAAACGTCACATTGTACGCCTTGAATATAGGATGAAATTTTTATTTGTTGATTATACCTCAAAGCTGAAAAAAGTTCTTAAATTAATTAGAATAAAATTAGGCAGCTGGGTGCGGTGGCTGGCGCCTGTAATCCCAGCACTTTGGGAGGCTGAGGCAGGTGAATCATGTGAGGTCAGGAGTTTGAGACCGGCCTGGCCAACATGCTGATATCCCATTAACCAGATGTGGTGGCACCTGCCTGTAATCTCAGTTACTTGGGAGACTGAGGCAGGAGAATTACTTGAACCCAGGAGGCAGAGGTTGCAGTGACCTGAGATCGCACCACTGCATTCCAGCCTGGGCAACAGAGCAAGACTGTCTCAAAAAATAAATAAAACAAAATAAAATTAGTTAACTACTGACATACATACAAAAATCTTCAACAAGATATTAGCAAATCCAATAATGTTAAATAAGAACTATATACTATAATCAAGTGGGATTTATTCCAGGTATGCAAGGGTGGTTCAATATAAAAAATCAATCAGTGTAATCTACCACATTAAGATGAGCCTGGAGCATCTCATAGTTCCAGAAAGTAAAAAATGCAAAAGAAAACAACAGATAGTGATGGAGGTATGACACAGGGGTACAGGAGCCAAATAAAAGAGCTGGGACAATTTGAGCAATAAAGTAGTATTGGATTATAACCCAACCCAAGTTATAACATAAATATCCATGAATCCAAACTGATATGTGACTAAATAATTAAATAAATGGGGCATAATAAACCCATCTAACAAGCAGAAGATTCCAAATAATTTACAGAGATACTCTGCCCTTAGGGAAGTGGAGCACAACTCCTCGCTCCTCACTCCTCACCCCTTTAGTGTATGTTACTTACGCATAGTAACTTTCTTCCAAAGAGTATCATACGGAAAGGGACCGGGGGAAAAAAAAAGAGCAATTTAACAGTGGAGAAACTTGACAAACATACCAGTCAGATGATCATCAGTATTGACAGTGGAAAGTCATATTGATAGCCTGTATTTATGAGATAATGTGTTGAGAATAACATTTTACTTCTGTGGTCTTCCTTCCACAAACCCATAACCGCAGTTTAATCATGAGAAAACACCAGACAAATCCCAACTGAGGGACATTCTGCAAAATACCTGACCAATAATCCTCAAAACTGTCAAGATAGTCAAAAAATAAGGAAAGTTGGAGAAACTTTCACAACCTAGAGGTGCCTAAGGAGACACTTCTATTAAATGTAATGTGGCATCCTGGAAGGGATCCTGGAACAGAAAGCGGACATGAGGGAAGATTTGAGGAAATCTGAATAATATATGAACTTCAGTTAATAATCATGTATCAGTATTGGTTTACTAATGATGACAAATGTACCATACTAAAGATGTTAATAGTAGGTGAAACTGGACATGGTGCATATGGGAACTTGCAATAATCCTGTAAATCTAACACTGCTCTAAAGTTGAAAAAGGTTACTTTTAAAATGATTATTATTATTTTAAAGTTAACATAGCATGCCAAAAGTTTTTTTAGGGTAAGTGACATGGGCAGAATGATTCATCCTAGTCCTTCGTCGTAATGTCCACATCTACAAATACATTTGTCCAACTGAGCGATTTGTGTATCGGCCCACATTGATAGGTTCTGCCTCACCAGCTGTCCCTATTTCTGAGAAAATAGGTCAATTTCAGTTTTGCTGACTTCTCACACTAGCTCCATGCCCATGCCTGCACACCCAAGTGCCGCAGTTGTATTCCAGATTGACAAATCATTAAATGATCATTATCTGATTTTGAAAAAAAAAAATGAAATACAAAGATAAAAAGTAAAACTTGACTATTTGCTCTACCTTTGAATTGCATTGCTCTGGGTGAACCACTGTTGCAAGACAGACTTAATTAGTGTAGTTCCCCCTTTCCTTTCCCCAGGCTCATTCAAATGCACTGTTTAATGGTTAAAGGGCAGGCCAAAGGAAGGAAGAGAGAAAAGCTTCAGGAGAGGGAAAATCTAGAAGCTGAACTCAAGCCCTTAAATAATTAACTTGGCTATAGAGGCTCCATTTTCTTTCTCTTATCTTCTTTGGACTTTTAAGTGACAATCCTATTCTTCTTCATAAATATCCTTCTGTCTTGGCTTCTGGCTTTACAGATGACTGGCACTTTTAAATTGTGAGAATGGTTTACCTTTCTGGCTGAGCAGTCTCTCAAAAATCATTTTCTTATGGGGGAGAAAACAAGGCTAGCAGCTCAATGAGTTGTCTCTTGGCAGCATATCTTTTTATTTCTGAATTTCGTTGTGACCTGTTTGCTTTGTCCCGCTGCCACTGTCTAATCTAACATCCTGATAACAACCTGTACCTTGTAATTTGGATTTTCAAAGCTGTATTTTTCAACCATGTTCTTTCTGTCCAAATCAAAGGCACTGTTTCAATGTCAGTAGGAGAGACAATAAGAGAAAACATATCGAGGCACACATGTGTGCATGCACGTGTGTACACACGTACACATGCACACGCACGCACGCTCAAACAGCTTCAAGTCAGGGATTTATCTGAATTTTAGCTCAAATATTTTCTGTTTCTCTTTCCTCTGTTTTTGAGCATCTAGTTTCCTGAACGGTAAAGGAAGTTTGGGGTTTGAGTTATTTTTATTTTTCAGTGACCTAAATAGTAAGTGTCCCAGTCATTATATTTTCAGATCAATATTAAACATTTTCCTACTTAAGATATGGAGATATTTGTAAATAAAAGTATTCTGACCTTCAACAACATGTAATTTAAGTACACAGGCATCTTGTATTATTGCCTGAGTCTTTACATTTTGAACTTTATTCATCTGTTCCATGGTCCATGCCAGTAGTGATTACATTAGTAAAACTTCTTGTGGTCAGAGGGTCTTTGAATGTGAGGAATATTTTTTTCCATCTCTCCACCCAGTTACTTCTTCCCACAAATGTACTAACCTTTTAGATAGAAATGCTCTTTGTAAATACCTCCAGGGGAAATTTAGTCTATCTTTTCAGCTGTTGAGAATTTTAGGACTATAAGTGTCTGAAAATAATTAGTTCAATACTTCATTCTACAGACAAATAATAATTTGTAAAAACAATAAACTAATATTATCAGCACACACATACCATAATATAAATTATCTGATTTATCCCCTTAAGTCTGTGAGTCTGCTAAAATTTAGATAATTAGAGGAGGCAAAATAATTGATAAGCTCCCTGCTAAGCATCGAGTTATACTCTTTAATGTATGAGGATTATGTACCAAGAAACTACAATTAGCAAATTAAACAATGGTGCTGTTATAATAATTAAATTCTCTAATTTAGCTGTTCTTCTATAAAGTTTTACTTTCATTTCCAGCTGTCGTTACTGTAGAGAAAGTAAAATTACTTGGCTATCACAAGTACGCTTACATTTACATCCCCCAAATTTCACACTCCAAGAACTCTATGAATATATGTGAATATGTGCACACATTTTTATCTTACCTTGATTTATAAAGAACTTCAAGCCATTTACAAAATCCCTGTAACATAGCAAAATAAAAGCCCATTAAAATATGAAAAATATGAGTCAAAGGACAAATAATGTCAGTAAACTAATAGGGAACCAGAAGTAAGGTTGGAACACAATAGTGTTCATGCCAGAGGTAGATCAATACTTTAGGCTCTCAGGTTTCCAAATGCCCATAGGAAAACTGACACTTTCAAACTATGCAAAATCTATACGGGAAAAAGTAAACTAGTTACTCAGGAAAAGCACCACTGCTACTGAGACCGGGGTACAAAGTATCTCCCAATTCTGTCTCAGAAAGGTCAGTTTAATTGTGCTGACAAAAGTATCTTTATGGTAAACATGGTGAAAAGTTTCTTAGAGTTATGACCGAGAAAGTTTATTTATTTATTTATTATTTGGTGGACAAGATCTTTAATTCTTCGCTGTACTTGAAAAAAAAATCATAATGACATCCAGATAAACAAGGGCTAAAGGTAACCACTTCCAACTTCAGGCCCTGAGCGGACAGCAGTGCTCAGGTTATATTTCAGGGATGTTGAAAAGGCCTTCTGGGCTGGGCGCGGTGGCTCATACCTGTAATCCCAGCACTTTGGGAGGCCAAGGAGGGTGGACCACTTGAGGTAAGGAATTCAAGACCAGGCTAACCAACATGGCAAAAGGCCGTCTTTACTAAAAATACAAAAAATTAGCCAAGTGTGGTGGCACGCGCCTGTAATCTCAGTTACTCAGGAGGCTGAGGCAGGAGAATCACTTGAACCCAGGAGGTGAAAGTTGCAGTGAGCTGAGATGGCACCACTGCACTCCAGTCTGGGTGACAAAGTGAGACTCCATCTCAAAAAAAAAAATAAAAGGCCGGGCACGGTGGCTCATACCTGTAATCTCAACACTTTGGGAGGCCAAGGCAGGTGGATCACCTGAGGTCAGGAGCTTGCGAGCAGCCTGGCAAACATGGTGAAACTCTGTCTCTACCAAAAATACAAAAAATTAGCTGGGCGTGGTGGCGTGTGCCTGTCATCCCAGCTACCTGGGAGGCTGAGGCAGAAGAACCACTTTGCTTGAACCAGGGAGGCTGAGGTTGCAGTGAGCCGAGATCACACAATTGTACTCCAGCCTGGGCAACAAGAGTGAAACTCCATCTCTCTCTCTTTCATTCTCTCTCTCTCTCACTCACTCTCTGTCTCACACACACACACACACACACACACACACACACACACACACACACACAAAGGCCTTCTGCTCTTAAATATAACTCTCTTTCCCAGTCGCATCCCCACACTATTTACTTAGGATGGAAACTCTCTTAAGGAGGGGAAGCCATTCATTCCTCCATTATAGAAAAGTTCAAAATTGGTAATTTAAATTATTTAAATGCCCATAAAAAGTTTCATGAACTGAAGAAGGCCAAGGTGATCATCAAAGAGAGCAAGGGCACAAGCAAGACTACCAAGACCATGTATCACTATCTATAGTTTGGTACATTTATTATTATTATTAATATTTTGAGACGGAGTCTTGCTCTGTCGCCCAGGCTGGAGTGCAGTGGCACAATCTTGGCTCACTGCAACCTCTGCCTCCAGGATTCAAGCGATTCTCCTGCCTCAGCCTCCCGAGTAGCTGGGACCACAGGCGCGCGCCACCATGCCTGGCTAATTTTTGTATTTTTAGGAGAGACGGGGTTTCACCATGTTGGCCAAGATGGTCTCGATCTCTTGACCTCATGATCCACCACCTCGGCCTCCCAAAGTGGTGGGATTACCGGCATGAGCCACCACGCCCGGCTGAGTTGTGACTCAAAGTATAATACCAGCTAGGAGTCTATTGGGTTGCCTATATAATTGGTTCAAGTGCTCAATTCTCTGGTTTATCAGTTAATATATTTTATGTTGTCTAGCAGTGGTAACTAAGCAGGGATGCTTTGGCTTTGGAACTGTAGGAGGGAAATTGTTACTTGTCATTGTGATGCAAGGTGAGCATCACTGGTTTTTAGTGGGAAAGTTCTAGGAATTTTAAAGATACTAAAAATGCATAGGATAGTCCCACACAATAAAGATTTCTTTTTTTGTTGTTTTGTTTGTTTCTTTTTTCATGTACTTATTTTTTTTTTTATACTTTAAGTTCTGGGATACATGTGCAGAATGTTTAGGTTTGTTGCATAGGTATACATGTGCCATGGTGGTTTGCTGTGCCCATCAACCCATCATCTACATTAGGTATTTCTCCTAATGTTGTCCCTCCCCTTGCCCCGAACCCCCTGACAGGCCCTGGTGTGTGACGTTCCCTTCCCTGTGCCCATATGCAGAAAACTGAAACTGGACCCCTTCCTTACACCTTACACAGTAAAGATGTCTAATATCCCAAACAACCATCACAGCTTCATTGAGAATTTCTGAGAGAAATGAATGGATTCCATGTCCTTCAGATAATGCTTCTGCAGATACTGTTTGTCTCAGACCAGGTATTGACAAGAATTGCCTGGCATAGACTCATAAGTTTAGTCCTTGGCAAATTACTCACAACATTTCTTAGGTTAATAGCTCTGTTCGTTGCAGGGCTTTACTTAACTAACAAATATCCTGTGGAAGGAAATTTATCCACAAAGAGACAAGACAATAAAATAGATTTGTTTCTCTTTCCTCCTACTGTAGCCACTAGCTAATGTCTGTGAAAAGCCATTATATTGTCTACCTATTGTGTATACATATTATGAATACATTTGTATATATACACATAGTTGATACATTAGTAATAGTTCTTTCCAGTTCTTGAGTAAACATGGAACTGTCTTTTTCGTATGTGGCCTTCCTTATTAGTTTGACACCCAAACCTGCCATGATGACTCTGGCCTTACCCTTCAACCCATCCAAAGTTTTGTTCATGAAATGACTCTTCATTTCAAATTCCTCCACAACAGGGCCCACTCTTTTGTTTCTGTAATTTTATTACTGGATTTAAAAAATGTTATTTACTGCATTTTCAAAACATTTCTTCTGTCTTAAATATTGGGCCCCCATCACAACAATAGGGTAATATTTTGAGAAATTAACCAATATGTTATTTAGAAACTCCTTTCTTGTTCACATAATTACCATTCCTCACTCACCCCCAATGAAAATATACCATGGCCACTTGAAGTCCAAGATGTTTGATAAACAAGAGTTAGGAATTTTGGAATCCAAAAGGCCAAACCTTGAAGGAACAAGACATAAGGTTTATGCCTTAATCAAAGGTGAATGGAGGAAAGACCAGACCATTCATCACAGGTCCAGACGAGGGCTTCCCAAGCAGAGGGGGGAAAAATAAAGAGAAACATTACCCAGAAGAGAGGCTGTTGGGAGAAGAGATGAGAGGACTAAATGAAGTAACCACAAAGAGAGGAGCTGAGTCAGCACTCAAGAAACACCATGGTCTTTGCTCAAGTGAGAGCCAGCAATTGCCAGAACCAGGGAGCCATAAGGAAGCTAAGCCAGTTCCCAAAACTATCCAACCAGGTGCTGGTGAGTCCCACACTTCATCCCTGCAGCAAGGAGCTATAATAATTAGCCTGCTTGTCACCAAGCAGCAAGGACCTCCTGTTAACAGCAGCCTCTACATCACTCATGGATGCCTAGCAAGAATGGCATGGTGCCTATATCCCAATAACTTTTTTGGACCCAACCATGGACAACTCTCCTGTCAAGAGCTTAGTTTAATTATCAAGCCCTTCCAGCAGAGATCAGAGCTTTGGACAACAAGGAGGAAAATGTTGATGTGGAAATGAGGGCCCACAAACCTTTTGTTTGCGCAGAATTAAAACAAATCCAGCCTGAGATCTCTCCCTATGTCAGGCCCTGCTTTACAATATCCTACCGCTTCTCTGCTACCATCTGTCCTCCACACAACATGTCTGGGTGCATATTACTTTAATGCTACTAAGTACAAGACCAGAATATTTCAACATGAAATAAAAACATTAAAACAGATAAAAATGAATTTGCTTTGTGAAGTAGGGCCAGGGCTCCAAAGCCCTGTCTGTTTGGCCTCCCTCTTACCACTGCCATCTCCATTGCCAACTCAGGTGACCCCATCATCCTTCTATGGAAACACAATTTGCAAGCTATTCAAGAATTCTCTTTTATGGATTTGGTTTTGTCTCTTAACATACAAAGATGGTTTCTGAAAATAAACCTGCTCCCTGTGCATGCATCAGAATCACCTGGAAAGTATTTGTTTGTTTATTTTTCTTGGCCCTACTCTCAAGATTGTAACTTACAGGTCTGAGATAAGGCCCAGAAATCTTCCCAGGTAACACAGATGCACAGGCAGGTCTCCAGTCCCCTGAAATAAAGCTTACAGGGTGGTGCTGTTCAAAGCCCTCATAGACTCTCAAACAGCACCAATACTTCACTGACCCTCTGTATCATACATTGCTTTGTCTGATAAATTCCCAAGTGGCTCTTCAGCCTTCTTGTGATTTACTTGGATGCCAAGTTACACACTCTGTAAGGAGCAGACATGATTCCCAGTTATCCCCCATCTATATTTTCAAAATGGCTGTACGATGTGTTTTTCATATCTTATTTTTCATTTTACTCTGTAGGCAATGCATATATATTTTGTACTGAAATAAAAGGCTTTTACCTACATAAACCACTGTAGAATTAGTATCCATTGACATTTTTGTTAGAGTGAAGATTAGCACAAGAAAGTTTGGTAAATGAAATAATGCTGATGAGCTTTTCTGAAGTATCTTTTCAACTTTTTTTTCAAAGACATTACAGTTTCAAGCAGGCTTTGGAGTAAATAAACCCATTAATCAGGCACTATAATGCTTCTACGGCATTTAAAAACTATATCAATGAAAGTGTACTCTGGAAACCTTTTGCCAAAAATGTCCAACTTGATTGATTGTTTTGTATATATATATATCTTTTGTTCCCATGGTGCTGCTGTGTTTCTGAATATAGCCAATACTTAATATTTATATAGCAGAAGAGGGACAAATAGCACATAAACATCCAGTCTTTATATGAATGATCACATGTAAACTAAACATACCACAATGAAAAGAAACACATTTAGGCTGGGCAACCCTCAACCACAATAGCAAAGCTAATGAATATTGTCTTTGGCCACTGCTTTTGGTTTTTGTCTCACCCCACCAATATTTTTCTGCCCCATGGCTTAGAACTACCCATCCCAACAAAGGCCATCTCCTGAGCTCAGTGTCTTCACCTCCAGAAGCTTTGTCTAACCACCTTATCTAAGATAGCAGTCCGCTGCCCCAGTACTATAGCACTGTCTATTCTGACACCCAGTTCTATTTTCTTCATAGGGGTTATCACCTTCTATTTATTGCTGATCTCTTCCGCTGGAATGGGAAATGAACAAACAGGGCCCTGTCTGTCTAGTCCTCTTAGTATGATCAGAGCCAAAGATGGCACATTATAGGCACTCAAGAAATATGTGTTGAACTTAATAGAAGCAGCACAATGTGTTGAAAATAGATTTGCCAAGTATCTGGCTCTCCAAATGGCCAAATAGAAGTTGATTTCCTACTTGAAACTGTGATGAAAAAATCCTAAAAATGGTAAAAGCAGAGTAAAACAGAAAATGACACTCCAGAAGATCCAAAGGAATTCAACGTAAACTAAAAAAAAACCCACATGAACTTCTAAAATGTTGTATAATAGAAAAATACATTTTCTGATGACTAAATGTGTTTGTACAAATATTAAACCACCCTACCAATCTTAGTTGTAAGAAATTGAATATTCCTTAAAAATGCTGCTATAAAGACAGAATGAAAACTAGTCAAGTAAAACTTCACAGAAATCTTCTAAAGCTGTTAGAACCATCCCATTCAATATTAAATGCAGTGTGTTTTAGATATAATAATGAGGAAGCAAGTTTTTGACAAATTAATGAATTTCATAAATGAGGCTAATAGGTCACTTGAAAAATACTGTTATTCAACAAATCAGCTGTTCAGCCAATTGATTTTAGTGATTTAACTGGAATATGATACTGAACCTAGAAGTTTTTTCTTATTCCCACTTTATAGTGGATGAACTTGAAGTTTACTGGCTTGCCCAAGGGTACCTAGGTAGTAAGTGCAGAGCCACCTTTCAGATTCAGGTATTTAAATTTAGAATCTGAGCCTTTAATACTGCCCAAAAGACTTTCAGCCACCTAGGATTTAATATCTAAGGCTCTGACACTACTAGAATGCTTCTGCAGATCCAGGGTACTTAGCAACTTGTAATTTGTATAAGGCAGGAATTTGAATCAAGGCTGCCTAGCGAGCAAGGAAGGCAGGCTGAGGAAGTACCTGAACACTTACAAGGCTATTATTTTCTTTTCAGGATTGCTCAGGCAATAACTCTTTTGAGGAATCTGAATTTTACTAAAGAAAGTACATGCTATAGAAGAGTGGTATTGACAAATGTGGGATATGAGACAATCTCATCATGTATGTTCAACATCTAGTGAAAGTCAACTTCAAGGTCCTCATAAGTAGGAATAGAATAGTCCTTACAGTGGTACCCTTGGGTATTCATGAATTCTCTATACTGGCTCATATTGGCCTTTATATTTTTCTGAGCAACATGGTAAGTAGGGCCACTAGCTAAGGTAAAGAAAGAGCAAGTGAGTGTTACATAGCTGAGATGAGATTAGACAAATGAGATGAGATTAATGTGAGACAAAGATCATTCCTCCACGTTTGTCACCTACTAGACATTTCTTTGCATCAACCAGCTTCTTTTTAAACATTCATATATCTCTTGGGATTCTCAATCCTCGTTGTATTAGTCTGTTCTCACATGGCTCTATGGCTCTAAAGAAATACCTGAGTCTGGGTAATTTATAAAGAAAAGAGTTTTAATTGGCTCACAGTTCTGCACGCTGTACAGGAAGCATGGCTGAGGAGGCATCAGGAAACTTACAAACATGGTGGAAAGTGAAGGAGAAGCAGGCATGTTTTACATGGCTGAAGAAGGAAGAGAGCGAAATGGGAAGTGCTACACACTTTTAAACAACCAGGTCTCATGAGAACTCACTGTCACCGGAACAGCAAGGGGGAAATCTGCCCCCATGATCCAATCACCTCTCACCAGCCCATCCTCCAACATTGGGGATTACAATTTGACATGAGGAGATTTGGGCAGGGACACAAATCCAAACCATATTACTCATATAGGTTATTTTTATTTGTTTTCTAAAAAGGATGCTAACACAATTCTCTCTTGTGTCATACATTTAAACTGAAGCCCAAAACTTTTAAATGATTTACTCAAGGTCACCTAGCTAGTTACTAGTAGTTTATGGATGTGAAACAGTCTTCATTTTCCAAGGCCAGAGTTCTCTTCTTTATATTATCAGTGGTTCTTAAGCATTTATTAACAATGAAACCATTTTCCCCGAATCCAATCTTATGTAACCTCAATGTATATAACTAATAAAAGCTGCATTATTTCTGGAAATTTTTGAAATCGGTGGCTATGGATGTCAACACATCAGTTTCAACATCCAATTTTTCTTCATTTTTTATTACACAGTATTGAGAAAATCCTTATTCACTCAGAGAGGTAATTCCAAGTGGTAACATATTTTAAGACCTCTCCTTGCAACCCCAGAATGCTCCTGAATCAAATTCTGCTCTTGAATCAAACTCTGGAAGAGGCTTTGGAAAATGCTACTTGGGACATAGTCTGGAAACGGCTGCAATCAAGCCATGTTCCTTTTTTCTGTCTTCTACACATTCCTGCCAACTGCTTTATTCAGTTCAATACCAAAGTCGTCATCAGCAAATTAAACATTGACTGAAGATGGTGGGGAAAAAAAAGAGGAGGTGGTTGGAGGACGGAAAGAAGGAAAGAGAAGAGCAAACATAAGACCAGTTTTGGCTCTAGTGCAATTCATTTAAAATTCAGCAAATGAGCAGTTTGCCAATTAGCTAAACTTATTGGTTTATTTAAAAATGTCTTTCTAAGAGGACTGTATAGTTCAGGCCATTTTATATTGAATGTGATGCTTTTAACAGCCTTTTGAAGACTTTTAAATTTTAGTTGAGTGGTTTTCATTTTGCCTTTAAAACAGCATTTTAAGCAAAATATAATTGACTTTGCTCCATCAAGGGCAGGAGAGTGACCTCAAGCCTGCAAAAAGCACCCCTGGGCTGCCCACCTCAGATAGGGGGCTGCTAAAGGTCAAAGAGTGAGGAGACTAAGGGGCAAAAGAAGGGGATCAAGAAAGGATGAGGGGCAGAAAGCATGTCACTTTAGAATGAGTGACAGAGTGAGGAAAGAGCAAAAGTCAGAGAAAGGGAAAACTGAAGGGCGGGGGACCCAAAGGCCCCAGAACCAGGAAAAGTTTTGGCTGTTCATAACCCTCCGTGTTTAAATGGATGGAAACCATAGGAAATCAGATAATGAAAATGCATAAATTTGCTGAATATAAGACATGCATTCCTAAACTATTTACAGAAAAATAAAGATATTGCCAAATGCCAAAATACAGACAATAAATATGACAAGTAAGTGTGGAAATTAGGCATGAAATGTGATAGCAACTTTTCTACAATTCAGGCTAGAGGCAAACACCGGATTAAAACTCAGATCCTCTGATTCTTAGACTAATGCATTTTCTATTGTTTTATGTGCTTTTTAAGGTGAATATTGCCTGTCTGGACATTTACCTTTGTTGGTTTTTAGACGTTTCTCCCAAAGACAATACAAAGCAAAAGAAAACAAAATTACATTATCCAAGTTAATAAAGTGTGCTTTCAAATTACTAAATAAATAAATAGGCTAGAGCTTAAATTATCCTACAAGAAGTTGCCCTTAAAAAAATGAAGCCTTTCTAACACATTAATTTAGTCATCAGGTTTTTTAACACATTTGTTTAAACATGCCTCATTTTTAGAGGTTTTAGAGGTGTTTATGCTTTTTCTCATTCTTTGAAGAGTTTCCACAAATGAGACATGCAGCCATTTTATAAAAATGATAAATTGGCCTGTTAGGAGTAGCCCAGGATCCTATTCCTCATGTCTATTTCTCCTCTCACACTGTATCACTTCCTGGAAGTATTAATAGTTGTATTTCATTTTCCTATATAAATATTTAAGGACTGTAATTCTGCCCAGTTGACATTGGCAGTGCCTATGCACGGAGATGTTTCATCTGCTCCTCATATCAACATAATCTTGTCAAACTTTGTTTCCAATAAATAGGGCAGGCTGTATTTGGAATATTTTAATAACCAAGCACAGTCATATTGCTTTCAATCATGGCCTGCTTACAAATCCCCAGCTAAGAGGTGCAGTTACATGGAGCAATAACCCATGAGCAGCGTGCCAATATATTTTCATTAGTCAATGACACCCAGCTGCAGAGAGAAATTAGGTTGTGTCCTTTAAAGCCCATCGTTCCCTTGTGGCAGAACCACAGCGGGCCAGATTGGCTTCACCAAACCCTCCTGCTATTGTTCATTGAATGCTCCAGCTGGGTTGTATTCATCATAAACCCCAAGTCTGCAATTTTTCAATTCCATATTAGGCTTGGATTCAAAGCCTATTGTTCTGATGTTATAGGGAAGGCACACAAGGAAAATGTCATTGAATCACTCTTGTTTAAAGCATTTCTTCTCACCCTATTATTCTGGGTCGTTTGGAAAAATAATTTATCTGTGGAAACTTTGGAAACAATGATTAGTTTGGCATTACTTTGGATTTTTCCCTGGTCTTTTAAATTTTTAACAACACTCCAAGAGGGAAGTCATTTTTCAGATGTTCTAGATCAAAGTAACCCAAATGGGGACACTTGAAAGAAAACAAACACTTCAAATAGAAGCAACTTCTTCTTATATTTTTGTCTGTCTTACCACCAGTTTATTTTTCACTCTTTACTCAATCATCTTAAAAGCTAAGATCTTGAAACCATTTTTTTTTTCATAATAGATGAAATGCCATTTGGATTGTAAGTCACCAGCCCTCCATCCCCCCATCCCCCCATTCTCTTTTTCACCTGTCAACACTAGATTTAGGCCCTTTTCCCACCCCTACTCCACCCTACATATTTCACATAAATGAAAGGAGATAGTGCTGGTTAAATGGCCCATGCTGGAAGTGCATCTCTCCAGCACTGCCAGGTGTGATGGAAACCCCAGCCAGATGGGCATTCCAGTTTGTGAGGAGGAGGCTATTCTTAGGTGCAGTTTCTACTGACACCATAAAGGCTGCAAAACCAGCCACAAATAACTCCCCAGACTTTTTGAGGATTTCTCTAGGCTGATGATGTCAGTACTCGTGGATCTGCAGCTTCTATAGTGGTGTTTCTCAACCCTGGCTGCACATTAGAACATCTGATTTAAAAACAAAAAAATACTCATGCATGGGCCTCTCCCCCAGAGATTCTGCTCTAGTTGTTCTGGGGTAAAACTTAAACATGGAGATATATATATATATATATATATATATATATATATATATATATATTTTGTTTTTTGTTTTTTTTTAATGGAGTCTCACTCTGTTGCCAGGCTAGAGTGCAGTGGCACAATCTCAGCTCACTGCAAGCTCTGCCTCCCTGGTTCATGCCATTCTCTTGCCTCAGCCTCCCAAGTAGCTGGGACTACAGGCGCCCGCCATGACGCCCGGCTAATTTTTTGTATTTTTAGTAGAGACGGGGTTTCACCATGTTGGCCAGGATAGTCTCGATCTCTTGACCTCGTGATCTGCCCGCCTCGGCCTCCCAAGGTGCTGGGATTACAGGTGTGAGCCACCGTGCCCGGCCAAACATGAGTATTTTTTTTTTTAAACTTCCTCACATGACTCCAGCACATAGCCAGGGCTGAGAAACACTGATCTGAGGCATTTGTGAAAACCATAACTAAACACAGCAAAGTCCTGCTCCCTTAATTTGCTTACTATTTTTAGATAATACTTAGACCACTGGTACATGACTCTTGGAGGTCTCAGCAGAAAGAGATGAGAAACTGAGCTACATACCTGGACAGGGTTCATATTGCACTGAAGTTTCATCATTGAAGTGCCTTTCCAACTTGGGTCATCCTGTGCGGATCAAATCCAAATATCTACCATGACTGGGAAAGTTAATAAATGTGGGAGAAGTGCAGGGCACAAAAATCAGCACAGAATGGTGAGTCATGAACCAGAGAGTGAACTTCCAGTCCAAAAGGGGGGCCACTGCTACTCAGACCCAGCCAGTTGTTGCTCTAAAAGAATACCAACCCCATGTGGCCAAAGATCTTGAGTTTTTAAAGAAACTAAAAAATCTAAATTTTCATGTGAAATCTCCCAATTTTATAGCATTGGTTCACATTAAAAAGTACTTGATGGGATAAACAAAGCATGTTGACATTGGCCTCAGGTCCTGGTCAGAAGGTAGCTAGTTTAGAACTTCTACAAGACAAAACATAAATGGGATGCGTCATACTCTATCTTGGCTGGACACTCTGAGAAGGCAACAAAGGAGCCTTTCAGGGGAACCAAGCCACTAGGGGGGTGTCTAGGGAGAATGAAGCCAGCCTAGGAACACTGACTAGCCACTGGGCTTTCTTTAGGCTGAGGAAAATACTCCAAAACAAAGAAACTAATATTCTATCTGAATGTTAAATCGTTAATAGAAGCATAAAATGTTAGAGCTAAAAGAAAACCAAAATAAATCTTTCGGTTCAATCTAGTTATTTTTAAAAGAATGAAAACCAAGAAAGTAAAGAAACTGAAGCTTCCAGAGGTTATGTGAACTTGCTCATGATGCAGCAAACAGATGCCAGGATTCTGAACTCCTCGTCCAATGTCTGTGTTGACATCATAGGGAAACCAGCCTTGACTCTATAACTCAGGACACTTCTATACTCAAATGGCAAATGTCATGGTTTAGATAATAAGAACAATGATAGGTAAGCTGAAGATGTCATATAATTTATATGGTGAAGGTTAAATGTCGATAATATTTTAAAATATTAGAGAAAATACTTTCAGACTGGGCTTGTGCTGCACATTGAGGAAAGAACCTCTTTGGCATATAAAAAATATCAAATTCCTGCTACGGACTACACACTAGGCAAAGAGCTATGGGTGAAAACAGAAATGGGATCACTAGTTTACGGTCAAGTGAAACAAAACCTATTCAGATTTTGTCACTCTCTGCTTAAAATGTTTTGATGGCTTCCCCAGTCTTTAGAATAAAAGCCAAGTAAATAAACATTTACCAAAAGAAGTTAGGCAAAAACAAAATAGACAAAGAGATGTTGGAGAGAAGGCATTACAATTGTGGTTACACAATTGTAATGTTCCTCACTTAATGGAAGAGATGGTCCCCTGAAATATATACTTTTCAAGCAAACTGTGTATTATGTTGACCCATACAAAGTTGCCAATATTTGACCATTTTTTAATACAAAAAAAAAGCAGTTTAACAGGATTCAATCTAATACATATAATCTTAACACAGATTATTATCATATATTCCCCTCTGGAGAATTCTACACTGTTAACCGCTTCTCCTCCTTCCTGAAATAGTCTTAATTGCTTCCAGGATGCCTTGCTTTTCTGACTTTGCCCCCTCATTTATTGGACATAGTTCTTCTACCTCCTTTGCTGGGCCTTTGTTCTCTACCAAAACTCTAAATGTTGAATTCTTAAGGCCTAGGTTCTGCTTCTCTTTTCCAAGCACTTGCCTATAGCTATTTTAAAAATGTTTATTTGCAGACAGTGCCCAAATTTACATCTCTAACCTGAATCTCCTTTCTAACCTCCAACCTGATGCATCTAATTGATAACTTGATATTTCCACTTGGCTGTCTTCTCCTAGGCATCCCAAATGCATCATGTTCAAACTCAAGCCCTGGTCTTTTCTCAAACCTGCTCCTCCTTTCGTTCTCATTTCAAGAAATGCTACTTCTAGCTACCAAATTTTTCAAGCTAGAAAACTAGAAGTCATCCTCAATGCCTTCCATACTCTGACCAAGTTCTGATGGTTCTATGTACAGGATACTTCTGAAATATATCTACTTCATGTCCTAGGTCTGTGGGAGGTTGGTCATCAGTTGTCTCGTTGATAAGGGTGAGCTGCATGCCCTACCAGGACTGAACATTAAGATTATCTATTCCAAACTTCTATCTTAGTGTTGAGAACATTGAGACCCAGAATAGTTAAACTAGTTTGCCATAGCACAATAAATAGCTCATAGGCCGAGCACGGTGGCTCATGCCTGTAATTCTAGCACTTTTGGAGGCCGAGGTAGGTGGATCATGAGGTCAAGAGATAGAGACCATCCTGGCCAACATGGTGAAACCCTGTCTCTACTGAAAATATAAAAATTAGCTGGGCGTGGTTGCCTGCACCTGTAATCCCAGCTACTCGGGAGGCTGAGGCAGGAGAATCACTTGAACCCAGGAGGCAGAGGTTGCAGTGAGCCGAGATCGTGCCACTGCATTCCAGCCGGGTGACAGTGAGACTCCATCTCAAATAAATAAATAGATAGCTTATAGCTCTTCGGTTGGGCAAACTCTTTTTCTAACACTATGTGGAAGCTGTTTGCCTCTGTATTTGAACAAGTTGTTTTGTACTGAAGAGAAAAAGACGTATATTTAGCTACGATAGAAATTCAAAATGCATACATTAGTAGGCGGGCAGAAAATAACAGTAAATAAAGACCTGGGTACAGGAAAACATGTTTTGTAAGGATATGAACATTCCGTATAGCAGATGGACAGATACAATTTATAAAATCACTCCCCTGGTCTATAAATCCTGATCCTTCTAATGTCGTAGCATCTTCTTTAGTAAAGTGGCTTAATGACCAACAGAAGGAGCAAAACTGCTATCTGCCTAGGAGACAGTAAAGCAGATGACATGACATGAATACCTCAAACCAAGGAATTTGTCTAATTCAAATCAAGCTATTATACTGAATTAAGAAAGGAAAACATGTTAGGAAAAGAAACAGCTGGCTGAGGTTGGTGGCTAAGATTTCTTCTAAATGAACTACTTCCCAAGAGACCTAAAAAATTAATGTTTGCAAGTCTGGGGATAGGGGATAATATGAAAAGTGCCTCAGTGAGCATGTTCACTTAATTTCTGGGACCAGAGTCTGAGTATTTCCCAAAAGCCTCAAAAGAAGTAGTAACAAAGCCAAATATTTATTTTATTAGCACACCCTGTGTGGTATCTTCCCCATAAGTAGATACAGAGCTAATTCAGTGAAAATAATTAAAAGCCATGAAGGTTTTTTTCTATGTTGTTTATAAAGAAAAATAGGAAATATTTATATGTCCAACAATAGGAAAATTGAAATTATGGTATATCAACACTTGCCATTTTAATAATTTTCTTCTCTCTAGTTTTTATGCTTTAAAAAATTTATATGCTAGGTTACTTCTATAATGCTATTTACTTTTTTACAATGCTGCATTTCTTTTATATTGCTGAGTTACTTGTTTCTTTTAAGTCGTGTCTTTATAGAGAAGTTTTGGTTCTGGTTGATACTTTAGATAAATCTGTAAAGCTATATTCTCACAGTTGGAGACCCCATGGATTATGACTGTGGGTACTGTCACCAAGTCAAAATGATGTGAGACCATCCTTGAAGGAAATTGACCAGTATCCTTTGAAGATTTGGTGGGTCTCAAAAATTGCTGAGCTCTTACCCAGGACTTTGATAAGTGCTGCTTCTAATGTCAGAAGGAAAAGGTTTAAATATTTATTGCCTCCTGCCAAGAAGAAGTAGTAGAGAATATGAGTAGATTTCAATTCAGAGGTTTCCAAAAAAAAGATTTTTAGGTCTAGCAAGTACATCGAAAAATGGGTGCTACCGATACATGAACACCTGTATCGCTATGGACGCACCTTAAGAATGCATGCGATTTCCAGGCAAGATAAGTTAGGGACAAGTATTCTAGGGAGGGGATCAACATATTTAAAGGCACAGAGATGTGAAAAGGCATGGTATTTAGCCCTGCTAGAGTGTAAAGGGCAAGTGAAACATGAGAGATGAGGCATAAAAGAGGGGAAGGAGCCAATCATGGAAGACCTTTTGTGCCATGTTGAGGAGCTGGAAGTGAAGTGCCACCCATGATTTTTAGTCATGGGAGCGACATGATCAGATGTACTGCTTGGAAGTATGTCGGTGTAGAGGAGGAGGATCAAACCAGAGGCCGAGAGATCAGGTAAAGATTATTCAAATGGTCCTTTAAAGAAATGTTAAAGATTATTGTAGGTTGAATGTATCTTCACATTTTGAATGTACATAAAGATTCCGAAAAAAATATTTAGGGAGCAAAGCCTTGTGAGTCATATTAGCAAAGGCAAATACGTATTTATATTTCCACCAACAAGGATCAGGAATTGAAGAGCAATGACCATGGAAATAAAAATTTTTGTTAGAATTTGTAAACATGTGATACTTTCCTATGTTCGGCCATTTAAATCTGTGGTGGTTGTCCCTGAGTTCTTTGATCCTCCTTTAAAAAGACGGAGCCTAATTCCCCTCCCTACAAATTTTACCAGTCTTGGTAATTCTCTTCGAACAAATAAAATGCAGCAGAAGTGACAATTTCCAAGGCTAGAACATAAAAGGCAATATAGCTTCTAACTCACTCTCTTCCTTGGGATGCTCTCTCTTGGAACCCAGCCACAACGCTGAGAGGAAGCCCAGGCTAAATAGAGAGACCACTTGTTCCAGGCATGTGTTCTAACCGTAGCCCAGCTGAGGTTCCAACGGACATCCAGCGTCAACCTGAAGCATGTGAGTGAAGAAACCTTTGAGATTACTCCAACCCCAGGCACTACAACTGTGTGAGAAACCCCAAATGAGAACTGCCCAGCTCAACTCAGCCAACCCCTTAGAACCACAAAAGATAACAATAAATAATATAAAATAAAATGTAATCATAAAACGATTGTTGTTGTTTGAAGCCATAAAGTTTTGGATTGATTTTTTATATGGCAAAGATAACCGGGATATATCCCCTATCTGTTTCCTTTTAAAATAACAAAGGCCTATCTACTTGTTTTTAGAAACAGGACAGAATGTAGGGAATGAGGCAGTACGATCCTCACCCTTAAGGGAAAAAGAACTCTAAGAAATAGAATTGCGGTGGAGGCTTCCAAGAAAGCTTAACACTAGAAATGCTAAGACCTTAGCGATAGATACAAATAACATCCTTAGCAATTTTCAGATAACATAAACTAGAAATAACTAACTCCTTAATGTTTAGCTTTGAATTCAGTAGCACTATGTTATTGGTTTAACAGAACAGATAATATTGTGGAAAAATACTCCCAGTGCAGAATACCTAAAAAGGTTGGAATGTACATAAAAATGCAATAGACAGAAAGATGGACAGATAGATGAGTTAGCAAGAAAATGGAAGAAGTCCTCAGTGGCCAAGAAGAAACAAAAGCGTAAGTCCAGGGAGATAACAAAATGCTACTGCCAGCAGCTGCCCTGAGGTTATCTGCAGATCTTTGGCTGCCCTAGAGTTTTGTTTTGGGTTTTAAAGGGACAGTGATTGGGCCTAAGCAAAGAGAAAAGGTGGAGAGATTTCTTTTTTTCTTTTAAGTTCTAGGATACATGTGCACAACGTGCAGGTTTTTACATATGTCTACATGCGCCATGTTGGTGTGCTGCACCCGTTAACTCGTCATTTACATTAGGTATATCAAGGAGATTTCTTTATAGTGCCTAGTCTTTTAGAAGCTGTACTCACTGTAAAAAGGGGGGAAAACCTCAACTCACAGAAAGTTATGATAAGGACATTTGGCTTTCTTAGCCTTTCGTCTTTGTTTGTAGAAGTGGCAGGGTCTCTCCTGAAAATGTCTAGCTGCAAGCTTGTAGTCGTGCAAAATTAGATCTAGAAATCACAAAACTTCTGAGAACTGAAAAAAAAATCACAGAGATTAACTTTAAGAGGTCTAGAAACCTCACAGAAGTAAACACAATTGCTTTCTGGAGGAAAGCACATTAAATCCAGGTTTCAAAGGATTCTCACAGACACATTTTCTGCAAATATTACTCACCAAAAAAGAAAGAGAAGGGAGAAAATCACAAAACACACAATGAATAGGCCACTTAATTTGCACCACTTCATATCTTCTCAGCTTTACCTGATTCTTGTACAAGCTACTACTATGGTGACCAGCTCTGCACAGATTTCAAGAAATTTGAAGTCTGTGCTCCTGACAGTAGGAGCAACTTGACAGCACCTTACTTCATACCCGAGCATTACACCTCTTGTCTCCCTCCTGAGCTTCCCTGCTAACGTCACTCAATGACCCCATTGGACACAACCTAGTCGTGTGAGAGAGAGAACACCTTGCGGGTTAAACTGACACCAATGGGAAGCGGAAACCAGGTGATAAATCGGTCTCCTTTATTCCCACCAAGGGCATTCTTGAGAGGCAGTTAATTTGGTTCATGGGAAACAGTCCCTCAGGACAAACACTGAGAGTATGCAAGCAACGGACCTTCAGTAAAGAAATTCTAGCCCTTTGTCAGATGAGTAGGTTGCAAAAATTTTCTCCCATTCTGTAGGTTGCCTGTTCACTCTGATGGTAGTTTCTTTTGCTGTGCAGAAGCTCTTTAGTTTAATTAGATCCCATTTGTCAATTTTGGCTTTTGTTGCCATTGCTTTTGGTGTTTTAGACATGAAGTCCTTGCCCACGCCTATGTCCTGAATGGTATTGCCTAGGTTTTCTTGTAGGATTTTAATGGTTTTAGGTCTAACATTTAAGTCTTTAATCCATCTTGAATTAATTTTCGTATAAGGTGTAAGGAAGGGATCCAGTTTCAGCTTTCTACATATGGCTAGCCAGTTTTCCCAGCACCATTTATTAAATAGGGAATCCTTTCCCCATTTCTTGTTTTTGTCAGGTTTGTCAAAGATCAGATAGTTGTAGATATGCGGCATCATTTCTGAGGGCTCTGTTCTGTTCCATTGATCTATGTCTCTGCTGTGGTACCAGTACCATGCTGTTTTGGTTACTGTAGCCTTGTAGTATAGTTTGAAGTCAGGTAGCGTGATGCCTCCAGCTTTGTTCTTTTGGCTTAGGATTGACTTGGCGATGCGGGCTCTTTTTTGGTTCCATATGAACTTTAAGGTAGTTTTTTCCAATTCTGTGAAGAAAGTCATTGGTAGCTTGATGGGGATGGCATTGAATCTATAAATTACCTTGGGCAGTATGGCCATTTTCACGATATTGATTCTTCCAACCCATGAGCATGGAATGTTCTTCCATTTGTTTGTATCCTCTTTTATTTCATTGAGCAGTGGTTTGTAGTTCTCCTTGAAGAGGTCCTTCACAGGGCTAGCATCCAGAATCTACAATGAACTCAAACAAATTTACAAGAAAAAAACAACCCCATCAAAAAGTGGGCAAAGGACGTGAACAGACACTTCTCAAAAGAAGACATTTATGCAGCCAAAAAACACATGAAGAAATGCTCATCATCACTGGCCATCAGAGAAATGCAAATCAAAACCACAGTGAGATACCATCTCACACCAGTTAGAATGGCCATCATTAAAAAAGCAGGAAACAACAGGTGCTGGAGAGGATGTGGAGAAATAGGAACACTTTTACACTGTTGGTGGGACTGTAAACTAGTTCAACCATTGTGGAAGTCAGTGTGGTGATTCCTCAGGGATCTAGAACTAGAAATACCATTTGACCCAGCCATCCCATGACTGGGTATATACCCAAAGGACTATAAATCATGCTGCTATAAAGACACATGCACACGTATGTTTATTGCGGCACTATTCACAATAGCAAAGAGTTGGAACCAACCCAAATGTCCAACAACGATAGACTGAATTAAGAAAATGTGGCACATATACACCATGGAATACTATGCAGCCATAAAAAATGATGAGTTTGTGTCCTTTGTAGGGACATGGATGAAACTGGAAAACATCATTCTCAGTAAACTATCGCAAGGACAAAAAACCAAACACTGCATGTTCTCACTCATAGGTGGGAATTGAACAATGAGAACTCATGGACACAGGAGGGGGAACATCACATTCTGGGGACTGTTGTGGGGTAGGGGGAGGGGGGAAGGACAGCATTAGGAGATATACCTAATGCCAAATGACGAGTTAATGGGTGCAGGAAATCAACATGGCACATGGATACATATGTAACAAACCTGCACATTGTGCACATGTACCCTAAAACCTAAATTATAATTAAAAAAAAATTAAATTAAATTAAAAAAAAAATTCTAAAGGACACACTTCATGAAGAAGGAAGATGATTACAGAAGGCATGTCTGAGATGCAAGAAAGAATGGCGAGTCCAGACTAGGTAAACTATGGGTAAATGTAGACAAACACTATATAAACCCAAACTGGTTTCTAATTTGTGACATTAGAAAACAGGATGTCATTAAAATAGTGGGTAACAATAGGATAGGATTGGGTAAGGAAAGTTAAAGCTTTCTAAAGTACTCATATTGGCTGGGTGCAGTGGCTCATGCCTGTAATCTCAGCACTTTGGGAGGCCGAGGTGAGTGGATCACTTGAGGTCAGGAGTTCGAGACCAGCCTGGCCAACGTGGTGAAACTCCTTCTCTAACAAAAATACAAAAATTAGCCGGGCATGGTGGTGCTCGCCTATCCAGCTTCTTGGGAGGCCAAGGCACAAGAATTGCTTGAACCCAGGAGGCGGAGGTTGCAGTGAGCTGAGGAGATCACGCCACTGCACTCCAGCCTGGGCAACAGAGAAAGACTATCTCAAAAAAAAGAATAAAATAAAAATAAATAAAATAAAGTACTCATATTCTTCAGGAACAAGGTGACTGTTGCTGAACTTTAGGCTTCATAAAGCTAAATACAGACCTGTAAGCAGCGTAGAGTTGGACTCTTCCCATCTTATTTTTAATTGAGATACAAATAAAGGGATATCAGATAACAAAGTGAGTACAAGATTGAGTCTCTGACTGAATTTTTAAGAACCATTCCCATTACTCATCTAGCCCCAGCCAGATCAAGGATATAAAGAGAAGTCAAAATGGAGAAATGCGACCAGATTCAATGAAGATATTTCATATGAAAAAGCTGTTGGATGATGAGGTGGTGCTACCTTCCTACTTTAAGTGTAATCAGAGGAACTTCCATGGTTTCACCTAAAGCACTTAAATAGACTTCCTGTAACTGGAAGACACAGAAGATTTGTGAGTTTCTCATGCCTGAAAAAGTTAAAGCAACCTGTCATGGAAATGGCCACCTAGAGATTCCAGCTACAAGAAGCTGGCAGAAAGTGCTGGGCTCCTAAGTGGCACGAAAGACAAAGAAACCTGACAGCGAACACCACACTGTGAAAGTTAAAAGAATACCCTTTGAGAGTGGGAACAAGAATGCTCACTGTCACCATTTCAATTTAATATTGTCCTGGATGTCCTAGTCAGACAATTAGACAAGAAAAATAAAAGATATCATAACTCAAAAGGAAGAAATAAACCTGATAGATAATTTGATTGTCTGTATAGTAAAACTGAAATCATCTACAAGCGAGTAATTTGCCTTAATAAGAGATTTTGGCAAGATTATAGCCACACTACAATATACTAGTAATGAACAACACGTGTAGATTTTCAAGACACCATTTAAAATAGCAACAAAAGAATATGAGGAACATAGGAATAAATCAAACAAAAGTTACGTATTAGTCTGTTTTCACACTGCTGATAAAGACATACCCGAGACTGTGCAACTTACTAAAGAAAGAGGTTTAATGGACTTACAGTTCCACATGGCTGGGGAGGCCTCATGATCATGGCAGAAGGTGAAAGTCATGTCTCACATGGCAGCAGACAAGAGAGCTTGTGCAGGGAATCTCCCGTTTTTAAAACCATCAGATCAGATCTCATGAGACTCATTCACTATCATGAGAACAGCACGGGAAAGGCCCACCCCCATAATTCAATTTCCTCCCACAACGTTCCTCCCACAGCACATGGTAATTGTGGGAGTTACAATTCAAGATGAGATTTGGGTGGGGACACAGCCCAAACATATCAAGTTGCATTAGATCCTAATAGAGAAAATTATAAAATAAAACTATTTGAAGACATTAACAAAGAGCTAAATAAATGGAGAAATATATTCATGGATAAGAAGAATATGACTTCATGAGGCTGTCTTTCCTCACCAAATTCATCTGTAGATTCAATGCAATTTTAGTAAAAAATCTAACAAATTTTTAAGATATTAACAAGCTGATTCTAACGTTTATATCAAAGAATAGTCCAAGAATAGTCAAGACACTTCTGAAGAAAAACAAGATACAGGAACTCAGATATCAAAACCCTTTACAAATTTTAGCAATGAAAATATTATAGTTTTGGCCTAGGGATAGGCCAGTTGACCCTAGTAACAGAACAGAGAGCCTAAAAACAGACTCACAACTAACTGGAAACTTGCAACATGACCAAAGGGTCACTAGAAATTAGGAGAAAGGTTGGAGGCTTTCAGCAAATATGCTGAAACAACTGGTTATCCATACAGAAGAAAATAAAATTGGATTCCTTCCTTGATGTAAAAATCAACTCCACATAATGTAGGATTTAAATATGAGAGGTAATACCTTAAAATATGTTTTTAAATATGAGAGGTAATACCTTAAAATATTTTTTTAAATATGAGAGATTATCTTTAGGTCATTTGGGTAAGAAAAGACTCATTAAACAAGATCAAAAGTTACCAAAGTTGTCTGAAAATAAAAATATAAAGAAAACAAAGTAAATGCCTCTTCCCACACCCCTTCTGAGCATCATACCTTAAGAGGAATGATAATGTGATTCATGACCAGATAAGGATAACCAGCATGGTGAAGGGTCTGGATATCTTGGGGTTTTACTTTTTTTTTTTTTTTTTTTTTTTTGAGTCGGAGTCTCACTCTGTCGCCCAGGCTGGATTGTAGTAAGGTGATCTCGGCTCACTGCAACCTCTGCCCTCCAACTTCAAGTGATTCTCCTGCCTCGGCCTCCTGAGTAGCTGGGATTACAGGCACCTGCTGCCACGCCCGGCTAATTTTTTGTGTTTTTTTACTAGATATGGGGTTTTGCCATCTTCGCCAGGCTGGTCTCAAACTCCTGACCTCGTGATCCACCTGCCTCGGCCTCCAAAAGTGCTGGGATTGTAGGAATGAGCCACTGCGCCCGGCCGGGATTTAAAATTTTTTTAAAGATGAAAAAGATGATTTACAGGGCACATGATAATTGCCTTCAAATATTTGAAATACAAAAAAGTTCAGAAGGCTTAAAGTGTTTGGGGGAATGAGAATTTATAACCACACACTTCCAGTTTCCTCTCTTCTTCTAGTATGGAAGGAACTCTTTGGGTTTCTCTCTTCAACATCCATACCTACTGCCTTCCTCCAATGCTGCATCCCCTGCAGTAGAAGAGATGAGGATGAAGAGACTTGGGCTTGTATAGACCTGACTTTGCTGGCTCTTTCTTTTAGAGCTTGTAAGGAGTTCTGTCTACCATGATAGGACATGATAGATAAACTCATAGAGATGATGGCTCTGCCCTGTAACAGAGTCCAGTTCAGAAGGAAGTGGTTGAAGTCAGATGATGGTTTCAGGTGGAAGCCCCAACTTTATCCACAGTAACATTGATCTTGCCATGATATCTAAGCTCTATGGGTATTTCCAGTTGGCTCAAAACCAAAGGGGAAAATGGTATGAATAATTATCCACATGATTACAGTCCTCAAAACCTACATCAGACTTTTGAGTTACACATCTTTCCTCGGTCTGAAAAGGATTTTAAAGAACCTGCTTCTTATTTTTCATTTGTATTTTATTTTATTTTAAGTTCCAGGATACATGTGCAGGATGTGCAGGTTAAACAAACTGCTTCTTAGGAATGCTTCTCCAAGGCAGAACTGAGATGAATGCCTGGAACTTATAAGCAGAAATATTTCACTTTGAACTTTTTAATATCTAAGAACTTTCTAACAATTGGTTGGTGCAAGTGTAATGCAGTAAGTTTCCCAGCAAATTTCAGTAGAGGCCGCCAACCCACAGAAACAGAAGAGGGTATTCCTGTGGTATCTGTGGCCTCCAATGTCCCTTCTAACTACAAGATTCAATAAAATAAAACAGATGCAAACTTAAAATGTAACTTTGCCGTTTTAAGGCCTCAAAGATAAGGGCAACGCAGATGGTTTTTGACCAGTATTCTTGTGTTCCAAAGTAACGTTTTTCAAATTTTTATGCTATTTTTTTATATTATTTGCCTTCAAAATCCCGTGGGAAACTCTTTCTAACATAAACTTTGAAGTGTGACAACCACAAAAGCAAGACTATTCCTCACACAGAGAAGAATATTCTTACCTGGCAAATTGATCATCATTTGAAAAGGTTCTGGAGACTGACTCAGATTCCTCCAGATAGAGCAGAAAACATTCTGTATGTATAACTCACTTTCTCTCTTTCCCCCAAACTCCTATTTTGCTTTGATTTTCTGACAATGCTGTCTGCTGTTTTTCATTTTTTTGAAAATTTCTCCTTAATAAGAGAGTAGGTTGAAGTTAGTGGGTCCCAAACTTGTATGAATATTAGAATCCCATACAGAGGTTGTGAAACTCTCAGTGATCAGCTCTTACCTCAAACCAATCAAATTAGAATCCCCGAGGGTGGGAATCAGACATGAGGATTTTTTAACATCTCCAGATGATTATCCTGTTCAGACAACTGTTAGCAAACATCCACAGTGCCTAAACTGGACCATGCATCGGACTCACCTGGAGCGCTTGATGAAACAGCTTGCTGGGCTCTACTCTCAGAGCCTCTGATTCAGCAGGTCTGTGATGCGGTTGAGAATTTGCATTTTTAACAAAAATTCCCAAGTGATAGTAATCACTCTGCCCTCACCCCGCCCCCTGCCCCCAAACAAATTGTGAAAACCAAATACGCAAATGTGTGTATGTTAGCCCGTTTGGTTCTCAAAAAGGGAGGCTTTAGGATTTAAAACACACAAAAACAAAAACCCAGCAGCTTGATGATGTTTCCATTCTTAGGTGCACCCCGCCCCGCGCACACACACCAAATCAATTAAGAGATGGTTCCTTCCTTCTACTTTATTTTAGGCCTACTTTTAAATAGGGTCGGTGCTTTTTAAGACCCCCCCAGACAGTCTGAGCCTCAGAGCTCGCTTTCAAGACCTTTAAAATATTATTGTAGCCAAAGGAAATCCATAAGCCTTTTCAAAGTTCCAACAACCCTGACAGAAACAGATTAAAATAAGACAAAGCAAATCCAAAACCTAAATCACCACCACTTTAAGGGGGATAAAAATATATACATATACATATATATGTGTATATATACACATTCATAAGTATGTACATATACACTTTCTGTTTGTAATGATTATAACAGCAATCATGTAACCAGGTTTTTTAAGTGCAATCAGTAATCTTGCCATTGGTTAGGCAAGCCAGATCCCTGTTTTTGAGATGGACAAATCTCGAATCCACAGTGATCCCCAAAATAAATCCCTCTTCACCCATCTCCCAGGGTGTTCAGGAACTCTGCCTGAAGGAAGACTCAAGGTGCATCTGCTTTTCCCATCTGTTTTGAGCCCTGATAGTCTTTTAGTGTTTTGGAGGTTGTGTTATTGAAGAACAGTAGGAAAAAAAGAATTAAGTTACCACTGCTAAATTTGTACAATCCATCTTAGCAACCTGGCCACATCCTTGAATCTATTTTTTTTTTTCAAGCAGTTCTGGCCTTAAGTTTCAGATTCATGCAATTTCCCTGGTTTTGACAATCTGCAGGCTGTTTCAATACCCAAACCCAATGATTAGCGTACCAAGACCATTATTTTTTTTCAATTCCAAGGAAAGCCTTCCATTTTTTTTCAACTTTACATTCAGCATTTGCCGCCACATTCTCAGTGCCTTTGTTGCCTTTCAACTTGAACAGTCTTCTTTCAAGTTGGGAGTGAGATGCTAATGAAATTCAGGAAGAACAACATAAGTACAATCTCATCCCTGAGGAAAAATGCAGCCCTTCATTTTGCCTAAGATTGAAAACCGCAACTCATGTTCCTTGAAAATGTGCTTCCAGACCATCTTCATCATCACCCCCATTCTATTCTGGGTAAAATGAGAAAACATATGTGAAATACTTAGAAAAGCTTAAAGCACTATACAAATATAATGGTTGGTTATTATTATATCCAGACCCAGGCTGCTGTTCGGACATGTGATTCTCTTCCACAGTGATTCAAGGGCTAAGTCTTATTACAGCCAATCCAAGAGTAGTAATTAGTAATTTATCTGACCCTCACTCTGGTACTGCTTGGAGTTGGGGGGTTGGATGGAAACATAAAACTAATGACTGTTTTATGATCTTTACAGTATCAAACCGGAGGTGAGTCTTATTATGTCGGCCTGATACCCACCTGACTAGACCAGGGGAGTTTTTTATTTAAGGGCTGGACCTAGCGGGCCTCGTATTATACCCACATTTCAAGGTGAGAGGCATCTAATTCAACTCTCTTATTTGACACATGGGCCAAATATAATCCAAAGACATAAAGTGACTTGCCCAGTGTTTCACAATGACTCATCACCAAGCAGGAACTCTGTCACAGTCTCAATGCAGCATCATATTCAGAATCATACTGTTTTTAGCTGAAACACACTGATGATGGGCACAATGATTAGTAAATAGGTAGACAGACAGATGGATTTCTTATATAGTATTTACAGATGGGTATAAGAAGCTGGTATGAACATTGAGGATTTTGTTGACAAATCTTGTGAAAAACAGAATTTGCAAAGTATTTCCATCTGGCTGGGTGCGGTGGCTCATGCCTGTAATCCCAGCACTTTAGGAGGCCGAGACGGATGGATCACCCGAGGTCAGGAGTTCAAGATCAGCCTGGCCAACATGGCGAAACACCCTCTTTACTAAAAGTACAAAAATTAGCCAGGCATGGTAGTGCACGCCTGTAATCCCAGCTACTTGGAAGGCTGAGGCAGAAGAATCACTTGAACCCAGGAGGCGGAGGTTGCAGTGAGCCAAGATTGCGCCACTGCACTCCAGCCTGGGAGACATAGCGAGACTCTGTCTCAAAAAAGAAAAAAAAAAAAAAATTTCCATCTGTGGTAAAGTAGCACTCATACCCAATAATAATTTACAACTTACCAAATGGATCAGAGAACAAACCTGATCATTACAGGAAACTACAGTTGTCAGCACTAATAAAGGTAATTAACATTGATGTTTAAGGTTTTTTGCTTACCGAGTAACTGGCAAGGGATTTAAAAGAAATAACTTTATGAGGAAGTTAACCAGCCATCCCATAACTCTGTACTTTGGTTCCATTGTTTTAAACATCTTAATTGCCAGGAAAACTTAAGCACACAAAATGAAAGAAATAGGTTGGGAACTCAGGGAGTGTGGTTCATCATTTTCCACAGCTTCCTTTTTTCATTATAATACAGTTTCCATTTTTAATTAAATGAATAAAATAGCTGTGTTGCCTGTGAGATTATATACAATTGCCAAATAAAGCTGCAGACATCTCTCTCCTTAATGTGCTTAGAGAAGACTGCTATGCTGTCTTTTAAATAGACACATTTTCTTTACTTATCTTGTTTTGAATTTGTACAGGCTTATAAAATCACAACAGATGTTTCCTGTGGGTACCGGGTAGCAAATAAATTATACATCAGTTTCCCATTGGTTTTTCTTTCTTAGCAGTCATCAGATTCTTTTGAGCTCAAAATTGGCTAAGAAAAAATTCAAGTCTACTTTCCATATTTTGTATACTCCTATACGGAGAATGTACGCCAAGCCAATGACAGTAGCCTGGGCATTCAGAATTTTTATTTTTATTTTTTTAAAAGAAAAGATAGTTTGACTACCTGTCCATCTCCCATTGCATCAAAGTTTAAAAATTGCACCAACACACCAACAGCAATTTACTCTGTACCAGGCAGAAGGTGAGGCACAATGGAGGATAGAGAGTGATAAGACATGGTCTGTGACTTCAGAAGACTACCATCAAAGAAACTAACTTAAATACAGTAGCAATACATTGAGGGGAAGCGTGAAATTCCTCTCTCCAGAGTTCTGAAAGCATTTTCATAGGTAGGGACTTAGTTATAAAGAAGATGGCCACCCAAGCTTCCTTAAGTTCTATGAGTCAAATTATATCCAGTTAAAATTTGTGGAGATTTGAAGTATTAGACAAAAAAATACCAGACTTCAGCAATGACCCACAAGCTAAGACAGATGACTTTGAAATAGGCTCTCCCATCCCACCTATCATTCAAATTATCTGGTAGAATAATCACATTTGGATAGAATGGAAAAAGGTGAGAAAGAGCCAAGGGCAAGGTCCTCAGTGACTCTCCAAGAAGCTGTAGATGACAGTGCAAAGAAAGAGGTCTCAGGAATGATTGGTTTATGTGAGCCCTATAGAAAGAGTGGTTTCCTAATAAGAGCAAAATAGCAATGGCCTGGCTTCTCTGGGAGAATGCCAAGTCATCCCTAGGTCCCAGGTCTCTGAGGAGTGGTTGTAATGAACAGCATCCATGTAGTTGTAGTTTCAAGGAGGGTAGGAGAGGGGGCAATTGTGTAAGTATATTAAAAGCATTCATTTACAATGAAACTGTGTCCAAGAAGGAAGTCTGGGAAATGTTAAAAGGTAAACTAGCAAGGGAATGGTAACTGAGGGCCGGGACAGTCTCAGACTGGATAAAGATAATACGAAAGAGGATGGAGGAGTAGGGAGTGCACCTTTGCTTAGTGAGAAGCAGGGTTTCTGGAGATGGAACCATGAGGCTACCAAATGGCCTTTCCTCTGGTCTCATTAACTACCCAGGTCTGGAAAGTCTTGTGTTTTCCAATTTATAGAGAGGTGAGGATATTCCAGAAAGACTGACAAGCTAAGAATTGAAAGCTTGTCTCAAATACGCCTTTGTTATCCAAGAAGCTTCAGTGTTTACAATGTAAATTGTATCTTCAAAACTGTTCACATCTTGGCCCAAGGAATACATACTCCTATTATTTTTCCACTTCACTGTTTGGGCAACTCCCATCCCCAACTCTAAAAAGCCATCATCGTTGTTATTTGTTACGATAAACATGGTGATGATGTGAGAGTCTAGAAATTATCATTGTTAAGTCTGACCCAGGTTTTGCAAGCATGGCTATGGTCTGTCCTTGTCACTTCTGAAATTGCTTGTCACTACTCAATGCAATGACTAAATTGTGGCAGCTGTAATTGGAGCAAAGAATCTATTGCTGCTGATCATGAAAAATTGTTTGTTCTGAAGCGTCTTCTGCCAGGCAGCTCTTTTCTAAAAGTGGCCCATTATTTCTTGAATTCTAACCATTTGTTCTAACTAACAAGTCAAACAAGTTCTCTGACTAACAAGTCAAAGGAGCAGTAGGCCAAGGAGTGGGTGTATACAGAGCTGATGACAGCCTGGCTCCCTTCCCATGTCCTTACTTGCTCTCCATAGCTCAACTGAGTCAATTAGCAGCCCAGGTTGAGGCCTGTTCTAGTTCCTGACGTATGCACAAGTTTGGAATATATTGTTCCAAACACAATAGCTGGGTTCCTGTGTTGCAACTGGGATTTCCTTTACCACCAGCCTTATCTGAAATCTTGTATCTTCCCCAACAACCCCAACTCAAGACAATAACTGAGAACACCTATAACCTGATGCATAGCTTCCCTGCCATCACTCTTATTCTCTGTGGTCCAGTCTGCCTTACTTGCCTTCCTCAGCTCTCACTCTCAAAACACTGCCCATCTAGAACAGAAGAAAAAGGCGGGACAAAATATTGCATCAGCACCTGAAAGTGGTGATTCTTTAACTTTTGTACCTGAGCACCTCACTCTTAAAGAGGCACTCACTGTCAGGTGCACAAAAGTGCCAACCTGCTCTTGCATGACCCTGAGAGTGAGTGCCACCTTAAATGTTCCCTGGGCACCCCCTTACCTTACCCTAGCCTTGGACTTGAGAAATTCCATCCTTATCCACAGCCCATTTAGCAGGAGATTGATACCCTGTGTACTGTTGTTAGTTGTTGCCGTTTAACAAATCACCTCCAAAACTAGTGGCTTAAAATAACAACTGTTTATATCATAATTCTGAGGATTGGCAACTTGGGCTGGGCTCAGATGGACAATTGTTCTGGTCTCAGCTGGGCTGTCTCATGGAATCTTGGTTAGCTGTGGGTGGACTAATTGGCTCTGCTTGTGGAGGTTGACTGGTTGTTGACCGGGGTGCCTCAGATCACCTCCACAAAGTCTCCTAGCCTCCAACAAGGGCTTGTTCTCATGGAAGATAGTCAAGGTTGTAAGACAAAGAAAGCAGAAGTGAACAAAGCATCTTGATGCCTAGGCTTGGAGATAGCGCAAAGTCATTTCTGCTGCATTCTATTGGCCAAAGAGAATCATGAGGCCAGCCCAGATTCAAAGTGTGAGAAATTAGCTTTACCTCTTGATAGAAGGAGGGAGCTCACATTGCAGAAGTCACATTGCAAAAGGCCTATATACATGAAGGGGTGAAGAAGTGTAGCCATTTTAATCATCAATCTACCATACCTTGCCTTGCCTAGCCTAGCCTCACTCTAGGTAGGCCTCTTCCCCAAGACTGATCCCTATTTTCAAACCCTTAGCCAATTAAGTACGGTTCTGCTGCATATGGTAGCTATCTAATTAACTGGATAATAGCTAACTGTTTGCCAAGTTTTCAACAGCCATCTGGATTCCTAATGGATCTATACATGCCTATGAATTCATTGATAACAAAAATTCTGGAAGTTAGAAATTATCACATTCCTTTGGCAATGTTCCTAGACTGCTATGATCTCTCCAAGAGGCCAACTTCCACGTCAATTTTACTTCAGTTCTCCCCACTTGTCCCTGTTTTTGCTCTCTCTATTTGTAACAGAACCTCTCCTCCTTCCAATGAAGGACTCAGTACAAAGAGTCTTACACTCAAAGTCTTACACTCGAGTCTCCCTGAGTGACAACTGTGAGAATTTCTTATCAAAATCAGTGATTCTCAAAGAATAGTCTCTTCAACAAATGATGCTAGGCCAACTGGATATCCATATGCAAAAGAATGAAGTTGGACCCTTATCTTATACCATCTGCAAAAATCAACTCAAAATGGATCAAAGACCTAAATATAAAACCTAAAGCTATAAAAACTCTTAAAAGAAAACATAGGGGTAAATATTCATGGTCTTGAATTTGACAGTGGGTTCTTAGATATGACCAAAAACACAAGCAACAACAATGAAAATTAGATAAATTTGACCTCATCAAAATTAAAAACTTTTGTGAATCAAAGGATACCATCAAGAAAGTGAAAAGACAACCCACAAAATGGTGGAAAAGCTTTGCACATCACTTAGCTGATAAGGGTCTAGTATCCAGAGTATTTTTTTTTACTCTCACAATTATGATATGGCTGTAAGAATTTTTTTTAAAGAAACAAGTGTTGGCCAGGATGTGGAGAAATTAGAACCTTTATACTTTGCTAGTGAAAATGTAAAATGGTATATCTGCTGTGAAAAATAGTTTGGTGATTCCTCAAAAAATTTAACATAGAATTATCATATGACCCAGCACTTCCACCCCTAGGAACATACCCAGAAGAATTGAAAACAGCTGTTCAAACAAGCACTTACACACAAATATTCATAGCAGCTAGCCAAAAGGTAGAAACAACCTATGTCCATCATTGAATGAATGGATAAACAAAATGTTGTATATCCGTAAAATGGAATATTATTCATCCATAAAAAGAAATGAAGCATTGACCCATGCTATAATGTAGATGAACGTGGAAAACGTTATGTTTAATGAGAGAAGCCAGGCACAAAAGTTCACATTTTGTATGATTCCATTTATATGAAATATCCAGAATAGGCTAACCCATAGAGACAGAAATCAAATTAATGGTTCCCAGGGGTAACCTATACTAGATAATTCAGAGATAGAATCTTGAGAGCTGGTATCCTTCTGGGTGGAATGGTAGTTTGTAAGAGCATCTCAGAGCAAGTAGAGCCACAGGCTCTAAATAAAAATTGTTCAGGAAAAAGCAGTAAGAGTCCAAAAGGAAGACACTACTTTATTATCGCATTGAAAAGTCAAATCTAAACCTGAGAATAGGTGAGCCAGAGGTCAGGAGTAAACAGATACAGGGGGATAGGGAGAATTGGAGGATGGCTGCTTACTGGATACAGGGTCTCCTTTGTGGGTGGTGAAAATGTTTGGGGACTGAATAAAGGTGATAATTGCACAACATTATGAATCTACTAAATACACTTAATTGTTTACTTTAAACATGGTTAATTATATGTTTTTGAATTTCACCTAAATTGAAAAACAAATTTGTGCTCTCAAAAAAAAAACCAGTTTTTCTCAACCTTGTCTGTACATTACTTTTACTTGGAGAATTTTTTAAACACATCATATGTGCTACCTACCCCCTAAAATTCTCATTTAGTAGGTCAGGAGTGGAACCCAAGCAGCAACATTTTTTAGAAACTCTTGTGGTAATTCTAATTAGTAATAATGTTTGAGAATTGCTGGTATACATAAAAAAGAATGGTTGTGGTTGAAACATAACCAACTTAAAGCAATTGGTCATTTATCAAGTACCTACAAAACACTGCAGTGGTTTGCTTAGCACAGTGAGAGGATGTCAGGATGATTTCCAGTTTTCACAGTTACCCATCTTCTGCATATGCACTCTGCTTGTGGAGTTGTGCCACAGAGCTCAGATACGATCCCAGGTATCTCTGGAGGCCCAAGACAAGACAAATGAGGTTACCTTGGGTTCTTTCAGGGTTATCAGAATTTCTAACATGGGCTTCTAACTATTCCAAATGTAACAGTTAGATATGATCACAATAACACTATATAAAAAAAAATCACTCCAAGCCTTAGGAGCTTCCAGAAAATGTTGACAAATCTATGAGCTATAAGAGATGGCTCTGCTTCAGGCTGCGTTGGCTGAAGCTGCTGTGTTCCACATGTCTCTCATCCTCCTCGTGGGATTGGAAGGCTAGCCATAATCTGTGTTTCTAATGGAAATAGCAGAGGTATAAAAGAATAGACCCTACTTAGCACGTTGTATTTATTTATTTATTATTGACAAATTACAGTTGTATATATTTATGGGGTACAAAGTGGTGTTATAATTTTTTAATACACGTGAAGTGATTAAAAATCCCTACATGCATCACAGCTTGGCCAAAGGAAGTTACATGGCCAAGCCCAAGTCAAGGGCCAAGAGCAAATACTTCACTCAAAATGAGGTAATCAGAGAAGGACTTTAAAGTTACATGGCAAAGAGCATAGTTACAAAAAGAAGTGGCCAGGTGCAGTGGCTCACACCTGTAATCCCAGCACTTTGGGAGGCTGAGGCAGGTGGATCACTCGAGGTCAGGAGTTCGAGACCAGCCTAGGCAACATGGCAAAATCCCATCTCTACCAAAAATACAAAAATTAGCCAGGCATGGTGGCACACACCTGTTATCCCAGCTATTCAGGAGGCTGAGGCTGGAGAATCACTCGAACCCGGGAGGAGGCAGAGATTGGAGTAAGCCGAGCTCATGCCACTATACTCCAGTCTGGGTAACAGAGCAAGACTCCATCTCAAAAAAAAAAAAGGACTGAAAATTCTGGACAATCAGTCTATCACATATAGTAATAATAATTATAAAGATGGTACTAAAATTAATGTTATTTATTGGGTACCGTGTGCTAAAAATAATAAATTCATTATCTCATTTGATCCTTAAGACCGACTTTATAAGGTAGGTATTATTACCTCCATTTCCAAAAGAAGATATGGAGGCCCAGAGAAGCTAAACATTGAGCTCAAAATCACACCACTGGTAAGTACCAGGGCCGTGATTCAAACTCAGGCATGTTCTACCTTAAATCCTGTATGTTCTTTCCACACCAGTATGGTCCTGATGACAGATGTTTAGTTTGGGGACAAAATGTCTGATCCCCTGTTGTGAAGGACAAGCAGCAGGGATAAACTGCACTAGATAATTCAGAGAGAGAATCACGGGAGCTGGCATGTTTCTGGATGAAATAGTAGTTTTTAAGAGCATCCCAGAGCAACTAGAGCCATAGGCTCTAAAAAAAAAAAAAAAAAAAAAATGTCCAGGAAGAAGGAGTAAGAGTCTGAAAGGAAGACATTATTTTATTATCATGTTGAAAAGTCAAATCTAAAGCTGAGAATAAGTGAGACAGAGGTCAGGAGTAAACAGGTACAGGAGGTAAGGAGCAAGATGGAGATATGACAGATGTATTAGTTAGGGCAGTCTAAGCAAGCTGTTAAATGATCCAAAACTATAATGGTTCAACACAATGAAAGTTCATTTCTCTCACCATATAACAGTCCGAAGTAAGTACAGGCTTAGGGCAGAGTGAGGTGGAGTTGATCTATTTCCAGACAATCATTTGGGAAACTAGGTTGACAACATCTGTGCCACCTTCAACATGTGGCTCTGAGATAACCTGAGGTATCATCATCTTTGTCAGCTGGAAGAGAAAAAGCTCATAGAGACACATGAATAGGAAAGTTTATTGGGCCAGACGTGAAATTTTCACTCAAATTTCATTGGCTATAACTCAGTCACATGACCTCACATGAAAGGCAGCAAAGCTGTGTTCCCAAGAAGTGGCTATGAATTTTAGTGAATGGCTAACAGCTTCTACCACAGGAGGAGAGTCAAGAACTTGTACCCTGCTTGGGGCTGAGTCACCCAGAGTTTTCCTAGGTAACTTGGATTAAACAAAAGATCAAAGTGGACAGGTCTAATTTGTCCCTCTGGTAAACTGCCTATTTCGCTTCAATTCATCACAACTGTCTGCATCCACACCCTTGCCATGGCCTCTTTATGGGCAGAATATACTCCTCTGACTCTGTTTTTTGAGACGGAGTCTTGCTCTGTCGCCCAGGCTGGAGTGCAGTGGCACAATCTCGGCTCACTGCAAGCTCTGCCTCCCGGGTTCACGCCATTCTCCTGCCTCAGCCTCTCCGAGTAGCTGGGACTACAGGCGCCCGCCACCACGCCTGGCTAATTTTTTGTATTTTTAGTAGAGACGGGGTTTCACCGTGGTCTCGATCTCCTGACCTCGTGATCCGCCCGCCTCGGCCTCCCAAAGTGCTGGGATTACAAGCGTGAGCCACCGTGCCCCGGCCTCCTCTGACTCTTGACTGTCATTTTGGCCATGTGACTTGCTTTGGCCAATAAAATGAGGCAGAAGTGACAGTATGTCATTTCCAAGCCTTGGCCTTAAAAGAACTTGTGTTTCTGCTTTCTCTCGTGTCTTTGCTATCACAAGATGGCAAATGAGAGGAACATACCTAGACTGTCCCACTGATCCCAGGAGGAAGATGAAAAACACATGGAACAAAACCAAATTGCCCCAGCTGAACCCAGCCCAGATCAGCTGACCCCAGGCAACCCCCAGATTTGTGAGCCAAATATTCACTTTTTGTTGTTTGCTGATATGTTGTTTGCCGTTTTGTTGTTTGATGCTGTGGTTGTTTGTTATACACATTATTGTGGCCATAGTTAACTGATCCACCGCCCCAGCCCCCTCTTACCACAGTTAATTGGCACATAGCCAGCAGCGCCCTCAGACATGCCAGGTTGGGGATAGCACTTTCAATCGGCTTCTTTAAGCTAAGTGCCATGCTGATTTTCAGGTAAATCCAAATGTGAGCGGCATTCTAGAATCCGTGGAGGCCCCAAAAGGAAGACAAGCATTCATCCTTGCCAGTTGATTAAGTACATGATGCTGCTAACTGCATCATATTCAAAACCTCATGACTCCTAACATGTTCCACAGAAGAAGCAGATGTCATCTTGACAGGATTTCTTTGTTTTCTCAATAGATGCTACAAGAGCTGCCCATGCTCTGCAGAGCGGGCAATTTATCAGGAGATCAAGATTATTCACTGTGTTTTATTAATATATTTTATGCAGTCATACTGATTTCAAACAAAAGTGTCTTCTGTCTAATTGTTTTTGCCTCTTATTTGACAGCAGCATTATTTTAGAACAATTGTATCAGTCCAAAAGTTATCTTGAGTATAAAATGTAAAGAGACTACACAAAGTGCTTCTACCTATAATGAAGTGTCAAAAACTTCCTGAATCTGACAACTTTTCCTGGAAATTGAAAATAACATTTTACCTTTTCCCTCTCTGTAAAATCACTTCTCTTTTTAAGCAGGAAGACATTAGATGCCATGGAGTTTTCAGAATATATTAAAATGAGCTGCAAATCAGCCCAGTCTACTTAAGCAGTCAAGTGGCATGTTCATATGTTACCGACATGACCATCTCTGAATTGCCCTCATCCTCCCATTTCTAAACACAAGTCTCTCGTTCTTTGTGAAACGCTCCCTCTGAATGCAGTAAGTAGAAGTACAGTCTCAGGGGACGCTTGAATCATATACATTGTTGCAGCCAATAGAATGCACCTTTCAGACTTCCAGCTACTGGGGACCTGGGCCCTAGCTGCTGGACTTTGAAATTCATTACTGTGTTTGTGCAGGGCATACCTCCCACAGGCTGCTCCTCACCAATGACTGAGCCCAGTATGGGTACTAAGTAAGGCAGTCCCATTCCTAAGACACATGGAATACTTCTGATGGCCAAGATTGGCTGGGGGACATCCTGACAACCTTGTCAAACCTTTTTATTTTTGACTGCACACCAGTCTAAAATTTTTTCACCAAATCTCTTGTCCTCCCCCTTTGCTCAGGTCACACTTGCATTGTGGCATAATGGCTCTCTCAGCCTTTCTCAGCTGCAAAAGCCATGTACATTTAATCCTGTCTTGACATCTGCTTCTTAGAGGATTGGACTTACACACCCATGCATAGTATATGTGTGGAATTAAAGGCCATCAGACAGCCCAATTTATCTTTAGGGTCACCAGCCCAGAAGGGAATGGTCTCTCTGCTCTTAAGAAAACCTACTCTTTTTTTTTAAACCTTCTGATAAAGGTTTATTGTGTAGTATTGTAATATAAGTGTGTAAATCACTTTTAAATATGGTATAAATTTTAACAAAAGTAACAAATAATTATAGATCTATGTTTTATTATTATTATTATACTTTAAGTTTTAGGGTACATGTGCACAATGTGTAGGTTTGTTACATATGTATCCATGTGCCATGTAGGTGTGCTGCACCCATTAACTCGTCATTTAGCATTAGGTGTATCTCCTAATGCTGTCCCTCCCCCATCCCCCCACCCCACAACAGTCCCCGGAGTGTGATGTTCCCCTTCCTGTGTCCATGTGTTCTCATTGTTCAGTTCCCACCTATGAGTGAGAACATGCGGTGTTTGGTTTTTTGTCCTTGCGATAGTTTACTGAGAATGATGTTTTCCAGTTTCATCCATGTCCCTACAAAGGACATGAACTCATCATTTTTTGTGGCTGCATAGTATTCCATGGTGTATATGGGCCACATTTTCTTAATCCAGTCTATCGTTGTTGGACATTTGGGTTGGTTCCAACTCTTTGCTATTGTGAATAGTGCTGCAATAAACATACGTGTGCATGTGTCTTTATAGCAGCATGATTTATACTCCTTTGGGTATATACCCAGTAATGGAATGGCTGGGTCAAATGGCATTTCTAGTTCTAGATCCCTGAGGAATCCCCACACTGACTTCCACAATGGTTGAACTAGTTTACAGTCCCACCAACAGTGTAAAAGTGTTCCTATTTCTCCACATCCTCTCCAGCACCTGTTGTTTCCTGACTTTTTAATGATGGCCATTCTAACTGGTATGAGATGGTATCTCACTGTGGTTTTGATTTGCATTTCTCTGATGGCCAGTGATGATGAGCATTTTTGCATGTGTTTTTTGGCTGCATAAATGTCTTCTTTTGAGAAATGTCTGTTCATGTCCTTCGTCCACTTTTTGATGGGGTTGTTCGTTTTTTTCTTGTAAATTTGTTTGAGTTCATTGTAGATTCTGGATATTAGCCCTTTGTCAGATGAGTAGGTTGTGAAAATTTTCTCCCATTCTGTAGGTTGCCTGTTCACTCTGATGGTAGTTTCTTTTGCTGTGCAGAAGCTCTTTAGTTTAATTAGATCCCATTTGTCAATTTTGGCTTTTGTTGCCATTGCTTTTGGTGTTTTAGACATGAAGTCCTTGCCCATGCCTATGTCCTGAATGGTATTGCCTAGGTTTTCTTCTAGGGTTTTTATGAGAAAACCTACTCTTAAGTAAACCCAACAAAATTTCTGGCTGGCCTAATATTAAATTTTCTGCATTTGCTTATTGTGCGTCATAATTTGCTTATTGTGCATTTGCTTATTGTGCATCATAATTGATTATAACAATAATAACCTACTTGTTGGTTATTACTATAATCAAAGAAAATACATATAGTAATCTCATTTACTTGCCATGTTTAAACGTGACCTAAGACTCACTAAATATGATTACCTGTCTTATTTACTTCATTCTCTGTATGGCCCAGGCTATTTCCCAGAGAAGAGGGTCCTTCATTTGGTGGGAATGATAGGGTGAGGGCAATGCAAGAGTGGTTAAATACCTGAGCAGGTTGGTGACATTCAATAATGCCACAATCCAACTTCAAGACTTTGCCGGCCCCTCATTTCCAGACAACAAAATCCAAACAAACAGAAACGCCACAGACAACATCCAAACAAAATTCCAGACAACAAAAACTCATGACATGATATATAACTCTCTAATGAGAGCCAAAGTCCTCCTCTTAGTTCTTCCCCACATGGGAAATTGATATTACTCTAGGATTCCACACTTCTGGTAATTCAATGTGGCCACAGTGACCTTGAGAAACTTACAAACCTACCTCATAACTGGCCCCAATTTACCTTCTTAGTACCCCCCACTCAGCCTCTTGTCACTTTCCAATACTATCCTCCAGGTGCCTGCCTTCTTATCTAATTCCAAAAGAATTAAAATAGCATTTGGAGAATAAGAGATCCTGCCTCGCTTGAGGAAGGTAGAGATAATCTATATGTTTGGAGAGAGAGGACATCACTGATTGGCTAGGAGGAAGGAGGGAAGCAGAATTAGCATCTGAACATGACCCAGCATCTATGCATTCTCACCCTATCTTTTTTATTAAGACAGCTGATCATTTCAACATAGTGTTCTTTCCTATAAAAATAAGTTTCTGCTGGCTATTGATCTCTATCTCAGACACCTGTTTTCCAAATAGTTTTCAGTTAGCAACTTTCAAAGCAGCATTTTTATCACAGCCTGTAGGACAATGACTAAAACATACTATTGCTGACTTGCCTAACCAATGTAAAAGAGCAACCTGAATGAAATCTCTTGGTGGGATTTCATCTTGAACCCTGCCCTTGCCCTGAAACCTTACCTGGGATGCCCCATGACAGTCTATTAATGTTTGGTCTATATAAAATTCTTACTGCTCTGTCTGAATGACATATTTCTTGTCTCCCCATTTTCTGTAGTCCCCTGAATTTCCAGAGCCATGCTCTATTCTGTACCACAGTGCTAAACTCCTGTTCTTGTCCCATTGGTTCTTGGCTCCTCATTGGTGCTTGGTCTGTACCAGATTTGCTATTTGATCTATGATTGTTCATTCCCTCAGTGCCCAGCGCACAGCACACTGTGCCATCATTCCAAGTGAATGTCCCTATATCAGAGTGTATAATAAACTAGAAGTAGGCAGCTATGGGAAGGAGATTGGACCCTAAGGCTGTGGCATTGCTCCTGGGTCGTTTTTCAACACCATTTCATTCCTCCCATAGAACCTTAGCTTTCAACACTGAGAGTATCTGCTGCATCTCAAAGGCTCAAACACCACCCAAGTCATCTGTGAATGAGGCCTCAATACAGAGGGTGGTCCCAGCAATATCAAAGAACAAAAAGTAATTTAGAGCAGCATTTCCTCCCCAGAGCTTTTGTCGAAGAAATATATTTCCCCAGAATGTGATCCATTGAAAAGCAGTTGTATAAATCATTAAAAGATGCTGTATAAAAAAAGCTTTACTTCCATGGTCGAATAAGTCTGGGGGACTGTGTACAAAGCAAACTTAGGTAATCTTCACTGCAGGGCTTCTCTGAGCTTTAACTGCGCTAATGGGAATTATGAATCACCAAGGAGTGGTTACAGCATGAAGCAGTTGTCAAACTTATTTGGCCATGGGAGCCTTTTCTTCTTTATGAAGGTCTGTTGGTGTCTTTCATAGCCCAGTGTTCAGAGGATCGTGGTTTGAGAAAAGCTAACCAAAGATAATGTCTCTCAGTCACAGATGACATAGGGGAGTAAAAATGATAGAAGACGGTTTCTGAAAAGCCATGTTCCTCGCCAACCCCATGTGACACACACATTCCTCCCCCAACATGGGAAATTGATACTACTCTGGATTTCCACGCTTCTGGTAATTCAGTTTGGCCAGTGACCTTGAGAAAGTTACAAATCTACCTCAGGCATGGTTTCTTCATTTATGACAACTGCCCATAAAGACATATCTTTCCACTCTAGTTCCCTAAGCTATAAGAATTAATGGAGCCATTCCTAAGAAGTGATGTGAATTCCTTGGAGAAAGTCTCTATGTAAATACAAGGTCTTGTCATCTTAAATGCTGTGGATTTATGTCCTGGACTAGACGGTGACAACCATGCAGAGGGAGAGTGCCTCCATTATTTTTCAAAGCTGTAGAAGTCTGATCAACACATTAGCTTTTCAGCCATTGTCATTTATAAATAGCATCCTCCCAAACCCTGCCTTTTCACATGAAATTCATATTTCTTCCTTTGTGAACTGATAAGATGTGGCAGCAGTGTACCCATGAAAGCCAGAACTCCTTAGTATTTCAGTATTAATATTTGTAAGTGCTAGAAAAGGTAAAGGACTTGCAATGAGGGCTGCATGTATATTACAACATTTATTTACACAATAGAGGGGAAAGCCAACATGGAGAGGGTAAATCAAGTTCTTCATTATTTATGTAAATCGGCCTGTGAGACCTAATTCTAAAGTGCCTAATCACATGAAGGGAAAATTGAAGCAAGATTTCAAATTAAGTTGGCATAAAGATATATTAATTACATCAAGAAATAAGGAATGCTTTGGTGGTGTGGATGTGTGGTATTTGAAACACTGGGTTGAAACTGACTCAGATAAATTTTACTGCAGACCAGTTTTGTTTTGTTTTGTTTTGGGTTTTTTTGGATATTAAGAAGTAAACCAGAGAAAAGAAGTACAGACAGTAGGGTAAACAGAAGCATGAACAAGAAGCCTTTATTTTTTTTTTTTTTAAGTATCAGTAACAGAGATAGAAAATACACAGTGTTGACTGACTAATGTAAACTTGGCCAGTGTCTTGGTGATTGTGGGTGATCATGAGTTAAGTGGATATGGAACGTCTCGCTCAGAGAAAACAGGTGGTTACATTCACATTACAATTTTTCAGGGATTCTTGTGCTTTGTACCTAATTTATTCTTCTGTCTTACCTGCCCTGGGGAATTCTTTGTTAGAGCTGAGTTTTTCCTTCCGTATAAATGTATCCTTCCCACCTTGAGATCTGCTGGCTCCATTACCACAGTCTTTCCTCTGCCCAAAAGGCTTTTTATCTCCTAACCTGTAATTTTCCTTTTGCTCCCCCTCTACCTCAAGAAAAGTTCCTCAGTCCTTTAGAGATAAAATGACAACTGAGAAGTACAAAAAAAAGTCTCTTGCTGTTCTTTCAGTTTTTCTTAAAAACACTCACCCAGTTTAGACTCCAGGGCAATTCTTAGATTCTACTTTGTCACCTCTGCATGTACCTCCAAGTATTGATCTTAATCCAAAATTCCATATCACCCTTTAGGAATGAATGGCAGCTTAAAACAGCCATTCTACCTCTTTCAATTCTCTGAAATATCTCCCTTTAAATAGTCCCATAGCCTACAAGAATTTGTGAGATAATGCAGATGAACATGAGTGGTGCTTAGGTAATTTTTAATCTTAAGGAAATGTCTCTCTGCCATTCACCAAACCAAACTAGGTATATTACATGGCAAAAAAGTAAATATTCGGCCAGGCGTGGTGGCTCATGCTTGGAATCCCAGCACTTTGGAAGGCTGAGGTGGGCAGATCACGAGGTCAGGAGATCGAGACCATCCTGACTAACGCGGTGAAACCCCATCTCTACTAAAAATACAAAAAAATTAGCCAGGCGTGGTGGTGGGCGCCTGTAGTCCCAGCTACTTGGGAGGCTGAGGCAGGAGAATGGCGTGAACCCGGGAGGCGGAGCTTGCAGGGAGCCGAGATGGCACCAGTGCACTCCAGCCTGGGTGACAGAGTGAGACTCCGTCTCAAAAAATAAAAATAAAAATAAAGAAGTAAATCTTCCTATGTCATCATTTGACTCAACAACTGATGTAAATATAGTCCATGTGCTACTTTAGGAAATTGAGCCTCGTCCTTTATTATTTCAATTATTTTAATTTTATTTCAATTTTAGTTCCTCATGACATGTAGATGTAGAAACTGTCAAAACCTGTGATGGGACAAGAAGTTCCATAAGATATTAAAAAAAGCCATTGGGGTTCCCAAAGATTCTAAGAAAAGAAAACAGTCTGTTTTAATCTAATTGTTATTGCTTTGGATCTCCTGCCAGATTCTGTGACGTTCAGTCATTCACTCAATAAATGTCAAACAAACACCTAGTAGGTGTTGCTGCTGGCACTATGCTGACCACTGCTTACAGAATCTACAGCCAAACACCACACAGATTGAATCGGGGACCATAAGCTCCATTTCACACACGCATATGAGTTTTAACTACCTTAAAGTAGGGCATAGCATGCACTGACTCCACTCCTCCCATTGTGTTATGTTTGGCAAGATCTATTTACATAATCTCTATGATCTCATAAGAATTCAAATATACAACCTGTGATTAACTAATAATTATAAAGTAGTATAATATCAGCACAGTAAATTATAAACAAAGTTCTCTGGGAACATCTGGAAGAGAGCTAGTCACTCGGCATGAAAAAAATTAAAGGAGACTACTCAAAGTGATGTGTTTATCTCCATTAATCTCCCTGTACATTGTGTCTCTATGCAATGCAGCTCTGTTTATTCCAGAATAATGTAAGTATATCCTTTTGACCTTAATTTCCCAGTTAAACTTGTAGTGACCTCCTTAAACTTAAAATCAAAGTTTTTCCACTCTGGCTTCTAGTTGTGATGTAGAGTTTAAAAGAGCATTCCTCCCATTCTTAGGATGAAAAATTAACCAAAGTGACTTCAAATTTATGACTTTTCCTGAACCCCCTGTAGAGCTGAAATTGCAGAGTAACCAAATGACAGTGGCAAGGACACAGAGAGACCAGAACTCTCATATATTGCCAGTGGGAATGGAAACTGGTGCAGCCACTTTGGAAATGAGTTTGACAGTTTCCGATGAGGTTAACACATACCTACCATATGTACCAGTAATCACACTCCTTGATATCTACTTGAGAGAAACAAAAACTGATGTTCACACAGAAATCTGTACATGAATGTTTATAGCAGATTTATGCATAACGGCCAAAACCGGAAACAGCACAAATGTCTTCCAGCTGTTGAATGGGTAAACGAACTGTGGTACATCCATACAATGGAATACTGCTCAGCAATAAAAATGAATGAACTATTGATTTGTGTAAAAACATGGGTGACTTTTAAGTGCATTTTGCCGAGTAACAGAAGCCGGACCCAAAAGGCTACATTTTACATGATTCCATCTGTCTGATACTCTGGAGAAGACAAAAACTATAGGGATGGAAAACAGGAGCAGTGGTTACCAAGGACTGAGGCGTGGGGTAGGGGTGACTATGAAGGGGCAGCAAAAGGGAATTTCTCTAATGATGAGACTATTTTGTGAGGGATTTTGGTGGTGGATACACAACTCTATGAATTTGTCTAAATCAGTAGAACTGTATGCCATGAAGAGTGAATTTTAATGTATGTAATTTTTTTAAATCAGCAAGGATGTGGGAGAAAAGAAGGAATGCAGCCTGGGACAAATCTAACCATATTATAAATGAATCATATAACCACCCTGAAGGTGGTGAGGAAAAAAAAAAGAACTGACCTAAATCACTTTGGAAAGCAATGTTTTGACTGGGTACTATTAAGACTAAAAGAAAAAAGCACAGTGGTAAATTTGTTTCTCACAGGGTTGTGGGTTAACAATTCTAAAATTATTTGTGTTCCAGGAGCAAAGTAAGTAAATTTATTGTAGATAATGAGAGCTGGGTTCTCACCTTCAGAGAAGGAAGTTACAAATACAGAAAGTGAGAAAGCTAGAATAAACCCTTTGGTGCTGCATTAGAGTCAGAGGTCTCAACAGTGACACACAATTTTTAAAATCCATGTATATGCAGATAAATAGATATAGGTAGAAATATAGATGTGTGTTTATATGTGATATCTTAGTAACAATGTTTACATATAAGCACTCAAATCTTGGTTTCTAAGTACCACTTTTCAATAAAAGGAACCAAGTAAAATACAAGATGAACCCAAAGCATGTTTTGGTGCCAGAAAGTAAAGAAGTGGTCAAAAAAAAAAAAAAAAAATTTGAACAAAGAATGGGGCCTGTTTAAAGGGCATATGAACCAGTCTGGAAGAGCTTCCAATGGCCAAAGTTGAAATAACTTGAGCAACAAAAATTTTTTAAATGATAGTATTGGATTATAAACCTAAGAATAAATAAATATTTAAGAGTCTATGCTGATATAAATGAATAACTGAATAAACAAGCAGGGGAGGAGGGACAGCTCTCCCTTAGAGAAAATCTCTAAATAACTAATATAGAAGGAATGAGGAAAATAGAGGATCACCAGAACCCCACAGTAGTAATTGCTGCAAGCAGGATCCACCAATGGATGCTAAAATTTGTTTGCAAAAGTTTAAATGAAACTTTTTGAGATATTTGTGTAGTCTCAAAAGTATCACTCCAAATTATTCAGCAATTACAAGGAGAAAAATAGTAAAGTCATAGTCAATATGGTAGACACAACTTGGCAGATTAACCAAATGATCAAGATGAACATCATCAACAATACATATCAACATCATGGACCCCTTGATACGATGGACTGAAAGGACACCTCAGCTCTGTGGTATCCTTCCCAAAAATGCATAACCCCTATCCAATCATGGAAAAAACATCGGACAACCAAATGGAAGGACATTCTACAAAACAACTGACCAGTAGTCTTCAAAAGTGTCAAGAACGTGAAAGGCAAGGAAACACCGAGGAAGTGTCACAGATTGGAGGAGACTGAGGTGACATGACTAAATGTAATATGCGATCCTGGATTCAGTCTTAAAACAGAATAAGAATATTAGGGGAAAATTGGTGAAATCTACATAAATTCTGTAATTTGTTAATAGTACTGTACCAAAGTTAATTGTTCAGTTTTTATAACTGTCATACTGTTGTTATGTGTGACATAACATAAGGGAAAACTGGATAGAAGATATATGGAAACTATACAATTTTTGCAACTCAACTGTAAAATTATTTCAAAATAAGAATTTTGAATTAAATTCCAAATATTTTGAAATACATCAAAATAAAAAGTTAAAAACAATTAAAAAATCAGAGGTATAATTCTTAAGCTCCTGTGGCTGACTGCATTTTCCAACAATAGCCCCATTTGCTCTTCTCAGAACCTTGTCACTGCCCTATCAAGAAGTGTGCTCTATTTCATCTCCCTTTAAACCTGGGCAAGACTTTATGACAACTTCAATGTATAGATCAGACACTGCATGACTTCCAGATCTAGGTTATAAAAGGTGATGCAGCTTCTCTACCTGGCTCTCTCTCCCTCTCTGTGGATACTTACCCTTAGAACCCAGTCGTGATTTTGTGAATCACAGGTCACAGGAAGAAATCACATGTACATGTTTCAGCTGAAAACGCCAACTAATATCTGACCCAAGCTGGGTGTGGTAGCTCACACCTGTAATCCCAGCACTTTGGGAGGCCGAGGCGGGTGGATCACATGAGCTCAGGAGTTCGAGACCAGCCTGGGCAACATGACGAAACCCTGTCTCTACAAAAAATACAGAAAATTAGCCAGGCATGGTGGCACACACCTGTGGTCCCAGCTACTCAGGAGGCTGAGACTGCAGGATTGCTTGAGCCTGGGAGGCAGAGATTGCAGCGAGCTGTGATCGCAACACTGCCCTCCAGCCTAGGCAACAGAGCAAGACCCTGTGTCAAAAAAAAAAAAAAATCTGATGCAACAGCCAGACCTGTGAGTGCTCACGCCTTCAGATAATTCCAGCTCACAGCCTTCAAACAGTCTCAACAGTCACTGAGGAAAGACATGCTGTCCCACTGAGCCCTGCCCAAATTGCAGATTTGTGAGCATAATTATTGTTGTTATTGTTTTAAGGCACTAAGTGTTGAGGTGATTAGTTATGCAGCAAAAGATAACTGCAACAGCTGCCCTAAACTGATATGATTAATTGCTATTAGAAGATACTGGATTATATTCATTTCATCCTTTAGAACAAAGTTTTACTCACCATGGTAAAAAGAAAATTCAAAGGCAGTGTGAGTCTTGTACCATTTCTTGCCATTTTGTTTCTACAGTGGTTTATTTTCCTACACAGTATTCCTTTTCGAAGGAGATCAATATGAGGCTGAGTTATTGGGACATACCCTAAGGGACTATTAGGTTTGTATTTTGCTAGGTCTCATTCTAAGCACATCCATATTGATGTCTACCTGCTCACTTTCAGAACTAAGTCATCCTGTTTGACAGTGAATAAGGAGCAAAATGATCAGTGTCCTCAATTTCCCCCTTTCCTCTGGGTCTTTACTTACCTTTTAAGTTCAAACCTGTAGTCTCCTAATTGATATGGATTCTTGTCTTCCCAGTAGAGCTGGAACCGCACAAATAACCATTGTTTACCGGCAAAAGGATATTGTAATGGTTTTCAGTTGGATTTTTTCTTAAATTTGTCAACGTGTACACTAAGAATTATGCTAAAGTAGAAAGCAAGGCACATGAAGTTATCAGGAAAATACATATCTTTGATACAAATCAAAGATACCAAATAATAGATCAATAACCATCTTAGGAATATTTGAGAACCTCTTTTCCTTCCACAGCTTCTAACTCTTAATTTTCACAATTAAGCTAAATTACTGCCTTCATCTTATAGAAATAGCAAAATAAATTGTACCATCTTCTAGATGTTAACATGGAGGAAATAAAATGGACTTTTCAATGCATATTTTTTTCTGCTATAATTAAGACAGACTAATTTTCTAGGGGTGTGTATTATAAAAATTCTTTTGTTCTTATCTATTAGATTAAAGTGAAGTATATGTAATTAAGAGACAGACTAATTTTCTAGGAGTGTATATTACAAAATTACTTTGTTCTTATGTATTAGATTAAAGTGAAGTATATTTCAACATATCTTCTTTAAGGTCACCATTATCATCTGAGCTTACATCAATCTCTTGCTTCATTCTACTTTGAGAGCAAGGGAAACAGCATCAAAAACCCATTCAGTTTTGAGTCAGAAATAACTGAGTTTGAATCCTGGTTCTCTGTCCCCTACTTGTTATATAAGTGGTTCTCAGCAGGAAAGGGTAGCTATGCGAGAGGATGGATATACTAATTTGCTTTACTATAGTCACTATCTCACTATGCATATATATGACAAAGCATCATACTGTATACCTTATATATACACAATAAAAAATTTTTTAGTGTGCATCAGAATTCCCTGTTAAAACACAGGTTACTGGAACCCAACCCATAGATTTTTCACTTACGTAGGTCTGGGGTAGGCCCTGATATTTGCATTTCCTACAAGTTTCCAGATGATGCTGAGTTACTACTTGTTTTGAGTCTCAGATTCTATGGCTGAAAACAAATGGGAAGTTTCTACCTATACCATAAATACTCATTTCCTTTCCCTGTATCAGTTAATACCCATGAAAAAAGTCCACGACGCCTTCCCACAATTCTGAAACCCAAACATTTCGTAAAAACAGAACTTTTGGTTTTTCTCTTAAGTTCAGTTCAAATTAATTTGGCAGCAAACCTTTTGTATTTATAGTCTTCATTTATTATATTTAGATTTTATTTTATATGTATTTTAATATATATAAAGTTTGATTATTGGGAGCTGTGGCCTTGTCCCACTGGCATTGATTCATATTACAGAGTTTTCAAACCATATTACCTTTCTAAAATGGAAAAAATTCTCAATCCTGAAGGTCATCTGGCTCTAAATGTTTTGGATAAGGAACTGGGGACCTGTTTTTAGCACTTCAACATATTTATACATTTTCTTTGATTTCTTTAACTGCTTTCAGCTTTCTCAACTTGATTATAAACACCTCAAAAGCAGAATCATGTATTATGTGGCAACTCCCCATGTCACTTACTACATATTGAACATGAAGTATATGCTAATTTAATAACCATGGGATTGAATTTATTGACCCCTATGAGATTTGAGTAAAAGATTGACATGATTCCATGGTATGAGATTCGAGAAGGAAAGATGAATCAAATATATCGTGAGTTTCTCAAAATTGCAATTCTGACTATAATCCCCATAATCCCAAATGATTCTGACAAGACGAAAATATGACAATGAAATTCTTCCTCTTCTTTGCACTTGTCACACATTATACCTAAAATGTTGAAACTGGACCTCATTCCCGCTCACCTTCTCAAGGACCTGTGCCACTATTACTCCTGGATTTGTGTGCCCTTGACCTTGCACTTTTCCAATAGCTACTTTCCATCAGCCTTTATATATCCTCAAATCTTTTACATCATAAAAATTAAAGATACTTTTTAATAAACTGTACTGAAGCAATTGGACATTTATAGGTTTTTCTAAAAAGCATTTACCTAAACTTTATATATTATACAAAAATTAACTAAATGGTTCATGGAGTTAAGTATAAAACATAAAACTATAAAAACTTTTACAAAATATATAGGATAAAATAGACCTAGGGCTAGAGTGAAGAATTATTATAATTGATGCCAAAAGCATGATCCAGGCTGGGCACGGTGGCTCATGCCTATAATCCTAGCACTTTGGGAGGCCAAGGCATGAGGATCACTTGAGCCCAGGAGTTCGAGAACAGCCTGGGCAACATAGTCCCTGTCTCTACAAAAAAAAAAAAGAAACGAAAAATTAGCCAGGTGTGATGGCACACACCTGTGGAACTAGCTACTCAGGAGGCTGAGGCAGGAGGATCACTGAAGCCCAGGATTTTGGAATTTAAGTGCATTTTGGCTGGAGTGCGGTGAGCTCTGATCATGCCACTGCACTCCAGCCTGGAGACAGAGCAAGTCTCTGTCTGAAAAACACAATGATAACAAAAACAAAATGATGAGTCATAAAAGAAAAAAAGTGATAACCTGAACCTCATTGAAATTAAAACTTTCACTCTGTCGAAGAACCTGTGAAAAGAAAAGCTATAGACTGCTGAGGTAAAATATTTGCAAATAACATATCCAACAAGTTTATAGAATACAGAACTCTCGAGGGCAAGTATATAGAATACAGAACTCTCAAAAGTCAACAGAAAAAAAAAATGGGCGAAAGACATACACAAATACTTCACTGAACATGGCAGATAATCATAGGAAAGATGTTCAACATCATTAGTCATTAGAAAAATGCAAATAAATACCACAATGTAATATTACTACATATCTCTCAGAATGACTAAAAAAAAAAAAGAGACTACATCAAATCCTGATGAAGATGCAGAGAAACTGAATCACTCCTACACTGCTAGTGAGAATGTAAAATGGTACAGTCACTCTAGAAAACATTTTGGCAGTTTCTCATAAAACTGAAAGTGCAAATACTATACGGCCTAGCAATTGCACTCTTGGGCATTTACCCCAGATAAAGGAAAACGTGTGCAAACAGAAAACCCTGTGAGCTAGCGTTTATAGCAACTGGAAACAACCTGGATGTTCTTCAATGGGGTGAATGTTTTAACAAACTATAATACATCTATACCATGGACTACTATTCAGTAATAAAAAGGAATGAACTATTGATACATACAATAACTTGGATGAATCTCCAGGGAACTTTGCTGAGTGTAAAAAGCCCATTCCATAAGGCTATGTATTATATGATTCCATTTATATAACATTTTAAATGTTGGAATTATAGAGAACAAACACTGGTTTGCTAGGGGTTAAGGTTGGAGTGGGAGTGTGGGAGGGAGGCAGATGTGGTTATAAGGGGCAATATGAGGTAAATGTTTGGTTTTTTGTTGTTGTTTGTTGTTTTTTGAGACAGAGTCTCACTCTGTCGCCCTGGCTGGAATGCAGTGGCACAATCTTGGCTCATTGCAACCTCCGCCTCCCGAGTTCAAGCGATTCTCCTGCCTCAGCCTCCCGAGTAGCTGGGACTACAGGCATGTGCCACCACACCCAGCTAATTTTTGTATTTTTAGTAGAGATGGGGTTTCACCATGTTGTCCAGGATGGTCTCAATCTCTTGATCTTGTGATCCGCCCACCTCAGCCTCCCAAAGTGCTGGGATTACAGGCTTGAGCCACCACGCCTGGCCTTTGTGTCTTGACTGGTGGTGGGTACAGAACTCTACACATGCTAAAACTACATAGAACTAAATAGAGCATACACACACACACAGACACACACACAAGTACAAGTTAATTTGGGAAATTTTGAATAAGATTGGTGGATTATATCAATGTCAATATCCTGGTTGTGATATTTATACTATAGTTTTGAAAGCTGTTATCATTGGGAGAAATTGAGTACAGGGTACATGGATCTCCCAGTATTATCTCTTAAAACTACATGTGAATCTACCACCATTATGTCAAAATTACAAGTTTAATTTTAAAAATTAACACCATCCTGGCTAACATGGTGAAACCCCGTCTCTACTAAATATATAAAAACTTAGCCGGGCATGGTGGTGGGTGCCTGTAGTCCCAGCTACTAGGGAGGCTGAGGCAGGAGAATGGCATGAACCTGGGAGGTGGAGCTTGCAGTGAGCCAAGATCGCACCACTGCACTCCAGCCTGGGCAACAGAGCGAGACTCCATCTCAAAAAAAAAAAAGAAAAAAAATTAACAAATCTTCCCTCAGCCCCACTTAGTTCTCTAGCTACGGAACAGAAAATTTTGTCAGCAAATCTTCCTAAAGAATAGTTCATCTCTCTGCTTTTACTTCTTGACCTCCCAGAGACCACTTGACCAACTTCAGTCTGGCTTCCTACCCCAATACTCAATTGAAATAGCTGTTGCCAAGATGATTAAGAGTTTCCTGCCCACTAGCTCCAGTGAATACTCCTCATTCCTTATTGTAATTGACTTCTCGCAGCATGTGACACAATAAGAGGCTTCTGCTACTTCTAAGTCTCTTACCTTGCTCTCCACGACACCTCACTCTTCTAGTTTTCCACCTGCCTCTCTGATAACCCCTTATGAGTTCCCTTGATACATTTTTCTTCTTTCTTAAATGTTGAGAACCTTCCATGTTCTTTCTACCCTAAGCCCAGTTCCCTTCTCGCTTTGCTCATTCCCACTGATCATCATCTGTATGCCAAAGGCTCAGAAGCTATCACCGGGCCAGATCTTCAGAGCCCGTACTATTATAATTGCCTACTACTATCTTTCCTACAATTAATTCAAAATCAACATGTCCAAAACTGTATGTGAATCACCGCTTTCCTCACCACTGAAATCTGCTCCTCTCTCCATGTTCCCTTTCTGGGTTACCCAAGCCCACATCCTAGAAATCATCATTGACTGGTCCAGTGGTTCTCAGCCAGAGCCCATTTTGGCATTCAGAAACATTTGTTGATGTCTAGAGAAAGTTTTGGTTGTCACCCTGGGGAAAGAGGTGATATTTGCATCTAGCGGGTGGAAGCCAGGGATGTTGCTAAACATCCTACACTGCACAGGACGTTCCCTCACAACAAAGAATGATCCAGCCTCAAATGTCAATAGTGCCAGGGTTGAGAAACTGTGGTCCAGTACCTCACCCTGATGACCTGTCTAAAAAATCCCATATATTCTACCTCCTGGATATCTTTTGAACCATTCAGTTTCCTCCAGTCTCATTACTATCACTCTAGGGCAGGTCGCCATCATCTCTTCCCAAGATCACTACCAGTCTCCTGACTCATTTCCCTGTTTGTAATCTGATCGATTCTCTTTACTATTATCAAAATGAGCTTTTGAAAATACTAATCTAATCTTGTTACTCCCCGAGTTAAAAATGTTTAGTGTCTTCCCTTTGCCTTTAAGATAAAGCCCAGACATGGACAATTCACAAAGAAATACAAAGGGCAAGTAATATGAGAGCCCAGTTGTAGAAATCAACAATGTGCAAATTTAAATAACATATATTCTCCCAGTCAAAGTGGGAAAAATACAGAGAAACAAGGGCCTCTTTATGCTGATGGTGAAAATGTAAATTGATAGAAACTTTTTAGGATGTAAGTTGGAAATATATATCAAGAGCTTTGACAAAGGTCATAACTTCTAACCCAGTAACACAATTTCCATAAATTTATTTTAATAAAATAGTGAAGGGTATAATAGATGCTATATACAACAAAGTCCACTAATGCATCATATTAATAAATTACAAACTATTAAAAATAAATGATTAATAACACAAGAACAGATATACCATATGAAAGTAATACTATGCATATATTAAAAAGCATCCTTTGAAATAATAGTAAATGAGAAAATGCTCTGAAGGTTAAGTGAATACATGTTGTAATATTGCATACAGTATGACCCCAATGTAACATATATGCATTGAAACATTATGAGAACATGAACTAAAATGTTAACAGTGTTTATTTCGGAGTAGGAGCAATTATTATTTTCTTCTCTATGCTTTCCTGTGTTGTCCAAATCACAACAGGAAAACATAATATTTGACATGTAAATTACTAAGAATGTGGCTATATGAACCATGTGTGAATGCACACATGCATGTATATAAGGGATGAAGAAATGAAGAGAAAGTAAGCATGTTATGCACAGAGGAACAAAGGAATTGTGACTTGAAGTGTAACATCCTTGAGAAGGAGACAGATCCCGTTTGTGATCCAGGAGACAGAAGTGGGGCTGGCAAGCAGAGTGAGGACAGTCAACAAGGTCCACTTATAGAAGCTCACAAAGATGCTGCAAAAGCCTGAGCTCTAACCCGGAGAGTAGGCTCTGACAGGAAACTGTATACCACGCAGTACAACACAGCTTGTTTGTCTGGCTTTGTTTATTGGTCAGTACATATATAGAGATTTTTGCCCCACAGAGTCTTAATTCCTCTAATACTACATCCCCACACCTGGAAAAATTCCTTTGAATCTGAGAGCTCAATAAAAAAGAAAAAAGCAATACTATGCAAAGGCAGGAATGGTGACACAAACAAATTAACATTCTCATCGGGACCGTTCCATTTGGTAGGATCAAGAATTTCACACGTCATTGGCTATGCTGGACCGCAGGACCTCCCCTCCAGATATATGAAGTGCATCAGTGGGTTTTCAAATGAACAGTTATTGAAATTTGGAAACCTCTTCTTTTTCTTAATTTTTCCCAGTAACATCTATTGACCTTCACAGCTGGTATTCTTGGTAGTACACATGTGCTTGCAAAGGCAGGAAAATAGAGGATAGCACCAGGAAGAGACACAGACAGAGAGAGCAAGGCGGTTAGGGGAAGAAGCAGACATAGGAAAAATCAAGATTATCTACATAAAATGTCAATATTCTATCATTTTTTATATGTACAAAAATGGCAATTTCCTATGGTTCAACCTAAATGTAAATAGTATCCACATTTGTACAAGAAAAGAAAAGACAGAGAGAAAAAAAGAGACGCATTATACACAAGGATGCTCTAGATGTATGTGGTCTCTACATCTCCATAATGCTATCTCTGATTATCCACTTTGGAGACAAAAAATAAGTGGCACTGCATGCCAGGTCACGATTTAGAGAGCTGCAGGAATGGAAAGAAGGCCTTAAAAACAGCCACAACAAAATTAATGGCTAAGAGGTCAAATGTTAGAGCCACATCTTCTGAGTTGCCATTTTCCTTTTAGATTCTTAACTCCATGGACTGTTGATTATCTGCTTTCTCAGGGACTGCTCTGAACTCCGTCACTATGACACTGAGCAAAAGTCCTGGGTCTCCTCATGGTATCAGTCAGAGTGCCCGGGTGTCCATGGACTGGTAAAAGCACACACTTCCATTTCTATTTATTTCTTCGTTTCATGTGTGAGACAACGCTGCTTCCGATTTTGTCACTTGACAATTTAGTTGGTGTCAGAGTCAGTGTCTCTCACTTCACGGAGAGGGAAAAGTGGAAGGGAAATAGCAATACCTTACTTTCCTCTATTCTTCCTTGGATGTATATTTTTCTGACATTCCACTTTCAGTTAGTTGAAAACTGGATCCTTGCCAGGACCTTAGAATGAGGAATATGCTGTCATCACCAAGGAGAATAAATTGGGCAGTAGTTCTCAACTCCGGCAGATTATCACATTTAACTGGGGGAACTGTTTTAAGGCACATATTCCCAGGCCCCATCCCAGGCCTACTGACTCAGAAGTCCTGAGAGTCTGTCTTCTTCATTTAAGTCAGTGATTTTCAGCTGGGAGTGATTTTGACCCCTCCCCTGAAGGATATTTGGCAGTGTCTGGAGACAGTTTGGGTTGTCATAACTAGGAGGAAGATATTAGTGGCTTCTAGTGGGTAGATGCCAGGGATGCTGCTAAACATTCCAAATGTACAATAACACCCACAATAAGGAATAATTTGTCCCTGTACTGTATATATATTTTCATATGTTATAAATCCACGCACATGTAATCCTGTTCTTTAGTTGCCGTGTGTGGAAAAGTGGCATTATCAAAAAGATGCATGCATTTGACTGTGGCATATTCTGTGGGAAATAATGTTAATAATGGAGGCCAAGAATACATGTGTTTAGTTTTACATCTTGCCCAGTCTTCCTTGTTTGATAGTGAGTACTGAGATTCAAATATTGATTCAGTGGGCAGAAACAGACAGCGTCTGCTATGCCTGCTTGATATGAAGTTTTCTACCAATGAAAGTGAAAGGATTTTTCTCTGTTATTATTTGTTTGAAGCCTCCCATGGTTTCTGGGCACAGCAGTTGCTAGTGAAGAGAAACCATCAGCACAGACTTAGAGGTAGGTGGAAGGCCCATCTTTATCAGACTCCTGTAGCTCATGACTTCTCTCCTTACATGCATGTTCATTCTGGGAAGAATTTATATACAAAGAAGACAGTCATTTGGGCCTTATTTCTACATCCGTTTATTCATTCATTCACACATCCAGTACTGCTTGAGTGTCTACTATATGCCAGGCACTGGTGTCAGTGCTGAGACTACAGGGAATTTGCCTTATGGTGGGGGAATTGCACACACAGAACTGTACGGAATTTGTCGTGTGTGGGGAGAACTAAAGCAGGGAAAGGAGAAGAGGGAGCACCATGGGATGGATGGTTAGAGAAGGCCTCCATGAAGAAGGAACATTTGGGCAGAGAGCCGCAGGAAGCAAATGAACAGGGCTAGCCAAGTGAATATCTGATGAAGAGCATAGGAAGCTGGGAACAGCAAGTGCAAAGGTCCTGGGGTAAGGAAGCAGACAAACAGCAGAGAATAAGGGACCAGCTAGTGGATTTGATTGATTTCAAAATTTGGAAATTTGTTTTAGAGGAGTTTGTAGGACTCACTTGGGTACTGTCACTCTTCACTTTTCTCTCCACTCCAAAATTTAAAAAATAAAGCAATGATCACCTAAGGTCAGATAATTACACAGTTTATATGCACAAAACAGAAGAATTTGTGTTCTGCATCTCTTTCTGAAAGGAAAAGAGAACATGGTCTATGCTTAGGGAAATACTGTGCTTATTGGATAATGGGGTAACAAAAGAGCATGACAGCTTCCATTCTGCAAATGACTAAGGGTTTTGGAAAGAGGAAAAGGAGGCCTGCGTTTAAAACTTGGTCCAACAAAATACAAGTAAATAAACAGGAGCGCCAACCCAGGAAATGTGGCTAGCTGCATAGATGAAGAGTCATCACCCCTGGAAAGTGATTCGTGCTTAGGGGAAAGTAAAAAACCAATGAGCATTACTGTTGAAATGAGGAACGTGCTCAACGCCTGTGAGTATTCTTAATTAAAACATGTAGATGTCTATTCAAGGTAGATCAATGAGCAGGCACCTTCAGGGCCCTTGGAGAGGTAGGTAATAAGCAGCCCGCAAGGAAAACGCTCTCGTTACTCACAGGTCTCCTCAAAGGGTATCCAGAGGTGCCAGGAGAGCAAAAGAAGGTCAGTTCCAACTCTTTCAAAACTTTAAACGGAGCAAAGCCTGATGCTTTGTGGCCTTTACATCTTCAAAGCTCCAAGGCAACTCAGCCACCTTATGACCATAATATCTGACCAAAAGAGCCAGCTTTTTTTGTTTTTATTTTTTAGTAGCAGGTTTTCTCTCTGAGATTCACGCATTGTCCAAAAGCTTCTGACTTTCTGGAATTGTTTCAGGGAGAAAAAGCTTTATTATTCAAGAGTCTGGGTCAGTGGTTCTTAAACTTACGACTACAGAAGGATGCCCTGGCAGCTTAATAATACTTTCAGTGTTTGCCTCCCCCCGCCAAGAGCTAGTAAATGTCGATCTAGGAAGGGTTGGGAATATGCATTTTTACACCTATCCCAAGCCATTCTGAGGCCTCTAGGTCAAAGGACCTTACTTGGAAAAACATTAGTCCAGCCCTTCTCCCTCTCCTCCAAAAATACTTTGGCTCACTGATAAAATGTGGTTGTTTGGGGAGAGGTGAAGGAGAGAATATATGGAAGTTGCCCCAGTTTGTCTTGTAATTGTCTCAAATTGTGGCTCTTCATTGCAGAAGATTTGGGTTTACGCTCCTTTCCACCCCAGATTCAGGTACTTCTTGACCTAGTGCACAGCTGACTACATGGCCTGAGATAAAGAGAAGTGGCAGTTCTGCCTCCCCCAAATTTTCATTTCTAATGACCTGCTTAGAATTGTGTTTTACCTGGTCAAGTCACTGCATCACCTCTAAGAGGACAGTAAGGTACATCAGCCGTAACTTGCAGCCAGCAGTGACCCTTGAGAAAGCCCCAAAGGATGAAATTCTGAAAAACGTGTTTTCATAGCAACCCAGCAAAGTGAGAAGTGCACAGTTACATCCCTGTTTGGATGAGACCAATCAAGCTGATTCTTGCCCTTGTCCAAGAAGTTAGCTTGTACTTCCCTTTTTGACCAAAAGCAGTGAGTATAAACAGAAGAGGGCTGGGAATAGGGCCACCAGGGCCATAGCCCCCAGACCAGCCTGTGGGTAGCTGTGTGATCTTAGCAAAGTCACTTCTCTTTACTCTGAAGAGTCAGAAGGCAGATTATAAAAGCTTGTAAAGGCCCTTCCTGCTCCCACTAGCCAGGATTCCACGAACTGAAGAATGTTCATGGTTACCTTTCACTGTGGAGATTAAAACCAGGCATGGGGTGCTCTCTAGGCAGTGGGCAAACACAGCAATTAGGGCCATGAGACACAGTGACGCGATTAGGTTGTGAGGACCCAGGGCATCAAGAGACAGGGCAGAAAGTTCCCAAGAAAGGAAGAGAAGGTATAAGCCAAGGTTTATCAACCCGGACACTATTGACATACTGGCCCCAATAAGCGTTTGTAGTGGAGGCTGTCCTGTGTACCTTAGGATGTTTAGTAGCATCCCTGGCCTCTACCCACTAGATGCCAGTAGCATCCTTCTGTATCCCTGCTCCTAGCCCCCAGTTGTGACAACTAAAAATGTCTCTACACATTGCCAAATGTCCCCTTGGCAGCAAAATTGTCCCTAGTTGAGACCAGTAGTTTAAATCAAACAAAACACTATGATGTTTTTCAGCTAGCCCTCTTAATAATTATCCCACACATTCAAAGGGAACCTATGCAATTTCTAACATTGTACCCATTAAACCACCATTGTTGGCGTATTTCACTGGTTAGCAATATAAATCTAAAAGGTAAAGACCACCCCTTTTTGATTCCAACCTTCAGCAAGTTAAGAAATATGTAAATAAAAGGAAGTTGCCAGAGGATGAAGGGGTAAAACCCATCAAAAGCATAGGATGGGGACTAAGAAAAGGTGGAAATCAAAGCAGAACCTGGGATGAATGAGGATCATTTTGGGTTGAAAGAATGGGGAAACCCTTGAGGGTGAAGGGGAAGATGTGATGTGAGGGTGGAGGAGAAGGAAATTAGAACTTACAAAAAAGTAACCTACTAAAGAATAAGGAGACGTGTGTGTGTGTGTGTGTGTGTGTGTGTGTGTGTGACTGGCAGATTACATAGGTTGGAGACAGAGAAGTCTATAAGGATGGGAAGTCATCATATTTTGATGGAAAGAAGGAGAACTAACAACTGGAGACAGGAGAGAAAAGGAATTGCAGGCTGGAGCCAAAAGAAATGGGAGCACATGCAGAGGTAACACCTGAGCACGAACATCAGCAAGGCAGCAGCAATGCTTGCTACGTAAACAGAATCAGCACAGCCACTGCTAGCCCCACCAGCCATCCGACATCTGCTGAGTATACACTGAGGGTCTACTAAGTGCCAGGCTCTGTGTTAGCTACTGGAGATATAAAAGTAAAAATTGCTGGCCCTGCCCTCAAGAAGATTAAGTCTATCTGGTCAAGTTCATGAAAAGTAAAACAGTCTGCGATTGCCTCTCCAGGAAGAAACACTTTGAGACTCTCAGTTCATGTTGCTTAGAGGATGAAACAGCATAATCAGGAAAGAAAAGCAGCTCCCAGCACGCTCCCTACCATCTTCAGCTGGCTGTAAAACAGCAATAGGGATAAAAGTGTTATATAAGAGGTGCCAGAAAACCTCTAGCCACCCCTTCCCTCAGAGAACAAAGCTCTGATTTACAGTACCGATTTTCAGGGAGACCCTCTTCCTGTCAAGTCAGCTGAATTTCTGTGAATTTTAGATGCCCAAGGGTTGGGTTGCTGTTTTGAATTAGTTCCTCTTGCCAAGGGATATAAGAAAAGGCTCCCGAAGGAAGCCTGCAAAAACAGCTCATTACTGTGCAATCCATTCCCCCGCCACCTCGCAGAAGATTCAGGCGGAAAAGCTTTGTTGCCACCGTCTGATAACAGAGGTGGTGGCCTGAATACTAACCAGAAAGCCGCAGAGAAGGAAATGTTTTCTGAGAAAATGTGTCTCTTCTGCAGGTAGGAAAACAACAAGACAAAAAATACATATATACAGGTCTCTGTTCAGAAATCTCAAGTGTGTAATGCTGCAGGTGTCTTGGGAAGGATGGGGGTCTGGTTTTGTATGAGCTGTTTTCAGTGCCTTCCTTTTGCGAAATCACACACAGTGCAGTTGGTTTGCCCAAATGAGCGCAAACAAAGGAATCCATTTGTTTGAAAGGGCAGGCTTCGTTATACTCTAATTAATGTAAATCTCACCCACGGAGAGGGACCAAAATAAATAGCTATAGTAATTAAAGTTTAGGGGATTGGGGGTTTTTTGGTGGGGGAGGGGAGAGTTCAGGAATGCCCGAAAAGGGTTCAGATTTGATGGGGTTTCAGGAATGAAATTTTATATAATATTTCAGAGCAAACTACCTAAAACAGTTGGGGGATTGTCCCTAAATCCAGGTCAGTAAAATCCTTCCTTTCTCAGAATAGAATTTACCATATTTCCACAAAGGGACTCAGGAAAACAAAGAGACCAACAGTAAATACTGAAACTCCTAAAAAAATTTTTCGAAGGCCTAAAACAGTAAAGGGGAAGAAAATGAAATCATGAAGGCACTGTCATATTGAAATAACCAGAGCAGCAGAGCTGAAAAACCAAAGCTGAATGTATTGCTCACCAGACAAAGGAAAATCGTGTCATGCCAAAGTGAATTCAGTGAGTCTCCCCAAGTCCTCCCAAGCAGAAGACCCAGATGGAGTCGAAAAAGAAGTGTTGTCAAATGAGGCAGGATTCTGAAAGGCATTATTTAATTGGTGACGGAGGGGATTACAAAGTCTCTTTTAAGATGAGTCATTGTTTGATTTGTTCCACAAAAGCACAGGCAGAGTTCTCAAAATGTCCCAAGAGGTCTTGCATTGAGATTCTGTCAGGTGCAGGGCCCCGTAGCAGCCACTTGAATTATAAAATCTCTAGCAATGGCTGGTGACTTATAACTTGTATTTTTCAAGGTGCCCTCATGATCTAATTATCAGTAAAGCAAGTTCAATGAACACAAACATTTCTTTGACTGGCATGATAATTGATGCCGTGCTTGCTTCCATTCGTGTCACGTGCACACTGCCTGGTGAGGGGGCCATACATGTCCAAATCACAGGTGATGGGGTAGCAGCAAGAGCAAAGACCAAGGAGCTGAAAGGAGCCGTGTGTGCTTGATAAACAGCAAGAAGGCCAGTGTGGCTAGGGCAAAGTGAGGGGGGAGGAGAGCAATAAGAAAAAATGAGACTTGGTAGTGAATTAGTCAGGGTTTGCACAGAAACAGAACCAATGGGGGATAGATAGATGGATGGATAGGTAGGTAGGTAGATAGATAGATAGATAGATAGACAGATAGAGTCACGTGCTGCATAACAACGTTTCAGTCATTGACACAATGAATATGTGAAAGTGGTCCCATAAGATTACAATACTGTATTTCTGCTGTGCAGGTATGTTTAGATATGTTTCTGTGTTTAGATAGGTTTAGGTATGCAAATACTTGCCAGTGTGCTAAGGTAGTGTTCAGTACAGTCACATGCTGTACAGATTTGTAGCCTAGGAGCAACAGGCTAGACCATATAGCCTAGTTGTATAGTAGGCTGTACCATCTAGGTTAGCGTAAGTACACCCTAAGATGTATGGACAATGATGAAATTATCTAACAATACATTTCTCAGAATGTAACCTTCTTATTAAATGACACATGATTCTTGTGTGTGTGTGTGTGTGTGTGTGTATCAGCTGAGTTGACACATAAAATTAACCATCACAGGTAGAGTCCAGATCTGCCCAGGACACAGTAGGACATGGACTTTTATACCAAATGTGATAGAACTCTGGTGAACAATTTTGAGCAGAGAAGTGAGAAAATCTGATTTACAAGTTTTAAAAGAGTACTGTATCAGATGTGTGAAGAAGATTCTCTAGGGGAGTAAAAGTGGAAGCAGAGAAACCAGTTAGGAGACTTATTGTGGCAGCCCGGGAGATAATGGTGGCTTAGACTAGGAAATAATAATGGATGGAGTTCAAATTTGTGACCTGTTTTGAAGGTAGAGCTGACAAGACTTGACGAGGGATATAGGGTGGGAAGAAAAGAAGACACAATCAACATGACTTCTGAATTTTTAGCCAGAGCATCTTTTTAAAGTTACAGTAAGTGTTAACACTAGAAGAAAAGTAAAGGTTTTAGGGGGTAATCAGAAGTTCACATCTGGACATGTGAAGTTGAAAGTGCTGGCGAGGCGTCCAATTAAATGGCAGCTGGATATATAAACTTGGAGCTAAAAATAAAAGGTAGAGGTATAAATTGCAATCATTAGCATATAAATTTTATTAAAGGTTGCAGAACTCATTTAGACCATTTAGAGAGTAAATATTGATAGACAAGGCAAAAAGAGGACAAGAGGGGAGGGGAGAAGAGGAGAGGAGAGAAAAAAAAAGCATAGGATTGAGTCATGCCAATATGTAGAGATCAGGTTGTGGTTATTTCGATGGAAGATAGTACAGCATGTGTATATGTTGATGGTAGAGAGGGGTGTATGAATGATGCGCAAGAAAAGGGGAAAAGTAAAGGAACAAGGTCCTTGGGTCATTGAAAACAAATGAAGGGAGATATGCAAGGGGACAGGGTGACCCTAGAGAGAAGTGGTAACAGAATCATTGTGACAGGAAGGAAGGGAAAAATATAATGTTACGGATGCCTACAAGTAAGTTAGTCAAGTTAGTGGTAGTAGAATACAATAGCCCTTTTCTGAGTACTTCTATTTTTCTCAATGAATTAAGAAACAAAGTCGTTAAGAAGAGCAAGAGAAGAGGCAGTACCAGAGTTTTTGAGAAAAAAAGAGGTACGAAGTAGTCTCAGAGAGACGGGGAGAGCAAACTGACTCCAGGAATATTATAGGATAGTCAAGTAAGGTGAAATTTCCAGTCGTGAATTTGAGGTGAGGCCAATAGAAGGGTTGCATGTTTTGTTTGTTTTTTTTTTTCCAATGACATTCTGCTCCTCATATGCAAAATGGGCAGATATTTGGGTTTAACTTGGACCAGGAGGATCAAGTAACTTAGAGGCCAGAGGTTTTAGTAGCAGATCCTTTTGGATACGAAAGTTACAGGACAGCAATCAGCAGAGTAATATTTGAGAGGGAGGGACAGAGAGAGAGCCATGGGCTAAAATCTCCATCAAAAGAAAAGAGGTGACCAGGAGCTCAGTAGATATAACAAAAGGTCACTAGTAGAACAAAAGGTTAGTAGGATGGTGGCATATGTTTAAAGGATCTTTAGTTTTTTGAGGGGGAGGGGGCAGAGCAAGAAGGACACAATCCCAACAGGTCCAGAAGTAAGATGGGTTAAATCAGTGGTTCTCAGATGGGGGTGATATCCCCTTCCCCCTGGGTCAGAAGACATTTGGCAATGTCTGGAAGCAGTTTAGGCTGTCACAGCTGGTGGGAGTCTGGGGGTGCTATAGTGGTTTCTAGTAGGTAGAGACCAGGGATGCTGCTAAATATCCCACAACACACAGGTCAGCCCACAACAAATGATCCGACCCAGAATGTCAGCAGTGCCAAGGTTGAGTAAATCCTAAGTTAGATCAGGAAGGTAAAGGAGCTGTTCATAGGAGGAGGTTTTTTTCCAGTGGGCAGAGTGAAAGGGCTTGCAGAATACAGAAGTTTTCGGGAGCTGAGTCAACATAGGAGACAAACAAACGCTTTATGGGTAAAAAGCAGTAAGGGGGACCTCGGCAGATTAACTATTTGGTGGTAAGTTAAGGATGTCAGATATCATGGGTTTGGTCCTGAGGAGGAAATGGAAGAGCAGTTTTATTCACAGCTTTCTTCTTTGGACTGGCCTCTTTGGTGCGTTGTGGAGGTGAGGAGGGCGAGATGGAAGGTGGATGGAGCACCTCTAGTGTGCTCGCCAAGAAGAGAATCCCAAGGGCCTCTCTTTGGTCATCTTGGCAGCCAGGGAAGGGGCAACCTTAACACAAACTTAACCTAGGCTTCAAATCTAGTCCAGGAAAACAAGACAGAAGTTTATTGTACAGTGTCCACATAGGTGTCTATAAATGGGCAAAATCTCGAAGTCATAAAATCCTATATTAAAATGTCACGTTTTGAAAATGATGGAAACTAAATATGTGAGGTGTGATAAAAAAGAATTGTCAAGTGTTACTGTGCCAGATGAATGTACCTTAAATGTGTCATTTACATTTTGACAGTTTCAAATGCTCCTTTTTTACTCCCTCCTTTGTGCTAGAACACTGCAAATTCTGGGGAATTTGTGGCTTTTGGTGTTGAAAGACTCTCCCCCACAACACACACCGTTTTCATGGACAGAGTTATCAAGTTGAACAAAAAGCTAAAGATTTCTTAGAAATACTTTTCCCCAAAACAAATCAATGATTTTACTGAGTTTTTTTAAATAAAAATAATGTTAATAAACAACCACTCTGTACCAAGAATTGTGACCCAAATGAATGTAGTACCTTCATCATAGCATTTCTACCTATTTCTTTAAAACACGTTTTTAATTCTCTCAGGGAAAATCAAAAGACCCAAAGGTTTAAGATGATTATTCAAATTCAGTGGTAATATTTTAAATTTTACAAGGGTTTAAAAATTTGACCATAAAGGAAATTTCATGTTTTAAAATGTACTACTTTAAATTAAAATATATATCTGTGTTTAAAACCATTGAATAAGATTCCAGTAATTGATATATTTAAATTTAGTTGACAGTCAAAATATTGTTTACAACCCTGGATTATTTTCTTTTGAGTGCTGACGTATTAAATCATGCATTATAAATCCAAATTGTCAGGGATATTTTCATGATAAGCAAATGACCAAATAGTATCAATATAGCTGTTTGACTGAATCAGTTAAAAATATACACGTTTTAAGTGATTTTTAAGTGGTCCTCTTAGCTTCCATCTTTACCACCTTGTCAGAATGTATCCTTGGTCTCAAGGGGAACGCAGTTGCAGCTGTGTGGATAGATCAGCACAAATTCTGCAATAGTACTGAGAAAATATCCTAACATTGATAATGAGTGTAAGGAAAACAGTTTAAATCTTGCTTTAAAATATCGTTTAAATGTCAGTGAAGTGTTTTTGCTCTGTGTGAATCATACAGGGTCTGTAAAAAAACTGCTTCTGAATAACTCTATTATTGAGGTTATAAATTTTTGTGTTGGTAACCTCTTGCTAGAACTACCAAGAAAAGTATTACCTGTTAGTGAAGCTATATCCAGCTCTGCTTCTTCCATCCCAACAAGTAAATCAAGATGAAAGGGATTGAGGTGGGTGAGCTAAAAGAAATAAAGTCATTTATTCTTTTAGAAAAGAAAGAGAGAAGGGTGTGGGAAGGAATGAGAAAATTACTCTATCCATCTAAAACACCTTGTGTGAGACACTTTTCCTCCTCTTCTTATTTTTCTGCCTAGTAGAAAAATAAGCAAGAAAGAAGAAAGACAGAGGAGGAAGAAGGAGGGGGAGGAAAGGTGTGAGAGGGAGGGAGAAAGAAGACGGAGGAGAGGTGGGAGGAGAGGGAGAGGCAGAAGTGGATGCAAGGAAAGGAAATGAGGAGGAGATGCTGTGTCATTCTCTCCCCTCCCCATCCCGCACAGGACTCCTCCTCTGGCAGCTGATGGAGGCAGAAACTGAGAGAGAAGCTGCAGACTTGTTGTGAATGAAGAAGCTATGAGCACTTTAAATCAAAGCAAAGTCACAAAACAGTAAAGCCAGGATGAACTCAGGGAGTTCAGCACCAAGGCAAGCAGATGAGAAAAAGGAGCCAAAGGTTTCCTTCTCTAAAGATGTAAAAGTTAAGAGAGAGGAAGACCAGGCATTACCATAGTTATCAAATGGGGAACAAAGGGAGCCTTTTAACTTAGGCTGGTTTACCTTACAAGTTGCAATTAAATAGCCTTTTTAAATGTTGTGTCTGTTGTATAACACAAGCTTAATAAAGAGACACACATTTGATAATTATCATTTAACAAATATACAGTTATTCATCTTTGGAAGAAAATTCAGGTGGAAAATACTATCCAAGCTTCAGGAAGACTGTTGGCCCAGCCACACGGAGACATGACTAAGAGATTTGGCACTTAGTTGGCATTACAACAAATACTTGCTGAAAGAACCAATACATAAATGAATGGATGCATGCAAGTAAGCTGGCTACAGAATCCTTAAAATTGCAGGAAGAGTATGTTACGATTGAAAAAGCAAACTCTGGAAAAGACAAAACCTAAGTTAGAAACTCACAGAAAAATGCCTCCTCCTCCTCCGGTGGCCAAGAGCATCACTGAGCTTTTAATGACAGAGTATATGCATATTTACGTTAAGCTAAGCACATGGACTTGACAGCTTAATTTACAGTGTTTTCTTCTCACCACTTTGTGTCTTCAGAAATCTGCTAAACAAGAACTAAATGCCCAAATGTAGGCATTGTGGCATTTCCCATGTTGAATGACAATGAACAACCTCTGTTGCAAAGTATGACAAGCATTTCCTCCCAAGAAAGCTTTCCAGAATGTAAAACTTGCATCCATTTGTGTTGCTTGTGACCGAGTGATTTGCCCTCCGTTAAACACGCTTTGCAGTTAATCCTCTCAAAAGTGTGTTCATAAGCCAACTGAAGAGCTCTGTGCCTTAAGGGTTTTGGTCAATGACCATGTTTTAATGACCATCAGATTACCAGGAAGTGGAGTTCTTCTACCTACAATTTCCCTTCTGACAGGGACGGCTTTAAATATGCAGGCACTGAGAGATGGGCTAGGGAACCAAGCCAAAAGGGCAGAGTGTGAATTATCAGCAAATCAGACCCTTGGAAACTAACTGGCGAGCCTGTTTCATTGGTAGAAATATCCCTTAGTAGAGACCATCTGTGTCACATTCCATGTTGAGTCTTTTACCAGTTCTTTTAAATTAGAATATCTAGCAAAGCAGGAACTTACCACACAGACATGTCCTCAGGCATAATTTAATGGCTCAATATAAAAGTACTCAAAATATTGGATATGAATCAGGGGAAAAAGTGAGGTTGGTCTTACCATACCCTTCCAACTTGACTTAGCACTTCCCTCACTACACATGCCCCCACCACTACAAAATATCTGGCCTCATCTTTATCTCCTATGGGGTTATTTTTATAATTTTTATATATAGTTTGTCAAACTGTCAAAGATCTTGAGTCAGATAGATGACTTCCCAAGTTTGAACCTAAAACCTTCCATTTCTGGCAATGTAATCTTTGAAGAAATAACTTCAACCTCTCTGTGACTCAGTTTCTGCCCCTGAAAAATGGAATAAGACTGGTACTTTTGTCACGGGGTGGTTGTGAGAAATGGGATAATTCATGTAAAATGTTTAGTAAGGTAGCATATAATACTCACTGAATGTCCACCAATAATAATAACAGCTATATATTATTATAATTATAGCTATCCTATGGAATTGTCGAAGCTTAAAGGTAGCAGAAGTTTTAAAGAGCACTAAAAACAATGGCTCCCTATTTGAATCTCCTGTTATTATTTTGTTTTGTTCTGTTTTGAGTACTGATTCTCCAAGTCCCACCCCCAGACATTGTGATTGAATTGATCTGGATGGGGCTTGGGCATTGAGATCTTTTTCAAGCTTGCCCAGTGATCCTGATGAGCAGCCAGGCATAAAAACCACAGATATATCACAACTCCCTCGTTTTACATATGAGGATAGTGAACCCAAGGAAGCTAAATTAACCTCCTCAAGGTCATATGGCTATCTTGTATGTCTAAGATTCAACTCCAACCCCAATAGAGTACTCTTGTCTTCAGCTTATAACCCTAAAGTGTCTCCTCAGTAAAGTTCTACCCGACAAGACATCACTTATTTTCTAAAGTATATATTAATATTGTTCACCTAGAAGGGGACTTTGGAAAGAGGTTGCCCAGTCCTGTAGTGATCAGCAGCCCCCAAGAGACAGCATAGATCAGGGATCTACGAGTCAAAGATGATTTCTGGGTCCTAGACAGTGAAAGGGCTTCTGGACAGTGAAACACTGCAGTGGCACTGGGAACCTATGGGAATGAGTACTATTATTATCAAGTGACTTTAATGTTGTCTCCAGAGGCACATGTGACTGAGAGCTGCCCTGGTGCAGGCTTCACTGCCTGGTGGTCAGCACCCTGGCAGTTAAGAAGTGGACAATAAAGTCATATATACTAGAGCCCGTTCATTATCTAAGCCATGCCTTTGCCTTCTTCCATTTGTCTTCCTTCTGGATTGGGGATTTGGAAGTATGAAATCTGAAACCTTAAACAACATGGATTCTATAATAGAACAGTCTTAGCCCACTCCAGGCCTACTTCTGCCTCCAGGTCTTTGATTATGCTGCTTCACCCTCCAGTAACACCCTTCCTTCTCCTCTTCCTTTCCCTCTATGCAAAATTCTACCCATTCATCAAGGTCCACCTTTGTCTTAACTATCTCTACCTTGAAAAATTGCTCTTACCTGTGAACGGTCACACTAAGTCCATATCACAGAGTTCAATATGTAATCCAATTTAGAAACTCAGTTATGAGTTCCTAAGGATAAGAACTCACAGGAACACTTTTCTGTATCTAATATACCGAATATGGCTAAGCATGTATCAGATTCTCGATAAACAACTCTAGTTGGTTTATGGTTTATTTCTTACTTAAAGGGGAGGTAATGGGTGGAATAGTGAAGGAAAAAATATTCGGACAAGCTAGGAATTAAAAAAAACTTAATGAGTAGACAAACATTATAAGAATAGATTGAGCAGGGACTTACCAGCATGTAAAGAACTAAAACCTCTATTCAAGAGAGCAAAAGTGGGCCTCCTGGGGTCAAGCAATAGAAGATGGTTCCTTTAAACACCTAGTTCTCAGTTCACACAGAAAATGTACAAAGAAGGGTAGAGAAAGTTGTTTATTCCATCTGAAGTCCAGAGGGAAAGTTGATGTGATAGTTTGGATTATTGTTCAGCAAATATTTATTCTCTTTCCCCCCTCACTGTGGGCACACTATATTTCCTTGCCCCTTTGATGTCGGGCTTCACCGTGTGACTTGTTTTGAACAATGGCATGTTAGAAGACATGAAGCAAGCAAAGTCTTAAATGTGGTTATGTAATTGGGCTTGGCTCTTTCATTCCAAAATTCATCCATGAGAAGACCATGCCCCAGTAGCCACTGCCACCTCGGCCTGGTCCCCATGATGAGAAATGTGGAGCACACATGAACCCAAACCACAACCTGAAGCCAGGTCTAGCCAACCAACAGCTTGAAGAACAGTCAGTCAGCTGTATCCAGCTGAACCACAATCAGCATACAGACCTGTGAGCGGGATAGATGCTTGTTATTGTAAGCCACTGAGGTTAGGGGTTGTTTCTTATGCAGCATTATTGTGGCAATAGCTTACTGAGGAAACAGCTGATTAATACACCCTACGTAGTCTGAAGGGGAACATTGGGTTGAATGTGTTGAAAAGTAATCACCCAGATAAATTCATTATCTGAGTCTCACATAGCTGGTCTTATAGGTTATGTGACTCATGGTCCTCTAAACTAGTGCCAACTGGAAAGAAACGTTCTATGAGGGAGAAAATATCCCCCTGCCTATGACAGTATTTTCTTCAATGGTAGCTCCAGACTCTAGAACTTCTGCATAAAAAGAGCTTTAGGAAGATAATAAACACAGGAGAGGAGGGTGCTGAGCTACGGAGAGTTAAAATTTCTATTTGTGTAACACTTAATTGAGAAATGTCAGCTGTATTCCATGTCAACAATGGGAGATGGCCAGTGAAAATTAGGAGGGGATCCAAAACCCTTATGTTACCCCTTGGTGTCATGCCTTTTTTCATCCATATGAATCCATGAAGGGAGGAAAAGTGAGCAATTAATGTAATCCGTTACATCAATAGGCTAAAAAAGAAAAAAAAAATTGCATGATCATATAAATGATGCAGAAAAAGAATTTAACAAAATTCAATACTCATTCATCATTTAAAAAAAAAAAACCTCTTGGTAAAGTAGGAATAAAGGAGAACTTCCTCAATTTGATTAAAAAAAAAAAAAAACTACAAAAAAACCTACAGCTAACATCGTACTCAATGGTGAGAAACTAGAAGCTTTCTTGCTAAGATCAGGAATATGGCAAAGATGTCCCCTCTGACCACTCTTTTTAACATTGTACTGAAAGTCCTAGTTAACACAATAAGACAAGAAAAGGAAATAAAATTATACAGATTGGGAAGGAAGAAACAAAATGATCTTTGTTTGTAAATGACATGAAAGTCTTTGTAAAAAATCCAAAAGAATCCACACCAAAAAAAAAGAAAAATCCTGGAACTAATAAGCATTTAAAGCAAGGTTGCAGGACATAAGGTTAATACACAAAAGTCAATCACTTCCCTGTATAACAGCAATGAACAAGTGGAATTTGAAATTAAAACAATACCACTTACATTAGCACCCCAAAATAAAATACTTAGGTATAAATCTAGCAGAATATGTACAAGATCTATATGAGAAAAACTATCAAACTCTGATAAAAGAAATCAAAGAACTAAATGGATAGTCCATGTTCATGAGTAGGAAGACCCAATTTTGTCAATATATAATGCAATTCCAATGGAAATTCCAGCAAGTTATTTTGTGAATATCAACAATCTGACTCTAAAGTTTATATGGAGAGGCAAAGGGCTCAGAATAGCCAACACAGTATTGAAGAAGAACAAAGTGGAGGATTGATACTACCTAACTTCAAAACTTACTACAGAGCTATAGTAATTAAGACAGTGTAGTATTGGTGAAGGAATGGACAAATAGATCAATGGAACAGAATAGAGGCACGTAAATGTAGTCAACTAATCTTTGACAAAGAAGCAAAGTCAATACAATGGAGCAAAGATCATCTTTTTCAACAAACGGTGCTGTAACAACTGGATATCCACATGCAAAAAACTGAATCTAGATATAGACCATATGGCTTTCACAAAAATTAAATCAAAACGAATCATAGATCTGAATGTAAAATGCAAAACTATACAAATCCTAGAAGATAATATAAGATAAAATCTAGATGACCTTGGGTATGATAGTGACTTTTTAGATACAACACCAAAGGCACAATCCATGAAAGAATCGATACACTGGACTTCATTAAAATTAAAAACTTATGTCCTGTAAGAGACAACATCAGGAGAATTAGAAGAAAAACCACAGATTAGGAAAAATATTTGCAAAAGACATACTTGATAAAGGACTGTTATCCAAAATATACAAAGAACCTCTTAAAACTCAACAATAAGAAAACAACCTGAAAAAATGGGCCAAAGATGTCAGCAGACACCTCACCAAAGATATACAAGTGGCAAGTAAGCATATGAAAAGACGTTCCACATCACATATCATCAGGGAAAAAAGCACAACAACAGTGAGATACTACTACTTACCCATTAGAATGGACAAAATCCGGAAAACTGACATCATATACTGATGAGGATATGGAGCAACAGAAATTCTCATTCATTGCTAGTGGGAATGCCAAATGGTACAGCCACTTTGTAAGACAGCTTGGCAGTTTCTTCCAAAACTAGATATACTCTTACCATACAATCCAGCAATTGCACTCCTTGGTATTTACCCAAAGGAGCTGAAAACTTACGTTCACACAAACACCTGCCCACAGATATTTATAACAGCTTTATTCATAATTGTCAAAACTTGAAAGCAACCAAGAAGTCCTTCAGTAGGTAGATACACAAACTGGTGCATCCAGACAATGCAATATTATTCATCACCGAAAAAAGAGCTAGCAAGCCAAGAAAATACATGGAGGAACTTTAAATGCATATTAATAAGTGAAATCAATCTGAAAATGCTACATACTGTATGATTCCAACTATATGACATTCTGGAAATGGCAAAACTGTGGAGACAGTAAAAAAAAAAATCATTGGTTGCCAGAGTTGGGGTGGGGTGAGAAGAGATAAACTGGCAGAGCACAGAGGATTTTTAAAGCAGTGAAAATATTCTATATGATACTCTGATGATAGATACATGTTATTATATATTTGTTCAAAACCATAAAATGCACAACACTTAGAGTGAATCCTAATGTAAACTATGGACTTCAGATTATCTTTAAAAAGATAATGCATTCCTACGATTGAACATTTACATATGCCTATATGTAATATTTATTTACATATGCATATATGTAATATGTATTTACATATGCATATATGTAATATGTATTTACATATACATGTAAAGTAAAAGGTCTCACTCCCACCCTGTCCCAAGTCAGTCTGCTTCCTCATCCCCCCAGATCCATAGGTAATTACTTTTATTAGTTTCTTGAATATAATTCCAGAATATTTTTGTGTAGATAGAAGTATGGCACCATAATTTTCTCATTTTAACACAAAAGATAGCATACTATGCCCATTCGGGATATATCGTGAAGCTCTCAAAAAGAAAAGTATAGAGATCTTTCCATTTCACGTCATAGAGAACTTATATTCTTAATAGCAGCGTAATATTCCCTTTTATGATTGTTATTGTGGCCTTTTAAACTGCCAGTAAGACTGTATTATTGTGTGAATGATTCAAGTTTTATATTTCTTACATTTCTTACAGATAAATGGTTTATCACCACATTTATTATAAATGGGATAATAAAGATTCAAAGTGAAAATGTGGTAATTACAGGATGAGTTTTATGGTGTCTGAAGACAATTTCTGAGATGTCGGGAATCTCAAATTTAAAAAAAAAAAATCAAGAATCCCAAAGTCCTCTTGGCAGAAAATGTGAATTTTGGAGTAGGAAACTCCTCTGGGGGAACCATCACTACAAAACAGAAGTAGAGTGGACCTATATTAACGAAATACCCATAAAACGTGTAACAATGACACCCCGTCCTTATTTTTCCGTATATTAAGTCTTTTCCTGGAGAGCAAACTAAACTGGGCAAAACATAGCCCAGCCCCTTTTTGTGTTAGAATTCTAGGAATATAGCTTCTGTTTCCACAGGTTTTGGGGGGCTATGTTTTCTCTTGTTTCTATTCTCTCCCAGGATACCATCTGGCATTGGATTAATGACTATTCAATCTCTCACTTTTGTAAGATCAAATTTCTTGCTTTTCAGTTTCTCTGGGGTTAAATCTTGTACAGATAAAGCTCTTCTACCTTTTGCTGATCAACTCCTAAGCTTAGTTCGGTCTTAAATAAATTATAGCCATCATAATGGATGTTTCAGTTATCAATTGCTACATAACACTCTTCCCCAAAACGTAGCAGCTCGAAACAAAGATTTTATTTTCCTCACAATTTTATAGGTCAGGAATTCCAGAAAGGCTCAGCAGAGCAGTTCATCTCTGACCCATGTATTATCAGGAGAGGAGGGCCGGAGGATGGGCTTCTAAGATAACTTCTTTACTCACATGTCTGGAGCTCTGTGGTCTCTGCCTCTTTGTCAATCTCCCTTTCTCTCTTTCCACATAGTGTATTATTATCCAAGTTTTCCTATGTGGCTGTGTTTCTCACAGTATGGCAGTCTACAGGTGACCAGACTTCTTATCTGGCAGCTCAGGGCTCTAAGAGTGGGTATTCAAGGGACAGGATGTGGAACTTGCCATTCTCTTCTGGCCTAAGGCCAGAAACTGTCATAGTGTCACTTCCATGATATTCTTTTGGTCAAAATAGTCACATAGCATGCTCATATTCACGGAGAGGGAACATAGAGCTTGCCTCTTAATAGGAAAAACATCAAATAATTTGTAACCATATTTAACTTGTCACAATAGAGATGATATAATCCATTTCATCTCCTAAAAATTTGTCACCTCTTAAAGTTTCACTCAGAAATTAAAGTGTTCATCACATTCATTTGAATTGTGAAATGGTTTTTGTAATTTGTATCATCTGCTTTGAGACCTTTCATTGTCTCAAAATAAAATCCTCACTTAGTGTTCCAACATCCGAGAGAGGGGCAAAATTATAACCATATGGAATATAAAACAGAATGACATGGGAACTCACCTTATGATGTTAAGAAACCTGAGTGGCAGTTGGACTTCTACTGGGACAGTAGTATAGAGTGCCAAGAAGCAGAAGTTCTAGAGATTTACCCCTTGGGTTTGAATTTAAGTTCAGCCATTTATTTACTGAGTGACATTAGGAAAACTACAACATTTCTCTATGTCTTGGGTCCTATCTATAAATTGAGAACAATATATATATATATATATATTTACCTCTTAAGGATGTTAAAAGAATTAAAACAGATAAGCATACAAAAAACTTTGTGTGTTTTCAGCCAGAGAACCAGAAAAAAAAAACAAAAACTGAGTGTGTAGCATATGTTAAGTGCTTCATTTAGTTGAAATAATACTAATTGCTCTTACAGAGCAAAGTCCCAAAGTCTGAGAAGCTTTACACAAGAGAAATGTATTTCTCATTCATGAGAAGGCTGATCAGAGTTTGAAGGTGGGAAAGGATGATGCTCTGCTCCATGTAGTCATTAAAGGTTCAAGGATAAAGGATATTCTTCTGCCTTCTTCAAAAAGTGGCTTCCAAGGCCACCTTAGATGTTGACATCTAGCTGTCAGATGGAAGAAGAAAGAGAGTGTAGGATCTGGTGAGAGGCTTCTAAGGATTAGTCTCAGATGTAGCATAAATCAATTCAGTTTCCACTCCACTGGCCAATGGTCCTTTCTAGATGCAAAGGGATCTGGGAAATGTACTACCTGTCTGGGCAGCTGCTATCCAGCAACACTACTACACTATGGAAGGAAAAGCACAAATAGTTGGTGGACAACTAGCATATCTACCATGGTGCTCAGTAAGTGTTAGCTTTTATAACTTATTGCCACAATGGCTAAAACTGTGACTTTTTTTCCCTTGAGCCAGAAACTAAAAAATAACCATCTCATGAAGACACTTACACTATGTCAGATTGTTGTCGGGTATCCATCCTCCCATGGCCCTACACCTCCACGCATCACGATCTTTGGACCCAAAATTTCAAATATTTAACTTAATTCTCAATAGTTTGTTAAAAGTTTAATAAAGTAAATTCCTTTAAGCCACTTCAGAATAAATCAGTTATCTTCCTTAGCAAGGCCAGAAATGGTGATAATAGAAGCTTATGGTGATAATAGGAAGGAAGGGCAGGAGAATGGTTTGACACTGAGACAGGCTTTTGATGACAGGTGATTTAGGGCAGGCCAGGTGTTTTCTTCTGGGAGAAAGATGTTTTCATGTTTTCCCAACCGGCATTAAAATTAAAACTGTCAAAGGAGATTAGCACCTCCTCCTTGAGTGGAACACTATCCAGGGATTCAAAATCCAGATGTTTATACTTATTTGAGTAAGTGGAACAAACAGACTATTTTTGTGATCCAAGTCTATTATTAACTATTCTTAGGGGGAAAAAAAAACTCTACCTACACGTGCATTATTAACCTGGGATTTGTGGACTCTACTAGGTCCATGCATGGTCTTCAGGGGATCTATGCATCTCCTGAGGCTGTATGCAAATGTGTGTGTGTGTGTATGTGTGTGTGTGTGTGTGTATGTGTGTATGTGTGCATATGTATATATGTATGTGTGTGTGCATATGTGTATATATATGCATATAAGTGTGTGTGCACATGTATGTGTGTGTGTGTGTGTATCTATCTATATATATATATAAAAAGGTTGGTGCAAAAGTACACATACACATCCCTTCATGGTCACCACTTTCGTATAAGCTGTTGAAACCACTGTCTGAACCACTGTCAGTCACGTGCCAGAGCTCAGTATATATTCCACAATGTGCCATGGTATGAAGGATAGGCTTTATTGGGAAAGGGAAATTTACAAGCCAGCGTCAGGATAAAAGGAAGCCATAAGACTCCCATCCTCCCATTATCCCATAGAAAGACATGCTGAGATTTGAACAATCTGTTGAACATGCAGCACGAGTTTATGTTCCCTTAAAGCAGTGCTTCTCAACCAGGAGTGAATTGCCCCTCAAAGACATTTAGCAGTGTTTGGAAATGGTCTTGATTATTACTTAGGGGTGGAGTGCTATTAGCGTCTGGTCAGTAGAGGCTAGAGATGCAACTACGCATTCTACAATGGTCAGATCATCCCCCCACAGCAAAGAATTATCACATCCAAAATGTCAGTGCCTAGGTTAAGAAATCTTGCACTAGCGGGACTTCCCAACATGGCAGTCTCTCTCCAACTGGGTTCAGAATTTCAGAAGTTCTGCTCTGTTCCCTTGTATCCAATTCTACAGTAGTCTAGGCATATTGCCTTGTTCTTGTTTTATTCCCCTCAAAAGCAGAGCCTGAGACAAGGCTGTCATGACACGGCATGCATATAGGTTGTTTAATTTTGAAAGTGATCCCAAGGAACAGAAAAGGGGGTACTAGGAAGAGTGAAACAGGGAGGATGAAAAGCCAGTCTAAAGGGCACGTTAGTAAGCTGTCCATACTGCAGACGATTGGAGCTCAATCCTTCTGGAGATCCCCCTGAGCGCCATGTAGAATGTTCCTCAGAATTCTCTGCTCTAGGGACCAATACTTATCTTCTGACTGCCATCTCCTAGTGGTCAAGGATTTTCCCATGGGGGTTAACTCCCTTTGGGTTTGTGCGTACCCTCAGAACACAGAGGCTACAGGAAGTCTTGGATCAGATAGCTAGTGTAGCCAGGGTAAGGTGGTGTTACTTGCCACCTGCATATGGCTGGCTGCCACCGCGGAAAGTTAGGTGGGCCAAGAGGATATGAGGCAAGGTATTAGATATATCCAACACACTCAGTCTAGCATTTTATTTTTTGGTAGAGGGTCTTGCGTTAAACCCTCCCTACTGACCACCATTCAGATTTACAGATGAAAACAAGCAATCAAGCTTTTGGGAATTTTTCTGGCCAAGAGTGAGGTGCTAGCCTGGAGGGAGCCTGCTTCTCTCTCTTGATAATGTTCCATTTCTATCTGTACTGAAGTTTTTCCCAAACAGCTGCTAGCTGATACATTCAAGGTGCCCTAGCTGCCCAGATAGTATCCTGGGATGGGGCCTTTCCATCCTCTGTCTTTAGGATTCAGGGATTCCTGACTCTTGAGGAAGAGGGTGGGCTGCTTCAGTCACCTGCTGCCACCCTTCAGCACCCAGGATTCTGCTGTCACAGTGAGCCACCACTCAAGGACTTCCAAATGACCAGCTACCCCAAGTCCTAGTAGTCTTTTTTTTTTTAATGTTTAATTTTTGTTTGTACATGCTAGGTGTATATATTTATGGGTTATATGGGATATTTTGATACAGGCATACAATATGTAATAATCACATTAAAGTAAATGGGGCATCCACCAGCTCAAGTATTTGTCCTTTGTGTTACAAACAATGCAATTATACTCTTTTAGTTATTTTTAAATGTACAATTACATTATTATTGACTGTAGTCACCCTGTTGTGTTATCAAATACGAGATCTTATTTGTTCATTATAACTATTTTTTGTACCCATTAACCATCCCTACTTCCTCCCCACCCCTCTTCACACTGCCCTTCCCACTCTTTGGTAACCATCATTCTACTCTCTATCTCCATGAGTTCAATTGTTTTTCATTTTAGTACCCACGGATAAGTGAGAACATGCAGTTTGTCTTTCTGTGCCTGGCTTATTTCACTTAACATAATGATGTCCAGTTCCATCCATGTTGTTGCAAATGACAGGAGCTCATTCTTTTTTATGGCTGAATAATACTCCATCGTGCGGATGTACCACATTTTCTTTAACTGTTCATCCATCGACGGGCACTTGGGTTGCTTCCAAATCCTGGCTATTGTGAACAGTACTGCAATAAACATGGAAGTGCAGATATCTCTTTGATATCCTAATTTCCTTTGTTTGGGGCACATACCCAGCAGTGGGATTGCTGGATCGTATGCTAGTAATCTTTTGATAGAGAATGAAGCCACTGGACTACTGGCCATTCCAGGGCTGAGTGGCCTGGCCTGCCCTCTCAGGGGCTGTGGTGATCGACATCACCATGGTCATCCAGTGGCCTTCCTTCGTCCCAAACGATCCTGCTCACCACCTCTCCAGATACCTTGTATTCACTCTCAGGAGGGATATCTCCTACTTCCAGGTTGGCCTACTGGACCCTTGCTGGCTGGACAATTGGGATTCTCCTCACCTGATGTGCCAGGTGGGTCACTTTGTGGTTATCACCTCCTTTGTTAAAGGACTTAAATCCCACAATGTCACACCATATAGAAAAAGTAGAAACTTACAAGGCCATGGTCATAAAAGAAGCAAGGGCATAAATGTCTCACCTTCCCATTACACACACACACAGAGGCATCCCAGGGCCAAGGCATGGATTTGCATCTAGAAAAAACTCCCCTGTTCACTCTCAATCTTACAGCAAATATGACAGAAAATGTCCACAAACATACTCCTAGGCACCAAGCTATCTGGATTTGGGTCCCATCTGTTTGCAGGAGTTGCCTGGGACCACCAACTCACCCGCATCTGGGGCCCACGGGGTCTATGAGAAGCTAAGCTTAGGTACAGAAACTTGCGCTGGGAGAAACTGCACTGACTTGGCTGAATCAAGTATTATGTTTAGTAACGTAATATTCTGTTGAAGATTTCTCTCTCTCTCTCTCTCTCTCTCTCTCTCTCTCTCTCCACACCCCCCTACCATTTCTGAGAAATATAATGACTTATATATTATACCACATAGTTCCATATTTATGTAAATTGTGCTATTGAGAAACAGATAAGTTGCTTTTTATTTAGTTGCCATTTAGTTATCATTATTTAAGGACTGTTATAGCCAATTTGCTTTTTAACAAATGAGATGACATGATTAGATTTATGTCTCTAAAAATAATTTTATGAACAAGAATAGAGATTTGATTAGCAAGTTCAGATTGGGTACCCAGTCACTCCTGCTGGGAGAAAGTGGGGGCCCCACTCCAGCCAGCTCATTAACCAGGACACCCACAGTGAGCTGCCTGGGTCACTGTTGTACGATCTAGATCCTTGCATCCCAGAACCACTGCAAAATACTAATGTTTTAGCAATAGCTTGGTGGACTATTTCAGTGAGCACTTTTAATTTTTCTGCTAGGAATGCCCTGATGCTCATGTGCACCATTCACTTCTTACAACATTCTCCTTGCTCTGCACATATACACTAGCTAAAAACCTCAGCTACCTACACTGATTACAGAAAAAAAAAAAAATGTAACTCTAAGTAGACAGATTTACTAGGCAACTAGCCCTATGACCATCCAATCTCTTGAAAAGCAATTATAAATCAAAATAAGTAAATGACATTCACCATCGGGGTATCAAAATTCCAACAAGGTAGATGTACTTGATTGCTAAAATACAACCTAGAAGAATCAGAAGGAGCTAATGCGGACTTTCGATGTTGGGCTGGGAAACAATGGTAATGCACTGACAAGCAAAACATCGCCTCTATCCAGATTCTCTCTCTGGCCACCACTGCATTCATTAATTTTCTGCCTGGATGACAGCATGCCTCCTAATGTTTGCCTTGCCACTTTTATTTTTCCCAATCAGCTGCAGCAGTCCCCTTGCAAAAGAAAGTAAAAACAAATGCCTGGCAAAGAAAACACAAACAAAGCTTCATTGGTCTAGATAGACATATACCATCATCAGCTCTGACAGCAGCCTTAGAAAAGGAGCAGCCAAAATGTTTTCCTTCCACTCCTAAAAGAAAGAGAGAGCGAGAGAGAAAGGATAAAATTACAGTACATATTGGGGACATTTTCCCCAAATGAAGGAGGTAGTAAAAAATATCACCTTGTGTTTCAACACAATTGATTTTCAGTGTGTTTATAGCACAGACAAAATAAACATGAAGGACTGCAGGTAAACAAAACTGGAAATGTCATTTGGTACTGAGGGATGCTGCACCCGAACAGGGAGAGAATCAGTAATCACGTTTTCTTTCAGCCTGTGCTTAACAAATCAGATAGAAGCACAGGGCTCTCTAGGTATAATGGCGTGCTAAAAATAACTTCCTCGCTTCCTTATGTAACCCAGAGGCAATCTCATTCAGTTTCTAAATTTAGAGCCCTCAGCAAAGGCCAGTCTGGTGGGGAGGTGGTTTGTGGTGCCAGTTAGCGGAATGACTCATAGGGCTCAGCTAATAAAAAGTAAATTTATCTCTCTCTGGAATATATGAAGGGATACAGGTATAGGAAGCATTTTTAACAGCCTCAAATGAGATAAAGTTAAGCTTTGTTATTGCAATCAGGGAAGGAGAGGATGAAAGGGGACCATTAGGACTCCAATTACCTTGTAATAGAAACAAAAATCATATTATGTTTATCTGGTAATCTTATGAGGAGGAATTTTGAAAGCATCTACACAGCCACAGCTTACAGACCATTTCTAAGTGTAGGTCAGCAACTGGATTCACGGTGACAATTTCCGAAGCAAAAACAAGATTTACTGACTTTGAAGTTTTCCATTAAACAGACATATGACTTCCTTCTGGGACCCATTCTGCTGTACATCTCCTGTATCAGTTCTAACATCAAGTTTACAAGCAGAACTCCACACACACATGCACACATACATTACACAACCATTTCTCCCTCATAACTTACTAGGATGGTTAAATAATAAAATCAGCTTCGTTTCTAGTCTCTAATCACAAATTATTATTTACCTTGGTAAAGTTTCCATTTATCCAGCATGTACACTACCAGAAAATTCTAATGGCCAGAACCGTTTTGCAGTAATGTTCCACAATAATAAATGCTCACAACAGTTTTCAATATCCTGAGGTATCCTTTGAATTATGATAGAAAGATAGTTTTCTGGTATGAAGGAAATATATTAGGGTTCTTTGAAAATTGTTTATCTGTGGTTGGAGAAGAGGAACTTTCCATGGGCTTCAGGGACTGAAAACCTGGATTTCCGTCCAGACTCATTGGCAGTTTATTTCAGGACAATTCATTTCAACATTCTGAACCTCAAAATCCTTACCTGTAAAATGGAGCTAATGATAATATCTTAGTAAAGTGCTGTAAGCATACAATGAAATATTATATGCAAGAATACTTTGGAAATTATAAATCCTATAACCTTGATTAGTTTTGTTCTTAATCTCTAAAAGCTAGGTAGAATATGAAATTTATCACCGTAACCCTTTTTTTCAAGTAGTCAAATGTATTAGGCAAAATGTTATCATAACAAAGACTCTGAGCAGTCCTGCAATTTTTAAAAGCCTTCTTGTTTTTAAGACTGTTCCAATATCTTTAGCATACATATAAACCACTGTGGATTCAACACTGAGAAATTCTGGACTAGATAATTCCATTTTCTCCTTCTAAAATTATTTCCTATATATTATAAATAAAAGAGATCGGTACACCATAGGAATAAGTATAATAATCTTTTTTTATTTTTTTAGAAAATGAAGTCCCAGTTTCAAATAGTCCGACTTATTGCCACCAGATGTTCATTCACATATGTTACTTTTTAGTTTAAAAGGCGTGTTAACCAATGATAACACTTTGTAGATATTCAGTGGCTGACTCATTCAAATATACTCTGATAAAAGAAAAAGAGCAAATTATTAGATGGTGTGTACTAAAATATATATTTGCAACCACATTGGACTGCCCAGATTTATTTTTCATTTATCTGAATCCCACCAAGGAGATAGACTTTCCAACACTATCTCCTACATCTTTGCTATTTCTTTCTTTGTATGTGTGTGTGTTAAGAACATTTTACATGAGATACAGCCTCTTAACAACATTTGTAAGTGTGTGATAGCATATTGTTAACTATAGGCACAATGTTGTGCAGCAGATCGCCAGAACTTACTCATCTTGTGTTACTGAGACTGTATAGACATTGAACAGCAACTCCCCATTTTCCCTTCCCCCATCCCTGGTATTAAGCATTCTACTCTCTGCTTCTATGAGTTGGACTATTTTAGAAACCTCATGTAAGTGGAATCGAGAAATATATTTATTGAACTTGATTTATGTATTTGTTCGGCAACAAAACTGGAGATATATCCACAATGGAAGAAAACATTAATCAACTTCGTAACTTGCACTTTTATTTACATATCCATTCCCAAAGCTAATTATTTATTCAAATATGAGCATCTTCCCTGAGTAGAGCCTGTAAGGAAATGAGATGCTGGACAAGACGGAAATATGATAATAATAGCTAACATTTATGTCACCCTTAGTTATGCTAAGCATCATTCTGTACTGTTTGAAGTACTTTACAGTATTGACCTATTTAATTCTCCTAACAACTTTCTTAGTAGATACTATTATTATCTTCATTTTGTAGATGGGGAAACTGAGGTGCTGAAAGGTTAAAAATAACTTTCTCCCGGTTTCTCAGTGTCTGAGTGGCAGATGAGAAACTCAGAGAGTCTAGCCTCCAATTCTATGTGCTTTACCACAATGCTACATGGCCTGGACCCTGAATCTGCTTTCTCTTCACGTTGAGGATGCAGCCTGCTGACCCTGAGTTTGATTCAAGATCCAGGAAGGGCTCAGATACTTGTCACTGTTTCCTGTTAAGGATGTACGTTGTTTGTGGAAATTCTTCCTGGATGGTCACATTAGCCAGTTATAAAAGACTCAGGCACAGCACAAAAGGAAGCACTCCAAGGCTAGCAGGACCAAACGTGTCTCAGGATCAGAGGTATCAAAGGCTGCTCTGCTGTGGTCCCCTGCACCTGCCCTTCTTTCTATAGCTGCAGCCCCCTCTCTTCTGTGAAGTTCCCAATCCTCGATTAAATCAATCAGGAATTTGCAGTGTAGCGAGTGTGGGCGCTCTCACCATTCCATAGCTAATGAAGAACACTCCTCACAATAAAGCCAGTATGCACTTTGCAAGTATGTTTCTACCTCCAAAACATTTAAAATTCACAAGGAAGGGTCAGTGTGACTAAAATGCTAAATAAATTAAAATAAACTAGATAACAAAACTAATCAGGGGTCCCAGTTCTGTCTTGTCACTGTCACTAATTAACTAGGGGATGGGACTTGATTGGATCATTTAACCTCAGAACTCCTGTGTCATCATCTACAAACCATGCTCATTGGGGAAGAAGAACTCCAAAGCCTTTTATATAAAATTCTGCAGATCTAAAGATAGACTTGACTTAAATGAACAGAGACACTTAGAAGTAGAAATATAGTCATAAGAACAAGTATGGAGTTTGGCTTTTTCTTTGTTCAACAAAATAATAAGCCTAATCCTTGCCCAAGAAATCCCAAAAAAGTCTTGGGCCCTCAAGGCAAATGAGGTTCTAAAACCTGACCAGAAAGTTCATGACATTCCCACTTTCAAGTGTATCTGCCAATGCAACCAAAACATCTGCAAAGTATTAGCCTGCCTTGGTATACGATACTCTGTCAGCCCCACCCTCTAAACATCCAATCAGAACCGTAGAAGCCTCCCATTTAGTGAACCAGATGTGGAGGGCTTGGTGAGCATTAATGCTTGAGAGAAAAAGAAATGCAATGGAGAGCCAATTACTGAAGCACTGGAAGGAAATGGTATCATGGTCTCTAAATTCATAGTAAATAATCTATGACGGATGTCCTGGGAAAAAAAGCACACACAAAGAATACGGTCACAATCCTCTGGTGTATAATTACCTATTTAGGTAATTCATACACAGAACATGGTCACTAAGTTACAAGAATACAAAGTTCTGGGCAACCAAAATGTGCCAAGTTCATGCACAAAACTAATACACTTTACTCATAGAAAGGGGCCTCGGGTCCTTAAGAGTGCATGTGTTCTAACTTTACCTGCTGCTCCAACAAACTTAGTTGTCTCATTGCCATATTAAAAAAAGATTAACAGCTGTAAGTTTGAAATGGCATGGGGGTGGAGATAATTGGCAGAAACAGGCACACTGACTAGGGGAATAGAGAGAAAAGACACAGAAACTTAAAAAGAGAAACCCAAGTATAATCGTATTCACAAGATACAGTAGTGGCAGGCCATTTAGAGAATCAAAGCCCCTTGATTACATCAGTAGGGCCTGAAAACTTAGCACAACCATCGTTGCGTGATGCATGGTGATCCTAAATCATCCAAAACATTTAGACCACATTCAGAATTCTGGGGTGAAGGAATAAAAGAAGATGGAAATACATTATTAAAGATTTCCATCAAGTAGTTAAAATGCTGACCTGCGTACACTTTTTTCTCTCAACGGAATTTTTTTTTTAATTGAACCAAACCGTTTTCTTATAATGCCAGCATGTTTGTTGGTGATCATCCTGAATAATCCTTGAAATGCACCATACTGAAACCTTGAAGTAATGGCATGCAAATTAAGACATTAGGAGAAAATACAAAAATAGGGTTTAGGGTTTACTCTCCAGGCAAGGTTAATGGAGAGGCTGAATGTGACGAAGAAGGTCACCAGTGATGAGACAGGAGAGGGAAGAGCATTTATGGTTGGAACGACATTATCGTTTTAGATACAAAAACCCTGAAGTGATGCTAACATTATCCAAGCTCTGATCCTCAAAATTCTTATCAGATGTTAAGAGATGCTATCTTTGAAATTTTAATCCCCGATCCTGTTTGCTTATGATATCTTCAGATTGCAGCACCAACACCTCAGATTTCGAGGGATGCTTTTAAGTCTCTGGGAAACAGCAATATTCTACAAAATCCGGTTCCACTGTGTTTCAGTGCCATGGAATCCCATGCAAGGTACTTGCTGTTATATAAGTACCTTTAAAGGCAAATGAGCAAATAACACAGCCAGGAGATTTTTGGGGGTGTGGAGCCTGGCTGGACAAATCTAGCTAGCCATGAAGCACTAAGTAATATGGTGCTTCTTTTGTGCCACCAGGGCCAGGAAGCTCAACAAATCCTGATATATATACACATTTAGCTGAATCCACAGCATAAATGCTCTTTATTTCCTCCTAGAAGTGCAGAATATTGATTCAACTGCTATTCCTGGGCAGAAAGACAGAATTAAGGTTTCATCTATGTGCCTTTGTATAGAAATCTTTTCTATCCAATGGGACGTGGAGGAATGACCTGCATGGGCAGGCACTGGTATGTTTTTCTTTCTTTCTCAGTATTTTCCCTATATATGTGCATGTATGTACACGATTGTTTCCCCTACGACTACGTTGAACTGGAAGAAGTTGGAAGAAGATGACAGAGAATTCCCTTACAGAAATCCCAACTGTCAAACAGCATCTCTTACTGAGTCATTTACTCCTCTAACTGCCTAGAAAATGGCCTCTTCCAGTGAACTAAATGGCATCTCAAGTTACTTGAGAAGTCTAATGCACCTCCTTCTACCAGGCAATCTGTTCTCTTTTCATATGTAGCATTAGGCCTATTATCCTTAATTCCACACCCACCCAGGCCGTTACCTAGGCAACAGCATCCCCAGATTGCACTGGTCAAACCAAAAATTTTATCCATCTTTATGAATCAAATCGGTGGCTAATATAATCAAATAGACCCAAATTTACTTTCAAAAGAGTTATAAAAGGAAATTTGTAAAAACAGCTAGAACCTCAGTGGTCAAAAGGAAGGTTGGTGTGTGCAGGGAGGTGTTTAGTTGGTAGTCAAAGCAGAAGGAGAAGGTGTCTGCAGGCCAGGTTAGTTTGCCTGAATTAAGTAGCAACTGAGAAGGTGCTGATGGTGGATTGGGGAATTTTGTTTTCTGCTCCTTAGAGGAAAAATCAAAATGATATTGTGTCAGTCTGGGATCTTCCAGAAGCAGGCTCTGAGTCAAGGATTTGGGTACCAATAGTTTATTTGAGAAGTGATCCCAGGAAGCATTCTAAGGAGGTAGAAGGGAGTGAAACAGAAAAGGCGGAAAAGCCAGCAATACATTAATAAGCTGGTTAGTGCTGTGGGCAATTGGTCCCTGGAGACGATCTAAAAATAATGTAGAACACACCTCAGAATTGTCTGACAGCAAGTAAGCTGGGGCACTTATCCATCTATTCCTTTCCCTGGTAGGTTGAGAATGGTTCCTATGCATTAACCCCCAGGCACTTGCAGCCTGCCCTGCACAGAGGCCTAGGAGACACCTACTGCCAGAGAATACCTCCACCTCCAACAGAGACATGGAAACCTGGTGGTAGATACCAGAACCATCTGCAGTGACCTCCACAGCCTCTACTGCAATATTGAAAGCAACTGGAAACAAAATTAAATTCAAAACAAATTTCAAAAGCTGATCAATAAAATTTGCAAGAGTTTCAAATATGTAGCCAAAATACCGTGATTTGAAATGAGGCAAAAAATGAAAGTCCACATATTAATCAGGATCAGTATTAATTACACCATCATGATGTTTCTGACAACACACCTCAGAAGGTGGCCTCAGAAGGTGATGTTGTGATAAGGGCATATGCACATCTGAGGTCCTCATACCACACAGAAAGGAACTGGTATGTTGAAAAGGAATCCACACTAAAGAGAAAGTCAAAAAAGCTGCCTCTTATCAAATGCATATGTAAGAAAGCCAGAAGCCTCCACGCTGCTCCCTTGGGATCAGCTCTGACGTTTGGATGTTTGATGGTTGCCCAGAACGTCAAGGAGAAAGCCAACAAGTCATGGGTTGGGAAGACATGAAGACCAAGGCATTGTGGGGTGTTGCCTCAAACCAGAGGACATGGTGGCAGCAAAGCATCTCAAGGAGTAATGAAAGAGTCTAGGAGCCATGTCTGACCTACCAGGTTAGTTAACAACTCTCCCCTCACCCACCTTACCCCCTTGCATGATTGGTCTAGACATTGAAAGGCCCTTGGACAATGAGGTGAAGGGAAGGGAGAAGAACAGCCATATATCTAGCCAGAAGGAGTCCTGGAGAGCAGCATGCAGGTCAAATGAAGCTGGGACTGACAAAGGAGAGGCCAGGTGTAGAAACCATAAAGAACACAGTGATTGTGAGCGCAGGATTTGAAGTGAGACACATCTTGCTTTCACCAAGTTTCCTAACCTCTCTGGGCCTCAGTTTCTTCATCTGTAAAATGAGGACGTATTAGTCAGTTCTTACGTTGCTATAAGTAAATGCCTGAGACTGGGTAATTTATAAAGAAAAGAGGTTTAAGTGGCTTATGGTTCTGCAGGTTATACAGGAAGCGTGGTGCTGGCATCTGCTTGGCTTCGGGGAGGCCTCAGGAAACCTACAGTCATAGCAGAAGGCAAAGGGGGTGCATTCACGTCACATGGCCAGAGCAGGGGGCCAGAAAGGGGAGAGGTGCCACACACTTTTAAACAACCAAATCTCCACAGAGCTCACTCACTATCATGGGGACAGTATCAAGGGGATGGTGCTAAACCATTCGTGAGAAATCTGCCCCCATGATCCAATTACCTCCCACTAGGCCCTACTTCCAACATTGGGAATTACATTTCAATATGACATTTGGGTGGGTACAGACATTCATACTGTATCAGGGGATGATACTAATATCTACCCCAGAATTGTTGTGAGTTAAATGAGATGATGTCCATAATGTACTTAATACAATGCCTAGCATACTCACTAAATGGTAGCTTTTGAGGGGCGTCGGGGAGAGAAGGGCTTGATTGGGTTTGCAGATGGAGGCTGTGGAGAGCAAAATGTTTAAAGGTAAAGTTGGGAAACAACATCCTAGAGGGAGGGGAAGGGGTGGAATCAGGAATCAAAAGCATTCTAGTCTCTAGGGAATTCTGTTTAAAACTTTCTAATTATGATATACCTTGTTGTGTTACAATTAATTGTTTATGGGTCTAAATTTCCCCCTAGACTCTGAACTCCTTCATGAACCTATACTTGCTGAGCTCAACCTATATACCAAGCACTGTACATAGGCACTAAATTAGTGAACTAAACAAAGTACTCTGCTTTCCTAGGGCTTACACTAGAATGTGGGGAGACAGGCATAAATAAAGACACAAATATACAACAGGAAAAGTCATCTTGAGAACTATGAGTAATAATTAAGCAGAAAGAGAGAGAATGGGGCACCAGCGTGAAGGGCAAGGAAGGTCTGGAAAGGCTTTGCTGGTAAAGTAACGTTTGAGCAGAGACCCCATGAATGTGGAGGGAGGGGCCCTGTAGCTATTCTGAAAGTAGCATTCCAGGCAACAGCACCACTGAAGAGTGCTGGGGAAGAGTGTGGGGCCAGCGGGGCTGCAGTGGAGAGAGCCGGTGGGGAGCTGCCAGAGCTGGGGCTGGGGAGGGAGAAGGAGTATGAGGTCGTGTAAGGCAGAGGGTCTCAAACCCCAGTACAGTATAGAATCATCTGGGAAACTGAAAAAGCCTGAATTCCATCCTGCAGCACAAGCAAGTTTAATCAGAATCCGGAAGTGGGATCCAGGCATGGAATGTTTCAAAGAACTCCAGATAGTGGATGTATATGAGTGCCACTGACCTAGGTCTTTGAAGTCCATTTTAAGGACTCCAGCTTTTACTCTGAGACAGGAAGCCATTGTGGGTTTTGAGCAGAGAAGGTACACGATTTGTATTTTCAAAGGCTCACTCTAACTGCTGTATATAGAAATGGACTAGAGAAGAGAGAGAGGAGTGACACAGCAAGACCAGTTAGGAGACAAAACACCATTGTATTGATTTTCTGTGTCCACAGTGCCTAACACAATTGCAGACGTAAAATTAATATCCCCAAAATGTTCCCTCTGCCTGAAACCTCATCCTCTGGATCTATGAATGGTTTATCACCATAGTTCCTTCAGAGGATTGCCAGATAAAATTCAGGACATCCGGTGAAATTCAAATTGCAGATAAACAATGAATAATTTTTCAGTATTGCATGAGACATATTTATACTAAAAATTATTGGTTACCTGGTATTCAAATTTAACTGGACTTTTTATATTTATTTTTTATTTTAACTGGATCCCATCTTTTTATCTGCTAAATCTGGCTGCCTAACCTTCAAGGCTTACTCATAGGAGGCTTTCCCTGACTATCAAACATAGAAATAAAGCACTCTCCCCCAGGATTCTCTATCTCCCTTCTCCGACTTCATTTATTTTCAAAGCCCTGATCTTTGCCTGAGATGATATACATTGATTTGTTTCTCAATTGTCTGCCCTGCTAGACTGTGAGCTGCAGGACAGCAGGAATTCTGTTATTTTCACTGTGGTATCCACAGAACCTAGACCTATGCCTTGCATATACTCAACAAATATTCATGGAGGGAAGGAAGGAAGAGAGGGAAAAGAGAGCAAGCATGGGAGGAAGGGAGGAAATTCATAAATATGGGAGAAAAGAAGAAAAAAATGACACAACAGATAGGTTTTCTGGAGGAGAAATGGGAATTTAGAAAGCTCAATTCAGACGTTCTTTTCCTCAGGGTATAGGAATCGGGGTTATCTGCTAAGTCTGTAGGAGGCAGGATTAGGCAGAAATTTTAATGAGAGAGACAAATGTTTAGAAAGGTCAGCAGAGGGGAAATGGGAAAGTGAGTAAACAGTGGAAAACAATTGTCAGAGTAAGGAGGATCTACGTGAGGTTGACAAGCATCATCTGTAAGGAGGCTCATCTTGGTAGGCTAGTGATTGTCTCCAGTGGGGCTTAGCTGGCTGGGATTAATACACATAAAGGCAGTTTGGACAAAGAGCTGAGGTTTGAGAGGGCCAAATGATCAAGGAACCCAGAAAATTAATTTTTAACTTAAGATAGCCTCAGATTCAGGCTAGGTTAGGAGGTGAGAAGATCTTGAAGGAAGTTACTAGACTTATACCTGAGGAAGGGGCTGAGAACCGAATTTTGGTGCAGTGGGGTGTACCAGTCCATTCTCACACTGCTATGAAGACATACCTGAGACTGGGAAATTTATAAAGGGAAGAGACTTAATTGACTCACAGTTCCACATGGCTGGGGAGGTCTCAGGAAACTTATGGCAGAAGGAGAAGCAGGCATGCCTTACATGGCAGCAGGTGGGAGGGAGAGAGAGAGAGAGATCATGTGAAGGGGCAAGAGCCCCTTGTAAAACCATCATATCTTGGGAAAGCTCACTTACTACCATGACAGCACCATAGGGGAAACTTCCCCATAATTCAATCACTTTCCTCCCTTGACACATGGGGATTACAGGTCCCTCCCTTGACACGTGGGGATTACAATTCTAGATGAGATTTGGGCGGGGACACAGAGCCAAGCCGTATTGTTCTGCCCCTGGCTCCTCCTAAATCTCACGTCTTTTCACAGTTAAAAGCCAATCATGCTTTCCCAACAGTCCCCCGAAGTCTTAACCCATTTCAGAATTAATTCAAAATCCACAGTCGAAAGTCTCACCTGAGACAAGGCAAGTGCCTTCTGCCTATGAGCCTGTAAAATCAAAAGCAAGTTAGTTACTTCCTAGATACGATGGGGGTATAAGCATTGGGTAAATACACTCATTCAAAATGGGAGAAATTGGCCAAAACAAAGGGGCTACAGGCCCCATGTAAGTCCAAAATCCAGCAAGGCAGTCATTAAATCTTAAAGCTCCAAAATGTTCTCCTTTGACTCCATGTCTTATATCTGTGGCACACTGATGCAAGGAGTAGGCTTCCACAGCCTTGAACAGCTCCTTCACAGGCTGGCATTGAATGCCTGCAGCTTTTCCAGGCACAGGGTGCAAGCTGTTGGTGGATCTGCCATCCTGAGGTCTGGAGGATGGGGGCCTTCTTCTCACAGATCCACTTGGCAGTGCCCCAGTGGGGACTGGGTGTGGGGGCTCCAACCCCACATTTCCCTACCACACTGCCCTAGCAGAAGTTCTCCATGAGAGCTCAACCCCTGCAGCAGACTTCTGCCTGGACATCCAGGTGTTTCCATACATCCTCTGAAATCTAGGTGGAGGTTCCCAAACCTCATTTCTTGTCTATGCAGCCACAGACCCAACACCACGTGGAAAGCTTGGGGTGTGCACCCTCTGAAGCAATGGCCTGAGATGTACTTTGGCCCCTTTTAGCCATGGCTGGAGCTGGAGCGGCTAGGACACAGGGCAGGAAGTCCCAAGGCTGCACAGAGCAAGGGCGTCCCTGGGCCGGGCCCACAAAATCGTTTTCCGTCCTAGGCCTCTGGGCCTGTGATGGGAGGAGCTGCTCTGAAGGTCTCTGATGTGCCCTGGAGACATTTTTCCCATTGTCTTGGCTATTAACATTTGGTTCCTTATTACTTATGCAAATTTCTTCAGCCAACTTGAATTCCTCTCCAGAAAATGGGTTTTTCTTTTCTACCTCATGGTCAGGCTGCAAATTTTCCAAACTTTAATGCTCTGCATCCTCTTGAATGCTTTGCCACTTAGAAATTTCTTCCACCAGATACCCTAAATCATCTCTCTCAAGTTCAAAGTTCCACAGATCTCTAGGGCAGGGGCAAAATGCCTCCGGTCTCTTCACTAAAGCACAGCAAGAGTGACCTTTGCCCCAGTTCTCAATAAGTTCCTCATCTCCATCTGAGACCACGTCAGCCTGGACTTCGTTGTCCGCATCACTATCAACATTTTGGTTAAAACCATTCAACAAGTCTCTAGGAAATTCCAAACTTTCCCACATCTTCCTGTGTTCTTCTGAGCTTTTCAAAGTGTTGCAACCTCTGCCTGTTACCCAGTTCCAAAGTTGCTTCTACATTTCGGGTACCTTTATAGCAGTACCTCACTACCTCAGTACCAATTTACTGTCTTTACTTTATAAAGACATACCTGAGACTGAGTAATTTATAAAGGAAAGAGGTTTAATTGACACACAGTTACACATGGCTGGGGAGGCCTCAGGAAATTTACAATCATGGCAGAAGGAGAAGCGGGCACTTCTTACATGGTGGCAGGTGTGTGAGAGAGAGAGAGGGAGGGGGGAGGGGGAGGGAGAGGGAGAGAGGCAGAGGGAGAGAGGCAGAGGGAGAGGGGCCCCTTATAAAACCATCAGATCTCATGAGAACTCACTCACTATCATGACAACACCATGGGGGAAATCCCCATGATCCAATCATCTACCTCCTTCGACAGGTGGGGATTACAATTTGAAATGAGATTTGGATGGGGGACACAGAGCCAAACCATATCAGGGGATGTATAAGTGAAGATATTGTGCTCAGAGAGGAAAATTTGAGAATCTGAATCGTTGGAAGGGGTAAGGTGATATCAGAGCAGTTAATGCCTCACTCTCTGAAGCCAGACTGTCAGAGGTTGAATCCCAACCCTGCTACTTATTAGCTATGTAACTTTGAGTAAGTTAGTTACTTTCTATGCCTCAGTTTCCTCATCTCTAAAATGGAGTTGATAATTATACTTACATAAAAAATTGTGCTATGGTAATTAAATGAGTTAATGTATGTAAAGCACCTAGAATAGTTCACAGTGGGTAGTTTGTAAGTGTTAGCTATTATCACCATGGGTACTGGTTGTTACCATTTATTAGAAATGAAAGTGATTGTAATATAGGAAGCCCACACTGAGACAAATCAATCAAACTAGCCAGATTGGTTGCATCATAAGAAAAAGGCAAAAATAACTCCAATGAAATCCAAAGATTGGAAAAGTAAAAATAAATGTATAGAGAACAATCTTGAAAACAGCATTAACAACAGAGCTGATTAATTCAAAACTTAGTTTTTGGAAAAGCAATATATTGAGAAAATGCTTTAAAGTAAAATATTACTTTTGAAGGTCTAATTTTTATAAGTGGCCAGTTAAATGTAATCCTTTTACTCTAACTATGGGTGTGTCTATTTCTCCCCTCAGTTCTGCCAATTTTTACTTTAAATATTTTGAAGCAACGTTATTGGCTTCTTTTAATACCTTCCTGATATATTAGCTCTTTTATTGTTATAAAATATCTTTCTTGGTTTCAAATACTGCTTTTGCCTTAATATCTACTTTGTTTGATATTAGAATAAGAGAAGTGGCTTTCTTTTGGTTATTGTTTGCATGGTATATCTTTTTTGCATGGTATATCTTTTTTGCATAATTTTAATTTTAACTTTTTGTGTCCTTAAATTCATGTTTCTCTTATAGAAAATGTCACAGGTGTGACTATATGGGCTGGTGTCATAGGCAGTAAAGGAATTTACCAAGACAGTTGTACATAAAAAAAGGCAGATTTATTAGAGAAGGTATGAAAATACGTTGCAAGGTTGCAACAGGCAGCACAGTAGAGAAGGGGCTGTCTGCAAAGAGGCATTTTTCCCAATATATTTTCTTTTACTCCATGTATGTATTACTTACATTCTGTCCTTTTCTTTTTTCTTTCTTTTCTTTTTTTTTTTTTTTTTTTTTTTTTTTTTTTTTTTTTTTTTTTTTTTTTTGAGATGGAGTCTCACTCTGTCACCCAGGCTAGATTGCAATGGCATGATCTTGGCTCACTGCTACCTCTGCCTCCCAGGTTCATGTGATTCTCCTGCCTCAACCTCCTGAGTCACTGGGATTACAGGCGCTCACCACCATGCCTGGCTAATTTTTGTATTTTTAGTAGAGACAGAGTTTCGGCATGTTGGCCAGGCTGTTCACAAACTCCTGACCTCAAGTTATCCACCTGCCTCGGCCTCCTAAAATGTTGGGATCACAGGTGTCAGCCACCGCGCCCAGCCCAATCTGTCCTTTTCAATAGCTGTATGTCAAATACTGTTTTAAACTGACTAATGAAATAATAGAAATACATTTAACAGTGTCATTATAAATGTTAAGAAATTAAATACAATCAGGTTGAATCAAGTGGTAGAGTGGGGGTAAGAAAGAAGCATACTGATTTTACCATTTCTCAAAATAAGAGATTAATAGATACTTTCTGAAGAAATAGAAGATTAAAAGCATTATATGAAATTATAATTATAAAGCTAGCCACCAAAACAAATATGTGGACATTTCTAATTAGCAGAATAGACTCACAAACAGGAAATAAAATGGACCAATGGACAATGAAGAATGTTTTCAAGATCTATATCTATAAGAACTATAATAAAAATTAAGATAAGTGGACTTCTGATAACAGATTAGGTAATTTGGTTACACCTTCTCACTAAGAACAACTAGAAAAGTATTACAAAATATTTTTAAATTTGCTTAAGAGCCTTTTAATAAGATAGAGAAGTATTACCTGGACAAAACACAGGGGAGAATGGATGCCCTGAGAAATGAACCCTGTGTTTACGCTCTACTTCTAGGGGTATTTAATGGTCCTGGAGGGGACATCTGAGAAGCTAAGCAGTAATTCAGTCAACCTGGTGAAGCTAAAGGAACAGACAGTGGCCAGTGGCATTGGAAGCCACCACGAGGTGGGTGGTGAAGGGGCGCTGGTTAACCTTCCTCATTTTGACTTTGGATCTCAAAAAGTCTGCATCCTAAGATTAGTGTGAACTGGAAGTACATGAGCTGTTTCAGGGACTGTAGGTCTAATCCTCTCAATCCCTGAAATTGAACAGAGGTGATCAGGATTGCTAGTGCCTTTGGGCATCTGGCAGAAGCAAATGAGAATCCTCTTAGGAGGAAAATAGCATCATCTTGGGCTCAGATTATTTGTACCAACAATTTTTCAAATCCCAGGTCCAACATGCCAACAGAAGCAGACAGGCCAGAGATAAGATAACATGAATTAAGACCAGCAGGGGGAAAAACAATAGAAATAGAATAACAAGGAAGGATATTGGAGATGTCAGACAAACACTTTAAAATAAACATGCTCACCAAATTCAAAGAGATAAAAAGCAGTTTTCATAATCGCAGTAGAAAAATGGAAACTGTACAAAAGAATCAAGGTCCTTCTCCCAGCACCAAAAATCTACATGTCAAGTCCAAAAACAAGTGGACATTTTTATAGCATTGGTGTGTGAAGTTATTGATTCATTTATTTAATAGGCATATATTGAGCTTTTCTGTGAAAGCCACAGTTAGATTCTGAGGAAGATGGGAAGATAAATAAAACATTGGTACTCTGTTATGAAGGACTTTACAGCTAATCACCATATTTATTACACATATTATTTAGTCAAGCACTGACTAAGATTCTCTCTATGTTGCTTTTTAAAAGGTGAAGGAAACAAAATACATTTTGATGTTTAAATGGTCTGATCCTAAATTTATTCTATAGGGGAGTTTCTAAATATGGGTGGATGAGAGACCATCATTACTGTGTGGTGTGCACAAGGGTTGGTCACTTTAATCTGGAATGGCAAGGGAAGAGTCACAATCATTCATACCACAGAGTACAATGGCTTCAGTCTAAGTATTATGATCGCACAGGACTTCAGGTCAGCACCATTCTTCAGTCCACATAAGAAGTGTAAGAAACTTGGTCCCATCTATATTTGAAGGGGTATTGATTTGGGGGCTGTTGAAAGCAATATATTTCTTTTCAATTTCTTTAAAACAGGAACCTGCTGGGGCCTCCTGGAGAAAATAACCTATTCTCAATGCTGAAAGGACACTTGAATTAAATCATAAGTTACTTAACTTCCATGATAAATATCTCTCACAGCAAATATGGCCTTGAAAAGTTTCCATTTGGAGCCTGGTGGGGGGAACAAAGTCATTTCTTAGAAGAGTGAACTTCTCTGAGACAGATTCGTGAACAAAGGGAATGAAAGCTGGTCTGTCAAAAGAAAACATGTCCTACACATTCCCTTTGTGAAAGGACTATAGGAATGTAAAAAAATCAATGTCCTCTTATACCACCCTCCTAATCTATGTTCCTGTTTAGCCAAGTGGTCCATGGGTTGAACCCAAGGTAACATTTCTTAGCTTCATATGTCATTGTTGCATTGTGTTATTACAGATGCATTATACTTCCAGAGCGAATCCACAACCCCAATGGCTCCTAAACTTCTGTAGTTATAACAGTCTGGGTGATCGTGTTTGGTTCTAATAACACATGCAAAATAAAGCCAAAAAGTTACCCTCAAGATCAGAACATAACAATGTATTGCCCTAAAATAAAAGCCATATAAGGTAAATAATTTGACATTCTGTGCTTAGATTGCCGGGTAATTTTCTCACAACTTCTCTTCCTTCAACTAAAATCACAGTTTTTATTACCTTCAACACACTTAAACTGAAAGGAATTTTGTTCTGGCCTCTGCTTCACTGGCTAAAGGTACTGTTTGCCAGGGCTGTCTATTTTTTTATTTTATTTTATTATTATTATACTTTAAGTTTTAGGGTACGTGTGCACAATGTGTAGGTTTGTTACATATGTATCCATGTGCCATGTTGGTGTGCTGCACCCATTAACTCGTCATTTAGCATTAGGTATATCTCCTAATGCTGTCCCTCCCCCCTCCCCGCACCCCACAACAGTCCCCGGAGTGTGATGTTCCCCTTCCTGTGTCCATGTGTTCTCATTGTTCAATTCCCACCTATGAGTGAGAACATGCAGTGTTTGGTTTTTTGTCCTTGTGATAGTTGACTGAGAATGACTTCCAGTTTCATCCATGTCCCTACAAAGGAAATGAACTCATCATTTTTTCTGGCTGCATAGTATTCCATGGTGTATATGTGCCACATTTTCTTAATCCAGTCTTTCGTTGTTGGACATTTGGGTTGGTTCCAAGTCTTTGCTATTGTGAATAGTGCCGCAATAAACATATGTGTGCATGTGTCTTTATAGCAGCATGATTTATAGTCCTTTGGGTATATACCCAGTAATGGGATGGCCGGGTCAAATGGTATTTCTAGTTCTAGATCCCTGAGGAATGGGCACACTGACTTCCACAGTGGTTGAACTAGTTTACAGTCCCACCAACAGTGTAAAAGTGTTCCTATTTCTCCACATCCTCTCCAGCACCTGTTGTTTCCTGACTTTTTAATGATGGCCATTCTAACTGGTGTGAGATGGTATCTTATTGTGGTTTTGATTTGCATTTCTCTGATAGCCAGTGATGATGAGCATTTTTTCATGTGTCTTTTGGCTGCATAAATGTCTTCTTTTGAGAAGTGTCTGTTCATGTCCTTTGCCCACTTTTTGATGGGGTTGTTTGTTTTTTTCTTGTAAATTTGTTTGAGTTCATTGTAGATTCTGGATATTAGCCCTTTGTCAGATGAGTAGGTTTTGAAAATTTTCTCCCATTCTGTAGGTTGCCTGTTCACTCTGATGGTAGTTTCTTTTGCTGTGCAGAAGCTCTTTAGTTTAATTAGATCCCATTTGTCAATTTTGGCTTTTGTTGCCATTGCTTTCGGTGTTTTAGACATGAAGTCCTTGCCCATCCCTATGTCCTGAATGGTAATGCCTAGGTTTTCTTCTAGGGTTTTTATGGTTTTAGGTCTAACATGTAAGTCTTTAATCCATCTTGAATTAATTTTTGTATAAGGTGTAAGGAAGGGATCCAGTTTCAGCTTTCTACATATGGCTAGCCAGTTTTCCCAGAACCATTTATTAAATAGGGAATCCTTTCCCCATTGCTTGTTTTTGTCAGGTTTGTCAAAGATCAGATGGTTGTAGATATGTGGCATTATTTCTGAGGGCTCTGTTCTGTTCCATTGATCTATATCTCTGTTTTGGTACCAGTACCATGCCGTTTTGGTTACTGTAGCCTTGTAGTGTAGTTTGAAGTGAGGTAGCATGATGCCTCCAGCTTTGTTCTTTTGGCTTAGGATTGACTTGGCAATGCGGGCTCTTTTTTGGTTCCATATGAACTTTAGTTTTTTCCAATTCTGTGAAGAAAATCATTGGTAGCTTGATGGGGATGGCATTGAATCTATAAATTACCTTGGGCAGTATGGCCATTTTCACGATAGTGATTCTTCCTACCCATGAGCATGGAATGTTCTTCCATTTGTTTGTATCCTCTTTTATTTCATTGAGCAGTGGTTTGTAGTTCTCCTTGAAGAGGTCCTTCACGTCCCTTGTTAGTTGGATTCCTAGGTATTTTGTTCTCTTTGAAGCAATTGTGAATGGGAGTTCACTCATGATTTGGCTCTCTGTTTGTCTGTGATTGGTGTACAAGAATGCTTGTGATTTTTGTACATTGATTTTGTATCCTGAGACTTTGCTGAAGTTGCTTATCAGCTGAAGGAGATTTTGGGCTGAGACAATGGGGTTTTCTAGATATACAATCATGTCATCTGCAAACAGGAACAATTTGACTTCCTCTTTTCCTAATTGAATACCCTTTATTTCCTTCTCCTGCCTAATTGCCCTGGCCAGAACTTCCAACACTGTGTTGAATAGGAGTGGTGAGAGAGGGCATCCCTGTCTTGTGCCAGTTTTCAAAGGGAATACTTCCAGTTTCTGCCCATTCAGTATGATATTGGCTGTGGGTTTGTCATAGATAGCTCTTATCATTTTGAGATATGTCCCATCAATACCTAATTTATTGAGAGTTTTTAGCATGAAGCGTTGTTGAATTTTGTCAAAGGGCTTTCTATTTTGATGTAAGATAGTAAGTAAAAATGTCAGATATATTCTACCTAGTACACATTGTTCTCCTTAACAATACCCAAAGGGAGCTTTCAATTCAGGATTAGTACATATTTTTAAAAAAATTAACTATGGAATTCACAGTACAGAATAAACTCAGCTTGAGATAAGTAGTCTTGCACTTAATTTGAAAATTAAGTATTGAATTCACAGTGCAGAATAAACTTAAGCATATTCTACAAACAGGACAACTATAAATATTAGTCATGCATAGTCGCAAACAGATTTAGAGGGGTTCTAGTTTAACTACTCTTCCTTACTCACCAGAAAATTGATAAAACCATTGCTTAAGGATAATAAATGATGGCAAGCTTGTTGGGTTGCAATTTACTTTCTCTCGTCGTGTCACTGGTACACCATCCACAAATACATTTCGGTACTGCCCAATGTAGGTCCAAACTTGTCCATGTTGGACTGGTCCTTCTCTCCTATTAGCCACTACTGTAAGTCCTGGGGGCAGGGATCCCCTTTTCAATAAAACGTACTAAATCAGCACAAAGTTTTCAAACCATTTTCTTCACAAGGAAAGACAATGAAAAAAGGGAATCCTAGATTTCTCCAAAGAGCTTGAGAGTTAAGGCAAAAGGCGATATCAATTTTAATCAAATCTCCAAAAGTCAAGAATAAATTTTGTGGTTGGCAGAATAATATCCCTCTCTACCCTCCATATAAGTCCACATCCTAATCTCTGGAATCTGTGTATATATTATGTTACATAGCAAGATGAAATTAAGTTTGCTAGTCAGCTGACCTTAAAATAAGGAGATTAGCTTGGATTAGGTGTATCCAGTGGAATCACGCAGGTCCTCAAATAGAGAAGAGGAGGCAGAAAAGTCAGAAGCAGAGAGATGGCACCATGAAAAAGATTCAACCAGCCATTGCCAGCTTTGAAGATAGAGGAAGAGGCCATGAGCCAAGGAATGTAGGCAGCCTCTAGAAGCTGGAAAAAGCTCAGAAACAGGTCCTCCCATCAAGTCTCCAGGAGGAACTCAGCCTTGCCAACACCTTGATGTTAGCCCAGTGAGACCTACTTCAGAATTCTGACCTCCAAAGTTGTAGGATAATGAACTTTTATTGTTTTAAGCCACTAAATTTGTGGTAATTTGCTATAGCAGCAAATGAATACAAGTGTTGAAATGCTTCTGGGCATTCTGGACTTCTTTAATGTTGTTGGTCTATTTAAGAAAAGCTGGCACAGAGGACAGTGTTCATGTAGCATTCATGCGTCTTCCAAATCATTCCCAGGCATGCCACCATGGCCTGCCAGTCTTTTCCTGTCACAAAATATTAAATGATGTACTCTTGACACAAATTGCTGGGTCTCACCCTCAGAGCTTATGAGCTGGGGTGTGTCCTGAGAATTTGCATTTCTAACAAATTCCCCGATGATGCTGCTGATATTGCTGGTCATTTTGAGGCCCACTGATCTAGTGGAAGAGAAAGGCGTGTAAACAGTTAAAATACAGTGTGCTAACTGGCATGATGTAAGCACCCAAATAGTCCAGCAATCACAGTGAAGAGGCATCAAAATCATGTGCTTGTCTGGAGAAAGATTTTTAAAAGAAGTGAATAAGAAAAAAGACAAGACATGGAAAAGTGAGAGGGGGAAACAAAGGAAAAGAATATGTCTGGCAGAGGGCAACCCCATATAAGAAGACATAAAGGGGAAACTGCTTTTGTTTTTAGGACAGTGAAAATACATAACTGGAGAAAAGAATGCCCAAGAGCAGGTGGTGGGTTTGAAGCCAGAGAGGGAAACAGGCCAGATATGAGGGCCTTTCTGTGCTAAGCAAAGGAATCCGACATTATCCCAAATGCTACAGTAATCCGTTGATGTCTAAAAACAGACTTACACATTAGAGGGCATACTTGGCAGCTGTGTTGGATGAGTGGGGCTGGTGATAAGACCAGAAGCAGAGAAAGCAATAAGAAGGCTCTTCCAGGAGTCCACCAGAGAAGCAACGAGTGCCAGCACCATGGTAAAGGCAATGGTTTGGATGGCATGGCCATGAGAGAAGCATAAAGATAGAGTATATAGACCATGGTTACCAATTAAATATGGGAAGTGAAAATGGAGTATGGAAGACAAGAGAATGACTGCCAAGGTTCGGGCTTATACATTTGGTTGGCTACTGGAACCATTCACCAAGAGAGGAATGCCTAGAGGAGGAGCCTACTGTCTGGGAGAGGTGATGATTGACGTAGGATTCACAGGGCATAAAGTGCCTACATTATACCCGAGGGAATATGGCCAGATGAGGGTTTTAATTAGCTATAAGTTACCAGGATATCAAAGCACAAAATAAAATAGTGTTCAAGTCAAATAAAAATGTTTACTTAAAGGCTTTTTAGAAATAAAAAAATGGTTTTATTTTGTCAGATACTGTTTGTAAAACAATGTGCAGTGTCCTCTCATTCTTCCCCATGCCTAATGTGTGGCCAGTCTCTTTCAGAGTCAAAAGCATGGGAAAGGGAAAGGAGAGTAAGAAAGGATTTAGTGATGACTTATTTGTGATAGAATGCACCTACTAGTAATTATAGTGACTGAGATAGATGCTCCTTCTCAAAGCATGTTTTAGAGTTGGCTACCATTTTGTTCCATTCCCGGGGATTGTGGATATGTTCTGTCTTTACCCTGAAGACAGAACCAGGCATACTGATTGCAATACAACATAGGGCAAGGTATGGACTAAATTAGAGTCAATGTTTTTAATTTTAAGAGACCATATAGACATAGCAGTAAGAAATTAAATAATCTGTGTATATTGAGCCCCAACTAAAGCATATCAAATGGCATTATGTACTAAAATGCAAATAAGCCATTTGCTTTCAGAAGTTAATCAAAAGTTGACCCTGTAATTTAATTTAAATAATTAATAATTAATAATAGATTATAGAAAAGGTGCATTCTGGGAACTATTGCAGAGCACCATATAAATGCATGTAAAAATATATACAGAAAAAAATCACCTATAGAATCACAGATTGCTTTAATTCGCATTTATCCTTTCCTATATTATATTTGTACTTAATAATGTGCGTGTCGTGCTCTTATAAACTAAAACATGAAAAATATTTTAAAGCTAATTTTCTTAATTAAAAATACAAGTATTTTTAAGTATATTCTGATGGAAACCTGAGATTATGCTGACATTGGTTCCTAAAGCAGATGTTTGCCCAACTGCCTCCTCACTGTCTAATATGGAGTCAAGTGGCATCCAAAGTGATGTCAGCCTTGGTGTCAGACATCTAGGCTTATGCACAACTAGGGGACTAATAGCTTGCTCATATGTGTTAAAATATAGCAGAGAGAGGTGGAAAGGCTGGACTAAACAGGGAAGAGAAAGTTTTAGGACATCAATTTAGAAAGCTGTTTCAAATTGTTGGGAACCATGAAAGGATGAGGTTAAAAGGTTTTTCCTCTAAGGTAGCCCATGCTGACTTGAACCTCCTTAAATGCAAAGATAAAGACTATGCTCCATAGTGACTATGGCTGTATGTACTACCTGAATGCAGCCCTGTCACAAAACTTAGGGCTAAATCTTCAAAGTAAGATCAGGCCACCATAGCTTGGCTATTACACAAAGGGCTCCCACAAATATAGGAGATCCAAAGACACCTATTCAGAAGATAAAATTAGGAATAAGAATTTATGCTTATAAGCATGGTACTTCACGTATATACCAAGATCTCTAGGTAACACCAGCTACGTATGCAATGCCTGCTTAAGCTAAATCCTCTGCAATTTGCTCAAGGTTACTGTGCAGTTTATTGAATGTTAATCCTCCTTATAACTTGACTATTAATGAGAAAATTGAAAAATAGGTGAAGATGACAAAATCTGAAGAAAATGTTTACTATTTTAAACCCTTTCAAAGGTGAATTCTTTTCATGTCTAAACATCAAATATTTATAATTCATATCTTGAAAACATCTCACATTAGTGCTAATTTTATTGTAAAACTGGACAGTGTGTAATTCTCTAACTACGGGGGGAAATGGGAGTAAAAATGGCTTGTATCAGTTAGCTACTGCTGTGTAACCCATCATCCCAAAACTCAGTTACTTAAAACAATAAGCATTTATATTATTGCTCACAAAACTACAGATAATCTGGGTAGTTCATCTGGTCTCAGCTGGGCTCCTGCATGGGTCTGCAGTCATCTTTGAGTTGGGTTGGTAGCTATGTTAATCTTGGTTGGGCATTCTCACATGTTCTGGAGTTGGCTGACTGTAAGTTGGTCTAGATGACTTTGAATCGGGGGGAAAATGAGTTTTCAGTGTGTGTTGTCATCTTTCAGCAAGGTGGGCCAAGTTTGTTCTTGTGGAGGCAGTGCTCTAAGAGGAGGTGGAAGGACAGAAGGCCACTATGCTCAGACCTGGTACACTGACACTTCTACCACATTCTATTGGCCAAAGTAAATAATATTCAAAGAGGTGAGAAAATAGACTCTACCTCTTGACAGGAGGAACTGTGAAGACACATGGGAAGGGGTAAAGAATTGCGGCCAATTTTGCAATCAGTCTGCCATATGCATAAACCAAATGGAATACCCAAGTCAATTATTAGGGGAAAAGTTTAAACACAAATGAGCGATGGTTAGCAAAATAAGCAGACCATCTGTTTCTTATTGTGTGATGATACGTGATGAAAAATGCTGGTTTTATTCAGTAGAGGGAAAAAGTTTTATACCTCTACTTTATCCCATCCAAATAGAACTCCATCTATACCACATTTTTACCTAGGGGTGACCTTGAAAGATACTTAAAAAAATGGCTTAGTTCTTTCTATTGGAAATGAAATATATCTATTGACTATTTTGTCAAAGAAAAAAATGTATAATTTTATTCAGCATAATGTTACTGGAACCGTGAGGAGATGTGCCAGATTCTGACACTTTTTAGAATGATTCAGATACTAAAATTTTGCCAAGAACATTTCAATACCTGAGGCATTTTTTTCTGAATTATCCATTTAATTGTGCATTTCTCCTTCCTTTGTTTTTGTAGATGCAGTTCAAACAGATTGCATTTTCCCATCTGGGGTTTCTGAGCCATTTGAAAATAAAGCATAGTTGGATCTAGAGTAATAATAAAATTATTTAACAAACAGTATGGCATGGGCACCGGCCAATAAGAACACAGTCTGACTCTAAATTTTGCTATGCTGTGAGTTCTACCACCACCATTCCTCTTAGAGAAGGGATGAAGGATGCCTCCCACATCACCTCCCAGGAGAGAGGTGCTTTAACGAGACCACTCCAAGGGTTAAATATTTGTTCTCTGGAACATTAGGGACGCTGTGGACTGGTGTCTGGAAAATCAAAGGTGCAGGAGACAGGCTAATTTTTTTGACAGCTGAGGGAAAGGAAGCTGGCAACATTGAGATTGGCCAGCACAGCCAGAGTTTATCAGGGAAAAGGAGATGTGTTTTCTCATGGGCCAGGTATGGCCCCTTACTAGAGGGAGCTGGAGGGATAAACACAACTCAGCTAAGAGAAGCTGTAGGTATTGCCAGATTCTCAGGGGCTGAGGAAGAACTAGAGAACTAACTGGAAGAGAGAAGCATTCATATTCATCAAGGGAACTACAAGTAGAGATCTGGATCAATGAGAGCAATTCTTTCTTACCAACCATGAAAGTGTCAATGAAAGAAAAAATTAATTCTTAAAACCTGAAGTTGGGCCCAGAAACTACTAACCCAGTTTCATATAGTACCAACCAAGTTAAGACTTTTCCTACTTCCCTCACCTCTCCTGCCCCAATCCTTTGCATTCCAACTCTGAAGGACCAAGACCTCCACCTAATGAAATAGGGGAGAAGAAATCAAAGCAAAGGTGGTTAAGGCAAGAAGTTGACCACAACATTCTTCCTAACTGCTGGTCTTCCACCAGCCACAGCTAGGGAAGTAAGGAAAGGACTCACCCTTAAATTGGTTCTAAAGTTTGACTGTCCCATCAGACTGGACATTTTAATAACTGATCAGAGAGCTTTCCATTTAAGAGTGTAGAGGAAAGTTATGAGATGGCCCCAATTTTCACCTCGGAAAGAATAAAATGTAAAAAGAAGAAAACAGCAAGAACAAAAAATAAAACTTCTTTGTTACATATCACTCTTCATCCTTCTTCAATGGACTAGTACAAAGACCCACCTCTCTTGAAGATAACATTTTTGTGGAGGAAACAACAAAAAAAGAAGCAATTAGTAATTAGTTACGTAATAACAGGTAGTGATAGAGAATGAAGGAAAATAAAGCAGGGTTAGGAGATGGGTGTGTGGAGGGCAGTGCTATTTTCCACAGGGTAGCCAGGGAAGGCATTTGAACAGAAACATGAAGTGAGAGAGCCAGCCTTAAGAAGATTTGTAGGAAGATGGTCCAGGCAGGGGAAAAAAAAAAAAAGAAAAAAAAAAGCAATAACTGTAAAATGTGAGGCAGGAAGGAATTTGGTGGTCCAAGGATTTTTTTTTTTAAGTTTGTATGACTGGAATAGGGGGAATGGAGAGAGAAGGGTAGGTTATGAGTTTTGAAAATTCACTAGGAGTTTAACCATATACAGTCATGAAAAAGGAATTGGACTTGAAGTGCAACACAAAACTATTTGAGGGCTGAGTTCCATTCTTTTTTTTTTTTTTTTTTTTTTTTTTTCTGAGACGGAGTCTCGGTCTGTTGCCCAGGTTGGAGTACGGTGGCGCGATCTCAGCTCATTGCAACCTCCACCTCCCGGGTTCAAGCAATTCTCCTGCCTCAGCCTCCTGAGTAGCTGAGATTACAGGTGCCTGCCACCATGCCCAGCTATTTTTTTTATTTTTAGTAGAGACCATGTTGGCCAGGCTGGTCTCAAACTCCTGACCTCGTGATCCACCTGCCTCAGCCTGCCAAAGTGCTGGGATTACAGGTGTGAGCCACCGTGCCTGGCTGAGTTCCATTCTTAAATGATTACCTTGGTCACTGGGTACAGAATGGATGGTAGACCATAAGACTAGAGACTGGGTGTCCAGTGATGAAATTTTTGAGTCAGCTGTTTCTGAATCACCTAGGATACTTACTGAAAGAACAGATTACTAAACCCTATCCATTGCCAAAATCTCATGCTGTCAGAATCAGGAATCACAACCCTATATTAATGACCATTTTATGAGCACCACAAGAAAACTTTTGTTCAGTATCACACTTACACTTCCCGTGAAATGTGCATGCTTTTATCTTGCCTGTTTGCTTTAACCACTTTTCATCCATCATTAACAACAGTGCAGGAATTGTGCAAATTTTTTGCTTCCAACTTTAACTTGGACTCGATTTTACTATTTATCCGACCTTCATTTTCCCTTTCCCTGGTATTTCTGTTTATTTTTTAGTATTTATGGATCCATATTGTTTTTCAGACTTAAACTGCCACCTCAGTAGTCTTCAGAGCAATATAATGTAGCATACATACATTTAATTTAGACTTATGCCCATTATAGCTTCAAAGCCTTCTCTGAGTAAACGGAAAGGATTCATATTATTTTTCCCTTAAAGAAACACTAATGGTAATTTTGTGTTTCTTTTACCCATCACTATCATTCAAACATAACTGGATGAGTTCATAACCAATATCATTTAAAAATTGTGTCTGCTACAACACATTCATCTGTTCTGCTTTGCTAAATAACATATTGCCTAAACCTAACTGAAAATAAATAATTTTTAAAGGCTTCTTTTAACATGTAAAATTTTATAATGATACTCATTTTTTTGTCTAATGCATCATTTAAGTGGTTTCATACTGCCTTCAATCCTAGAGAATGTCAATAAACATAGAAGAGCTCTTCACAGATAGTTGAGAAGACTTAAATTGAATTTGGCTTTTATTACATGAAACAAAAAATTATATTGGATTTTAACAGTAGTATTTTAACAGCTTCTAAGTAGAGGTAAGAAAGGAAGTCAAGTGTGTACCAGTCCAAGTACCTATAATAATATAATAGAAGCATTTACCAACCAACATTTCACATAATCACATGCCATGCTCCTGATAACAAGGCTTTTTCACTAGAAATATTGCATTAACATTAGACTCTCAAATTGCTAGGTATGAAAAGTCACTCACTTAAAAAAGAGTCTATTACTTATTTTAGGCTGGTCAAGGTTAAAATGGCCATTGATATATTTCTAACTTCAGCTCTAAGCTCAGAGAGCATCTGATCAGCCAAGACAAGAATTTATTTTGCCTGTACCCAACAGAGTAAAATGATAAGTTAGCCATCAGTTCATCCTTTGCTAAAAAGAAGTATCTCCTAAATTTATATACTATAAACCATCTAGTAAATAATATCTGCATACTATACATTTTATATTTATATTATGCACTACTGAAAGGGGAGAAAAATCTTCATGAGGGTTTATTCAAACGATATAAAATATCCTAAGAACCTCAGCTCATCCATATGAATTCTATACAAAGTACAGAAGTGTAAGTGTAAGTGGTCATCATAGCTGGACTGTAATAAGCCCCTAAAATGCAAAAGCTCATTCTAAAGACACTTAATAAAGCAGTGAAATTCATATAGGTCATTACTTTTCTCCAACACAAAGTCATCTGGTAGTCTTTACTGTTAACTTCATGCTAAAATGTCCCAAGTTTAGACTGTTTACCAAGAAAAGAAATAGGAAAGAATTAATAGTTTTTAATTTCAAGTTAGAGGAAAAACCCTTATCACACAATAATGAAACCCAAGCAAGTCCAAGTTTGTAACTGTAACAATGCCTCTCATTAATAGATTATCCAAATTCCTCCATGGCATTCAAAATGTAGTTTAAAACCTAATAAACAAAAAAACCACATAAGAACAGGATCAAACTCTACCATGAAATGAAGAATTATAATAAAGTTTATTCAGTCCTGAATATTTAATTTAGGAGCATGAGCAAAGTAGAACACACTTCATCTAAATGACGCCATTTAAATAGTGCTATAAAATAATGCTACTTAAGACTAGTAAGTGTGGTACATTATGTGATTTGAACAATTCTGTAAAAAAAAGCATTAACAAGTAACATTGTCCCCACCAGCTTGGAGCCTACAGATACAATTACTTTGGCCATATCTTTCCAAATGATTTAGTAATGCTTTTTAACATTGCAAACATAAATCTATCATAGTACTGGAATTCTGATATATTTTGGTGCTTCTGGGGCTGCCTAAAAATGAAAAGGCATCCAAATGAAATGCACTATACACTTATTATACCTTAAAATTTCAGTTCCTAAAATGTGAAATAATTATCTACCATTTAGCTGTCTGCTTTAACTGTACATTGTAGTAGATTTTTACCTCTAGGATTTGCATTGTACTTTGGGAAATTAGTGGTAAAACATGTTTAAGAAGCAGCATGTGACTATGCTTGACTTCACATAAAATAGCATTTTTACAACTGTATTGAAATTTAATCCTTTTACACAGGTTAACATATCACCAAAAAAAATAAAAACCACAATACTTTTGAAAATGTAACATTGCATGTTTATTTCAGGAAATCATCAGAGGTCACCTTTAGGTCAATTTACCACACCAGAGGAACAAAGTTGTTCAACTACAGCTCTGCTGAACTGAGCCACTTATCCACAGTACAGTATAGAACTTGAAGTTTTTTTTCCCATCAGGTCTTCAGTTCAAAATACTATTATCATCCTTAATATGGTCTATGTCTTCTCTGGTATGAATGATGTGATCCACCATGTAGGGTTGAAGGAGGTGGACTCTGCATTGGTGGACAAGGTGGCAGTCCTTTCTGTGCAGGCCATCTTCTATGATCCATTGCATCTGTTTGTGTAAACTGAGGGCTCAAGGTTTCTTGATTTTCAGTGAACTGAGGTAAAAAGTAAGGGTCATAATGGTGAAAAGCAAATTCACTTGCAGATGGATTACCATTTTGAGACTGGGGAGCACATGGTGGAGGAGAATTCATATAAGGTGGCACCTGGACAATAATATGTCTAGACGATAGATCATAGGTCGTGGTTAGAGCTGGCACTTGGCTACGAACCAAGTTAGGAGTAACTACATCCTGAGGAGGATATGGCATTGGATGGTTTATTGGTGATGATGGAGATGGAGGTGGTGCATAATGCTGTTTCTGAGGTATAATATGATGAGGGGACGATACCGCTGGTTGACTTTGATACTCAGGATAATAGTCAGGAGGTGTTGGCTTCTTAGCACCAGGATCTGAGTTATTCTGAATATGATCAACTGCTAAATTGCCATGTTTTCTCATAAAAATACTAACGGTTTCCCACTGGATGGGAAAAGGCGGACTTAGAGATGGTTCTGGGGGAGGAGCCTGAATATCCTCATGTGGCTGATTATGTTGCTCGTGTAGCATATGTTGCACAGACGGTAGTGACACCATGGTGTGCTGCTCTGGTGGAATATAGCTTAGATGGTCCCTGTCTAGCAGTCTTTTAGGGATTTCAGAGATTTCAGTTCGTGGCGGTGCAATATGAGGATGAACTTTTTCAAGCGAAGCACTGGTAACTTGTTTTCGAGCTCTCTTATGGCGGCGTTTGATATGAGCCTGTAAGCTTTTCTGAGACAAGTATGTTCTCTTGCATCCCTGAACAACACTACACATGAAGACAGAACCTCGCTTATGCGCCTCAATTCGCAGCACAGGATAACTACAGCGTGGACATATTTTATATCCGATTTTGTGATATAAATTAGCACAGTTATAGCAAAAAGCATGCTTGCATGGAATTATTCGCCCGTAGATTTTAATAGGCAAATCACATTTGTCACAGAAATGAATTGGTGAATCATCCTTTTCACCTATGATGTTTATCTTAATGTCCCCCCAACGTGAACCACGAATTCTTTTCTTTTTTCTCACCAGTTTAACTCCTTTAGAGTAGTACTTCCCTTCTTTGTTATATTCACATTCTTGTTCACCAGCAGGCATCTTGTTCATATTCCTTGGAGTTAAGACACAGATTTAGGTTTGTCTCCTTCTTCAAAAATGACGTTTAAAGGAATTCTTCTGCTAACATCAAGGCCACCCAACAATCGAGAACTATGAGTGCCTAGTAACCCATTATCAGCGTCATTAGGATCCAAGTTTCGGCTCACAAGGGACCGGGAGTCATGTGCCAGTAACACGTGCGCATTACAACGCATGCGCACCATCTTCCCAAGCCTAGGAGGCGAAAGTGCGATCCGATCCCTCCCCAACCCTCCACTGCTTTGACGTTTAAGGGCTTCCTTCTCTTCTCACCTACCCTGTCCCACCACTCTAGTTAGGGAGTTTGGGCAGAGAAAGAAAAAGCTTCAGTGTTGAGGTTGCTGATGCTGCTCTTCAGTACTCAAAGAGAAAGGGGTCTTTCTGGAAACAGAAACTGATGGGCGTCGGCAATAAATTTCCAGCGGGCCCTGCAGAGCTTTGCCTTCTAGGACTGACTTATTTTCATCCTATTGCATTTTTGTGAACTGCCTTAAATCACTCATTGGAATAAGATAGGATGATATGTCTGTGTGTGTGTATGTATATGTACATACACACAAAATACACACACCTTTTAAGATTTTGTGATTTCACGATACAGTAAGTTTAAAATCACCTTTGTCTGGAAGAAGGGAGCATTACATTTATCTCGTCAAGGAAAAACCATGTAAAAAGCAGTGAATAGGGTCAGCCGCCTTGGCTCACTCCTGTAATCCCAGCACTTTGGAAGGCCGAGGCAGGCAGATTGTTTGAGGCCAGGAGTTCCAGACCAGCCTGGCCAACATGGTGAAAACCCATCTCCACTAAAAATATAAGAATTAGCCAGGCATGGTGGCATGTGCCTGTAATCCCAGCTACTCAGGAGGCAGGAGAATCACTTGAGCGTGGGAGGCAGAGGTTGCAGTGAGCTGAGATCGCGTCACTGCACTCCAGCCCGAGCGACAGAGTGAGACACTTGTCTCAAAAAAAAAAAAAAAAAGTAGTGAATAGATGGTAACTTCGCTGGGCTAGACGTTTAGACATTTGCTGTTCTTGCTTAATTTTAAAAAGGGTTATGGGTATTTAGCCCACATTTCCTCACATCTTGCCTCTAAGTACAAACTGGATCATAAAAACAGCAACACACCATATTTTTCTGCTTCCACTCCACCCATAATTGTGGCACCTCTATTCTCCTGAATGTGCAGACATTCACCCTTTTAGCTTTGTTGGCTGTCAACCCCTACTCCCTGCCCTCCCCTAAAATACTAGAAAAACATCACTGATCAATCAAAGTGAAGTGTCTTATGAGACTTACTGCAGTATGAGAGAACTCTGCCTTAACAGTGTCCAGGCAGTGTCTCAGAGGGAAAATGACAGGGTAGGTTATTAGGGACTAAGCTGGGTGATTTCAGGGCAAGTCTTGCAAGGCAGGCCTCTAATTGGGATTGGGTAGATTTTGTGACGTAATAGCTGTAGATTGGTGGGCACAGCAGGAGGAGAACATTGAAGCAAGTTTTGATGGGGAAGGTGGTATTCTTGTTAAGTAAACTCTTTTAGTTGGTTTACAATTTTAATTTTCAGGAAGAAGTATTTCCTGGAGCAAGTAGCTAAGTTTGCTTATTCTCAACATGGATTAATATGGGAACAGAAAACTATTCCCACGTCCGTTATTGTTTTCACAGCAACAAAGAATTATGTTGGTTTCAGTACTCAGTTACCACACAGCAGTGATCATTTTCCTTTTCTCTGGCTCTGGCTTGTTGGGTTGCTGATTCTTTTTTTTTTTTTTTTCCTTCCAAGTAGATGGGACTATAGGCATGTGCCACCACGTAGATGGGACTATAGGCATGTGGCACCACACCTGGCTAATTTTTTGTATTTTTATTAGAGACGGGGTTTCACCATGTTGGCCAGGCTGGTCTCAAACTCCTGACCTCAGGTGATCCACCCACCTCAGCCGTCCAAAGTGGTGAGATTACAGGCGTGAACCACCGCGCCCGGCCAGGTTGTTGACTCTTGACTTCACTAATGGTGAAAACACAACAATGCCCCAATAACCACCAAAGGCACCAGTGTCCACCAATATGCAAAGTCACAATTGCCCCAGCAAAGACACAATACTCACTGAAGGGGCCACTGAGTCCAAGAAGATAAATGGACCTCGGTGCTCCCTTTTGTTTCACTCTATTACATGGCCTACAAAACTCTTCAGGTTTATTCTCCCCAATGTCTTAAAGAGATTATTCTGAAAGCATTCCTTCACTTGCTCTTAGTTATTGCTCCTCTACCAAGGACTCGGGTTATAAGCTCATGGTGGCTAGTTTAAATTTAAAAGAACAGTGCCCCTTGCCTCTGATACTGTCCCCTAGTTCTTGACCTTCTCAATATCCCAGCAATGCTACTCTCTGTTAGGGTTTGTTCATTCACAGGAAGCAACTTCATCCCTCATGCAAACAAATTCCTTATGGGCTCCTCTCATGGAGTCTCCAAACATACCTAACCTACCTAAACACTAAGGCCAATGCATGTTTTTCTCTCAAACCATTACATGTTGATTTAAGTTTTAGATCATTTGAATTTCTGTTGGCTTAGAAACTTTTAAAGCAGTACTGTATTTTTTTTTTTTTTTTTTTTTTTGAGATGAAGTTTTGCTCTTGTTGCCCAGGCTGGAGTGCAATGGCGCGATCTCAGTTCACCGCAACCTCCACTTCCCGGGTTCCAGCGATTCTTCTGCCTCAGCCTCCCGAGTAGCTGGGATTACAGGCATGCGCCACCACGCCCGGCTAATTTTGTATTTTTAGTAGAGACAGAGTTTCTCCATGTTGGTTGGTCAGGCTGGTCTCGAACTCCCGACCTCAGGTGATCCACCCGCCTCGGCCTCCCAAAGTGCTGGGATTACAGGCATGAGCTAGCACGCCTGGCCGGTACTGTAATTTTTATAAGCCAAAGTGGTTCTTACAAAAGCATGGATGTTCTGCCCTATTATAAACAGTGAACCAGAATTCTGAGCAAAAACTAAAACAGCATTAAAATATATGCGAATGTTCCTGTTTTAAAATTACAATTACTCACTTGCCAGGCTCTTTATCAGGGTTCAATTTTTTTTTTTTTTTTTTTTTTTGAGACGGAGTCTCGCTCTGTCGCCCAGGCTGGAGTGCAGTGGCGCAATCTCGGCTCACTGCAAGCTCCGCCTCCCGGGTTCACGCCATTCTCCAGCCTCAGCCTCTCCGAGTAGCTGGGACTACAGGCGCCCACCACCACGCCTGGCTAATTTTTTTGTATTTTTAGTAGAGACGGGGTTTCACCGTGGTCTCGATCACCTGACCTTGTGATCCGCCCGCCTCGGCCTCCCAAAGTGCTGGGATTACAAGCGTGAGCCACCGCGCCCGGCGAGGGTTCAATATTTTTTTAGTGATGTGCATATAATTCAAATGCCATGAATACAAAGGGAAAAATCTGTCAGATATAATGTCCATAACTTATTTTCTTTTTCCTTGAAGCAGTGTTTTTTTTTTTTTTTTTTTTGTCAAAACTGAGACATTTTTCATGTGGCAGAATTCCATCCTTACCCATGACCCTGAGTGAAAAGAGTCAGCTTCTTTTCCCAGTTGACTACATTTGCATTTGTCGCTCATTGGGTCTGCTTCAAATTAATTTAGAAATAAATTAAAAGTTCAGCTTTTGAGTAATGAAAGCATGCTTTACCATAGACAAGCGATGTTAGCTTCTAGCTCCATACCCAGCAGCTGTCCTGGTTCAGCACTTCCAATATCTCTCCTTGGAGTATTTCCTTGTTTATAGCTGAGAAACCCAATGTGAAAGTTCTTAGTAAATATTATTTGGTGAAATTGTTAATAAGAAAAAGGGTATTGACCTCCCGTTTATCCCTATCAGATTTAAGAAGCTATCTTGCTACACTCAGAAAGCCATCTTTACCAATTGATCCTTATTTAGTACCTTTAAACAAAAAATTAAATGGGCTTCCATTCAGCCACCTCCTTTAGGGCAAAGAGACTCACTCTTTCCTTCAATCTCATTGCTCTTAAAAGTTGCTAGACTTACATTCAATTGACAGAAGGGAGATTCAGTGTCTGTCAGCCTATAACAGTGATTGGATAGAAAAAGGTTTGGGTTTGGAGACTTAAATGAAATTGGAGCTTTTGAAATAGCTTGAATTCATGGAGGCCTGCTTGAGTTCAGCTTCCCCTCAAAAAAAAAAAATCTAAATGAGGTTGACAATGAAGAATTATGGACTACACAATGGAGGAGTATCAATGTGCACAATTAATACAAGGAAACAGGTTGAGACATCTCCGTTTAAGCTACATGCCATCTGGCCTAGAAGCAGTCATTCTACCCGAGTGATATCAAAGGTCAGCAGGAGCGAGAGCCGTATGTCCCGCTGCCAGGTTCCTGGATTTTATTTCTCATTTAAGAGAAACTGATCTGTCATTCCTCTGGCTCCTGTGGGCTTTAAATTCTCATAATCAACATATCATTGCCAGAGACTTAGTAATAGCTGAGGCAGTTTAAAGGTGAGTGGAGAATAATCGTGCTCCCAAGCCAGATGCCTTCAGTTCTGCAAGGAAATGAAAAGTCCATCTCAGGCTCCAAAAAGGAAGGGAAATTGCCCTGTTTGAAGGAGGAGACCTCACCTCTCCTCCCAAATGTGGGAGTAGCTACATTCTGCATCCTGGGAGGGCTGGCCCTTTGCAAAAGTTTAAGAGCAGTGGTCCTCAAAACATGGTCCACAGACCCTTGGGGATTCTCAGGGACTTTTCTGAGGGTCATTGAGGTCAAAACTATTTCCATAATAATAGAAAGATGTTATTTGCCTTTTTCACCATTTGACATTTGTGACGATAGTGCTAAAGCAATGATGGGTAAAACTGCTGGCACCTTAGCATGAATCAAGGTAATGGGACCAAACTATACTAGTAGTCGGTGTATTTTCTTACTGCTACACAGTAAAAAGAAAATGTCAGTTTCACTTAAAAATGTCCTTGATGAAGTGCTAACAATTATTGTCATTAAATGTCAACTCATGAGTATAAATCTTTTTTATATTTTGTGTGACAAAATGGAAAGTACATATAAAGCACTTTGGCTGCACTCTGAAGTACAATGGCTGTCTCAAGGAAAAGCACTAATGACTAATGCCATCATTTGAGTTGGAAGGTGAACCATCTGCTTTTTTTTTTTTTTTTTTTTTTTTTTTGAGATGGAGCCTCTCTCTGTCACCCAGGCTGGAGTGCGGTGGCGCAATCTCAGCTCACTGCACCCTCCACCTCCCTGGTTCAAGCAATTTCCCTGCCTCAGCCTCCTGAGTAGCTGGGATTACAGGTGCACACCACCACACCCGGCTAATTTTCTTATTGTTGTTGTTGTTGTTGTTTTTGGTTTTTTTTTTTAGTAGAGATGGGGTTTCACCATGTTGGCCAGACTGGTCTCGAACTCCTGACCTCAGGCAGTACACCCGCCTCGGCCTCCCAAAGTGCTGTGATTACAGGCGTGAGCCACCGCACCTGGCCTATCTGCTTTTTTTGAGGAACACTATTTTTATTTGGAAGAACAACTGACAGACTGTGGTTATTCGAAATTGGGTATTTGGCAGATATTTGCTCAAAAAACTGAACTAAATTGACCAGTAACTTCAAAGAAAATAACTGGCAGTATTTATTGCCAATGATAACATTCAAGCTTTTGAATGAAAATTGGAATTTGGAAAATCTTGTATTTGCCACCATGAGCCTAACAGCTTCCCAGCACTAAAAACTTATCTGATAAGATCAGTGGTGATTAATAATGAAGACAATCTTTTGAAATTGTATAACAAAATGTGCTTATATTTGGAAGATCTGCATAATTGCTGCACTCAATATTTTCCAAGTGCCCAAGGTTTGGTGTTACAAAATCATAAATGATTAAAAGACGCATTGAAATAAAGATAGCAATGGATTTTGTTGTAACAGAGCATGAAAACTTCATTGATACATTTTTGATTCTGCATTACAAGTAATCTTTAACTGTTAATAGTGTATTGTACATTTTAATATCGCTGAGTAAATTTCAAATGTTCTCACTACAGAAACTGTTAATTATTTTGACTTCATTATTCCCCATTTTATTCATAAATCATGACATCACATTGTACCCCATAAATATATACAACTGTAATTTATCAATTTACAATTGAAAACATTTCTTAAACTACCACTTGTTGAGTTTTGGTTTCATTTCAAAGAAGAATATCCACAATTATCTGAAAACCTATTCAAATACCCTTACACCCTTTCCCTTTTTCAACAATATATCTGTATGAGCCTATATTTTCTTCCTGTATTTCACCAAAACCAAATACAGATGCTCCTTGTCTTACAATGGGGTTATGTCCTGATAAACCTATCATAAGCTGAAAATATCATAAGTCAAAAATGCATTTACTACACCTAACCTACTGGACATCATAGCTGAGCCCACCTTAAACATGTTCAGAACACTCACATTAGCTTACAGTTGGGCAAAATCATCTAATACAAAGTGTATTTTATTATAAAGGGTTGAATATCTCATGGACTTTACTGTACTGAAAGTGAAAAAGAGAATGGTTGTATGGGCCCTTGAAGTATGGTTTCTAGTGAATATGTATCACTTTCACACCATTGTAAAATCAAAAATCCTAAGTTGTACCATTGTAAGTTGGGGTCCGTCTGTGTTAAAGGAGATTTAATGCAGAAACAGAATCAAGAATCAGCTGTCTTCTATTAAACCAGACATTAAAGAGATTTGCAAAAATTTAAAACAATCCCACTCTTCTCGCTAATGTTTTGAAAGATATAGTTATTTTTCATAAAAATCTGTTATATACATTAATATATAATGGGTTTGTTATTGTTATTTTTAAATTTAAACATATTTTTAAAAGTTTCTTGATAGACATACTCCACATAAACAAAAGCTCTTTGGGGTCCTCAATAATATTTAAGAGGGTAGGGTAGAGGAGTCCTGCAGGTAAAACGTTTGAGAACTGCTGCTCTAGGTGATCTTTAATGCCCTTCTCTTCCAGAGACAGCGCCATCCCTTCCCACATCCACTGCCCTAAGCTCTGTCCCAGAGGTCCCAGAACATTCCCATCTTCTAAATTAGCTGATGGTGGCATGAGGAAGGAAGAGAAAGATCAAAATCACTTTCAGCCAAGCACTGTGTCATGTACCTAATGTATATCTCATTTAACCCTCACAATAGCCCTGTGAGGCAATAATAATATGCCCAAATAGTGGGGCAGCAGGACACATAAAGAGCCAACATCATTGTAAGGGTGAGCAAAGCCACATGCTGGCTAAGTATTAGACCAAATAAATAAAAACATCTTAAATACAATTACAGCACTACTAATTTTCGAGTACATGGTGGTGATGCTATACCTAAGTAAAACTTCATTGTAGGCCGGGCGCAGTGGCTCACGCCTGTAATCCCAGCACTTTGGGGGGTCGAGGTGGGTGGATCACAAGGTCAGGAGTTCGAGACCAGCCTGGCCAATATGGTGAAACCCCGTCTCTACTAAAAATACAAAAAAATTAGCCGGGCATGGTGGCACATGCCTGTAATCCCAGCTACTCGGGAAGCTGAGGCAGGAGAATTGCTTGAATCCGGGAGGCGGAGGTTGCAGTGAGCCAAGATTGTGCCACTGCACTCCAGCCTGGGTGACAGAGCAAGACTCCATCTCAAAAAAAAAGAAAAAAAAAAACTTCATTGTAAAGCATTAGCAAATTCATAAAAGCATCTGACCATTAAGGTATTTTTAAAAATGTTCATCAATGAACCACAACACACTGGTTTATTGACAATGGAAAGGGAACAAAGAGATCTTCATCTTGAAGAATATTGAGAATCGCCACACTGTAGCATTGTAAACTACGCTGAAGCCACAGCAAACTCAGTATCACCAGAACAATGCTAAGCTCTTTGGAATGATTTCCTTAACTCTAAAAGTCCACCTTTGCCATCAAAGTATTTAAGACACTAGCCAGGGAAGACAACAGACACATATTAAAGCCAACTAACAGCCCAGTATAGTGTGAGATTAGATGAGGGAAACTGACAGAAAGTGCTGTAAGAGATCTGGGGACATAAAGAAATTTTGGTCAAGATGATCTTGGATAAACTAAGATCAGATCTTCATCTTTCAAGATAGAATTTACATGGGCACAGAGGAGAGCCACTGGCCTTCCAAGTCAGGGAACAACATGGACAAAGACAGACATAGAAAGGGCATTATGCTTGACTCAATAGAGGACTCATAAAGAAGCAATGGGAGATACGGTCGGGAAAGCTAGTTTAGGGCCAAATGTTGGAGGGTCTGGATGGACTAAGAAGCAATATAAACTTATCCCTATAGGTAATTCAAAATCCTCAAGTAAAAATATGAAAGAAAGACAGAAGCATGTGGCATAGATTGGCAAACAGAAATAGGAATCGAAAGTCCTATTAGGAAGCAATTTACTGTTCAGGACCGAGATTGTTCAGGTTTGACTGGGGAAAATAGAAGCAAAAAGGAATGAGCATGAGAGGCATTGAAGAGTCACAGTTTGGTGATTAAGGCAATGGAGAGGAGGGAAAGAGAGAGGACTCAAGTTTTCAAGCCCAAGAGACTGTCACATGGTCCAACTAGGGAGGGGCCCATCTGCTTGCTCTACACCCCCTTAAGTTTGGTCCTGGTCCACTAGAAGGTCTGAGGCACATGTTTCGTGACATGGAGGAGTTTTGTCTTAGTCTCACAAGGTAATCCGAACAGTCTCCTGAACTTGCTGCTGGTCAGTTCTGCAGCTGTTTGTGAGATGCCTGCCCCTTCCCAGCCCAGGACTGTAAGATCTAGATTTGCTTCAAACGCTGCAGCTGTCCACTCACTACTCAACCCACATCCAGGCCTGCTCTCCTTACAGAACGATTCCTCTGGATTCTTCCGGGGCCTTTGAACCAGCAAGGACTTCGGGCTTGGCTTTCTTTTTTCTTTATTTCTTTCTTTCTTTTTTTTTTTTTTTTTTTTTTTAAGGATGCGGCCTTGGATTGGGGCCTTGGTTTTGGACTCAGTTGTACTTAGCTTTATTCCACAGCTGTGGGCAAGCAGCACCTACCTCTACTCTCCCTGTGGCTTTCTCAGACATTTTTGTACCTGCCTTGTCCCCATAACTTGGAGAACAAGATCAGATAGACTTTTTGCATAGTACTAGGTTCAGTTCTCAAAAGTGTTTGGCAACAGTTAAAGGGGATCGTAGAAATGATAGGAGAAGGAAAGGAAAAAGCTGAAGATGAAAATTTTCAGTCTGGAGGATGGGAGGGAGGATGGCACGATGATGAGATAATCATCTTTGGGTACAGAAAGGGCTCTGCTGGAGAGAGGAAGCCTGGCTGCCCTCCCATCTGGCCAAGGGCAGACCAAGGGCTTAGTTACAGCATGGGGGATTTACGTAAGATAAAAGAATTTCTTGAACAAATGCGGAAATGGGTTTCAGAGGGGGTTTGTGTAATTGCCTTCACGGGAGATGGCTAAGAATAGCATAGCTCCTCCAGCAGCCGGAAGGCAAAGAGGTGTTCTGTGGACAAGTAGGAGGTGCACTTGGGTCATTTCTTTTGCCCCTTCCATAACTCCTACCTTCTTCTTTTTCTATAGGAATATACATTTCTGCACTCTGTTAGGCCCCTGTGGAAGAACTCTGAACCCTTCCCCAGAACAAGGGCTCTTGGCCAATTCCTGGTATTTTTAGAAAATCAGCCTGTAAAGAATTGCCCCCGTGGCTACCAGAGCACCGTAGTGGTGATCATTTCAAAAGCCATGGAGACAATTTCTGACTCAATGATATCCTAGGCAGACTCAAAAAGTGTTTCTTTAACTGAAGGGTTGCATGGCTGGATTTTAATTAGAATGGATTAACACAGTGTTCCCGTTTATAAAAACCAAAACTGAAAAGAAGGAAATGCAATGAGGAAAAAATCCTCTGGATCCTCCCCCACCCAAATGGAACCATTAAAAAGACAGGGAAAATTAAATAAAAATTTGTTATTTTTTGTATACCCTGGTAATGTCTGTATATAAAATCTCAAGAGTGTCACATAGCTGTTTAAGCTTATAGTGTGTATATACATACATGTATGTTTGTTCATGTGTGTACATAGTTTTGTACTATATACTCATATAAACACACAGATTTTTTTTTACAGTAGTATATGACAGTATATGTAGGTAACACTTTTTTCCTTTTTCCTCTCAACTGACTGATTTGGCAAAATCAAGAAGTTTGCATGGTAGTGCAATAAGATGACCTACATGATTTACCACTGCAAAATTTTGAAATGTGTAATTGGGTTTTCATTCCAAGCAGCAATGGGAAATCGTTGGTAAGCGTTCTTTCGTTCATCATGGCAACATCCTTTGATGTATACACCTGTAGAAAGGTGTTAAAGGGGGGAATAAGGACAAAAAGGCTACATGTGTTTTATCATTTATCAAAATTAAGGTCCTACCAATTTTTTTTTTACTAGAAAAAGAAGTACCATGCCTACATATCAATTTCAAACCCATCAATTACTGAGTCCTGTCAGAACAATTGTCTCCTCAATAGCTCTCATGTCTGTCCCTACTTCTCCATCCCATACCACCAGCCTGTCTTATCTCCCATGGATTACTGCAGTGGCCTCCTAACTGGTCCCCCAGGCTCCAGTCTTCTTAACCCTCTTCAAGTATTTCTCACACCATCACCATCCTACTCTTTATTAAGTAGAAACTTAACTGTGTCACATGTTTGATTTAAATTGGTCAGTGGTTCCCAGATGCCTACAAGATTAAGTCCAAGCTCAGTATCATGACCCTTTAAGATCTTTCTGTGTCTGACCTTTGCCAAACTCTCTTGCTTATCATTAACCCCTCCTCAGCCACTCTTCAAGCTCTAGCTCCAGCAAGCTCTGTCCACTCCCTCCCAGTGGGTTCTCTTTCTTTCCCTACCATACGTTTTTTGCTTTCGAGTAGCCTGGCCTCTCTCCCTGGAACTGTCTGCCATCTGCTTGCTTCCCTGGCTGTCTCTAACGGATGCTACAAAACTTAGGTCCAGCTTCATCTCTTCCAGGAAAGCTTCCCAGACAGGACCCCACACCCAGTTTAGTCTCTTACCTATGTTCCTACAACAAGTACAGGATTACCTACCATTGCCAGCAAAAAAAGGGCTCCAAAAATGAGGAGACAAAAGCTTTTTAAAAGAATTTGATATTCAGTATTTCCCTAGAAAAGCATCAAAGTGATTGTTGTGGGGAAAAAATGAGGACTTACTTGGACTTTCTTATATTTCTTTTAATGTTATTTTTTTAACTTTTTGATGCAATACACGTTTATATACAAAAGTGCACAAACCATTAATGTAAAAAGCATCCAGATCAAGACACCCAACATTACCAGAACTTCAAAAGCCCCACCTTGTGAACCCTTCCAGTTCCTAACCCCCAAGGGGTAACCACTCCCCTGACTTCTAACAGATTCGTTTTGTATATTTTTATATTTTATGTAAGTAGAATCATCAAGTATGTTCTCTCTTGTGTTTGGCTTCTTTCGTCCAACATTATGTTTGTGAGAAACACTCGTCTTGTTGCCTGTAGTTGCAGTTTGTTTGTTCTTGTTGTCGTAGATCAATATTCGATGATTTACCTTCTCTATTGTTGATGGGCATTTGGATACTTTGTATTTTGGGACTCTTATAGTGCTTCTATGAAATTCTTCCGCATCTTTTGGTGAACATAGATGTGCATTTCTGCTGGGTATACATTAGGTTAAGCAATATAAAATTGCCAATATTCAACCATTGTTTACCTACTAAGATGACAACTGAATACCTAGGAGTAGATTGCTGGGTCATTGGATACAAGTATATTCAGCTTTAGAAGATACTGTGAAATAGTTTTCCAAGGTGGCCATACAAATGTATCCTCCCTCCAGCAGTCTATGAGAGTTCTGCTTGTCTAAATGCTTTTTGATTTTAGCCATTCTAGTGGGGAGGGAGTAAATAGTTGAATCATGTTGTGGCTTAAATTTGCATTTCCTTCATGACTAGTGAAGTTAAGCACCTTTCCATCTATTTGTTGGCAATTTGGAATATCCTTTTTTTGTGGTTAGTTCAAGTCGTCTGCCCCATTTTCTATTGAGTTGTCTGCCTTATTCATTTTGTATTATTTTTATTTCACAGCTGAGGGCATTAGAATTTTTTCATTGCTTAGCTCTATAAATACTTTTATCCAGTTTTATTTCCAAAGAACTCTGTGTTCACCTCTATTTAATTATATATTACACTGCTGAAATTTATTTATATATCTACTGTTCCTTATGAGTAATTTTCAAATTGTTAAACAGCTGGAAACTATAACCTTATTCATCGTACTCCCAACCCTAGAATAATATCTATTAAGTGCTTCAATAAATATTTGTTCAGTTAACTGATATACACTTAACATTGTATACCTCCTAAATTTGTGTTAACTCTTTTGTACTTCTCTGTATAAAGTTTATTTCAGTAAGACAAATTGTGTGAATTATTCTGCCCATCTCCATTACCTTACAAAGGAACACCACTACTTACAAATGTACAAAGATGAGGATCAGAGAGTAGCAGAATTGTTTTCTAGTTAAGTAAGTGTCTATGAATAACAAGCAACAAAAACTTGCCTAATTGATAAGAAAAAAATCAAAATCTTTTTTATTATTATACTTCAAGTTCTGGAATACATGTGCAGAACTTGCAGCTTTGTTACATAGGTATACACATGCCGTGGTGGTTTGCTGCACCCATCAACCCGTCATCTACATTAGCTATTTCTCCTAATGCTATCCCTCCCCTAGCCCCCCACCCCCTGATAGGCCCTGGTGCACGACGCTCCCCTGCCTGTGCCCCTGTGTTCTCATCGTTCACCTCCCACCTATGAGTGAGAACATGTGGTGTTTGATTTTCTGTTCTTATGTTAGTTTGCTGAGAATGATGGTTTCCAGCTTCATCCATGTCCCTGCAAAGGACATGAATTCATCCTTTTTATGGCTGCATAGTATTCCATGGTGTATATGTGCCACATTTTCTTTATCCAGTCTATCACTGATGGACATTTGGGTTGGTTCCAAGTCTTTGCTATTGCGAGTAGTGCTGCAATAAACATACGTGTGCATGTGTCTTTATGGTAGAATGAGAAAAAATCAAAATCTTAATAGCCTAATGGGTGAAGGGCCTTGATATGTGGGTAATTTATATCAAGAGAGGTGAAAAGAAAAAAGCAAATTGGTAAAATTAAACAACCAGTCACACTTTATTTATTTACTTATTTACTTACTTCAGGTTCTCACTCTGTCACCCAGGATGGAGTGCAGTTGTGCAATCATGACTCACTGCAGTCTCAACCTCCCGGGCTCAAGTAATCCTCCCTCCTCAGCCTCTCCAGTAGCTGGGACTACAGGTGCACATTCTATGCCCTGCTAATTTTTATATTTTTTGGTAGAGATGGGGTTTCACCATGTTGCCCAGCCTGGTCTTGAACTGCTGGGATCAAGCAATCCACCTGCTTCAGCCTCTCAAAGTGCTGGGATTACAGGTGTGAGTCATTGCATTCAGCCTTATTTATTTAAGGAATGCAAAAATTACTAAAAATGAAATTAATAACACCTAAAGCTGATAAGGTTTTTCTAAATGTGGTACCTTTTTTTTTTTTTTTTTTTTTTTTTTTTTTTTTTTTTTGAGACGGAGTCTTTCTCTGTCCCCCAGGCTGGAGTGCAGTGGCACGATCTCGGCTCACCACAACCTCCACCTCCTGGGTTCACGCCATTCTCCTGCCTCAGCCTCCCGAGTAGCTGGGACTACAGGCGCCCGCCAACACGCCCGGCTAATTTTTTTTTTGTATTTTTAGTAGAGACGGGGTTTCACCGTGTTAGCCAGGATGGTCTCGATCTCCTGACCTCGTGATCCGCCCACCTCGGCCTCCCAAAGTGCTGGGATTACAGGCTTGAGCCACCGCGCCCGGCCTCATGTGGTACCTTCTTACACTGTTCTTCATTGTGCTTTTTATTACAGCTGATGGTTTACACATCTTCTTCCCACATTATATTGTAACTTTCTTATGAGCAGGACCTACTTCTGATCCAGTTCTATTGTAAAACCGGTAGGTACCCGCATGCATACAACCTTATTAGAATGCAATTTGTTAGTGCACTTCAAAAGCCACAACAGCATATACATGCCTTCTTTGATGAAGTAAATTCACTCTTAAGTATTTATTTTAAAGAAACAACCTATAGGAAAGAAAATAAATCTACATATTAAGATTTTCATCTCTATTATTTACAATAGTGATAAATGAAATCAATAATAAATTTCTAAATAGAAATAATTGAACAAATTATGTCACAGAAACTCTAAAGAATATCATTCTGCCATTAAAAATTAAAGATTTTGCCAGGTGTGGTGGCTCATGCCTGTAATCCCAGCACCTTGGGAGGCCGAGGTGGGTGGATCATTTGAGGTCAGGAGTTCCAGACCAGCCTGGCCAACATGGTGAAACCCCATCTCTACTAAAAATACAAAAATTAGCTGGGCGTGGTGGCATGCGCTGGTAATCCCAGCTACTCGGGAGGCTGAGGCAAGAGAATCGCTTGAACCCGGAAGGCGGAGGTTGCAGTGAGACGAGATTGCACCACTGTATCCAGCCTGGGCAACAGAGTGAGACTCCATCTCAAAAAAAAAAAAAAAAAAAAACATTTTGAAGCACCTATGGATGCAGGCCGATGCTATTAGATGAAAAAGATTCAAAATCATACTATCCTCAGAATAAAATTATGCCGTATAATTATACATGGGGCTATGGAAAAACACAAATACAAAAGAAATAGGTGGAAATTTCAAAGTAATAGGATGATGGAGCGTTTCTTTCTTAAATTTCATTATCGTTCATTCACTCATTTCCTCCCCTGCTCCTCTCCTGGACGCAGCCACCATCATTTCTTGCTGGGATGATGGCAACCACTTCCTAACTGGTCTTCATGCCTCTTCCCCTGTTCAGCCACAGTCTATTCTCAACACAGCCAGAGTCATCATGGAAATCACAGGTTGGATCTTGTCACTTTTCTGCTCAAAAGTCTCCAATGGCTTCCCATCTCATGCAGAGTGAAAAAAAGAGTTCTTGCAGCAGCCTATGTGACCATAGACAAGCTGAATGTTGTTTTCATCCTGACATCATCTCATTCTGCACTCTTCCTTGCTCGCTCTGCTCCAGCCACACTAGTTTCCTTGCTCTTCTACAAATGTCCTGGGATGCTCCTGTCTCTGCCAAGAAGGCTCTTCTCCAAGATAGGTTCTTTGCTCAAACATCGTCCTGATCATGCTATTTAAATTTGCAACACTCTGACATCCACATATTATATCCTCCTCTCTCCTCCATAACAAGTATTACCATCTACTATATCATGTTTCACTTATTTATTTTATTGTCTGTCTCCTAGACTATAAGCTCTATGGAAGCAAGACCTTCTATCTGTTTGGTTTACTGCAATATCCTCAGCAGCCCTTAAAGAGTGCCAAGCACATGGTAAATGATCAATATTTATTGCTGAAATGAAAGAACAAATTTACTAAATGTTTATTCAAGGGCCTATTATTTTTCAGACCCTGTTCTGAGTGCTAGAAATATAGTAGTGATGCTAGAAATACAGTAATAAACAAAAGAAAAACTTTTTTGTTTTGTTTTGTTTTAGAGACAGGGTCTCACTGTGTCATGCAGGCTGGAGTGCAGTGGCACAATCATACCTCACTACAGCTTCAACCTCCTGATCTCAAGCCATCCTCCAGCTTCAGCTTCCTGAGTAGCTAGGACTACAGGTATGCTCCACAATGCCAAGCTAATTTTTTTTTTTTTTTTTTAGAAACTGGGTCTCGCTATATTGCCCAGTCTGGTCTCAAACTCCTGGCCTCAAGCAATTCTCCCACCTCGGCCTCCCAAAGTGCTGGGATTACAGGTATGGGTCAACATGCCTAGCCCAGGAGAAAGTTTTAATATCACGGGACTTACAAGACAGTGAAGGAAGACAAACAATAGGAAAGAAGAGAGGGAAGGAGGGAGGGAGGAAGGAAGGAGAAAACTAGCAACAGTGGTAAGATCTATGAAGGTGTGAGCCAGGTGAGGTGATAGACTACATAGTTAAGGGGCCTAATTTCAATGAAGTTATGTGAAAGACATACAAAAAGCATTTCAGGCAAAGCAGCAAAGGCCCTGAGACTGAGAAGATAGGAGAAAGTTTAGCAAATTTACAGAAACAGAAAGACCACCAATGGAGCTAGAAAAGGGCTATGAAGAAGTGACAGCAGAAACAGAGAGCCAGGTCCTGTAGGCCCTTTAAGTCAGGGAAAGTTGTTTGGATGTTATTGTAAACACAATGAAAAAAAAAATCGCTAAAGGTTTCTTAAGCATAGGAATGACAAGGCTGTTATAATATTGTTCGTGAAGTTTTGGGCTAAAGTCACCAGAGTCCTGGATTACTCAAATTGCAATATGACAACTAGCACTCTGCCTCATGTGTTGTAGGCAGACATTAAATGACAGTTGATTTTTTTCCTTATTCTAAATATCACTTAGTACATATCACCAACTGACCTAGGTGAGGGAATACCTTTATTATTAGCGCCTTTTGTAGTTTTAATATGCTGCATGTTTTAAAATGGTTTTTATTCAGTGCTTATAATAAAATTGAGATACTGAACTTTCTGTTCCTAAAGAACCATTTATCCTTAAAAAGGTTTTTGATTGATTTCTTCCCTACAAGCTATGTGCATTAACTCAAACTCAATCTGTACCAGAGACTCTATGTGTGTGCAAATGAGAGTTGAAGTGTGAATCTCCAAGGAGCGAGCTTAGCCCTTGTTGATAGGTAAAAATTTCCTCCACAGCATTTGTGACAAATCCACTCTAGCATTCTCCTACATGTACTCCTAGGCAACTTTGGAAGGTACACAGAGATAGGTTCCTTCAATCTCAGATGAATTCTCCGAAGGCTAAGTTCTATGTCTTTAGGAGACATGAAAAATACCAAATGTTCGTGTGTGTTTATTTTATTAAATTAACTAAGAAAAAATAGGATGGGTTTCTGTGAAAAATAAAACCTCCTAATATTCAACAGTTTAAAGGAAACTTTAGACTCTTTAGTTACAGACATTACCGGGGAAAGGCAATAATTCCATATAGAACTGTATCTATAGCAGCATTTCTTTCCAAATAAATTTTTATTAAATATCCCCATTAAAAAAATTAAATGTAGACTTCCAGTTGAATGTAGGAGACTCGGATGTAGATCTGCTCACCCTCTCACTTCAAAAAGCTAAAAATATATTTTTTAAAAGGTATAAACCTACATAGACAAAAATATTGGACCCCCTGCTAGAAGCAAACTGAAATACTCTATAGAATACCAGAAGGCCTGAGGATTTGGAAGCTCTAGGTAACAGCAAATGTCAGAATGCATGATAAGGCTACAAGTGCTGGCAAGGATGTTGAGAAAAGGGAACCCTTACACACCCTTGGTGGGAATGTAAATTAGTACAGCCATTATGGAAAACAGTATGGAAATTCCTTAAAAAATTAAAACTACAACTACCATATGATTCAGCAATCCCACTACTGAGTATATACCCAAAGGAAATGAGATGAGTATGTTGAAGAGATATCTGCACTCCCATGTTTATTGCAGTACTGTCCACAATAGCCAAGAGGTAGAATCAACCTAAGCGTCCATCAAGGGAGGAATAATGTGGTATATATACACAAGGGAAAATTATTCAGCCATAAAAAATAATGAAATTCTGGGCCGGGCGCGGTGGCTCACGCCTGTAATCCCAGCACTTTGGGAGGCCGAGGCGGGCGGATCACGAGGTCAGGAGATCGAGACCATCCTTGCTAACACAGTGAAACCCCGTCTCTACTAAAAATACAAAAAATCAGCCGGGCGTGGTGGCGGGCGCCTGTAGTTCCAGCTACTCGGGAGGCTGAGGCAGGAGAATGGCATGAACCCAGGAGGCAGAGCTTGCAGTGAGCCGAGATCGCGCCACTGCACCCCAGCCTGGGCGACACAGCGAGACTCCATCTCAAATAATATAATAATAATAATAATGAAATTCTGTTACGTGTGACAACATGGATGAACCTGGAGCACATTAAGTGAAATAAGCCAGAAAACAAAAAGATAAATACTGCATGATGTCACTCCCGTGAAATCTCAAAAGCTGTTCACATAGACGTAGAGAGTAGAATGGTGGCCGCCAGAGACTGCGGGGTGGGGAAGATAGGGAGAGGTTGTTCAAAGGATACATAATTACAGTTAGATGGAAGGAATTAATTCAAAAGATCTATTGTACAACAAGGTGCCTGTAGTTAATGATGATTTATTATGTTCTTGAAAAATGCAAAGAGAGTGAATGTTAAGTGCTCTCCCCACAAAAAATAACTGCATGAGGTAATGCAATTGTTAACTAGTGAGATTTAACCATTCCATAATGTGTATATATACTTCAAAACATCGTGTTGTACGTGATACACACAGTGTTGTCAAATCTTAAAAAAATTTTAAAAAAGAATGCATCATAGGGTCAAAACCAAGGTGATTGCTTAAAAGTCTCTCAACTACCCATAGGCAGGGCCACAAAGATTTTGTTCTCTGGAGAAAGTAACCTGCAAACTTTTTGGTTTCAGGGACTGAACAGACAGGGTGAGGGTAATCATGGGGCTGATCACAGGTAGATTTCAGGGAGGTCTGCCAACTGAACTGAGGGGATGCGCCAGCCTGGACATCCAGGACTTAAGAGTTACCATAGTTAATGTTTGCCTAAGAAAGCACTCAGACCAAACTGGATTCAAATGCATGCTGCCAGTTGCTAGCTAAATGATCATGAATGAAGTCATTAACCTCTCCAAGCCTCAGGTCTCTTACCTGTAAAGTAGAGATAATAATATGTATCCAAGTTGTGATAATTAAATTAGATAATATAAATAAGGTATTTAGTACATGTTTGGCACATTAAACATAATAAATAGTAACAAGCATTATCAGTAAAGAGCAGTATCTAGAATCCTTTCTGAAGGACTTGAAACTACCAGTAAGTATAAAGTATTGTAAACTGACCCCTTTATTTATATTATTTTCTAACAGATTACCATAGAAGTATAACCTGAAGTCTTCAGTAAGTCACAGGTTACAATCATGTTAACATTGTTCTATATCCCAGGAGAACATTCGAGAATGGGCTCTGAAGTTAGACAAAATTGACTGTTTCTGGCTCTTGCAATTACTAATGTGATCTTGACAAGTCACGTGTTTCTCACCTGTGAAGCTGGAATAGCAACAACTATGTGCAAGATTGTTGTGAGGGTTGGCCACAAAGCAGGCATGCCCCAGCGGAGTGCCTAGGACATAGTGGGTATCAACAAACAGAAGCCATTTTCACTACGATTATTATTAGGCCAAAAAAAAAAAATACAAATGCCAATTGAAAATCTGGTCAACTTTGGAATAAATATGCTTTGGGCTATGTTTGACATTCATCAAATGTCACTGGGGTGGGAGGGCTGTCAGACTGTTATCCAAGTACTGGGATTCCACTGAGTTCTAAATCAATTTGGAAGTTAACACAGTGTACTCCTAAATGGTAAACTATACTTCTTTTTTTGTCTAGGACATTTGCAGACATTTCAGCCAAACTGGCAGGGAAAATGATACTCAATATTTTAGGTAGCTTTTTACACTGGGATTTTAACTTATTCAGTTTTTCTTTCTCTGTAAAGTGGAGTCTCTGGCCAGAATTAATTAGAACAGCACTTTTGTGGCTTGTACATGGACACTCATCTTCATTTCTTGGACTCTGAGCCTCAATTTCTCATTCAAGTGGAGAAAGCATATAACAAGAATATGGTGAGTAGTATTTTTCATCTCATAATCAATGGAGAAGTAAAAACTATTGTATATAAATTCTCTGAAAATACTGGAAAATATTGCACTTTGAACAGTATTTTGTAGGATATTTTAGTTACTTTCTCAATGGTATATATTTTAAAAGCTTAGAACATATTATAAATTCATGGCTTTGCCACAGATTCTTATGTTCAGTTACCTTTCTAATTGAACCAATTAACAAAACAAAATACACATTCAAATGAAACATGTATCTAAACCATTTAGGAATAATTAAAATTATGGATCAGGTTTTCTTTCACTGATCACAAATCATGGTAATGCTTTTGTGGTGCTCATTTCCGGGCTCACTTTGGTGTGTTTATTAAAGCACAGTATTGTCAGATCACAGGGAGTATCTCATTTTCATTTTCATATCTCCAATTCTAACGGGGATTAAATTATCCAATTAAGCCGTTAATTAAAAAGACTCCTACAGAATAAACTGCAGGCTACCAATGGCATTTTCAATTTTCGTTGTGCTGTGCTCAAAAGCAATTTTCTAAATTCAAAAGAACCCAAAGTTACTGCCCCATACGTCACTTTATAAGGTGTAGCTGGGAATGCTCCCTGAGAACTAAACCCATTTGCTATTCATTCTGGGCACACAGCTAGACTACATGTCCCAGCCTCCCCTGCAGTTAGATTTGGCCAATGGAATATGAACAGAAGTAATGTAGACAACTTCAAGGACAATTGCAAATCTTCCACTCAATATCTTCCATGGCCTTTTTCCCTCCACTGGCTTCTTATAGATGAGCATACACTCAATCATGTGTTGAAAATGGCAGAACCATAATACGGAAGGAGGCTGGGGTCCCTGAGTGACTGGTTAGAGGAGAGAAACTCACTGATAATTAATACCCATTATGTATGTAATGAAAACAAGAAATAAATTGGGTTCAGCCATTGAGATTATCTTGTTTCTACAGCTAGTGTGATCTTAATTTAAAAAAGCAAGTGAACTTGAGGCACATGCAAATATGTTAAACCTAATTGGAAACAGCCTCTTGCAAATTTTGATCAGGTCCACTTAGATGCATATCTAACACTGTCACTTATATGCATCTTCCCTTGTGCCACTTCCCTATACACAAAAATCCTTTCATGGATCAGCTCAGAAACTAGAATAAACTCTCCAAGAAGGGCACAAACAGGCCATACTCAGCTACTTATTACCCACAATCTCTGTGTCATCTGATGTCCATTTCCTGTACATGATGATGATATGACCTACTACGCAGAAGGGCTGACCGAGGATCCTACAAACCAGTACTTTTCTAGATCTTTTTTTTTTGTTTTTTTTTGTTTTTTTTTTGAGACGGAGTCTTGCTCTGTCCCCCAGGCTGGAGTGCAGTGGCGCGATCTTGGCTCACTGCAAGCTCTGCCTCCCGGGTTCACACCATTCTCCTGCCTCAGCCTCCCGAGTAGCTGGGACTACAGGCGCCTGCCACCACACCCGGCTAATTTTTTGTATTTTTAGTAGAGACGGGGTTTCACCGTGTTAGCCAGGATGGTCTCGATCTCCTGACCTCGTGATCTTCCCACCTTGGCCTCCCAAAGTGCTGGGATTACAGGCGTGAGCGACTGCGCCCAGCCTTTTCCAGATCTGAGAACATATCAGTGCCAGAAAGGTGTTTAATCAATCAACATGGGACTCAATTTGCACTGTCAGCATAACACTAAAGGACACCACAGAGAAATCAGTGTAAATTCTATTGTATGCCTCTGGATTTGTCTGAACTCGGGGAGGTAGTCAGGCATGCAGAGTCCCATACCACTCAGTCATTGTCTAAGGGTCACCAGGCACTTCCAGTTCTCTGAAAGTGCATTGGGCAAAGAGGCTCCAGTAGCATGAAGGCAGCCATCCTAGAGAGCCACAGCCAATTAGAAACAAAAGCAGACCGAAGATGAGATAAGGCCACCCAGTAAAAAGGAATTTGCTGGGATCTGCGCAGAGGAAACACCAATAGTATCCACCAGACAAAAGTTGAATAATTCTTTCTCTGTGTTCCAAACCACAACGTGATTTACGTATATATCATAATCACTCAGTAGGGCAATTGAAACAGTTTATATATTCATCTCCCATGTTAGACCAGACTGTTCACTGAAGCCCAGACACTGTATATTATCCACCTAAACATAGCTAGTTTGGTGATTGATTGATTTAAATATAATGGGTGCTCAGTTACTGTGTGCTGAATGAATAACTATAAATTGACTGGATTGTTAAAGAATGATGATAACACAGAGATTCTTTGATTTGATAGTAACAACTGTGATGTTCACTGTCACTTTTGTGAGATCAGCCCTATCCCCTATCATCGCTGATAATTTCCTCAGAGGCATCTCTTTCTCTATAGAAATACTATTACAAAGGCAATAAACCATATCTGCTGACTTACATTCTGGAAGAAAATATAATGACAACCTCGTAAATACCTTCTTGTCTATGGAGAAAGTTACTGCATTCAAATCTCACTTTTCTAAGCCAAGAAAGCTAGTATAGTACAGTTATTGTACATTATTTTTTGGCAAATGTTGTATAAAACAGGACGACAGAATATGTTAACAGATCTAATAGATTTTAATATTTTTAAAAAAAGACACAGCCTTCAACCAACTTTTTATTGTCCTTAAAATGATTGATTGTTCACATCGTTTCATGAGTAGGAGAAGAAAATACAACCAGTCTCACAATAACCATTTAGATATAAAATGCATAATCCAAGAATATCTTTCTTCAAGCCAGTAGGACACTGTCACTGGTGATGAGAACGTTGTTATATGAAGCAATCGTATATTCTTCCATAATTTAATATGCAACTGAGGCATTATGTTAAATGTATCAAGGAAGAAGCCTATCAAATGCTAAGTGATTATAGAAATACTGATCGAATAAATGTATTTAGAAATGGGATAATCTAAGGGATAGAGTTTAATCCACAGGTCAGTAGACCAAAGCCCAAAGACTACCTTTCCTTCCTGTGGGATACGTGACAAGAGATTTCAGGCTTCTCCACTTCTCTGGCACAAGCATAATCTGTCTGGCAAGCCATAGTTCCTAGCTGCTTCTTAGTGATGCTCCAGGGCTAAATAAGATAAAATTTACGTGCTATGCTTTAAGCTCCATTGAGGCAAGGCACTAAATAAACTTCAGGATAATTTATGAATCCTGTGTTTGCATTAGTGATGTCCAAGTCCATCTCATAAAATGAATAAATGAAAACAGGAGGCCAATGCTGAGCATTGCCAATGCTGGCAATGGTGATGAGCCCAAATAAAACCACTTTATATCTAGAAAATTTTTTTACTAATCCAGGAGATTTTCACAAACAAAAAACCTAACTAACTCCTTCCGATGCCCAGACAATAGTTCACGGGCAGAACATCTGGTGTGTGAATCAGAGAACTGTATTATAGCAGCCCTAGTCTGAGATCCAATATCTAATATCCTTTTAATTTACCATAATTATTTTTGTAAAACTTTATGGCTCTACTCCGGTGAATGTGCTTAGCAAGGAATGCCAAAATCCTGTCTTCTCTTCAGAGCCACATCCATAGGCCAGCTTCTCCCTACTTTTTTCTTTCCCTTCCAGTTGCATTTTACCTTTCTCTTTCTACCACTTAATCACTGTTTATCTTATCTTAGCAATCTGTATCCAAGAGAAAGGACAGTGAGAATGTAATTGGAAGAGTTAAACATAAGCATATATTTGGAAATTCAGTCCTTCTCATTGTTCTAGCTAGTAGTGATAATTTGGTATTGCTGCTTTTGGTTTGTTGTTTTGTTTTGCTTTGTTTTAGTAATGGACATCCTACCTACAATTTTCGGTGTAAGAGTTACAGCAAGTAAAGTTAATCAGGATAAGGTAAGCTTCTCGTCTAGAAACTGTGAGGGCCCCAACAACTAATCACCAATGAGTTTTGCTAAACCAACAAGTGACTTAATTTATCTTTCCAAAGCCATAATTCTATGCTTTTATCAAACACTTTCTCTGACCTGCAGGAATGTGTTTATCTGGAGTTTATAAAGGAAATCTAGAAGGGAAACACTATTCATATAAGCATGACAAACCTCAGCTGATTTTAAACACCAAAGTGCAGGAATAAAACAGAGTATCTTGTATGTCTAAACCAAGTCAGAATGCTTCCTCCAGAGAAAAGACACACACATTTCCAACCTAATACTGCTTGTTTGTTTTTAGAAATACAAACTAAGGTCACATTAAGCCAGGTTAAGAGGAGGAAAAGGTAGCTGCCCTTCACAAGTTTATCCATTCAGAGAGGAAGAAGTCAAGGGGAAAATCGCTCTCCTCTGACTGACTAATGCAGTATAATTGTTTCCTCATGATGGTGCCCCTCCATTTTTCTCCCGTCAAACGTTCCCATGGCTACAAAAGGATATGGCACACACACACACACACACACACATATATATATTTTAAAAGAATCACAAATCACAGGGACACACAATGGCTTCCTGTGGTTAATCTGAATTTGTCATTTTGCTTTTGAGATTTTCCTATTGGCCCACTTAACCCAGCACCTCATGTATAATGAATAATGTAAAGGGAGTATGGGGATGCCTATTTTAAGAAACCAAAAATGCCAGGTAACAACTTTAAAGCCATTACAATTTTATCCTACACACACACACACTCACTCACTAATAAGAAAAGAGTTCACTTAGAAGGATAGTGCTCTAAGGATAAAACACATAGTACTGCTCTTTCTCACAACTCTTTAGATGACTTGAAGAGTAAAAATTATGTTTATTTGGACTATGCAGGGAATTTTAAATTGAATCAATAAATTCTAGAATGTCATCAATCAATAATTTTTTCAAAAAAAATTTTTTTAAAGAGAGGTAACATTAAGCTGAAACAGAAGGGTACATTTCTCCCTCCTCAATGTGATGTTTGTTCCTTTGCACTAAAGGGAAATGAAAATCGTATGTTCCTAATGGGGAATCAGAAAATTGTTTTCTCAATGTCTGCTCATTTCAAAACCAGTACAATGCGCACATATGAAGGTAATGAAACAAACAAGAATTAGGCTTAAAAAAAGTGTCTAGCAGACAGACAGACAATCACTGCAGTTCATACAAACTGGACAAAATGTTGGAGATTTCATCTCCTACTTTCCCTGCTGTTATGTAACTAGGAGGTTTTGCTTCTTCTGGGACCTAAAGATATGTCCTCATTCCCTTTTTTCTATTGAATAAACTCAAATCCGTTACCTAGTAGCCTTTCTGCAAGCTTTGTTCATGCTGACTTGAACAGGGCAATCTGCTACATCAGATGCAAGCTGTGAGACACATTTTCATTCCAACAGACTCCAAAGCTGAAGGCAAGAACTTCATCAAAAATTGTAAAATGGAGATCAAACATATTTCTAATTTAACTACCTTAGAGTTGAGGAATGCTGTGTAATTACTCTCCATAAAAACTTGCACTGCATTCCACAGAGCAGCAAGCCCTCCCAGGTATTCATGCACATGTCTTCATCATTGAGAGGCTACAAGTTTAATAGATTGAACTTTTAAAGGATACATCAATTTAGGCTTCCCACAAAGCTATAGATTGAAATGCTATGAACCACATAACTGTGGCTAACACACTAAAATGGACAATAGCAACAATTTAGCAGATAACATTTTAACAAAAGTAGCCTAGGGATTTATTTTTGTTGGTTTGATTTTCTAAAGAAACATACTTAGTTCATTCTTGTATTCCATTTTATAAGCCCTACAACTTTGAACAGATACTGTCTAGATCCAAGCAGGTCACCTACCCAAATAATGCAAATGCACTAAAAATGAAAGTCTCCAGGCCTAAAGCAATGGGCGATGAAGGCTCAGTGCAGCCTCTGCTGGCACTGTGCAACTGTCTCAGGATGCCATAAACCAGCGTCCCAGCTACCACAGTCGGCAGGAGTCCATGCCTCTGTTCATCGTGGAATTGGGTGGACAGTTAAAAGCTTTCTGGAATTCTTCAAAGTTACTAATTGCACCATTGACCCTGAAAAAAGATACGTCAAAGCATATGTCATATAATTCTTGCACATCAACAGGTTCTGTATAAAACTGTAGCAGAATATTGCTAGAAAGAATGTTGGCATTCTTTTAATCTGTTTACAGGGAGACAACTAAAGCCCAAAATGATTAAGTAAATTTCCAGAAAAAATTAACAGACTAGAACCAGCATCTCCTGAATGCCAGGCAAATGCCCCTATTACTCTTCCAACAGTCTTCAAATTCTTTTAAAACTGTATCATCACCAATATTAGTTTTTCTAACTTTCTAAAAACTTTATGGAAAGTATAACTGACATAAAGTATACAAAATATTCAATGTAGAACTTGCCAGTTTTGTGTGTATATGCCCATATTACTATCTGCCAGATCAAGACATTCCAGCACCCAGAAGCCTCCTGCCTGTTCCAGACCAACACCATCTCCAAAGATAACTACTACTCTGACTTCTATTGCCATAGCTTTGCCTGATTTTGAACTTCATGTGAATGGAATCCACGGTATGTACTGTTTGGTCTTTGACTTCTTTCACTGAATATAATGTCTGTAAGAGTCATCCATGTTGTTGCATTTCCAGCTATTTTTAAAGAATTCATTCAATCTACAAAACATTTTCTCTGAATTAGTGTTAGGTATGGAAGCTCATAGCTGCCCAGAATTTGATTAATGCAATGATCAATTAATGAATGGTATCTAGTTATTACTGATGAGTAATTCTTCCCTGGAGTTAGCTCCAATATATCACATTCTTATAGGCTTCCAACTACAGTAAAGACTGGAGTCCTACTCAGCACTTAGACTGTAGCTGCCTTTTGGAAGTGGTATTGCCACTGGGTGATTTCTGCTGCACTCCAAATCTATAGTTACTGCAGACCTCAGTAACAAGCCAGCACACACATACACAAAATCTTCCCCCCTTCTATTTCTTACTCAACTCCATGTTCAAAGGGTTGACTAGAGACTCAGCATTCTCAGTCCCTGACTATTTCTTCCCTAATGACTTTGTTACCTACGGGTATTTGAATAAATGTGATGGACTGTATCCAAAAACTCCTCATAACCTCTTGTGTTTTAGCTGAATATATGGGTAGGGATGCATATTTCATAGTGTGATTCACCCTAGGCAAGTGTTAAAGATGGAATATCGCTGATAATTAGTAAGCATACACTGTAAAATTCAACATTACAGGCAACTAGTTAAAGGAAATAACTTTCTAAAAACTTATCTGTTGAGTAATTAATCTACTGTGTGATTTCATCTGCACCATTTGTCAGTGGGAACACATTTTAGTACATTGGAGACCGTCAGCCTTCATGACTGTTTAGCCCAGTGGGGGAGAAATTTCCAACACAGTGATTAGATTTTTATGCTAGTGGGTAATTTATAGTCAATTTCTGAAGCATTTCTAAGGCAAGATCTTAGGAATAAGATTTTAAAATATAGAAGAAATTTTAGATGGCTTTCTTGCAATATGCTAATGGATCCGTTTAAACATTAAAGATATCCAGATATAATGTCCTAAACAAAGAATGAATACATAAAAATTATTATGGTTTTTGGATTTCTCATCATACTTTTCTTTCCCATACTATAGAAAATTTCTGTCAACCTATAGGACCGAGTACAGGGTGAGTAGTATTAACTTTAATTTTATTTGTACTTAATGTTTTATACATTCTGACAAATAAGACTGTAATTCATAATCCTTTTCCCTTTTTGTTTCAAAATATGATCCAACTGTTTCAAAATATGATCCAACCTGAAAGCCAAAATGTAGACTCTCTAACTCTAGATATAAATTATAATTGCTAAATAATACCACGTATCCTCCTTTGTGTTCAAAGCTATTTAGAAAGTGGCCATTCAGTCATGTTTGCTGGTTGACTGTGTGAAAGAACAAGAGGTATTAAAGGGGATATTCTTTAAAACAAAATAAACCAGAGCTCTAGGTGTTTTAAGGCAGAATACATCAAATCTCATCCTTTCCTAAGACAGTAAAGGCTATTTTTTTGGATCAAAATAATGCAGTTTACTGAGACTCTTTCAAAAACTAGAAGACAATGGGATGTAATACTAAAGCTATGATTTGGATTCCAAATTACCTCTGGAGTCTTGTGTAGTCTCATTGGCACTTGATGTAGCACTAGACTAGAGATATGTACAAGTACCCATCAGTAGAAATTCAGGTGAGAGAGTGCTGACTAAACCAGCTTACTACTAATGAAAGAAGATATTTAGTTTCTGTGTGGCCAGATATTTTTTGGCTGCAAAATGGAAATCACACAGTTCACAATGTGGGATTTTTTTCAGATCACCTATCTGGTAGAGCCCTTGGATGGCTGGGTAGGGGAGGAAGCGGGGAGATGCACAGTTAAAAACTGCCATCACCCATTTGCCCATTTACCTAAACTGAGGGGGACTGTGAGCACCAATTTGGACTTGTTCTCGGGCAGCTTCTGGTCTGTAGGAATTGCACCTCACCTAGAAGAGAAAAGCATCCCAACAAATGAGCTTTCATTCCAATTATGTATTTTCTACTGTTTTAACTGCTCCAAATTATACTGAGGAATAATTTTAGAATCAATGGATGACAAACAGTTTTAGTAGATCAAATAAAACCATCATCGGTAATAACATCTATTATTCTGATCCCCAGAGTAGAAGGTTTTATCAATGTGAATAATTTCACAATTTGAGTAAGTGAGAAAGGTTTCCAGACAAGTGCTTTAAATCAAGAGAATCGTATATGTGCCCAGGAATCGACCAGTGTATTCATTCAATGAATTTAATGTTTGAAATAGTCCTTCTCAAATTTAACCATACTCACTCAAATCAATACAATGAATCAGCCACCCATTATTGAGGATGGTGACGAGAAGTTAGTAGTCTGCCCCTGAGTGCCTTGCTCACTTCACCCTAATCTGGGCCTAGGATTGAAGTACACTTCTCCATCTCCTTTGAAGTTGGGCATGGCGATATGGCTTGTTCTGGCCAATGAAGTGTGAGCAGAAGCAGAGGTAATATACGTTGCTTCCTGGCAGAAGCTTTAAAACCTGACAGAAGTTTTAAGAGCCTTAAGAACAATTTAAGATGCTACACTAACGGCCAGTACACATACCCTCATATGTCTTTTCTACTCCTGTGGCATCCACAGAAGCATATGCAAAGATATAGACTCTAAAACCCAAGTTGTTTGTTTGTTTGTTTGTTTGTTTTGACATAGAGTCTCGCTCTGTCACCCAGGCTGGAGTGCAATGGTGCAATCTTGGCTCACTGCAACCTCCACCTCCTGGGTTTAAGCGATTCTCCTGCCTCAGCCTCCCAAGTAGCTGCGATTACAGGTGCACACCACCACGCCCAGCTAATTTTTGTGTTTTCTTAATTATACTTTAAATTCTGGGGTACATGTGCAGAATGTGGAAGCCTGTTACATAGGTATACATGTGCCATGATGGTTTACTTGACCCATCAACCCGTCATCTACATTAGGCATTTCTCCTAAGGCTATCCCTCCCCTAGTCCCCCACCCCCTGACAGGCCCTGGTGTGTGATGTTCCCCTCCCTGTGTCCATGTGTTCTCATTGTTCAACTCCCATTTATGAGTGAGAAAATGTGGTGTTTGGTTTTCTGTTCCTGTGTTAGGTTGCTGAGAATGATGACTTCCAGCTTCATCCATGTCCCTGCAAAGAACATGACCTCATTCTTTTTTATGGCTGCATAGTATTCCATGGTGTGTATGTGCCACATTTTCTTTATCCAGTCTATCATTGACGGGCATTTGGGTTGGTTCCCAGTCTTTGCTATTGTGAACAGTGCTGCAATAAACATATGTATGCATGGCGTCTTTATAGTAGAATGATTTAAAATTCTTTCGGTATATACCCAGTAATGGGATTGCTGGGTCAAATGGTATTTCTAGTTCTAGATCCTTGAGGAATCACCACATTGTCTTCCACAATGGTTGAACTAGTTTACACTCCCACCAGCAATGTAAAAGCGTTCCTATTTCTCCACATTCTCTCCAGCATCTGTTGTTTCCTGACTTTTTAATGATAGCCATTCTAACTGGCATGAGATGGTATCTCATAGTGGTTTTGATTGGCATTTCTCTAATGACCAATGATAATGAGCATTTTTCATGTTTGTTGGCTGCATAAATGTCTTCTTTTAAGAAGTGTCTATTCATATCCTTCACTCACTTTTTGATGGGGTTGTTTTTTTCTTGTAAATTTGTGTAAGTCCTTTGTAGATTCTGGATATTAGCCCTTTGTCAGATGGGTAGATTGCAAAAAGTTTCTCCCATCCTCTAGGTTGCCTGTTCACTCTGATGATAGTTTCTTTTGCTGTGCAGAAGCTCTTTAGCTTAATTAGATTCCATTTGTCAATTTTGGCTTTTGTTGCCATTGATGTTGGTGTTTTAGACATAAACTCCTTGCCCATGCCTATGTCCTGAATGGTATTGCCCAGGTTTTCTTCTAGGATTTTTATGGTCCTAGGTCTTACATTTAAGTCTTTGATCCATCTTTTGTTGATTTTTTGTTTAAGGTGTAAGGAAGGGGTCCAGTTTCAGTTTTCTGCATATGGCGAGCCAGTTTTCCCAACACCATTTATGGAATCTTTTCCCCATTTCTTGTTTTTGTCAGGTTTGACAAAGATCAGATGGTGATAGATGTGTGGTGTTATTTCTGAGGGCTCTGTTCTGTTCCATTGGTCTATATATCTGTTTTGGTACCAGTACCATGCTGTTTTGGTTACTGTAGCCTTGTAGTAAAGTTTAAAGTCAGGTAGCGTGATGCCTCCAGCTTTGTTCTTCTTGCCCAGGATTGTCTTGGCTATATGGGCTCCTTTTTGGTTCCATATGAAGTTTAAAGTAGTTTTTTCCAATTCTGTGAAGAAAGTCATTGGTAGCTTGAAGGGGATGGCATTGAATCTATAAATTACCTTGGGCAGTATGGCCATTTTCACGATATTGATTCTTCCTATCCATGAGCATGGAATGTTCTTCCATTTGTTTGTGCCCCCTTTTATTTTGTTGAGCAGTGGTTTGTAGTTCTCCTTGAAGAGGTCCTTCACATCCCTTGTAAGTTGGATTCCTAGGTATTGTATTCTCTGAGTGGCAATTATGAATGGGAGTGCACTCGTGATTTGGCTCTCTGTTTGTCTGTTATTGGTGTATAGGAATGCTTGTGATTTTTGCACATTGATTTTGTATCCTGAGACTTTGCTGAAGTTGCTTAGCAGCTTAAGGAGATTTTGGGCTGAGACAATGGGGTTTTCTTAATATACAATCATGTCATCTGCAAACAAACAGAGACAACTTGACTTCCTCTCTTCCTATTTGAATACACTTTATTTCTTTCTCTTGCCTGATTGCCCTGGCCAGAACTTCTAACACTATGTTGAACAGGAGTGATGAGAGAGGGCATCCTTGTCTTGTGCTGGTTTTCAGAGGGAATGCTTCCAGTTTTTGCACATTCAGTATGATTGATGTTGGCTGTGGGTTTGTCATAAATAGCTATTATTTTGAGATATGTTCCATGGATACCTAGTTTATTGAGAGTTTTTAGCATCAAGGGGTGTTGAATTTTGTCGAATGCCTTTTCTGCATCTATTGAGATAATCGTGTGGTTTTTGTCATTGGTTCTGTGTATGTGATGGATTATGTTTCCTGATTTGCATACGTTGAACCAGCCTTGCATCCCAGGTATGAAGCCAACTTGATTGTGGTGGATAAGCTTTTTGATGTGCTGCTGCATTTGGTTTGCCAATATCTTATTGAGGATTTTTGCATCAATGTTTATCAGGGATATTGGTCTAAAATTCTCTTTTTTTGCTGTGTCTGGTATCAAGATGATGCTGGCCTCATAAAATAAGTTAGGAAGGATTCCCTCTCTTTTTTTTTTTTTTTTGAGCTTAAATACTGATTTTATATTGTTTTCTTTGCTCTAATGACGTGACATAGACCAAATGAAATTACTTTTCACACTGGCTGTTTGGAATCAATAGATCATAATTTAATATTTAGTTTTGAAAGCATTTTTTTATTATTTTTTATTATTATACTTTAAGTTTTAGGGTACATGTGCACAATGTGCAGGTTTGTTACATATGTATCCATGTGCCATGTTGGTGTGCTGCACCCATTAACTCATCATTTGGCATTAGGTATATCTCCTAATGCTGTCCCTCCCCCCTCCCCCCACCCCACAACAGTCCCTGGAGTGTGATGTTCCCCTTCCTGTGTCCATGTGTTCTCATTGTTCAATTGATTCCCTCTCTTTCTATTGTTTGGAATAGCGTCAGAAGGAATGGTACCAGCTCCTCTTTGTACCTCTGGTAGAATTCGGCTGTGAATCTGTCTGGTCCTCAACTTTTTTTTGGTTAGTAGGCTATTAATTGCTGCCTCTATTTCAGAACTTGTTACTGGTCTATTCAGGGATTCAACTTCTACCTGGTTTAGTCTTGGGAGGGTGTATGTGTCCAGGAATGTATCCATTTCTAGATTTTCTAGTTTATTTGCATAGAGGTGTTTATAGTATTCTCTGATGGTAGTTTGAATTTCTGTGGGATCAGTGGTGATGTCCCCTTTATCATTTTTTATTGCATCTATTTGATTCTTCCCTCTTTTATTCTTTATTAGTCTGGCTAATGGTCTATTTTGTTGATCTTTTTGAAAAGCCAGCTCCTGGATCCATTGATTTTTTCAAGGGTTTTTCATGTCTCTATCTCCTTCAGTTCTGCTCTGATCTTAGTTATTTCTTGTTTTCTGCTGGCTTTTGAATTTGTTTGCTCTTGCTTCTCTCGTACTTTTAATTGTGATGTTTGTTAGGGTGTCAATTTTAGATCTTTCCTGTCTTCTCTTGTGGGCATTTAGTGCTATAAATTTCCCTCTACACACTGCTTTAAATGTGTCCCAGAGATTCTGGTACATTGTGTCTTTGTTCTCATTAGTTTCAAAGAACATCTTTATTATTTCTGCCTTCATTTTGTTATTTACCTAATAGTCATTCAGGTGCAGGTTGTTCAGTTTCCATGTAGTTGCGGAGTTTTGAGTGAGTTTCTTAATCCTGAGTTCTAATTTGTTTGCACTGTGGTCTGAGAGACTGTTTGTTATGATTTTCATTCTTTTGCATTTGCTGAGAAGTGTTTTACTTCCAACTTGGTCAATTTTGGAATAAGTGTGATATGGTGCTGAGAAGAATGTATATTCTGTTGATTTGGGATGGAGAGTTCTGTAGATGCCTATTAGGTCCACTTGGTCCAGAGCTGAGTTCAAGTCCTGTTTATCCTTGTTAATTTTGTCTCGATCTGTCTAGTGTTGACAGTGGGGTGTTAAAGTCTCCCACTGTTACTGTGTGGGAATCTAAGTTTCTTTGTAGGTCTCTGAGAACTTGCTTTATGAATCTGGGTGCTCCTGTATTGGGTGCATATCTATTTAAGATAGTTCGCTCTTCTTGCTGCATTGACCCCTTTACCATTATGTAATGCTCTTCTTTGTCTCTTTTGATCTTTGTTGGTTTAAAGTCTGTTTTATCAGAGACTAGGATTGCAACCTCTGCTTTTTTTTTTTTTTTTTTTTTTTGCTTTCCATTTGCTTGGTAGATCTTCCTCCATCCCTTTATTTTGAGTCTATGTGTGTCTCTGCAAGTGAGATGGGTCTCCTGAATACAGCACACTGATGGGTCTTGACTCTTTATCCAATTTGCCAGTCTGTGTCTTTTATTTGGGGCATTTAGCCCCTTTATATTTAAGGTCAATATCGTTATGTGTGAATTTGATCCTGTTATTATGATGCTACCTGGATATTTTGCCCATTAGTTGATGCAGTTTCTTCATAGTGTTGATGGTCTTTACAATTTGGTATGTTTTTCAATGGCTGGTACCAGTTGATCCTTTCTGTGTTCAGTGCTTCTTTCAGGAGCTCTTGTAAGGCAGGCCTGGTGGTGACAAAATCTCTCAGCCTTTGCTTGTCTGTAAAGGATTTTATTTCTCCTTTGCTTATGAAGCTTAGTTTGGCTGGGTATGAAATTCTGGGTTGAAAATTCTTTTCTTTGAGATTGTTGAATATTTGCCCCCTCTCTCTTCTGGTTTGTAGGGTTTCTGCCAAAATATCCTTTGTTAGTCTGATGGGCTTCCCTTTGTGGGTAACCCGGCCTTTCTCTCTGGCTCCCCTTAACCTTTTTTCCGTCATTTCAACCTTGGTGAATCTGACGATTATGTGTCTTGGGTTGCTCTTCTCGAGGAATATCTTTGCGGTGTTCTCTGTATTTCCTGAATTTGAATGTTGGCCTGCCTTGCTAGGTTGGGGACATTCTCCTGGATAATATCCTGAAGAGTGTTTTCCAACTTGGTTCCATTCTCCCCGTCACTTTCAGGTACACCAATCAAACATAGATTTGGTCTTTTCACAGAGTGCCATATTTCTTGGAGGTTTTATTCATTTCTTTTAACTCTTTTTTTCTCTAATCTTGTCTTCTCGCTTTATTTCATTGAGTTGATCTTCAATCTCTGATATCCTTTCTTCTGCTTGATCAGTTTGGCTATTGATACTTGTGTTTTGTATGCTTCACAAAGTTCTCGTGCTGTGTTTTTCAGCTCCATCAAGTCATTTATGTTCTCCTCTAAACTGGTTATTCTAGTTAGTTAGCAATTGGTCTAACCTGTTTTCAAGGTTCTTAGCTTCCTTACATTGGGTTAGAACATGCTCCTTTAGCTTGGAGGAGTCTGTTACCACCCACCTTCTGAAGCCTACTTCTGTCAATTCGTCAAAATCATTCTCCGTCCAGTTTTGTTCCCTTGCTGGCAAGGAGTTGTGATCCTTTGAAGGAGAAGAGGCGTTCTGGTTTTTGGAGTTTTCAGCCTTTTTGCGCTGGTTTCTCCCCATCTTCGTGGATTTATCTATCTACCTTTGGTCTTTGATGCTGGTGACCTTCGGATATGGTCTCTGATTGGACATCCTTTTTGTTGATGTTGCTACTATTCCTTTCTGTTTGTCAGTTTTCCTTCTAACTCAGGGCTCCTCTGCTGTAGGTCTGCTGGGGTTTGCTGGAGGTTCTCTCCAGACCCTGTTTGGCTAGGTATCACCAGTGAAGTCTACAGAACAGCAAAGATTGCTGCCTGTTCCTTCCTCTGGAAGCTTTGTCCACAGAGGGGCACCTGCCAGATGCCAGTGAGAGCTCTCCTGTATGAGATGTTTATCAGCCCCTACTGGGAGATATCTCCCAGCCAGGATACACAGGGGTCATGGACCCACTTGAGGAGGCAGTCTGACCCTTAGCAGAGCTCGACTGCTGTGCTGGCTGTCAGGCAGGGACATTTAAGTCTGCTGAAGCTGTGCCCACAGCTGCCCCTTCCCCTTCCCCCAGGTGCTCTGTCCCAGGGAGATGGGGGTTTTACCTATAATTCCCTGACTGGGGCTGCTGCCTCTTTTTCAGAGATGCTCTGCCTAGAGAGGCAGTCTGGTCACAGTGGCCTTGCTGAGCTGCTGTGGGCTCTACCTAGTTCAAACTTCCCAGTGGCTTTGTTTACACTGTGAGGGTAAAACTGCCTACTCAAGCCTCAGCAATGGTGGATGCCCCTCCCAACTCCAAGCTTAAGCATCCCAGGTCAACCTCAGACTGCTGTGCTAGCAGCGACAATTTCAAGCCAGTGGATCTTAGCTTGCTGGGCTCCATGGGGGTGGGACGCACCGAGCCCGGTACTGTAAGGAATCTCCTGGTCTGCCGGTTGCGAAGACTGTGGGAAATGCGCAGTATCTGGGCTGGAGTGCACTGTTCCTCCTGGTACAGTCTCTCATGGCTTCCCTTGGCTAGGAACAGGAAATCCCCCAACCTGTTGTGCTTCCCGGGTGAAGTGACGTCCCACCCTGCTTTGGCTCACCCTCCGTGGGCTGCACCCACTGTCCAACCAGTCCCAGTGAGATGAACCAGGTACCTCAGTTGGAAATGCAGAAATCACCCGCCTTCTGTGTCAATCCTGCTGGAAGCTGCAGACCAGAGCTGTTCCTATTAGGCCATCTTGCCTAATTTTTGTATTTTTTTAGTAGAGACGGGGTTTTGCCCTGTTGGCCAGGCTGGTCTCAAACTCCTCACCTCAGGCAATCCACCCGCCTCAGCCTCCCAAAGTGCTGGGATTACAGGCCGTGTCTGGCCCAAAACCCAAGTTCTTGAGTAAAAACTACAAGAGCCCCGCTGCTGACTCATGTTGGACATGGAGAGGAGTGAACAAGAAATAAACTTTTGTCATGTTGTTTCTGCAGCATAACTTACTTTATCCTGACTTGCCATATGACTTGAGGTATGATATGGTCTTAAAGCATGAATTGAACTAAGACACATAAATATGGAAAAAAAATATTCTAAGTGGAGGGGGAAATGGGAGCAAAGAAAGACATGTTTGAGGGGAAAGAGAACAAGACATTCAGCTAGGCTGGAGTATATGATGCATAACGGGCAGCAGTGGGAGAGGAAGGACAGTGTCAGATTTCTGAAGTCCTGAGCAGTTGGCCAGAGTGTTTAAACTATATTTAAAAGTCATTCTTGAGTAGGAAAATAATAAAACCCAGATTTTAAAAAAGATTTATCTGGCAGAGGTGTATAGTGGAAGGAAGAAATAAGAGACTAGTTAGATTATTTATAAATACCAGGAAGGTTCTCAATGGATGTCCACTAAATAAGCAGAAAATAGAATGGAAAGAAGTAGAAGGATTAGAAGAATATCTGAGAAAAATGAGAGGTCACAGCAACTACAGGGACATAGAAAGCAGGAAAGGTGATATGATGTTGCTTTCGATGAAGATGAACCACCAGTCACAGTGGTTCTGAATTTGACTTTGAAGATGTTCTGTAGTGTGATTCCCTAATTTCCTCAGAAGCTGGCTAATGTGAAGTAGTTTCTGGCATTTGATATTACCTCGTTTCTTATGTTATTTCTTCTTATATTCTTATATTATAATACAGTATTGTCTTTGCTTAACATATCACTTAAGAGACTTCTGAAAACACATTATGCCTGCTACTGTTTTCTTAGTACCTTCCCAGGAGGGAAAGTAATTTTACTCCTTATAAGCAGACTTACTTTAAAGTGCAAAAGATTGAAAAATCTCTTCATTCTGTCAGTGGGAAAAGCTCCAAGATAAATTTCTCACTAGTGATATAAAATAGCTTTCCACTTTTCCCCCCTAAATCTCTTTAGTTTAAAATAAGTCAATCAGCTATAGTTTGGTATTATATCTGGAAACATTTCAGAATTATAAGTAACTTCACTATCAATTAGCTTATTTTATGTACAAAGAGATATTGTGGGCTAGGATGTAAATAGTAAGTAAGAACTGATAGATCACTATACTTTGTCCTCTAGAGCAGGGGTTAGCAAACTTTTTCTGTAAAGAGACAGATGGTAAAGATTTTAGGCTTTGAAGACTATAAGGTCCCTGTTTCAATTATTCAACTCTGCCATTGTAGCACAAAACCAGCTACAGATCATGAATAAATGAAGGAATGTGGCTGCTTTCCAATAAAACATTATTTACAAAAACAGGCAGCAGGCCATATTTGGCCCTAGTTTGCCAATCCCAACTCTAGAAAGTTCTATTTTTGTATACTTATTTTATGTATCTGACCCAGTAAAAGGGAATCTCCTTAGTTGAATTGTTAGTTTTATTCATTTCAAGCAATTGATCTAAAAATATCAACTGTCTTCAATATACCCAGCATCTTTGCTGGGTGCTATGGAGATAGGACGTGTAAGGATCCAGAAGATTAGCTGTGGAGATAAAACTAAAATTCTTGAACATTTGGAGAGCAGTTAAGTAAGTACTCAACTGCATGGTAATGAAAGTAAGTAAGTGTAAAAGGAGTTGAAGATAAAAGAAAATAATAAGGACTGGAGTCCTTGGGGAAGAGTTTATGGAAGATGTGGAGGGAGTGGAACTCAACATGGATCCTGAAGGATGAAGCTTAGATTGAATAATCATCTGAAGGGGAAGAGTAGGAAGGGTTGCATTATAGAAGGAGAGTCAGAAGCAAAGCCAAAGAGACAGTAATGGGCATGACATTGTTGGGTAGAAGTGAGGATACTTGCCCCACTAAGGCTGAGTTTTTTTCTCACCCAATGGAGTTATGGGAAATTGAATTGGATTGGGTGGAGTTGGATCATACTGAAAATTTGGGGAGCCAGATGGAGGTACTTGGCTTCAATGTGGTAGGCATTTGGGAGCCACTATAGTTCTTTCAGCAGGTTGGTAATGAAATAAAAGTGGTATTCCGATGGTATGTAAAACAGTGATTGATTTAAAAAAATGCTGAAGTCAGATTAACATTCCATAAGGCTGTTGGGATAATCCAGAGTAGAGAATATTAAGATTATGCCTATATATGATAAGATAGGGTAATGGGGATGCTATGGACTAAATGTTTCTCTCCCCCAAAATTCTTATGTTGAAGCCCTAATCAATGTGATGGCATTAGGAGTTGGGCCTTTGGGAGGCAATTAAATCATGAGGGTGGAGCCCACATGAATGGGATTAGTACCCTTATAAGAAGAGGCCAGAGAGCTAGCTAGCTCTTTCCACCACAGAGAGAAATTGGCAGTGTGCAACCCAGAAGAAAGCCCTCACCAAAACTCGATCCCACTAGCACTCTGATCTCAGACTTCCAGCCTCCAGAACTGTGATAAATTTATGTTGTTTATAAGCCACCTAGTCTATGACACTTTGTTATAGCAGCCCAAACTGTCTAAAACAGGAGAGAAGATGTGGAATCTGAAAAGCACTTAAAAGTATGAAACATCGAGAAGAACTAGAAGATGGCCAAAGAGGAACAGCACTGGTCTGCAGCTCCCAGCGAAATCAATGCAGAAAGTGGATGATTTCTGCATTTCCAACTGAGGTACCCAGTTCATCTCATTGGGACTGGTTGGACAGTGGGTGCAGGCCACAGAAGGCAAGCCGAAGCAGGGTCTGGTATCTCCTCACCCAGGAAGTGCAAGGGGTTGGGGAATTTTCTCCCCTACCCAAGGGAAGCCATGAGGGACTGAGCCTGAGGAAACGTGCACTCCAGTCCAGATACTGCACTTTTCCCACGGTCTTCACAACCTGCAGAACAGGAGATTCCCTCCAGTGCCTACCCCACCAGGGCTCTGGGTTTCAAGCACAAAACTGGGCGGCCATTTGGGCAGACACCCAACTAGCTGCAGGAGCTTTTCGTTGTTGTTGTTTTTTCTGTGTGTGTGTGTGTGTGTGTGTGTGTTTGTTTTTTTTGATACCCCAGTGGTGCTGGGAACGCCAGCAAGACAGAACCATTCACTCCCATCAGAAGGGGTTCTAAAGCCAGGGAGCCAAGTGGTCTGGCTTGGCAGGTCCCACCCCCACAGAGCCCAGCAAGCTAAGAAAGATCCACTGGCTTGAAATTCTCACTGCCAGTATAGCAGCAGTCTGAGATCGACCTGGGACACTCGAGCTTGGTGGGGGAAGGGGCGTTCCCCAATGCTGAGGCTTGAGTAGGTGGTTTTACCCTCACAGTGTAAACAAAGCCACCAGGAAGTTTGAACTGGGAGGAGCCCACCACAGCTCAGCAAGGCCACTGTGGCCACACTGCCAGATGTTACCTCTCTGGGCAGGGCATCTCTGAAAAAAAAAAAAAAACGCAACAGCCCCAGTCAGGGAATTATAGATAAAACGCCCATCTCCCTGGGACAGAGCACCTGGGGGAAGGGGCAGCTGCGGGCACAGCTTTAGCAGACTTAAACGTCCCTGCCTGACAGCCAGCGCAGCAGTCGAGCTCTGCTAAGGGTCGGACTGCCTCCTCAAGTGGGTCCCTGACCCCTGTGTATCCTGACTGGGAGACACCTCCCGGCAGGGGCCGACAAACATGTCATACAGGAGAGCTCTGGCTGGCATCTGGCAGGTGCCCCTCTGGGACAAAGCTTCCGGAGGAAAGAACAGGCAGCAATTTTTGCTGTTCTGCAGCCTCTGCTGGTGATACCCAGGTAAACAGGGTCTGGAGTGGACCTCCAGCAGACCTGCAGAAGAGGAGCCTGTTTGTAAGAAGGAAAACTAACAAACAGAAAGGAATAGCACGTCTACTAAAATACCCCATCCGAAGGTCACCAACATCAAAGACCAAAGGTAGATAAATCCACAGATGGGGAGAAACCAGCACAAAAAGGCTAAAAGTTCCAAAAACCAAAACACCTCCACTCCTCCAAAGGATCACAACTCCTCGCCAGCAAGGGAACAAAACTGGACAGAGAATGATTTTGACAAATTGACAGAAGTAGGCTTCAGAAGGTGGGTGATAACAAACTCCTCCGAGCTAAAGGAGCATGTTCTAACCCAATGCAAGGAAGCTAAGAACCTTGAAAACAGGTTAGACGAATTGCTAACTAGAATAACCAGTTTAGAGGAGAACATAAATGACCTGATGGAGCTGAAAAACACAGCACGAGAACTTTGTGAAGCCTACACAAGTATCAATAGCCGAATTGATCAAGCGGAAGAAAGGATATCAGATTGACGATCAACTCAATGAAATAAAGCAAGAAGACAAGATTCGAGAAAAAGGAGTGAAATGAAATGAACAAAGCATCCAAGAAATATGGGACTATGTGAAAAGACCAAATCTACGTTTGATTGGTGTACCTGAAAGTGATGGGGAGAATGGAACCAAGTTGGAAAACACTCTTCAGGATATTATCCAGGAGAACTTCCCCTCCCTAGCAAGAGAGGCCCACATTCAAATTCAGGAAATACAGAGAACACCACTAAGATACTCCTCGAGAAGAGCAACCCAAGACACATAATCATCAGATTCACCAAGGCTGAAATGAAGGAAAAAAGGTTAAGGGGAGCCAGAGAGAAAGGTCGGGTTACTGACAAAGGGAAGCCCATCAGACTAACAGTGGATCGCTCAGCAGAAACTCTACAAGCCAGGAGAGAGTGAGGGCCAATATTCAACAATCTCAAACAACAGAATTTTCAACCTACAATTTCATATCCAGCCAAACTAAGCTTCATAGGCAAAGGAGAAATAAAATCCTTTACAGACAAGCAAAGGCTGAGAGATTTTGTCACCACCAGGCCTGCCTTACAAGAGCTCCTGAAAGAAGCACTGAACACAGAAAGGAACAACTGGTACCAGCCATTGAAAAACATACCAAATTGTAAAGACCATCAACACTATGAAGAAACTGCATCAACTAATGGGCAAAATATCCAGGTAGCATCATAATAACAAACAGGATCAAATTCACACATAACGATATTGACCTTAAATATAAAGGGGCTAAATGCCCCAAATAAAAGACACAGACTGGCAAATTGGATAAAGAGTCAAGACCCATCAGTGTGCTGTATTCAGGAGACCCATCTCACTTGCAGAGACACATGTAGGCTCAAAATAAAGGGATGGAGGAAGATCTACCAAGCAAATGGAAAGCAAAAAAAAAAAAAGCAGAAGTGGCAATCCTAATCTCTGATAAAACAGACTTTAAATGAACAAAGATCAAAAGAGACAAAGAAGAGCATTACATAATGGTAAAGGGGTCAATGCAACAAGAAGAGCTAACTATCCTAAATATATATGCACCCTATACAGGAACACCCAGATTCATAAAGCAAGTCCTTAGAGACCTACAAAGAGACTTAGACTCCCACACAATAATAGTGGGAGACTTTATGCCCCACTGTCAATATTAGATAAATGGGCAAAAAATTAACAAGGATATCCAGAACTTGAACTCAGCTCTGGACCAAGTGGACCTAATAGGCATCTACAGAACTCTCCACCCCAAATCAGTAGAATATATATTCTCCTCAGCACCTCATTGCTCTTATTGTAAAATTGATCACATAATTGGAAGTAAAACACTTCTCAGCAAATGCAAAAGAAAGAAAATCATAACAAACAGTCTCGCAGACCTCAGTGCAATCAAATTAGAACTCAGGATTAAGAAACTCACTCAAAACCACACGGCTACATGGAAACTTAACAACCTGCTCCTGAATGACTACTGGGTAAATAACAAAATGAAGGCAGAAATAAAGATGTTCTTTGAAACCAATGAGAACAAAGACACAATGTACCAGAATCTCTGGGTGTGTAGGGGGAAATTTATAGCACTAAATGCCCACAAGAGAAAACAGGAAGGATCTAAAATTGACACCCTAACATCACAATGAAAAGAACTAGAGAAGCAAGAGCAAACAAATTCAAAAGCTAGCAGAAAACAAGAAATAACTAACATCAGAGCAGAACTGAAGGAGACAGAGACACAAAAAGCTCTTCAAAAAAATCAATGAATCCAGGAGCTGGTTTTTTGAAAAGATCAACAAAATAGATAGATAGACCACTAGCCAGGCTAATAAAGGAGAAAAGAGAGAAGAATCAAATAGATGCAATAAAAAATGATATAGAGGATATCACCAAGAATCCCACAGAAATTCAAACTACCATCAGAGAATACTATAAACACCTCTATGCAAATAAACTAGAAAATCTAGAAGAAATGGATAAATTCCTGGACACATACACCCTCCCAAGACTAAACCAGGTAGAAGTTGAATCCCTGAATAGACCAGTAACAAGTTCTGAAATTGAGGCAGCAATTAATAGCCTACCAACCAAAAAAAAGTTGAGGACCAGACAGATTCACAGCCAAATTCTACCAGAGGTACAAATAGGAGCTGGTACCATTCCTTCATGAAGCTATTCCAAACCGTGGAAAAAGAAGGAATCCTCCCTAACTCATTTTATGAGGCCAGCATCATCCTGATACCAAAACCTGGCAGAGACACAACAAAAAAAAGAAAATTTTCAGGCCAATATCGCTGATGAACATCTATGCGAAGATAGATACTCAATAAAATACTTGCAAACCAAATCCAGCAGCACATCAAAAAGCTTATCCATCACATGATCAAGTCGGCTTCATACCTGGGATGCAAAGCTGTTTTAACATATGCAAATCAATAAACATAAACAGAACCAATGACAAAACCACATGATTATCTCAATAGATGCAGAAAAGGCCTTTGACAAAATTCAACACCCCTTGATGCTAAAAACTCTCAGTAAACTAGGTGTCGTTGGAATGTATCTCAAAATAGTAAGAGCTATCTATGACAAACCCACAGCTAGTATCATACTGAATGGGCAAAAACTGGAAGCATTCCCTTTGAAAACCAGCACCAGACAAGGATGCCCTCACTCACCACTCCTATTCAACATAGTATTGGAAGTTCTGGCCATCTCACCACTCCTATTCAACATAGTATTGGAAGTTCTGGCCATCTCACCACTCCTATTCAACATAGTATTGGAAGTTCTGGCCAGGGCAGTCAGGCAGGAGAAAGAAATAAAGGGTATTCAAATAGGAAGAGAGGAAGTCAAATTGTCTCTGTTTGCAGCTGACATGATTGTATATTAAGAAAACCCCATCATCTCAGCCCCAAATCTCCTTAAGCTGATAAGCAACTTCAACAAAGTCTCGGGACACAAAATCAATGCGCAAAAATCACAAGCATTCCTATACACCAATAACAGGCAAACAGAGAGCCAAATCACGAGTGCACTCCCATTCACAATTGCCACTAAGAGAATAAAATACCTAGGAATCCAACTTACAAGGGATGTGAAAGACCTCTTCAAGGAGAACTACAAATCACTGCTTAAGGAAATAAGAGAGAACACAAACAAATGCAAAAACATTCCATGCTCATGGATAGGAAGAATCAATATCGTGAAAATGGCCATAGTGCCCAAAGTAATTTAGAGATTCAATGCTATCCCCATCAAGCTACCATTGACTTTCTTCACAGAATGGAAAAAACTACTTTAAGCTTCATAGGGAACCAAAAAAAGAGCCCATATAGCCAAGACAAGCCTAAGCAAAAAGAACAAAGCTGGAGGCATCACACTACCTGACTTTAAACTTTACTACAAGGCTACAGTAACCAAAACAGCATGGTACTGGTACCAAAACAGATATATAGACAAATGGAACAGAACAGAGCCCTCAGAAATAACACCACACATCTACCACCATCTGATCTTTGACAAACCTGCCAAAAGCAAGCAATGGGGAAAGGATTCCCTATTTAATAAATGATGTTGGGAAAACTGGCTAGCCATATGCAGAAAACTGAAACTGGATCCCTTCCTTACACCTTATACAAAAATTAACTCAAGATAGATTAAAGACTTAAACAAATGTAAGACCTAAAGCCATAAAAATCCTAGAAGAAAACCTGGGCAATACCGTTCAGAACATAGGCCTGGGCAAAGACTTCATGTCCAAAACATCAAAAGCAATGGCAACAAAAGCCAAAATTGGCAAATGGGATTTAAGTAAACTAAAGAGCTTCTGCACAGCCAAAGAAACTATCACCAGAGTGAAGAGGCATCCTACAGAATGGGAGAAAATTTTTGCAATCTATCCATCTGACAAAGGGCTAATATCCAGAATCTACAAAGAACTTATACAAATTTACAAGAAAAAAACCTCATCAAAAAGTGGGCAAAGTGTATGAAGAGACATTTCTCAAAAGAAGACATTTATGCAGCCAACAAACATATGAAAAATGCTCATTATCACTGGTCATTAGAGAAATGCAAATCAAAACCACTATGAGATACCACCTCATGCCTGTTAGAATGGTGATCATTAAAAAGTCAGGAAACAACAGATGCTGGAGAGGATGTAGAGAAATAGGAACGCTTTTACACTGTTGGTGGGAGTGTAAATTAGTTCAACCATTGTGGGAGACAGTGTGGCAATTCCTCAGGGATCTAGAACCAGAAAAACCATTTGACCCAGCCATCCCATTACTGGGTATATACCCAAAGGATTATAAATCATGCTACTATAAAGATGCCATGCACACGTATGTTTATTGTGGCACTATTCACAATAGCAAAGACTTGGCACCAACCCAAATGTCCATCAGTGATTGATAGACTAGATAAAGAAAATGTGGCACATATACACCATGGAATACTGTGTAGCCATAAAAAAGGATGAGTTCATGTTCTTTGCAGGGACATGGATGAATCTGGAAACCATCATTCTCAGTAAACTATCACAAGAACAGAAAACCAAACCCCGCATGTTCTCACTCATGAGTGGGAGTCGAACAATGAAAACACATAGACAGACACAGAGAGGGGAACATCACACACCAGGGCCTGTTGGAGGGTTGGGGGCCAGAAGAGCTATAGCATTAGGAAAAATACCTAATGCAGGTGTTGGGTTGATGGGTGCAGCAAACTACCATGGCACATGTATACCTATGTAACAAAACTGCACGTTGTGCACATGTACCCCAGAACTTAAAGTATAATTTTTTTAAAAAAGTATGAAACATCTGGCTTCTGGAATACATGTTATATAAATGAGGATAGATGCATCAAATAAGACCTAAGAATCCAGGCTTTCTAACCAGGAAAATCTAAAGACAGAATGTGATGATAGAAACAGGAAAACTAAAAGGAAAGTCATGTTGTTGATGACTAGAGTTTTGTTGACATTAGGTTGCTAAATAATAATTTATTTAGTGTTTTTATATTAGCTTTAAGAAATAAAAGATCCCAGGCAAGCAAGAATCCTTTGACCAGAGTGAATTATAGAAGACTTGTGTGGGAATGAGCTTACTTAGCAGTGAAAGCAAAGACTTAGGAACAAAAGGTTGTACTGATGAAAATTTTTGTCTAGCTTTGAGCATATTCATACACATTTGCCCACTGTGAGGCCATTCATTAGAACCTTTATTGACCTATCCCTGACTTCTTTGAAAAGGCTGCCTGTATGTTTATGACATAAACCAGTATAATAACTAATAAAGATTTGGCACTTGCCTCATTAGCCAGAGACTCAGGCTCAGAATTGTGCTTTATTTCGTGCACATCTTCCTTTCAATTTCTGCTCCAGGAGCCTATTAAACTCACAAAAGAGTGACATGCCTCTCCTTGCCTTTGTTCTTTTTCAGCTCTAGGGATCTCTGCATATGCATTAGATAGTTGGGAACATGACCCTGAGGGTCCCCCACAGGCTGAGAGTTGTGGCATAAAGTCAGCAAATGAGGCAGAGGAGGAGCAATATAGGAAAGAGCAGGCCCATGAAAGCCAAAGAACAAGTTATTAGAAATGGTTACAAATAGTATCAAACACATTAAGAAGTCAAGATACATTGAGGAACTATCAAATGAATTACCACAGGGCTGCTAACCCATTTGATTTAAAAAATACCAATAAACCTTGATTCAATCAGTTAATTAATTGTGTACTATAGAACATTAAGAAGGTGAGATTTACCCTGAAAATAATCAAGATAAAATTCTTGCTAAAGATCAAAGCCATGCCATTAAACGTTTGTTTGAAATCTTTGATCAAGGGAGCAAACTCAAGTCCTGCATCTCATCCCTGATGCCCCTTCCTCAGTCTACTCACATGAGCATAACTCAGGAAGAAGAGCTGGTTGTTGGTGAATGTGACGCCTGGTAGAAGAGGCTCCTCAACTCCCTGCCTTCTGTCATTTATCCATTTCCTGTAAGCCTGGTGAGAGAAGAAGAAGAGATGAGTCTCCGCAACGGTGGGTTTTCCTCTTTGCTTAGCTAGCACAGGAATAGCAAATATATACTACTGCCACGTGCAAAATGCATCAAGTCAAAATTTTCTTAAGAAACACCTGGAAACACAAGTCCATGTCCTATTGCTTACCAGTGAGGCAGGTACACCTGCAAAAAGGCCTTATGCTCAGTGTATACCAAAGCAGCTGGACCAAAGCGTTCAGATGTTAAATAACGCTTGGGGAAAAAAAGCTGTTCTTTCTATTCCAAGCAGGGGACAAACAAATCTAACACAATGGCAAGGCCCCTATGGCAATACATTTTGGGGTCCGCATATTACCTTTTTTCATTTTGACACGTAAGAGAAAAACTACCATCTTCTAGTGCCTTCATTTTATAAAATAAAGTATATTTCAACTAGAATATAGGAAGGATATAACCGGGAATAACAGTCTAGTCATTAAATTGAATGCATTTAGCTTTATGAAATCTTTCTGCATTATCCTTATGCTTCTTATTTGACCCCAAACTAGGGGATGATGAAAACGTTATCATGATACTATCACTTGGCCCAGTATATGAGAACCACGACCCTCTGGTCATAATTTAGAAGTCTGATATTTTAAGAGAAATTTATAGGAGGAGTACAGAAAGACCTGTACTCAAGGAAAACAAATGAACCTAGCCCCAAGGAGATTGCTGTAGCATGCTTCGATCTGATGGTGAATGTATTTTCTAAAAGCTATTCTTTAAATACATGATTCTTAATAACAAATATTATTCTTTAGGGTGACTTCACACCCCAAAAAGAAAAAAGAAATATAGCTCTATTTATATAATAGGGTCAATGGGGAGACACACTTCTATTTACAGAAATTCCACAATATCTAACTCCTCAAGAACATGGCTACGGTATGAATTGAAGTACACCCATATGGTGTTTTATGGCTTGATTTTTAGAACCACAGCAAATGTAGCAGCGCATACCCTAAAAGCTTCCCGCAGGCCTCCATTATCAGCAATATTTTCTCCCAGGGTCCTCTTCCCCTTGACCTAACAGAAAGAAAAAAGGAAAAAAAAAAATGAGTGTTTCATGGTCAACTATCATTCAGCAAGAGGCATGAATATTATAGCAAGAAAAGTATCATATTTTAAAGAGAAAATCACATTCAATAAATCAGAGGTAGGCATAATATATCTTAAGATGGCAAACTATCCTCAGCAAGGTGCTCCTGAATATAATACTTTCTATTTTATTATGCTACACGCTTCTTTCTCACCTGCCTCTTCATTCTAACCAATCTAGCCAGCTCCAATAAAATGTTAACAATATTCTGAGTGACTCTGGTTTAATGAGAAAAAACAGGAATGTCAATACACAGGTTACTTTCTCTGATTAACTCATATAATTTGAGTACTCTTCTCATTGTGCCTGTGTTTCCAAAAATTTACCATCCACACAGGAACAAGATTTCAAGACCAACTATCATCATATTTCCATGAAAAATTCAAAGGAAAGGGGTTCTCCTAGGGAACAAAAATCAAATAGAAGTAGTGCAGATGACAAGGCTGAGGTCTGCGATATGTATGACAACCAGCCAGCATGGTAAAAAAAAATGGTTCCCAATATTCAAGATTGTTTCTTAAAACTTTAAATGAGCTAGGACACAAATATTCTAAACTAATACAGCCCACACGCCCAATCCAACCTGCTGCTTGTTTTTGTACAGGCTTCAAGGTAAGACTGGATTTTACATACTTCAACGACTGGGGAAAAATCAAAAGAATAATATTTTGTGGCACATGAAAATTACGTGAAATTCAAATTTTGGTGTTCATAAATCAAGTTTTATTGGGACACAGCCATGCACATTCATATACATATTGTCTGTAGTTGCTCTCTTGCTACAATGGCAGAATTAAATATTGTAACAGAGACCATACGCCCCAGAAAGCCTAAATTTTTTACTATCTGGCCCTTTAAAGTCTTTCAACTCTTAAGTAATAGGCAGAATAATGGCCTCCCAAAGATGTCTGTGTCCTAATCCCTGGAATCTGTGAATAAGTTACCCTATTCACTGCAAAGAAAGATTCAGGCACAGAGGAATGGTCCCTACAAAATGAAGCTGGAAAAATAAATAGAGCATGGCAAAGGAGACTTTTATGATGTGATTAAGGATCTTGAGATGCAGACTTTATCCTGGATTGTCCAGGTGGACCCAGTGTAATTACAAACGTTCTTACAAGAGGAAAAGGGAGGCAGGAGAGTGAGTGTCAGAGTGATGCAACATGAGAAGACTCCACTGGCCACTGCTGGCTTTGAAAAACGAAGGGGCCATGACCTAAGGAATGTGGGCAGCCTCTAAAAGCTAGAAAAGGTGAGGAAACAGATACTCCCCTAGAACGTCTACAAAGGAATGTGGCCCTGCTGACACTTTGATTTTAGTCCACTGAGATCCATGTCAGACTTCTGACATACAGAACTGTATGATAATAAATGTATGTTATTTTAAGCTACTAAGTTTATAGTAACTTGTTATAGCAAGCAACAGAAAACTAATATACCTTGCTTTTAACTTTCAAGCCATGAATCTTACCAACGCTTTACTTTTAAGCTAGCCCAGCCACCCAGGTATCAAGCAATATCAATGAATAAAAACAAATCTTTGGAAAATATTATTCACTGTAATCACTCAGGACCCTCCTAGCTTCAGTATACAAAAGCTACCATTCCTGCTTTACGTTTATTATTTGTTATCCACAATCCTATGAGGTAAGTGCTAATTACCACCATCCTTGCTCAACAAATGAGGATCTAAAGCTCAGAGTATGCAGCAGATGTCGATATCCCACCAGATCCCCTTTTCTACCTAAACCGTGCACCCATTCCCACAACTGCTAACAGCTCAGATCAACCTTAGCTTATGGGAATCACCTCATCTGGAGACTGCTGGGAGGTTATAACCCACCTTCCAGTAATTGACTGATGTGCAGTTTGAACAGCCCAGTACCTGGGCTGAACAATTTCTGTGGTGCAATTCGTGCTCCAGAATCCTCTGTGGAATCGGGGTGAGGCTAAACATTTCCTGAAACCAACAGGTTTCCCTCATTCCATTATAGGTTTTTCCTGAAATTACTTTCTGAAGAAATCACTGACCTAGGCTGGGTGCGGTGGCTCACACCCGTAATCCCAGCACTTTGGGAGGCCAAGGTGGGCAGATTGCCTGAGGTCAGGGGTTCAAGACCAGCCTGGCCAACATGAAGAAACTCCATATCTATTAAAAATACAAAAATTAGCCAGGCGTGGTGGCTGGCGCCTGTAATCCCAGCTACTGGGGAGGCTGAGGCAGGAGAATCGCTTGAACCAGGGAGGCAGAGGTTGTAGTGAGCCGAGATCACACCACTGCACTCCAGCCTGGGTGACACAGCGAGAGGCTGTCTCAAAAAAAATCTATGACCTTAAGGAACCCCTTCTTGGGCTCTGCTTCTAGTGAACCTAAGACAGAGTGATGAAGTAAACTGCTCGCATGTCACTGGGATTCGAACCCAAGCAGTCTTCTGTCTCCAGAGCCTTTGCTTCCTAATATGCTACTTTCTCAAGTCCCAACTCCTCTTGGCTCTTGAAGATTATGATTATATCCACTCCTGCTTAAATTTAATCTTCTTCCTTTTTACTCTGAGGGTTTTGTGTGTGTCTGTGTGTGTGTGTGTGTGTGTGTGTGTGTGTGTGTGTGTGTTCTGAGACAGGGTCTCTCTCTTTCACCCACACTGGGGTGCAGTGGTGTGAGCATATCTCACTATAGGGTTCAAACAATTCTTCCACCTCAGCCTCCTAAGTAGCTGGGACTACAGGCATGCACCACTACACCCAGCTAATTTTTTAAAAAATTTTCTGTAGAGACAGAGTCTCCGTATGTTTCCCAGGCTGGTATCAAACTCCTAGGTTCAAGTGATCCTCCCACCTTGGCCTTCCAAAGTGTTTAGAATACAGGCATGAGTCACCATGCCCAGCCATTCACTCTAAGCTTTATATCTAATTTAGAGCCTTTCGGAGCAGCCTCACCCCTCTGGCTCCTTGAACTCTGGTCTGCCTCAGTAGACCACATGGCCCTAGGTTTGGACTCTCAAGACTCAATAGCTACAAAAAGGAACAACAACAACAAAAGACTCAACAGCTGCTAACAGTCTGCATCTGCAGTGCCCCATCTGGGCTCCCCCAAATTCACTACAAAGCAAGATTCAGGCACAAGGGAATGGCTCCTATAAATGAAGCCAGAAAAATAAAGCATGGCCCTTATATCCACAAAGGAAGCCACCCACTATCCTGTGGGAATGAAACTGAAGCTGTTTTCTGATGGTTAAGTGGATTTATGCTAAGACAGCCATGCCCTTTCTATCGTCCTTGTGACAAAGGTACACATTTGTCAGGATTAAGTTTCAATCTCTGACACTTTGGCCAAAATGAATGGTGAAGAGCAGTCCACCCACACATCACCCAGATATAAAATGAACTTAAAATAAGAACCTGAGCATGATATAGGGGAAGCAGTATGGACTTTGGAGTCGTACAGACATAAACTCTAATCTAGACTCTACCATGGGTTTTAATCTCTTTGAACCTCAGTTTAAATCCTTTGAACCTCATATGTAAAACCTGTACACTTAGTAATATCTATACCTCTCAGGACAAGTATGGGGATACATTTGTTTCAGTTAAGTGAAAAGTTTCACCTTCATGCCTGTATAAAATAATCATCAGGAAATATAAATTCCCTTCCTCCAAGAAAACTGTTCTATTGTTTATTGGGGTTTTTTTAACCCAAAAATCTTTGGCTTTGTTTTTTCCTGGGATAGGGTACTAACGAGTGTGTCACAAAGGATCAGGAATATTAACTATCTTTCATCGAGCACTTGCTTTATGTCAGGGCTTGTGCTAGTGCTCCACATTGCTTTGCTCATTTAATTCTTACAGCAAATCCATGAGTTCAGAAACATTGACCCATTTCACAGATGAAGATGCTGAGACTCAGGAACATTAAGTAACTTGCCCAAGTTCATAAAACTAGTTGAACCTAGATTTGGACCCATGTCTGACTCTAGAACCCCTTTCTGCTATGCTTTTCTTGAAGCAACATATACTCCAGATGAATTTTCACAGTGTGAAAACCGCTGCACTATATAGAGATACATAGAAGCACCCATTTTAGGTCTTCTCATGTCACAGTTGTAGATATTTAAAAATATATAGGCAGAGAAATGACTGTCCAGGACACTGATAAAAGAGCTAGACACCGTTCAAGGATACAGACTCTAGTTTCTCTGCCTGAATGAGCAGTGGTCTCACTTGGGCTGAGCATGGTTTAAGAACCAGGAGAACCAAGTCAGTGTTTATAAACATTCCCTTTAAAAGAAGCACATGGATTTTTACCTAAATTCATCTACAAATATAATAGATTCGAGGCATAGCAAGGATTTGGGTATTTTTCCAGCCCTAGTAATATATCAGGAAAAAGTTCATGCCTGGTTAAGGGATGACCAAGCCCCAACCCCAAAGATTCTGATTCAGCAGGTATAGGGTAGGACTCAAGAATGTTCCCAGGGAAGACAGATGCTGTTGATCTTGTAAACACGCTTTGAGAACCAATGGTTTAAAGCAAGCTAATGTCCAAATGAGGAAAAATGAACCACAAGGTGCCCCCTTAGCCACAGTTGTACTCACATTTAAGCCAGCTTTCTTCCAATAATAGTTGCTATACTGGTTAATCATGCACTTTGTTTTTTCCTTAAACTTTTCTTCTGATTCAGTAGACCACCAAGGATCCAGGTTTCCATTTTTATCATATTTTCTACCTAGCAAAAAGAAAAGTTCGAAGACATTTGTGTTATTTATGGAAACTAAATTCATCTTTCCTTTCCCTCACCTCGACAAGCCTTCAAAAAGCAGTCATAACAGCAGGGAACACTCTTCCTGAGATCAGCTCCTGCATTCTCTCCAATGTCACAGGTTAATTGTAAAAAGGGTGAAAAGGATAAAGACAATTGAGGAAGTTCTTTCCTTCTAAGGAACAAAGAGCACCTTAAAAAGGAGATTCATCAATTTATTACATATACTAGTCTTATTCAATCTTGGATTCTGTGTCTTCACCTGATCTGACCCAAAATGTTCACTGGATTATGAAATAAAATGGCTTCATTCAGAAAGCCCATGGAGGCAATCAGAGCATTACTACCAGTGAAATTCCAAATGATCCATAGGAATAGCCCCAGTGAGTCATCCATACTGTGCGATCATAGACCCTGACTCAGCCCTATAAGAACCTGTTTCCTCCAAGTTGCCAGGAGCTGAAAGACACATAAAACCTCTGTTATGAATCATTCCACAGCCACTAGTGTGGATGGAAGACCCATCTGTCCTGCTCAGACAAGGAAGATTGCTCTAAAAAGAAAACTTGCAATAAGAATGAAAATCTCCAAAACATAATGGGAAGAAAGATTATACATGCTTTCTTGCTATGTGCTCAGTCTTCATTTTCTCTACATCCTTTGAAACAAAATTTGGATGCTGCTAAACTGTCTTCTATATTCAAGGTTACTATGAGAATCAGAGGCATCGTTTAAATTTAATTATACAGAGAGCTTACAAAAAAGTCCCATAAGTAAAGTTGTTAATTGGAACAATCCAAAACTCTTCAGCGAGGCTACATACTACTAACACCACTCCCTGGGGTAATATGGAGTCACTGTCCTCTACCCACTCAGCAACCAATCATTAAATAGGTACTGGGCATGTACTTATATGTGCAATGCACTGTTGTAAGCATTGGTTACAGAGTGAAATTGCCACTATTAGATTCAGTCCTTTGAGAAAGACTCCAGAAGTTCTCTAGAAGGTTCTGGGGAGGAACTGTACTTAATTTCATATCAAGAGAGGCCCAGAACGAAGAAAGGATTATTAGCTTTTTTTTACTTAGCTAAGACTCTCATCTCAGATAAACCAAACACCCAAATGCAGAAAGTCTAGTTCTGCAGAGTCAGATAACTACAAGTCAGCCACATTTTAACAGAGAAGGGAAGACCAGGGGAGCAAAAAATCTAGGTGATTAAGGAAGGGCTGGTGGGAGTATAGGAAGACTTTTCTAGAAGAGCCAAAGGGCCTCTGGCCCTGGGGTAGGCATCCAGGAAAGGATGTTGGAGATACTACAGGGATGGAAGAAAGAGGTCCCCTTCTATATAACATTGCCTTAGGGCAGCTGGTTCCTGAGACTGCCTGTAAATCATTGTGAGGGTGTGGATGTGATCGTAATTTGCTACTAATCCGTAAGTTTCAGAGATTTCATGTGGCCTTCTGATAATACTCCAAAGTTAAAGGAAAAAAGAGTGCTGATTAACGATGATGAGGACTCTCAAAGGAAGCCATTTCTTTAGTTTATGTCATATTCTGCCTTTTCCTTTTGCTTAAATGTCATCAGGATACAAAGCATATCCTATTACACAGATTATCAGGAAAGCATAGACTTTAAAATAATCAGAATAGGCTGGGCGTGGTAGCTCATGCCTGTAATCCCAGCATTTTGGGAAGCTGAGGTGGGCAGATCACGAGGTCAGGAGATCGAGACAATCCTGGCCAACGTGGAGAAACCCCATCTCTATTAAAAATACAAAAATTAGCTGGGCATAGTGGCACGTGCCTGTAATCCCAGCTACTCGGGAGGCTGAGGCAGGAGAATCACTTGAACACGGGGGGCCGAGGTTGCAGTGAGCCGAGATTGCACCACTGCACTCCAGCCTGGCGACAGAGCTAGACTCCATCTCAATAATGATAATAATAATGATAATCAGAATATAAGCCAGTATAGAGAAAAATATACATTCGAAATCGTAAAAGGGAACCAGCCAGCCAAGCTCCAGAGTCCTAACTCAACGAGTCCTAACTTGGCAGCATGTATAATCATCGTTGGAGCAGAGCTTGCTCCTCCAGGGAGAATATCTCAAGACGATGAATAAATGACAAAGGGAGAAGCTATAAATCAATCTCTGTAACTATGGTGGCAGCTACGGCAATCCTGATCTAAATGCAAAGCTAATTTTATTGAAATTACAAGGCTGCTTTTTAAAGTCTACCGCGATCACCAATGGGAACAATTGTTTATTTATTGCAAGCCATCACAGCAAGACACGGTGAAAAGTTTTCAATCAGCAATCATATTGCTTTGGATAATCTTCAAGCTATGATGCTGCTGCTATGCAAAGATAATCATAACAATTAACATCCATATAGTCAACATTATTATAAAAGCAGCAGCTTATAAAATGAACCAGTACTTACCATTATTATCAAATCCATGTGTAAATTCATGTCCGACAATTACTCCTATAGCACCATAACTCAGAGATCTATGGCATAAATACATAATTTGGAGACAATTACAAGCATGAATCTCAGAGCATAATCCTTTAATTTTTTCAATGGAAAGCCAAGATAAACTGCTTTCTAGTAACCATGGTAATAACAATCTAATAACCATACCCATAAAGCTGTAAAAAATCTAAACATACCTTCCAATTGAAATAGACAAAATATAAATTCTAACATTGTCATTATTACCACATATGAACCTTAGCGCCCTACTCTCTGAAATTAGGGATGTGAAAGAGATGATTTCTAAAGTCCCTTTCAGCCTTAAGATTCCTATGATTTTATATCTGCTGTAGCTATATATTTATGAACACCTAAAACAGGGCTTGAAAAGATCCTGTCAGTAAATGCATCATTTATTTTTTATCTGGAAACTTGTTGAAAAGTCACTATAGTCTTAAAAGTTAAATTGTTTTCCAAATGTAGTCATAAAAAAAGGAATAGAGTAGAGATTAAAAGGGATCACTCTATTTTCAAAGGTAGTCACATTCCTCTTTCTGTTGAAAGCTGAATAGCAGAGATTTGAAAAAGGTGCCACATTATTTCTCTTCACCTCTGAAGAAGCATGTGGTAGATTATCTATAAAAGGGGCCACCAACAATTCTACCTACCCCTGAATGCACATAGCCCCTCCTCCCATCAAGAGACAATCTATTTCCCTCTGCTTAAATTTGGACTGGCCTTGGGACTTGCTATGGCCAAGAGAATGCAGTGGAAGGGGTCAGGTATGACTTCTGGGTCTAGGCCTCAAGAAACTAAGTAGCTTCCGTTTTCCACCTTCTTGGAAGTCACTTGCAAAGAAGTTCAACTACACAGCTAGAGGGAATGAGGCCAAATGAAGCAAGCAAGAAACCCCAGAAGTTGAGAGACTCCAGAGGAAGAGAGAGAGGCCCTGCCATGCCCCAGCCATGACAGCCAGCCCAACTGGGGCACAGACAGGTGAGTGAAGTCGCCTTCACTCACCTGTCTGTGAGTCCAGCCCTAGTTGAGCGACCCCGGCCAGCACCATACAGAGCAGAGACCAGCTGTCTCAGCTCAGTCCTGCCCAAATTACAGAATCATGAGCTAATAAATGGTTGCTTGGTGGTGCTTTGTTACATAGCAAAGCATATTAAGAATATATGAAGAAATCAATAATGGGGTTTCCATATGTATGTCTGGGACTTTCTCTCTCAAATATAAGTTCTGTTGAGGCCACTCTCTTATCTACTTGTTCATTGCTAAATCCTCTATGCCTTGTACAGAGTAAGAAAGTAACAATGATTTAACTAATTGATTAGTTAACTTTACCATCTCATGCAAGTGACAGATCTATATGTATCTTAATTTAGTCATTTAACCTGTGGATGAGAATTACACACCACTTACAATCCTTATTGTGAAGACTCTTCATGAGATTTGTAATTATGCTAAAAATATCTCACGGTTAGTTCCTGACATGCAACATCAAAGTCACCCAGCAAATAGATAGGACCCATAACTGAAAGGAATGGAAATTTTTAAAGTAATATGTTATTACAGGACATAATGATCCTCGCCATGCTAATTGTTTGTCTCAACTACACCCAAGGAAGTGATGTAAGATTTAATTTTTCCCCTTGGTGGCAATTCTTTCCTTTGTTATTTCTTTCCTGTAAGGTAATTTGCATTTGAAAAAATGCTTCCTACTGTTTTTCCATCATTGCAAACCTTTATTAAAGAAGTAAGAGTGAAATTATTCATTTCAATCGTAGAGCTATCATAGCAGTGTGGGACAAACTTGTAATTTTACACAGTGTTAATTTTTGCGGCAGTAGCTATCAGTGTGCAGATTGCAACATTTAGTTTTTCCAGGTCTCTCAGCTCTGAGAATAAGTACTTGGTCCTCTACATCCCTCAGTCAATGCTGTTGACTGGATGAATTGAAGGCATGAACAATGGAAGCTTATAGAAATTGCTGTGCAATAAACGTCCTTTAAGCGGGGCTGCTCCAACAAGCTTCCTATTCGCAAAAGGTAATAGAGAATTCAGAAAATGATTGAATCATTGTAAATTTCAATTCTCAGTTACTTAATCACAATCCTTTGGACAAGAGATAAAGAAAAAGTAATTTTATATGACTAAGCCTGACAATAATAATATTTCATAATATTAGATTCATGTCCTCTATTTTATCAATGAAGAGTATTTAAATTAGCATGTCATTGGCCGGGCGTGGTGGCTCACGCCTGTAATCCCAGCACTTTGGGAGGCTGAGGCGGGCGGATTACCTGGGGTCGGGAGTTCGAGACCAGCCTGACCAACATGGAGAAACCCCGTGTCTATTAAAAATACAAAATTAGCCGGGCATGGTGGCGCATGCCTGTAATCCCAGCTACTTGGGAGACTGAGGGAGGAAAATCACTTGAACCCGGGAGGCGGAGGTTGCAGTGAGCTGAGATCATGCCTTTGCACTCCAGCCTGGGCAACAAGAGCAAAACTCTGTCTCATAAATATATAAATAAGCATAAAAAAATAAACTCGCCCTTTTAAAATGCAACCATGACTGGCTGGCCAGAAACTGGAAGATTTCTTGCACTGAAATCTAGTCTTCCAAAAATAAAATGGAGAAGACACCACTTTTACTACCTACTCAGTTTCTCTTTTGTTCTTATTACTCAATGGTTTTAACATATGCACCGGATTTGCTGTCAGCAACAGAACTATACTGCTGTCTAGCTTAACCATGATCTCACACTGTTATCAAGTAAGGGCTGCCCTATGCCTGAATCATAAATTCATAAAAATTTCTGAGTTGGAAATGGCTTAGAGGTCATCTACTCCAAGTTCCTACTAGAGGAATGGGCCACCTCTAGAAAAACCCATTCAAATGGTTATAATACTCTGCTTGGGTATTTCCAATGACCAAGAGCTCATCCCCTTCTAAGGTAACCCATTCCCTCTTTGGGCGGGTCTAAACATAATAGCTCTCCATAATGCTGATCTGAAATGTCTTTTCTATGGCTCCCATCTATTGGTCTAGTGTAGCCTCTAACTGAACACCTGCTGAATCTCCTGAATATAATAAGTCAGTCTACCACCTTAACTTTCCTTCAAAAATATGCAGACAGTTATGAGGTTCCCCTTCAAGTGTTATTAAGTTCTTTCAACTCTTATTCTTCAGTCATGAATTCTAGATCAGCATTTCCCAAAACACAGGGGAGTTTGGGAACCTCTACATTTCGAAGGATGGTTACCAGAGTCTGGGAAGGGTGGTGGGGGGCTGGGGTCAGAAGTGGGGATGGTTAATAAGTACAAAAAAGGTAGTTGTGTTAAACACATCTAAATAGGTTTCTTTCTTGCAGAGCTTCTAGGAAATTTTTATGGTGATAATTATTATGATTCCCCAAAACTGAGGGAAGGGGAGGATGACTTACCTCTATTACTATTTCATGGAACACACACTTTGGGAAATGTTGTCTTCAACCATTTACAGTCCTGATTCTCTCTTCTGGAAACAATTTAGCTTGTTCATGCCCCATAATTAGACTCAACACTCAGGTGAGGACTAAGCTGACCACTGTGAGCAGAAAAGGATACCCACTCCCTTGATTCTGGAGGCTATCCATTTATTAATACAGAATAGATGAACGTATGGGAAGCCATCTCACTGGACCATGACTCCCATGTCTTTAGCATCTTCACATTCCCAATGCTGAGTACCCAAATGATACGTAATAGCTGTTCATTAAGTGGATGAGGACAAAGAAGTCTTTAGGAAAAAAAAACTCTCTTTCACACTCAAATATTAACTATGACCTAGCCTAAGGTACAAACAAATAGACACTAACATGCTCACAGACCCAATAAACAAATCACTTAATCAATAACTAACTTCAGAAATCGAAACAGACTATTTCCTAGTCTCCAGCTATATAACCACAATAATAGAAGCTCAGTTAAATTGTTAACAATAAGCAGAATCAAAGAATTATAGGACTTTTTTAGTTTGAAGGGAGCTTAAAGAATATCCTAAACCTTTAATTTTATATATATATATATATATATATATATATATTTCTAAACTTAAAAGCAGGGCAAGTTGATTCCAAACATCTGAACACCAAAGAAAACTATGCAGCTGAGGCCTGGGATATTATTAATGGATTTGGTTAAATAAGAACCTGGAATTTTTACTTATTCTAACAATGGTGCTTTCCTGTAGTAAGCTTTATTGATTGCTGCCCATGTCCTCCTAGCCCTCACTATTTTTGAGCACACCGATCTGACGGCCTTCAAACGTCAGCACCTGAAACTAGTTGCCTAAGGACTTTCTCCAGCCACTAGAGCCCTCTTGGCCTAGGATGGGCACTGCCAGGCACCCCTGGTAGGAGCCCTCAATCAATGATGGAAGGTGAGTTGGAGGATAAATACCCCAGCTCCCATGTCCCTGAGGTGGGATCACTCTGAAGCATGTTTTACAGTTCCCCAGCAAGATTGAGCTCCAGTTGCCCATGGTGATAACTGGCTTTGTAACACACATGTGGTAGGTGGAATAATGGCCTACAAAAGATGTCCATATGCTAATCTTTGGAACCTGTGAATATGTTACGTTACACAGTAAAGGGCAATTAAAGCTGCAGACGGAATTAAGGTTGCTAATCGGTTGACCTTAAAACGGGAAGATTATCCTGAATTATCTGAATGGTACCAATGTGATTACAAGGGTCCTTATAAGTAGAAGGGAGAGACAGAAGATGAGAGTCAGAAGGAGATGTGACTATGGAACTTTAAAGATGGAGGAAGAGGTCATGAGCCAAGGAATGTGGGCCCCCTCTAGAAACTAGAAAAGGCAAGAAAACAGATTCATCTCTAGAGCTTCCAGAAAGGAAAGTAGCCCTGCCGACAACTTGATTTTAGCCCAGTGAGAACCAGTTTGGACTTCTGACCTACAGAACTATAAGCTTATAAGTTTATGTCATTTGAAGCCACTAAGTTTGTAGTAATTCATTTTGGCAGCCATAAAAGACTCACAGGACACAATTCATTTGGCTTATTCCCCTCACTGTCTCAATTCTCCACTCCCCCTGCTGGTGTTTCCTTGTACCACCTCCCGAAAGAACTAATTGCACTTGAATACTTATCACAAGGTCTGCTACTGGGAAAGCCCAAAGGCCAAATGAAAACATTGCCAACATATTTCTCTTATTGATATATTTATGGGAATCTATATCTTTTAAACCTACATATTTTTAAATTGTCATATATCCAAACCAAAACACAAGAGACTCAATGTATAGAATCAAGACTAAAATTTTCCATGCATTAAAACACCAAAGCAAGTAAAAAGTATATAATAGAAATGGTGATATTATTGACATCAAATATTATCAGAATCCCTACTATGTATGGAAATTGTGAATTACATGAGTCTACAATCTGTTGGTATTAAAATGACCTTTAAACTGGTATCCCTAAGTCCATACACTACCAATTTTGACTTATTCTGTAGCTACACAGGTTACATTTCTAAAGATAAATTCAATTGTCTTACTAACTTGCTCAAAAATTTCAATATTTTCTATTGCCTGTTAGTATCCAAGCTCCTTATCTGCCACGCAGAGCCCTCCAATATCAAACCTCAATCTTCTTTTCCACTACTTCCTTTCATATACCATTTGGGCTAGCCAAACTAGACTCTGCCATTATAGAAACACTTTTCCCTCCTTATCTCACACTGTTTCTTCTACCTGGAATGGTTTTAGACTCATCCCATCAATTCAAATCCAAACAATCCTTCAATGTCCAAATACTGGTAGTGTGAGTTAATGGGTAAGAGAATAAATGCATAAAAATGAAAGCCACCTATGTGTAAGCTGGCCTTCCTGTCCAGCCATACACCCTGGTAACAAGGATCAGAAAACAAATACCTAACGTGATAAGAGTACAGCCGACCCACGCCAGATTCCATGGCTTCTTTCTGCTGAACAGCCTTTGGCTTTGTTTCTTCTGTCCTCTACCAAAGCAACATGTTCTTCCTAATTGGTCAGTAACTGGTTTCTGTACTCATTTACTCACCGAGGATATTCTGTTCCCCAAAAGAAAGGCTTCTGGAGCTCTCCTGCTGGAAATCCTGTGAGAAAGAAAAAATGTTGAGAGATTGATTCAATGATGAGTACCCGGTTCTAGCTATAACACTGAGGTTTCAAAGACCCATCTGAAAGGCACTCCTCCTGGCACTGGGAGCCCTCTAAGAGATCTAGCTGTCTCAATGATATCAATTCAACTGAGTTTGAAATAAGTGTATTAAAGGTTTCAGGGAAACCATTTTGCACTGGTACACTACTGGCAATGTCCAGCCTGCTGTAAGCTGGGCTCCTTCATACATGGCATGCTCATGAGGCTTCAGGCTGTCCAGCAGCTTTGCCTGATACAGAAAGGGCCAACTTCGTGGGCATGCAACCTGTGTAGTCACACAGGCCCCACACAGAGAAGGGTCCTGCACTTAGTTTAATCCTCTCCTGCCACTATCTTGAAATTCTTAATGATTTTATCTTTGAACTTGTATTTTTTGAGTGGAGACTGAGGGGACAATGGAACGTGTGTGTGAGCAGAGAAAATGTGCACAATATGTGTCTGTTGTTCCTAGGAGCCCCATTTACACACAGCATTCACAGTGCCCCAGGAGCACAGGACTCCATCAGGCCCATAGTGCATGGGGGTTCAGCGAGATGCCAAACAAATACAAGGTAAATACAATACATCTAGAACTGAGTAAGCTCTGATAGCCCTAAGAGGCCATACTTTCCATTCAAACCAGAATTTGCTTCAACCACCAAAAGAAGGTAGTGGCATTCTAAGAAACATGAATGACCAAGGAATCCTGTCATAACCTTTCTTATACCTGTTACTTCCCTGTAGTGGCCAAACACCTACACTGAAAATGATGACAGAAAAGGGCAGAGAAAGGGTGAATTATATGGTTTGGCTCTGTCCCCACTCAAATCTCACCTTGAATTGTATTAATCTCCATGTGTCAAGGGTGGGGCCAGGTGGAGATGACTGAATCATAGGAGCGGTTTCCCCCCTACTGTTCTCATGGTAGTGAATAAGTCTCATGAGATCCAATGGTTTTATAAAGGGGAGTTCCCCTGCACAAGCTCTCTTGCCTGCCGCCATGTAAAACATGACTTTGCTCCTCTTTTATCTTCCACAATAATTGTGAGGCCTCCTCAGCCATGTGGAACTGTAAGTCCATTAAACCTCTTACCTTTATGAATTACCCAGTCTCCAGTATGTCTTTATTAGCAGTGTGAGAACAGACTTAATACAATAACCTATAGATTCTTTTCCTTTTAGTCCTTCTTTACTCATCAGTAAACCAAAGGTAGAGAGTATGGTAGACTGTACATGTATTAAGAAGTGAAATAAAAACAGTTGAGTTTTGTTCAGCATTTCCTCCATGCTGGTAAGAACAAAATACATATGTACATACAAGCTACAAAATACAAACTGTGTAATTTTGGTGATTCCACATACAAGTTAAATGCTCTTATGTTTGCATTTAAAACTGACATTGCACAATATTGAGATGAAAAGTAACACTCATGCTAATGACTTAGGTCTTTAATTTTTCTTAGAGTAGCATTGAATAGCAAATAAAACAATACCATGACAAGTTGAAAGAGAAAGGCCATGAAAGATAGGGCAAGGCTTTACATTTTAGCCCCCTCAATGGCATTTTTTCCTGCTTTTGGAACAAGAGGCCCCACATTTTTATTTTGCACTGGGCTTCCCAAATTATGTATCTGACATTGAGTGCAGATGAGTGGGAAACATGCTTTGCTTTGCCCTTGCAACTCACCACTAAATTTTGCACCCTGGGTTGATCCTAGGAACTGTCCTTACAAGTCATCACAGCTGATAGAGCAAAGAATCATAACCAAAGAGAGAGAGAGAAGCCTTCTGTAGTGTCCTTCACTGCTCCAGAGCAACTGTTCCAGGCCCCATGAGACTGAAAGCTCTTTTGTAAGTCAAAATGTTCTTCCTCCCTCTTCTTAACTTTTTTTTCTCTCTCTCCTCCATGTCAGAACACATGAGGAGAAATGAGGACAGGAAAGCAAGTCCTTAATTTAGAAGGGAAATGGTGGTTCTATATAACCCTTATATATATTCTTTATATTTTATTAATAATATCATAGTTTGTGATTTCAAGGGGCAAAAGCCTAACTGCAAAACACAGATGGATCCAGCTACTAGTTCTCTGTCAGTTTCACATAAAGGAAAATGCATCTGATATTATTTTGAAGCAGCAACATCATAATAATCTTCATAATTTCTACATTTCCTTAAATATTTGTGGCATATTTACATCAATATTCCATCCTCTTTTTTTGATTACTTTTAGTAAGTCATTCTGACTCAGACATATATACATATGCAAATATATATTACATATAAATGCAAATCATAGTTTTTATATGAAAACTCAGTTTCACATAATAAATCATCAAAAAGCAATGATATTTCCTATAAGAACAATGATCATAAACCAATGTGATTTCATTATTAAATCATTGTGGCTTATCCTGCCTGGTAATGTGCCCAGCTGGAAGCATTTACGTCCATTGCCAACCTCTTTACAGGAAAACATCTGACACCTGCATGAGCCTCTATTTCTGTCACTTTTGCTGTTAGAAGCCCCAGACTCAAGAGCTGAAGCCATCACATCATTCTGTTCAGCTGTATCTGCTGAGCTTGTTGGGGCCAAGGAACCCAATACTGATAAACAGAAGAATCTGATGCCCTTAGGCATGTTTTGCTGAAGTGAATGGATTAATAGTGTAAGCTGCATTTTTGGAGACGTCAACCAGCTAGAGTGATAGATGGAATCCTACAGGGTCAACTCAATATCTTATCTCATAAAGTGGACAAGTTGTATTTAGCAAAGGTAGAAGTGAAAAATAAGTAGAAAGGGAATTTCTTTTTTCTGCCTTTTTAATAGGTTTTTATGTTTTCTTTCATATCCATTTCTTTTTTTTTTTTTTTTTTTTTTTTTTACCATTTCAACACCACCTCACCACCTGTTTCACACTTTTAAAGTTCCTTTTTCTATCAGTGTACTTATGGGAGGCATTCCTCACAGCATAAATGTCTCTGTGGAGGTGGAGGAGAAGACAGAGGGAGGAGAGGCAGGAGAGGGAGGGAGAGGAAGGAGAGAGACGTTTAACTAGTGGTTGGCAAAAGTTAATAAACGTGATAATAGGTAATACTGGCCAAGATGTAGGAAGCATGTTCATGGGAGTGTAGGTTGTTGCAAACATTTTGGAGATCAATTTAGTCATCTCTTAATGCTTTAAATGCCATTAAAAAAAAAAACGAGTAACTGTGTCGGTATGGAAAAAGCTCTAAGAAATATTAAGTGAAAAACAGCATTAAGTACAGTGTATGGAGTTATTTTGTGTAATGTATGCAAAAGAATAAGCATCCATACATACAGCTATGACACCTGTATTGAAAAGGCAAATTTATTCCAAGGAAATTGATACACTGGGGGAAAATCTAGACATAACTCCAATTTCACATTTGCTTATCCACAAGAAATGCTAGGGAAAAGCAGAAAAATGCACCCAAACGGACTGAGCCATATAGGAATACACAAAATGCACACACGCACACATCTCAACATGACCAACTGCCTCAGTTCACCACGTGCGGCAGGAGCCACACTCACCACATCTGGTGTTAAAACTTACCTTCCAATTTCATGTAACCCTCCTTCCGCCACTACCCAAAAACTCACAAGGGACAACCCCTCCAATACCAAATTACACAAGCAAACTTCTGGTCTTTTCAAAGGAAGGTGCCATATATACTGTAGCATTTGCGTATTTACCCATTTAACATGTATAAAACCGCAGTATCATTTTTACTGGTCTCCCAGCTTTTGTTTTTAATGTGTCACTGATGAAGTTTTTAATTGTTGTGCCCCAACCTCATTTTTCTCATAAGCCCTGAGGCCTTTTATTACATACTTTTGCATAGCACAGTGGTGTTTAAGAACATATATGTTACATTATAGAACTGACTGTATCCATACATGTATGTCTTTATAAACAGACATACCTGCCAGCGGCTTTCAAATTGTATAATGCATCAGATTCACCGGAGGGCTTGTTAAACTACAGATTGCTGGGCCCCAGCCTCAGTTTATGAGTCCGTAAGTCTAGGGTAGGGCTAAGAATTTGCATCTAGCAAGTTCCCAGGCGATGCAGATGCGGCTGGTCTGGGTGCCACAGTGAGAACCACTGCCCGATCACTTGCACAAGTGCACTACAGAATTCATTGCTGCATGGCTTGTAGTTGAGAAGTGTGCAACAAGCTAAATGTCCAAATAAGAGGGCAATTAATTATGGTATAACCATATTGTGGACTGCTATGCAGTAAGTGAAAAGAAAGAGGTAGGTCTTAACATTCCAGCATGGGAAAGAATCCCCAAGACATGTTGTTGGCATAAAGCAAGGTACAGATATAGATATATAAATACCATTTATTTTCTTACATAACTACCCTACCAGTGTGAGCATATACATGTATTGTGTGTATATGTGTATACATATGTAAATTCTTTAAAAGTCTGTAAAATACATATTAAAGTGATCATAGTGGTTACCTTTTGAAGAAAATCAGAATTTGGGGTGGTGGCTGATAAAAAGGGCTCTACACATAAATGTAATGTTTTACATTTTGATTATCCAAAGATAATCAACTTGTGTAATTAAAATTAATTCTTTTAGAAATAAGTGTGTGTGTACACAGGGGCCTGTCGGGGGGGTGGGGAGCTAGGGGAGGGATAGCATTAGGAGAAATACCAAATGTAAATGATGAGTTGATGGGTGCAGCAAACCAACACGGCACATGTATGCCTATGTAACAAACCTGCACATTGTGCACATGTACCCTAAAACTTAAAGTATAATAAATAAAAATAAATAAAATACCCCCTGGATTTTCAAGCCTTAATATGAAAAAATAACATAAAACATCTCTTTAATAATTTTTGTATATTGATTACATCTTGGAATGAAAATATTTTGGGTATATAGGGTTAAATAAAACATATTACTAAAATTAAATAAATTTGAGAATTAGTTTTGTCTTGATTTTGCTTTTAAGGGTGACAATGTCAGGTTAATTTAGTTAATAGAGTAATTTTGTATGATGACAACAGTATGTACGAAAAACCTCCTATTTCTTATTTTAGTTGTTTTCTTATTTATGTATTTTCATGGAAATTGTACCCAAAAAAATAATATATTCTTATCATACATTTCAAGACTTACTTTAATAATTATTACACAGAGGTAGATTTCATAGAATAGCTACACAGTATGTTATGTAACAATTATTAAAATTTCTTTTAGCATCTCAAAAAAAAAGAAGTGTGTGTGTATTATGGAAAATTCTTCTAAAGGCTATTGAAAAACAGTTAACTAAGCTTACATAGTATTATTTTGTTCTTGCATTTGTTAACACCAGCAAATTCCACTCCTATTTCAGGCAAAAATACAAATTGTGGTTATACCGTTTCAATGATTAAAATTCTGACAAAAGAAAATATTGGTCTTTGTAATAACCTAATTATTTATTTATCAGTAATAGTGTCTCTTTCAAATCTGCACCTGGGAAAGCCACAAGAACCTGCTTTTGGTTTTCTACTGGGGTCAACCTCTCATTTTTACTGGTGTTTCTCAATATAATACTCCTATCAGTAACCTAGTTGGAGCTTAGCAAAATACTGACCATAAAAGACAGAGTGCTTTTTTTTTTTTTTTTTTTTTTTTTTTTTTTTTTTACTATACTTTAGGTTTTAGGGTACATGTGCACAATGTGCAGGTTTGTTACATATGTATCCATGTGCCATGTTGATTTCCTGCACCCATTAACTCGTCATTTAGCATTAGGTATATCTCCTAATGCTGTCCCTCCCCCCTCCCCCCCCCCCACAACAGTCCCTGGAATGTGATGTTCCCCTTCCTGTGTCCATGAGTTCTCATTGTTCAATTCCCACCTATGAGTGAGAACATGCGGTGTTTGGTTTTTTGTCCTTGCGATAGTTTACTGAGAATGATGTTTTCCAGTTTCATCCATGTCCCTACAAAGGACATGAACTCATCATTTTTTATGGCTGCATAGTATTCCATGGTGTATATGTGCCACATTTTCTTAATCCAGTCTATCGTTGTTGGACATTTGGGTTGGTTCCAAGTCTTTGCTATTGTGAATAGTGCCGCAATAAACATACGTGTGCATGTGTCTTTATAGCAGCATGATTTATAGTCCTTTGGGTATATACCCAGTCATGGGATGGCTGGGTCAAATGGTATTTCTAGTTACAACATACCAGAATCTCTGGGACACATTCAAAGCAGTGTGTAGAGGGAAATTTATAGCACTAAATGCCCACAAGAGAAAGCAGGAAAGATCCAAAATTGACACCCTAACATCACAATTAAAAGAACTAGAAAAGCAAGAGCAAACACATTCAAAAGCTAGCAGAAAGCTAGAAATGACTAAAATCAGAGCAGAACTGAAGGAAATAGAGACACAAAAAACCCTTCAAAAAATTAATGAATCCAGGAGCTGGTTTTTTGAGAAGATCAACAAAATTGATAGACCGCTAGCAAGACTAATAAAGAAGAAAAGAGAGAAGAATCAAATAGATGCAATAAAAAATGAAAAAGGGGATATCACCACCGATCCCACAGAAATACAATCTACCATCAGAGAATACTACAAACACCTCGATGCAAATAAACTAGAAAATCTAGAAGAGATGGATAAATTCCTCGACAAATACACCCTCCCAAGACTAAATCAGGAAGAAGTCGAATCTCTGAATAGACCAATAACAGGTTCTGAAATTGTGGCAATAATCAATAGCTTACCAACCAAAAAGAGTCCAGGACCTGATGGATTCACAGCTGAATTCTACCAGAGGTACAAGGAGGAACTGGTACCATTCCTTCTGAAACTATTCCAATCGATAGAAAAAGAGGGAATCCTCCCTAACACATTTTATGAAGCCAGCATCGTCCTGATACCAAAGCCAGGCAGAGACACAACCAAAAAAGAGAATTTTAGACCAATATCCTTGATGAACATCGATGCAAAAATCCTCAATAAAATACTGGCAAACCGAATCCAGCAGCACATCAAAAAGCTTATACAGCATGATCAAGTGGGCTTCATCCCTGGGATGCAAGGCTGGTTCAACATACGCAAATCAATAAATGTAATCCAGCATACAAACAGAACCAAAGACAAAAACCACATGATTATCTCAATAGATGCAGAAAAGGCCTTTGACAAAATTCAACAACCCTTCATGCTAAAAACTCTCAATAAATTAGGTATTGATGGGACGTATCTCAAAATAATAAGAGCTATATATGACAAACCCACAGCCAATATCATACTGAATGGGCAAAAACTGGAAGCATTCCCTCTGAAAACTGGCACAAGACAGGGATGCCCTCTCTCACCACTCCTATTCAACATAGTGCTGGAAGTTCTGGCCAGAGCAATCAGGCAGGAGAAGGAAATAAAGGGTATTCAATTAGGAAAAGAGGAAGTCAAACTGTCCCTGTTTGCAGATGACATGATTGTATATCTAGAAAACCCCATTGTCTCAGCCCAAAATCTCCTTAAGCTGATTAGCAACTTCAGCAAAGTCTCAGGATACAAAATCAATGTACAAAAATCACAAGCATTCTTGTACACCAATCACAGACAAACAGAGAGCCAAATCATGAGTGAACTCCCATTCACAATTGCTTCAAAGAGAATAAAATACCTAGGAATCCAACTTACAAGGGATGTGAAGGACCTCTTCAAGGAGAACTACAAACCACTGCTCAATGAAATAAAAGAGGATACAAACAAATGGAAGAACATTCCATGCTCATGGGTTGGAAGAATCAATATCGTGAAAATGGCCATACTGCCCAAAGTAATTTATAGATTCAATGCCATCCCCATCAAGCTACCAATGACTTTCTTCACAGAATTGGAAAAAACTACTTTAAAGTTCATATGGAACCACTATCTGATCTTTGACAAACCTGACAAAAACAAGAAATGGGGAAAGGATTCCCTATTTAATAAATGGTGCTGGGAAAACTGGCTAGCCATATGTAGAAAGCTGAAACTGGATCCCTTCCTTACACCTTATACACAAATTAATTCAAAATGGATTAAAGACTTAAATGTTAGACCTAAAACCATTAAAATCCTACAAGAAAACCTAGGCAATACCATTCAGGACATAGGCGTGGGCAAGGACTTCATGTCTAAAACACCAAAAGCAATGGCAACAAAAGCCAAAATTGACAAATGGGATCTAATTAAACTAAAGAGCTTCTGCACAGCAAAAGAAACTACCATCAGAGTGAACAGGCAACCTACAGAATGGGAGAAAATTTTTGCAACCTACTCATCTGACAAAGGGCTAATATCCAGAATCTACAATGAACTCAAACAAATTTACAAGAAAAAAACAAACAACCCCATCAAAAGGTGGGCAAAGGACATGAACAGACACTTCTCAAAAGAAGACATTTATGCAGCCAAAAAACACATGAAGAAATGCTCATCATCACTGGCCATCAGAGAAAGACAGAGTGCTTTTGTTTAGGGCACAATTGCCAAAGAACCAATCACATTCAGCGGGTGATTACCCCAGGTTCAACTATTTGACTTTTATAGTCATAAATCATACTCTGACGGTAGCTGCAGCTTTCCCAGAAAAGTTAAATGCCTCAATGTGTCTGGGTTTCAGTACACATTATTATAAGCTGCATTAATTAGAGATTTTTTAGTACAAACAAGTATAGAGAAGAAAACAAATGTAGCCCATTATTCCACAGCTCAGACCTCAAGAAAACAAATAAATAAATAAATATACTCAGGCCTAGCAAATTCACACTGTATAGAAGGACATGCAAAAAAGGAATAATTTTCCTTTTGCCCTACGCCTCTCTTCCCCTAACCTAGAACCTACTTTCCGCCACTATCTGTATGGCTCGCTTCAGGTATGTAGGCTAAGATCACCTTTTCATTAACCCCTTCCCTAGTGCTTTTTTAAGGGGCAGGATGTTATCCCACCCACTTTCTTGCTTTGTAACTCATCATAACACTTACCACCATCTAAGATAGTTTACATTTGACTTATTTTGTATGCATTTTCTGTCTTTCCCCAACTAGAATGCAAGTTCCATGACAAAAGGGATTTTTATTTTTTACTATTCTTTAATGGTCATATCTTCAGAGCTAGAACAATACCTGGTTCACGGTAAGCACTCAATAAATATCTGTTGAATGAACTGATTCTGTATCTTGTGAAACTCAGAGGGATGACTGGGGTTGAAGCATTACCTATCATTGTGAGTACAGCTTGTCAGACAAAGTTTAAAACCTTACATGATACTGTTAGTAGTACCAATGTATTACTTCTTGAATTTTCCACATTCAGTACCAGATCTGAGATACATCCCATTATTCAAGTTCTGGTTTTCATTTTCCTTCTAGATGAAAGAATTTGTTGGTTCCATTCTCTTGCTATCATTGCCGAACCAGTGTAGTTTTGAGATCAGCACATTTTTCCAAGAAACTTTCAATCACAATACAGATATTAACAAGCTAAATAGTCCTGCCAGTTTTATGCACATTCCATCACTCCTGTATCCTCTTAGCCCTCCCTGCTGACCCCCAATAAAAGTGGAATATTCTTCCTTTTTATGTTTGTGATATATGCTGGAAAGGGAAAATTAGACAAAATATTGATCAAAGGCCTTTGGTCTGCAGAATATTGAACTAATTTAATCCATTTTCCCTACATTCATTGTTGCTTTCACTTTACTGCAGCATTAATTTTAAGTTCCATATTCATAAGTGTATGGTTCAGAAAACTTATCATACAGAAAATATTTTAAAACATTACCTTCCAACATTGTACGTTATTTGGAAGTTTTTTTTTTTTTAATATTAACACTTACAAATGCTGATGATTTTAGACAACTATGAACCAGACTCAGACATCTTTTCCTGTTATTTCCATGTTTGGTCAGATTTTACAAAATAGGAAGCCTCCAACTTTCATTGCCAGCCTTCAGAAACCCAGACCATGTGCTTTTCTCCTTTCTCTATAGCAAACTTTTGTAAGTGCAGTAACACAATGCAAGACAACTTGAACTCATCTACCTTCAGGAGCATTTCATTCTTAAATTCAACATCTTTTGACTCCTCTGAAGGAATTAGCATTATTGAATTTGTTCATTTAGGATCCCTGCAGCAGCCTCCGGACAGTAGTGACAGAGCCAGGGGCAAATGACAAAGTAAATTCAGTCCAAAAAAAGGTGACCAAGGGAAAATTCCAAAGGAAAATTCAATGGGCTTGAGGATGTGTGGACCAGCATACACATTCAGCTGTGTATTGAACTAAATCTGTTTCTATATTTCCTGTAGCTGCTTTCTCCAGAAATATACTTGGGTTTTTTCATTAAGTGTGTACCTGTGTCTGTTTTCTTTAAGTGTGGATGTTTGTGATAGTTTTGTTAAGGGGTGGACTATGTCAATACATTCTATTGCATTATTAGTTTTGTCAAACAATGGGATATTTGATCATTTGCATGGATTTTTTGATGTATTAATGTGGCTTCAGTACAAGTTGTGACAGTTATTTTTTTTTCAAAAGCCTTAAGTGTGTGCTTATATTACTAAACTACTCTATGTATCAGTCCACATTTCAGGGCTATTGCTGATATATCATCTTATCTACATTATTGTCCTTCTTGGTGAAATTCACTTGGAGTTACCTTCTGCTAACTTCTTTGATTGTTTTACTCGTCCTGTGCAATAGCTTCTACTTCTCTAAGTGAATACGTTTTATGATCCTAATTTTGGAGTGTCAGTCTATTTAGATCCCATTATAAAAACTACTGGGAATAGTTGGGTTTGGTTATGATGATGCAATTTCTATGCATAACCATTGACTACTAACATTTACTGAGCACCTATGGTGTTCTAAGCCACATGGGCAAGCTTTGAACAAACAAATGTCCTCAAAGAACCTACAATCTAGTGAGGGAGAAAGGATACCACTCGACAAATAATCCTATTTTGCAAGACCTAAAGAGGAAGGTAAACCTATACCAAGCTTTCTAAAATATGCTTTTTAATTGAAATATGTTTTAAACTCAGTAGAGAAAAGAAATACTGGATACGTGGGAGTAGATGTGCAGAAGTGTTTTGAGAGGGAGTTATTTATTCACATGTCTAGCTAATGGGTGACAGATGTGGTTTGTAAGATTATTTGGGGTTTGGAGTAGGAATGGTTTAGGAAACTGGTGCTCAAATCTTGGTCTGCAGACCAGCAGCATCAGCATCACCAGAGCACTCCTTAGAGGTGCAAATGTTTGCACCCCCACCTCCCCAGACCTACTGAATAGCACTTCAGGCTATTCTGGTACATGCTAAAGTTGGGACCCATTGGTTTATATCAGGGTAAGTACAGTATTCTCAACCCCAAATGCACATCACCTGGGGAATTTTGTTTGTTTAATATCTATGTCCAAGCCCCTGCCTCAAACCTATTAAGTCACAATCTCTGGGATGGAACCCTGAACATAAGCATTTTTTAAAAGTTCCCCAGGTGATTCGACTATGAAAACAGGTTCAGAACTGTTGGTTTAGGAAGAATAAGGAATTTCTTATGTTTAACTGATCTATAAATCAGCCCTCCTGTCTTTCTGTCATCAACACCATGCATGTAACAATGTAACGTATGATTACTTTTATTAAAATTTTGCACACTATACTTTCAAAACTGAAACTTTACATGCCTTATACATTATTGACTGTAGTAAAGAACAAAAAGAGTTTAAATTGCACCTGCTTTAGAAAATCCGGGATGAATGCTTACTCTAAGAATGAATGTTACATCTTATTCAGGATTAGATCCTGTAATCAGATAAGCCCGACACCATTCTAGAATCTAGGGGGGCCATCAGTCAGGACATGGAAATTGCTGCAATTACAAAGCACTTTTGGTTATGGTTTTTGCTGTAAAATGATTTCATTGTCATCACTGCTAAGATTAATCATGGCTTTTTTTTTTCAAGTTGGCATCTTGCAGTAGTTTGGTGAATGCCAACCTTCCCCTTTCCAGAAAGTATCAAGTTCTAACAGCTGTGACTCCTGTCAAGGGATTCAGCAAGATGCCTTAGCCATCTGCTGGCTTCCTGCAGGTAACCTCCTGCCACCACATCTATCAGCCTAGAGCTGACAAGCAGAAAGCAGCTTCTGAAATCTGCCCTCCATCTTGAAACCTTCTCTGCTGGCCCTTCTATTCTTTTTCTGCCATAATTACCTTTAGGCTGCAATAAAGAGAACCTCCCTTCATCCCTGCCACCCTTTACCAGGGTGACCAACCATCCCTGTCTAGCTGGGACAGAAGGGGCTCCTGGGATGCGAGACTTTCTGTGCTAAAACTGGGATGGTCCCAGGCAAACCGGGAGAAGTTAGTCACCCCACCTTTACCCAACAAGTCTGACCTCTTCTGCATTTGCTGCATTTTTACAGCTCAGTGGTTCTCAATCTTTGGCATCTTGCAGAAGTTTGGTAGTTAAGACCTTTTTAAAACATAAATTGCTGGGCCCAAATCCCAGAGTCTCTGATTCAGTACGTAGGGCCAGATAATGCCCATCTATCACAAGGGATGCTGATGATCCAGGGACTACACTTTGAGAACCACTGCTATAGTTTAACATCTGGCAAAGAAAACACTCATTTCCTTCCACTATGAAGCTCAGTGTCTCATATTCTACTCATATTCCAACAGGTCCTCTCATTTATTGATTGCTGTACTAAGCATTTGAAACTTACACTAGCAGCAGGGATAGTCAGCTCAGGCCTGGGAGCATGGTAGGTACTCAACAAATGCTTATGTGGGTTCACTGAACCATATCTGGTTATGCAATAATGGTCTCAAGAATGAAATGTGACTGACATTTTCCCCATATCGGTTAGACAAAAAACTGAGTCTCTCTATTCATTTCCTCCAACAGTATCTTTAAGATGCAACTCATTAAAGGTTAAACCATCTCATCTGTTGTTAGTGGAAATACAAATTTGTACTGCTTTCTTGAGAGAAGTTGGGTAAGATGCATTTCAAAACCCTCAAATGGGGCATACCATTTGATACAGCAACTCCTCCACTTCTAGGAATTTACTCTAAAGAAATGGTCTCAGATTTAGACAAAAAGCCACAAAACTTATCAATACAGAGGGTTGTTTAACAATAGGGAAACAGCCTAAATGTCCATTGGGAAGTAATTAAATAAATTAAGGTGTTTTCTCAATTGAACACTACACTCAATGACTTAGAAGAATATGTAATAAATGGAAAAAAATATTCATGTTACAATGTTCGGTGGGGAGAAAGTAGTACTATTGGATGAGTCTGTAGTTAATTTAAACTGTAAAATATTTGTAGATAAACATACATTTCAGTGGTATTCAACAAAAGTATTAACCATGACTATCTTTAAATGATACTAACTTTTTAAATTTTTAGTTCACCTAAAATTTTTCTAGATTTTCTACAACAAATATGAACTACTTTTGTAAGAAGGGTAAAAAAAATTGATTTTTTAAAGAGAAGACAAATGAAACTGTGACCATCAAGGTCAATTAATGCGATTTCTCCCTGACATCCTGACTCCTGTTCCCATGGCTGGTTTTTAGGTCCCCATGCTCACCTCACCCTGGCTTACTTACATCAGGTAGTTGCCAGTGAGTGCCCCACTCACACCCTGTCTTTAATCAGGTTGACTCTGATCATCATTTCATGCTTTCCTACTACCAGCCCTGCAGCCAACCTGACCAGTGCACTATGTCTGAAAACAGCATTTAGAAACACCCTACAGGCGGCAAATTGCATCCATACAGGCACTGGTTCTGGGACTTACCATGGTAACAGGAATCCCATGAGATTGCAGAGCTTTCCAGATGAGGCTACCTTTGTCCTCCCAGGACACTACCCAGAACACCATTCTCAGATGCCTCCTTGGTTAGGCTCCAGAAACTGGGGGGCTGTATCAGGACCTCCAAATTCCTCAACTAGACCAGAACAAGAATGCCTTAAAATAGGTGTAGCAGGTCTGGGCATGGTGGCTCACACCTGTAATCTCAGAACTTTGGGAGGCCGAGGCAGGTGATCACTTGAGGTCAAGAGTTCGAGACCAGCCTGGCCAACATGGCAAAATCCTGTCTCTACTAAAAATATGTATTTAAAAAAAATAGCCAGGCGTGGTGGTGAGTGCCTGTAGTCCCAGCTACTCAGGAGGCTGAGGCAGGGGAATCGCTTGAACCCAGGAGGCGAAGGTTGCAGTAAGCCAAGATTGGGCCACTGCACTCCAGCCTGGGTGACAGAGTGAGACTCTGTCACAAAAACAAAAACAAAAAAGTTGTAGCAGGTGTTCCACAAACTTGCTAAGTGCATCATCTGTCAATTTCACAAACTATTCGAAGTTTGTTCATGACTTAACTTCAGCTCACTTAACAAAACTTTTAAAATCTCAGTGTAAATTTTGGAAAGTAAAGCCTTTTGGGGTAGTATATCAAAATACTTTTAAGCTAGCTTATGGAATAACCCCTCCTCCACTCTTCCCATAAGCTAAAGACCCAAGTAGATCACAGGCTTAGCCAAAAAGCTTGCAGAGAACAGCACTCTTAGAAGAGGCAATAATGAACTGCTCGATGCCACCACCCTTTTGGACATGAAATCAGTAGGACTTGGGGACCATCTAAACTTCTCACTCTCACCTCCTGGCTGCCTTACATTCTATAATATCTTGTTTCCATACCAGAAGAGAAAGAGAAACAATCCCCCAACCAGTGAACGAGCAGCATGGGTGAGGGGATGATATAATAATGATTACTCTAACACATTTATATCACACCCTTAACCTCTTCGGAGCGTGTTCATGTATATCATCTCATGGCTATTTTTTATTTTATTTACTTTTTATTTTTATTTTTGAGACGGAGTCTCACTCTGTCACCCAGACTGGAGTATAGTGGCACGATCTCAGCTCACTGCAACCTCCGCCTCCCGGGTTCAAGTGATTCTCATGCCTCAGCCTCCCGAGTAGCTGGGATTACAGGCACTGGCCACCGTGCTCAGCTAATTTTTGTATTTTTAGTAAAGACAGGGTTTCACCACATTGGCCAGGCTGGTCTTGAACTCCTGGCCTCAAGTGATCCACCCACCTCAGCCTCCCAAAGTGCTGGGATTACAGGTGTGAGCCACTGCACCCAGCCTATCACATGACTGTAATTCTCACATTTCCTATCCAGTTTTGAACAGTGTAGTGTGACGATAAACAGGATGCAATCAGATAAGCTGGGTTATACTCCCAGCTCTGCAATTTGCTAGTTGTGCAGTCTTTTGCAAGTTACATCACCTCTCTGAGCTTCAGTTTCTTCTTCTGTAAAATGAGCCCATAATACCAAGTTTACAGAACTATTGTGAAGATTAGAGATAACATACATTAAAGTACCTGGCATAATGGTTGGCATATTAATGGTTCCTCAGCAAAGCGTAGCTGCACAGAACAGTTATAATCTCCATTTGATGGAAGTCCTGTAAAGCCCTAGTGGAAAAGTTAGAAAATTACAGTAGTCCCCCCCTCTTGTCCTTGGGGGATATGTTCCAAGACCCCTGGTGGACACCTGAAACCTCAGATAGTACCAAACTAATACACACACACACACAATGCACAAATTTCTTTTTCCTCCACAACTTCACGTATAGAAGATTCGTTCTTAATGTAGATCTTAGCAACCTCAGTATATGATTTCTTTTTAAAATTCCTTAAGTGGAGAACTTTCACCTTAGCACTGAAAGGAAGCTTCTCTTTGGCATACCTGAATTGCCAGCATCACTACTCTTATGCTTTGGGGCCATTATTAAGTAACATAAGGGTACTTGGGCACAAGCACTATCACGGTTGATCTGATAACTGAGACAGCTACTAAGTGACTAACAGGCAAGTAGCATATACAGCATGGATACACTGGACAAAGAGATGATTCACGTCCCAGGCGACACAGAGCTGGATGGCATGAGATTTCATCATGCTACTCAGAATGGCACACAATTTAAAACTTAGGAATTGTTTACTTCTGGCATTTTCCACTGAATATTTTCAGAACTTGGTTGCCCATAGGTAACTGAAATAATGAAAAGCAAAACCATGGATAAGGGAGGATCACTGTGCTATCTGTATTATCATTATGCAGTTATTTGACAATCATCTCCTGGGATATGATTTATACACTTCCTACTCCTCCTCACCCCTGTCATTGCCTAAGTTTAGGCCCTCCCCGTCCTTCTCTTGAGCCATTTGCAAAACTCCTAACTGGTCTTAGTGGCTGCAATCTGTCCCGCTCCAGACCATGATCTTTAATACTAGGATTAAGGAAGTTGATATGGTTAGGCTGTGTTCCCACCCAAATCTCATCTTGAATTATAGCTCCCATAATTCCCACATGTTGTAGGAGGGACCCAGTGGGAGGTAATTAAATCATGGGGGCAGGTTGTTCCCATGCTGTTCTCATGATAGTGAATATGTCTCATGAGATCTGATGGTTTTATAAATGGGAGTTCCCCTGCATACACTCTCTTGCCTGCCACCATGTAAGACATGCCTTTGCTGCTCCTTCGCCTTCCACCATAATGGTGAGGCCTCCCCAGCCATGTGGAACTGTGAGTCCATTAAATCTCTTTCCTTTATAAATTACCCAGTCTTGGGTATGTCTTTATTAGCAGTGTGAAAACAGACCAATACAGAAGTAAAACTTAAGTTATCTGCCTCCCCTCAAAAAAACTATACTAGCTCCCTCTGGCCTGTTCTTTGACATGACCCACAAAGCCTTCCTTCCACATATCATCTCCCATCATTCCCTTTGCTGTCTCTTCCACCAGTGCAAGCTGTGCCCCAGCATTTGTGGCCATCTCACAGTCTGTTCCTGTGCTATGTTCTGCCATATCTGCTGCCTTTGCACCAAACAACAGTGCTTCTTCCTGAATGCCCTAATCTCACTTCTCTGCCCAGAGAAATTTCTTTTTCTTTCCAAAGTCCACTCAAACATCAGTTTCATAGGGAATCCAATCTTGACTCCCCCAGGCTTAATTGCCCCTCCACTGTGGCTCCCAGAATGCACTGCACACCCTTCTGTTGCACACTCACCATGATGTCCTCTAAATGACCTGGTAACAAGTCTCTCTCTCCCAGCTCCTCAAAAGCAAGGACTAATAGCTAATGTTTATTGAGTGCCTACTATGAACCATACTCTATGCCAAGCATTATATATATATATATATATATATATATATATATATATATATATTAGTAGTAACCATCCTATAGGGTTGATTAAATGATATTATACATACAATATTAACACATATATAAGTTATATATAATTTAATATATACTTATATATTACATATTGATATATATTATATAAATATATAATATATGTATAATTTATAATATATAACTATAAGTGTATTTTAATATTAGATATTATAATTAATATTTATTATTATATATTAATATATATCTAATATTAGATTATAAAATGTACTAGATAACATTATATATTATATATATAGTATCATTTAATCTTCACAAAAACCCTACAGGATGGTTACTACTATTATCTCAATTTTACAGATAATTAAACTAAGACTTAAAGATGTTAAGTAACTTGCCCAAGGTTGCAAGTTATTAGTGGCCAAGCCAGGATTCAAAATCAAACTGTCATACTTCAGAGCTCACACCCTTAACCACTAAACCACACAAAGTTATATATCCTCCTACCAAACTCAGTTAGCACCTGGGCATGCTCTAATAGCTATATTAGTTACCTCTTGCTGTGTAACAAATCATCCCCAGACATAGTTGCTATCTCCCCATTTCTCTGGGTCAGGAATTTGGAAACAGCTTATTTGGGTGGTTCTGTATCAGTGTCTCGTGAGGTTGCAGCCAAGATGTCGGCCTGGGCCACAGTCATCTGAAGGCTTGGCTGCACTGGGGATCTACTTCCAAGATGGTGCACTCACATGGTACTCCTAACGGGCAGGGGGCCCCAGTTCCTTCACATGTGGATCTCTCTGTGAGCTCCCTGAATGCCCGCACAACGTGGCGGTTGGCTTCCTCCAGAGTGAATATTATCCAAAAACAAAAGCCACGATGTTTTTTATGGCCCAGCCTCAGAAGTCATAATCTAGAATTTCCATAGCATCCTATTAGTTACAGTGGTAAGCCTTACCCAGTGTGGCAGGGGACTAGACAGGGGCATGAATACCAGGAAGTGAAAATCATTGGGGCCTTGAAAATTCACTTGAAAATCAAGTGAATAAGTGGAAAAAAATTACTAAGAATTGCTCTGAGTGTCAGGACCTCTTTTAGGTAGTGAGAAATTTGGATGAGGTGACCACTTAAGTTTCTTTCTAGCTCTAAAAACAATGGAAGACTATTCCCAAATTCTATATATTAGTCTTATTTTCTCATGTCCCCAAATGGAACATCAAGTGGATTCAAAGATTTAATTTCATTGAATTCCAAGAGAAGCCACAGGTGAGTATTTGCTAACTTAGCTTTTACTTTATGGTTTTAGGCAGAGCAAATGAAGTATGAGAAATTCTCCGAGTTTGAAACACAGTGATTTCCTCAACAGCAAAACAAATCTATGTTTGATTTCCAGATTAATTCCATAATTCGATGCCAACATAAGCCCAGCCTCTGGACAAAGGCTTATCTTCTTTAGCAGAATATCTGTGATCAAACTGAGGGAAAAAAATCCCTTGTGTATAACAGCAAAGATAACAAAATCATTGGTTTTAGCCCTTAGGCCATGCTTGTTTTCAAGCCAAGATCTTATCTGTTTAAAATACTTCTTTAATTTGATTTGAGATGTATGAAAATAAAAACTAAATACTTAAATGAGGTGCTTTTCAAATATTCATTGACATTGAATACTTAAAATGAATTTTCTTCTAAAGACCAATCCATGTTAGTAGACATGAAAACCAAGTATGAGCTGTTCACTCTTCCCACCACTACCACTACCTGAATAGATCCAAAGAACCACGCAAGCTGAGTCAGAACACTCCTCATTGGCACACTGGAGCCCACTCTCTCAAAGCACGCTACTCTAGGGGCTGGCAAACTGCAGCCTTGCCACCTGTTTTGTAAATAAAGTTTTACTGGAACACAGCCAGGCTCATTGGTGTATGAACTGTCTATGGCTGCCATGGCAGAATTGAGAAATTGCAACAAAGACAGTATGGCTTGCAAAGCCAAAAATATTACTATCTGGCAATTTACAGAAATAGTTTGCCAATCCCTGGTCTACACCTCTACAGACTTAGCCTGAGGCAACCTATTATTAGCTCCAGATGTCCATGCATACTATACGCTGTTCCAAACATTTGTATGGAGAAAAGGAGCAGTGTTCCTATTTATTTTGAGGTGTCACTTAACATACAGTAAACGCATAAATTTTTGTTGTTGTTAAAGACAGGATCTTGCTCTGTCACCCAGGCTGGAGTACAGTGGCATAATCAGAGCTCACTGCAGTCTCAAACCCCTGGGCTCAAGCAATCCTCCCACCTTAGCCTCCAGAGTAGCTGGGACTACAAGCGCATGCCACCACACCTGGCTAATTTTTTGTTGTTTTTTGTAGACACAGGGTCTTGCCATATTGCCCAGGCTAGTCTCGAACTCCTGGGTTAAAGCAATCCTCCCACCCTGGCCTCCCAAAGTGCTGGGATTACAAGCATAGGCCACAAATCTTAATGATAGAACACGGTGAGTTTTTACTCTTGTATCACCTGTGTAACCACCTCTGAGATCAAGATAAAGAACGTGTCACATGCCTCCTCTCAGTCAATACCCCCAACAAAGGTAGTCATTATTTTAACTTCTATCATATAGATTTATTTGCCTGTTCCTGAACTTTATACACATGAAACAGAACAGTATTTAGTCTTATACCTGGCTTCTTTTACTCAGCATTTAGTCAGTTGCATGCATACATATTATAATGTGGAACATTATAATATAATAAAATCTCTTTTTTTTTTTTTTTTAAGACAGAGTCTCACTCTGTCGCCCAGGGTGGAGTGCACTGGCGCAATCTCGGCTCACTGCAACCTCCGCCTTTTGGGTTCAAGTGATTCTCCTGCCTCAGCCTCCCGAGCAGCTGGGATTACAGGCACCTGCCACCACGCCTGGCTAATTTTTATATTTTTAGTAGAGATGAGGTTTCACCATGTTGGCCAGGCTGGTCTCGAACTCCCAACCTCAGGTGATCCACCTGCCTCAGCCTCCCAAAGTGCTGGGATTACAGGCGTGAGCCACCATGCCTGGCCTAAGATCTCCTGAGGGCAAAAGTTTGAAATAATCCCTCCCTGCCCATCTTTATATTTTGCTGTTTGTCCTGTGACACAATGGTTATCGCAGGGACTCCTGGCATGCCAGGTTTAGATATAGAAGCTCTGAGCTTGGCAATGTGCTGGCACTTTACAAATTCATCTCATTAAACCTTCCCCTAAAACCCTATGGGCTAGTTAGCCTCAACATGTGGCAGACAGGACAATAGGGGTCTGGAAGGATAAAAACCTCAACTAAGGCCATACAAACTAGGTCTCTGATTCACGTTCTCACCTTGCCCCTCTGAAAAGCAGCGAGATCAGTGTCACAGTTATCACAAAGTTAGGGTTAAGCACCAATCATTTCAGATTTTTGTTTTCCTCTTTAACCACCTTATTCAAATATAATTAAATTTTATGACAGCTACTGAGTATAACTCCTCATACAGCAGATTTAAATCATTATAATTTCACACTACGCTACATGTCTAAACACATTGCTACCCAGCTTGACAAGGGAAGAAAAATAAGAAGTTGTAACCACCCTGTAAAAATCTAAATTGAAAGATGGCCACAAATCATAGGGTTCCACACAAAGGCATGGATTTGAAAAAGAAAAAAAAAAAAACTACAGGTTTTTCTATTTTCTGTTCAAGTCTCTATTGCGTGCAGAAGCAGATTTAAGTAGCATAAATCAGAAAATGATAATGGGAACTGAATGAAATTGTCATAAATCACGTTACTAAGTATAGTTACATCTTAGATGTAAAACCCAATTAAACAGATGGCCACATGCTGTCAGAATCAGCCCCTAATCAATAAAGATGTTCATTTTAGAGAATCACCTCAATTTTTCACTTCTTCAGCGAAGCAAAAAGAAGGCAGTTGTAGGGTGGGGGAAGTCCCAGGAAACCCGGTGGGGAAGTGTGTAAGAAGAAACTCCACCTGTCTTAATTTGTAGTCCAGAAAATCAGAAAGGAGAGAGGGGAAAAAAAAAGTCACCCAAAGGATTCCTTGTCATCTTGCCTGGGAATGTAACTTACAGTGAGAGCAAGCACTGGTCATTAAGAAAACAGAAACAGCTTGAATCTCTTAATTAAAATACTGTTTCAAATTGTTCATTTTAAAAAACCCCTCTGCCCATGAGCTTTCATGAAACCATTGGGTTACCCTGTAATGGTTTCTTCCTCAGTAAACCTCTGATAGGATTAGCCCTTCCCAGGCAATAAAAAGGCTGAGCAGGGGTGAATCCTGGAGATGGAACTATTATTAGACACACTTAAGTACCCCAAGGAGCAGTAAGCCTTCAGTGACATTTTAAAGTGAATGCGGAAACGTCGGCTTTTCTTGCATAAGAGCTGATCTCTTACAGTCGCTAGACTGGTGAAAATTAAATCTACCAATGCCAAGAGCTGATGAAAATGAGGAACAACAGAAACACTTCTGTACTTTGGAACACCAGCTTTGGAAAACATTTGATGTTATCTGGTAGATAACTTCTTCCTATCAGCCGATAATTCCACTCCTGGGTGTATACCCTCAGACGCTTGTTTCAAGAGACATTCACAAGAATATGCAGAGCAGCACTGTTCATAAACAAAAACCCGGGTGTGGGGATACATAGGCTGGACAATAGAAGAATAAACAATCTGGGGGTACAGTCATGAAATATTATACGGCAGTGAACGTGAAAACAACCTACCACCACGTGCTACACGGACAAATCCTAAAAACATGTTGACTGAAAAATCGCAGTTGTTTAAGATTGCATACAGTAAGATACCATTTTTATTATGCTAAGAAACAAGTAAAAATAACATTGTTTAGGGATACCTATATAAATAAAGTTTTATTTTAAAAAAACAAAAATGATAAACCCTCAAATCAGAAGAGTGTTACTTCTGTGGTGAGAGGGAGGGATGGTTCCTGATGGGGTGAGGGCGTCATAGGCACATATTAATTTCGTCATGTTTTCATATATTCTTTATAACTCATATGTGCCAAAATGTTACATATGTTCTTTTGCATGTACCAAATATTAGACAATAAAACGTTCTTAAGTGAATAATCGAAACAATTTCTATTTCCCAATAGAATATCCTAAATGTGATTATAATTAATAATAAATTATTATAAGTATTAGTTATAATTAATAACTCAAATATCCTAAGTTCCCATATAACATATGCAACTTAGTTCTCAAGTTGGCATTTAGGGCCTTAAGAAAGCAATGGTAGTTTCGCGATAATGAATATTTATACAGTAAGAAGTGTCATTCAAAATATTTAACAACTTACTTAGTTATGTAAATTAATGTATAAATTAAAAAATCCCGCCATCTGCTTGTCTTTCGTCTTTCTGTTCATTTCTCTCTCAGACCAGAGTCGGGCAGAGTCTGCCATTCCTAACAGTGGCCACACGAGGGCGGCTCTAAGAAGATGTGCCAGCTGGTAGTGAGCAGCCACAGCCTTCGGGCTGTTCCCGCTGACCAGAGTCCTGTAGGAACAACGGCCAGTATGGAGGACCCACGGCAGACTGGCCGACTAGCCAGAGGGAAGGCAGGATGCCTCCCTAAGGAGGTGGCCTGGCCTTTGAATAAAGATTTGAAGGAAATGGGAGCATAAACCAGGCAGGTTACTTGGGGAAGTTTTCCAAGAGAAAGCAAACCCCAGGTATAAATGCCCCCAGAGCAGGGCGTGTCAGATGTGCTCTACAAACACGAAGGAGGCCAGTGTGGCTGGAACAGAAGGAGGGAGGAAGGGGGACAGTAGCAGGAGGTACGGGCAGAAAGATAACAGACCTTAAGGCCATTATAAATAATTTGGCTCTTTCTCTGAGTGAGATGGGATGCTGATAAAAGCTTTTGAGCAAAGAAGTGACACGATGTGATTGTAAAACATCTTAAAATCGCTACAATATTATATTTAGAATGGACTGAAGGGGGGTAAGAACAAAAGCAGGGAGGCCAATGAGGAGGCTATTACCATAATCCAGGTGGGAGATAGTAGTGGTATGAACAAGGGTGATAAATTCCATCCCCTGCATTCAACACTGTAGAAATGTGATTAAAACCATGAGATTAGATGTTATCAACAAGCAAGTGAGCAAAGATGGAGAGAAGAGAACAGAAAAGGTGCGAGGACTGAGCCTTGGGGCATGCCATCATTAAGAGATATGGGAGATGAGGAGAAACCAGCAAGGATTTGAGCAAGAGTGGCCCACTCTCCCCAAGACAAGCCACCACCAACCGGAATTTGGTGTTTGTCATTCTCATGAATGTCTTTACACTTACACTACAAATGGATGGACCTCCAAACCATGTGTAGAATTGTTCTGCATGATTTTCAAATTTATTTATATAGTATCATACTTGATATATTTTCTCAAGTTGTTTTACTTGTGAAATTCATCCATGTTAATATATGTTGCTCATTTTTCACTGCTGTATGGTATTCCTTTGTGTGAATATGCCACATTTGGACTCATCTTCCTGCAGAGGAATATGTAGTTTATTTTGCTTTTTCTACTATTATAAATAATACTGTTATGAGCATTTTTGCATGGGCTTCTTTATGCCTTGTGCAAGAGTTCTCTAGGGCAGCTGTTCCCAAACTTTAGCATGCATTACAATCACCTGCAGGTTTTATTGCACCAGATTTCTGAGCTCCACATCCAAAGTCTGATCAATAGACCCAAGGTGGGGCCTGGGAATTTGCATTTCTAACAAGATCCCCCATGATGCTATTACTGCAGGTCCAAGGACCGCATTTCAAGAATCACAGCATTAGAGCACATTCCAGGAGCACATATCATGGTCATAGGTATGCATGCACATCTTCAGCTTTTTGAGATATTGTCAAATTGCCCTGCAAAGTGGATGAGCCAATCTATCTTTCCACCAGCAGTGAGTATGTGTCCTTATTGCCAAGGCTGGATGCTGTCAAACTTTTTATTTGCGCCAATCAGATCTTAATAATTTTTTAAGGCCAGGTGCAGTGGCTCACGCCTGTAATCCCAGCACTTTGGAAGGCCGAGGTGGGCAGATCACTTGAGGCCAGGAGTTTGAGACCAGCCTAGCCAACATGGCAAAAACCCATCTCTGCTAAAAATACAAGTAAAAAAAATTTAGCTGGGCGTGGTGGTGCACACCTGTACTCCTAGCTACTCAGGAGGCTGAGGCACAAGAATAACTTGAACCCGGGAGGCAGAGGTTGCAGTGAGCCAAGATCGCACCACTGAACTCCAGCCTAGGTGACAGAGGGAGACTCTGTCTTTAAAAAAATAATAAAAATAATAATTTTAAAAAATTTATCCTGGTATTTTTAATTACATATACCTGATGCATGTAAGTAGAAAACCTCAAGACATAACTTCCTAGCATTAATAAGAATATTTCCAAGCTTCTTTCTTACATAGAGATGGTCCACTCGGGTTCTACAATCTGCTCAGTTACCTGCTGTTTCCCCCACCAATCCTAGGAATGAATAAAATGGCATGGACAAAATCAGTAAGGCCATTATGAAAGGAAAGTGGAAACTTGCTCCTTTTCATGGCAAACTTCATTATGGTTTAATTTGGCTTACTGTAGTTGATTTTTTTTTTTCAATCAATGGTGACAGAAAGCTTTAAAAAAAACTAGTGAGGTGAAGAGAGTGAGAAAAATTTGGCACATAGGTAGGAGTACAACCTCCCTTCACCAGCATACCCTGCCACTCTTGGGGGAAATAAGGAATGCCTTACCCTCCATCATAGTCATGGAAAAGTTCTTTCCATTTTATACTAGATTACCGAGGAGACAAGGAACCAGTACTCACGGATCTGGTTGGTGGATGCACTGTAGAAGGCATTGACGGTCGTTGGATTTGTAAACCACCTGTAGAAAAAGAAACAAATACCAGAGAGTAATCATCATTATACAGGCAGGAGGGAAGCAAAGACAAACGCAGCGTGGCTGGGTTTATTAGCAGATAACATGGAACAATGGGGATGTTGGACATGAGGGGAAATTATTCCCTCAGTTTAGGGCTACTGTACTGCTCAATGAACAATCTCATCCTAAACTGAACATGGCTCAATGAAAATATATTAACATGCCCAGTTATTTATTGTTACTAACTTGTGTTTTTGAAAAAGTTTTAAAGAGAAATTCTAGAATCTAAAGGGCTCTCCCTGCAAATGGAAACACAGCAACTATATATTTGCCAGGCCCTACTCAATGGGTTGAATGGACAACTGTGTTTCTATGCTGCATCGCCTCTGGCCTGTCCATTTAAAAGTTCTGGATTGGTGACAACACAGAGGTCCATTTAAAGAAAGATGAATAAAGTCCAACTATGCTACCCAGAGGGTCTGCCCGCTCCAGTGGAAAGTGTACTGCCTCTATCACTAACTAGCTGAATTGTGTGGGAAGAGTCACCTACCTTCCTGGGGTTTGGTTTTAGCTATAAAATTAAGGCATTGCATTAGGACATCTAAAGGATCCCTTCTATCTAAAAGGAGTCTACACCCAAACCTTAAATGCACAATAGGTTACTGGGATCAGCAGTCAGCAAATTTTTTTCTGTAAAGAATGAGATCATAAATATTTTAGGCTTTACAGGCAAAGAGGCAAAATCAAGGATATTACGTAGGTACTTAAGAGCAAACTGTCCACAGTTTTACTGATGAAATTCAAAAAATAATAGTAGTAATCAAGTACAATTATTTCTCTTTTTTCTTTCAGAGACAGCATTTCGGCATGTTGGCCAGGCTGGTCTCAAACTCCTGACCTCAAGTGATCCACCCACTTCAGCCTCCCAAAGCTGTGGGACTACAGGCGTGAGCCACCATGCCCAGCTGAGTACAATTATTTCTAATACAGGCCTATTAATGAGAATAATGGAATTATTTTGGGATGAGATAACATTTTGCTTAATTGGGGTTCAAAGTTATGCTTCTCCAATTTGGAGGTTCCTCAAAGAACTAAAAATGGAGCTACCATATGATCCAGCAGCCCCACTGCTGGTTATATACCCAAAGGAAAGAAAATAATCAAAGAGATATCTGCACTCCCATGTTTGTTGCAGTGCTGTTCACAATAGCCAAGATTTGGAAAGCAGCCTAAGTGTCCACCAACAGGTGAATGGATAAAGAAAATGTGGTACATATACACAATGGAGTACTATTCAGCCATAAAAAGAATGAGATCCTGTCATTTGCAACACATGGATGGAACTGGAGGTCATTATGTTAAGTGAAATAAGCCAGGCACAGAAAGACAAACATTGCATGTTCTCACGTATTTGTGAGATGTCACGTATTTGTGGGATCTAAAAACCAAAACAATTGAACTCATGGAGATAGACAGTAGAAGGATGGTTACCAGAGGCTGGGAAGGGCGGTAGGGGAATGGGGGAGAAGTGGGGATGGGTAATGGGTACAAAAAATGTACAGTTAGAAAGAATGAATAAGACCTAGTATTTGATAGCACAACAGGGTGACTATAGTCAATAATAATTGTACATTTTAAGATAACTGTACTAATATAAGTGGATAAATGCTTGAGGGGATGGATACTCCCATTTTCCGTGATCTGATGATTATGCATTGCAGGCCTGTATCAAAATATCTCATGTACCCCATAAATATTTACAACTACTACGTACCAACAAAAATTATTTTAATTAAAAAACAAAAGCAAAAAACAAAACAAAGTTAGGGCTTCCCCATCATCAAACCAACTGCAAACATTTATCTCTAAAAATTATTCTTAGCTCATGGGCCATACAAAAACAGGCAGCAGGTGAGATTTAGCCCACAGGCCATAGTGGCCAAACCCTGACTTAGACGGTTGTGAGTTTCAGTGACTGCTTGTTATGATTAAAACCAAGCAATTCATCTTAAGCTAAATTGCTAAAAATAAACTCCTAAGCCCAGCAGTGGCATGCAAATATAGTTCCAGCTACTTGGGAGGCTGAGGCAGGAGGATTGCCTGAGCCCAGAAGTTCAAGTCTCTAAAAAAATTAAAAAGGAAAGAAAAAAAAAACTTGTATAAATCCCTTTCTAGAATAATTGTATTACTCATTTATGTCTAATAGGATAATTATGTCAGACTAACAAATTAATTTATATCAGGTTAATATGAAACTAATAGGAAACCCAATTGTTGATACTAGTTGGTAAACTCATACCTTCTCCCCAACTACAAAGAAGTCTATGAATATGTCATTCTGTTATCATTATCATTATATTTAGCTAACATTCATTGAGCACTTACTATGTCCTAAGCACCTTCTATTCATCAGTTTTTCCCCATGGCAACATAGGAATTATTAGCCCATTTCACAGATGAGGATAATGAGACTTATAAGCATTATGTACTCGTACGAGGCCTGGTCTGTCTGACTTCAAACCAGTTCGCCTAAGCATTATATTATACTGTAGACATTACTGGAAGTCAAGAAAGGGCACCTCCTCTCTTTTCAAAACCGAAACTTGGACATATTTCCATAAAATGCATATTCTTTTCCTTCAAATTTGGGGTATTTCAATTAAGCCCTAGTGTTTAACATAAACTTGCTGGTTGGCCTACTTGCCTGAGGAAACAAGTGAAGGGGAAAGCACCTCTATTGACCTAACTTGGCTACCTGTAGTAGGTAAAATTATGGCCAAATCCTAATCCCCGGATCCTGTGAACGTGTTACATTACATAGTAAGAAGGACTTTGCAGGTGTAATTAAGCTTAAGGACCTTAAAATAAAGAGATTATCCTGGATTATTCAGGTAGGCTCAATCTAATCACAAGCCCTTAAAAGCAGACAACCTTGTTTGGCTGGAATCAGAGAGATGCAACAGAGGAGGAAGTCGGAGAGGAGGAAGGGTGAGAAGGATTTGACACGCTGCTGGCTCTAAGATGTAGGGGCAATGTGCAAGGACTGCATAAAGCCCTCTGAGAACGAAGAGTGGCTTCCAGGCGATAACCAGCAAGGAAGTAAAGACCTTACCCCTACAACCAGAAAGAACTGGATTCTGCCAACAACCTGAATCCCCTTGGAAGGGGATTCTTCCCAGAGCCTCCCCATAAGAGCCCAGCCGGCTGACACTCTGATTTCAGCCTTTATGAAATCCAAAGCAGAGAAAACAACCAAGCTACCCTAGACTTCTGACCTAGAGAACTGTGAGATAATAAATCTGTGCTGTTTTAAGCTGCTTAGGTTGCAGGAGTTTGTTACAGTAGCAACAGGAAACTGAAACACTACCCGAAGAACCCAACATTTGTAGGTCAAGAGGGGAAAATCCAGGTGGGTGCCTTGGCTTCTAAGTAACACTGGACTGAATCATAATATATACAAAAGATAACGTGTATTCCTAGAGCTTGTCCCTTCTCTTTTTGTTCTTCCCAACTCCCCTCTCTTTAAAGTAACAAACTTTTAAAACATTCAGGTAAGGGCCATGCAGGGAAAATGTTCCTAACTGCTGGTAGACAAAGGTAGACAAAGCAAACCAAACAACCAGTCTCTGAAACTAGACCTTAATGGGGCTTCCGAAGCTTCAACAAGAATAACGAAAACATCTTATTTCAGACACATGATCTTACCATTCCTGACCTCCCAGGGCTCTTATTGATTCTAGGGCATGTACGGAGCCTTGATAATACCCAGAGCTGATATTAAGCAGCTGCACCAGTAGAGCCTACCAGTTGTTGATGCTGTTATTTCTTCTGTTTGTTCAGGGCCCATGCCAAACCAGCTGCTAAACATTTTGTATATTTCCCGTATTACGTCCAAGTTTATTATATATTTAGTTTTACTATTCTCTAATGTAAGGCTACATGTGCTAGTTTTAATATGTGTTTGCGAACTTTTTTACACTCCTCCCATTAAGAGATGGAATCTAAATTCCTCTCCCCTTGATTATGGGTTAGCCTTAGTGACTCACTTCTAAAGAATAATATGCAGCAGAAATGACAGTGTGACCTCCAAGGCTAGGTAATTAAAGGTGATACAACTTCCCCCGATGCATACAAGCACACCCTCCCTCCCTCCCTTTCTCAGAAAAGCTGCTCTTTGAAGTTTCTCTATCAATCAACATGCTGTAAGGAAACCCAACATACATGAAGAGCCCATATGTAGATGTTCTAGTCAACAGTCAGCATAACCATTAGACATGTGAGAGAGGTAGCGTTCCATATGACTCCAGCCCCAGCCACTATCTGACCGTAACTACATGAAAGACCATAAATGGCCAGGTGCAGTGGCTCATGCCTGTAATCCCAGCACTTTGGGAGGCTGAGGTGGGCAGATCACCTGAAGTCAGGAGTTCGAAACCAGCCTGGCCAACATGGTGAAATGCTGTCTGTACTAAAACTACAAAAATTAGCTCAGCGTGGTGGCGGGCACCTGTAATCTCAGCTACTCAGGAGGCTGAGGCAGGAGAATCGCTTGAACCTGGGAGACGGAGGTTGCAGTGAGCTGAGATCACGCCAATGTACTCCAGCCTGGTGACAGAGTGAGACTCTGTGTCAAAAAAAAAAAAACAAAACCACAAACAAGAACCATGCAGCTGAGCCTAGTGACCCCCAGAACCATGAGAGACAAAAATAATGACTGTTGTTTCAATACTCTAAATTTAGGGGAGGTTTGTCACACAGCAATAGATAAATGGAATGCTGAAAAGCTGGCTATCCACAGACTAAGTCCAACCCAATGGGCTGAATCTTCCCAGAAAACTGTTTTGCTTGCCCAACACAATGGCTTAACAAACTACTGAATTGGAATTCCTTTAAGTGGGGTGTGTAATTACTAGTTTTCCACAGTCCCCACTACTCCCTGTTGTTTACACCCACGTAGGTCAACCATTTGTTAACTGACTGGCCCCTGAAGGCATCTGAGTTTGCACAGCTTATCTCCCAACAAGATTTTAAGTTGCTTATGGGCTTTGACTGTTGTCCAAATGGTAAGTGCTAAACAGAAGATCACTAAATCCATTAAAATGAATTTATTGCATGTATACATCCACTTCAATAAACAGAGAATATCATTCAAGTGCTTTAAATTCTTCTTACTATGTCTTTAGGGTGCTTCTGCAGTCTGTGTTTGAGAAAGGATTTGGTGGATAAGGTAGGGAGAGGTCGCATAGAAATTTCAAATCCCAAAATAATGGGAATGAAATTATACTGGAAAATGAGATACATAAAAGGAATATAATACCAAAATACAAGAATCTGAAGAAAAAGACACTGGTACACCTATTTCTTTGGACCATATAAAATAGATATACATCAGGCTAAAGTTTTACATTTTTCTTATCAACTCTTACAGATAGTCTAGGGAATATGGAATGGAAAAGCCATAGTGTATTTATTGCTTTCTTATTAATATCCTGCAGATTATATCACTCCCATTCCATGCTATAGATAATGCTTTTGCAAACAAAAGTTCTGGGCAGGAACATAATTTATAAAGACATTTAATGTATTTTTACATGTTTTTCAAAAGACAGAGAATTCAGACATGTTTGGTCACAGTAGAATGAGAGTGAATTAATAGTGAGGCTGGCTTAAAATAATTTCTGTCGAAGAAGGTGATCCTGAGGGAAAGAAATTACTTTCAACTCAAGCCGAGCAGTAAGTAAATCCTCTATTTTTAAGCAAGCTGATGAAGTGACAATTCTGTGAACCAACCCCTAAATATGTACCTTCAGGGATGACCGCCCAATTAATTTCATTCTTGCTGACATTTCCCATTGCCTTAGAAACTTCTTAATGCACATTAGTGCAGCTAAAATGGATTCCATGAGAATGAAAGATAAAGGGTCTTTATCTCCTATACCCACAAAGAAGCAAAATGTTATTTCAGGGCTTTGTGAAAATATAATCATGATGCTGTTCAAAGTAAACTAGTGTAGAAGAGCTACTCCAGAATGATCCCCACTCGATTAACTCATGAATTTTCAGGCCTGAAAGATGTCAATTCAAGCCAATGAGTATCATGAGGCTAAAATTCTCTACAATGCCTGAAAAGGACCAGCCAGATGTTTCCTTTAAAAAAAAAAAAAAAGAAAAGGAATTTACTCATATCCCTTTACTATGCAAAGAAGACTTTAAATTTCTAAATGTTACTTCCCTGAAATAGATATACAGTCTGAGGAAACAAGAATTACAAGCACTGCACTGATTTCCATTTCTGGAGAACTTTTCCCAAAAGTTAGCCAATTTAATACCCTTGTGAAAGAGCTATTTGTTTTTCAATGACAGAAAAGAAAACCACACAAATCTCAGTTTGCCTAAGCCCACAAAGCCAGTGTATTTCTAAGGCATGAATAAAATATTAGAAATAGTTAAGACCATTAGAATCTGACAGTTCATCAGTATCCTAGGATGATGTTAAAGATAACACATTTAGGAGTTTTTCAATTACTAATCCAGGCCTTTCTACACACCTAAATGAATAATGACAGTTTGAAATCAAACAATTAGACTGACTGTATTGCCAATATGCAGGAGCCCCTGAGAAGACCCTGAAAATTCACCAAAGAGTTGGTGAAACCCTTCAATTTTCCACAGATTTTTTTAAAAAAAGAGTTGGAACTGATCTGAAGCAAATATTAAAGGGTGAGATTATATAGATCCGTGACTACCGTATTACATGTAGATGGTCATAGGGATACTGGAAATCATTTGCCGAAGTCATCAGATTTGAGTATTGGATTTAAGACGCCTAAATCTAAAACTATTGAATAATTTAGATTGGGAATGAAACAGGATAAGTGGACTGAGAAATAACGTGATGAGAGGAAAGAACCAAAGACAGTGGAGCAAATGGCTTTAAACCATTATCTATCATTTTTCAAAGCAGTTCTAAAGCCTTCTGCTTTTTTCCTTTGTGCTTTTGACTGGAGTCAGGGTTAGGTAGGGAAGAGATTCAGCTTTAGGCCTACCTCTTAAAGTCAGTAACCTCCAACGAATTTTTCAGGTGCATATTATAGGAAGGTTTGAAGGGCAGAGAGCAGGGATGGCCGGATGGAAACATAAGAGGGAGAAGTGGTAATCACCACTTAAGCCAAGAGAAAGCACAGGGGCTCAGAGTTTCCAGAAGCCAGGACAGAACAGGGACTTGAAAGGGAGAGGAGCAAAAGACTAAGCAGCATAAAAACAGCCAGTCAAAGAACTAAAAATTCTCTTAGAAATTCTAAGAGAAAGCAATCTGTAAAAGAAGTCAAGAAAATAATCTCATTTACAATAGCTACAAATAAAATAAAATACCTAGGAATAAACTTAACTAAAGAAGTGAAAGGTCTCTACAAGGAAAACTATAAAAACATTGATGCAAGAAATTGAAGAGGACACAAAAAAGTAGATATTCCATGTTAATGGATTAGAAGAATCAATACTGGGAAAATGCCCATACTACCAAAAGCAATCTACAGAGTCACTGTAATCCCCACCAAAATATCAATGACATTCTTCACAGAAATAGAAAAAAATTCCTAAAATGTATATGGAACCACAAAAGATCCAGAATAGCCAATGTTATCCTGAGCAAAAACAATAAAACTGGAGGAATCACATTACTTAACTTCAAATTATACCACAGAGCTATAGTAACCAAAATGGCATGATATTGGCATAAAAACAGATACATAGACACAAAGATCTGAATAGACATTTCTCAAATGAAGACATACAAAAGGCAAACAGGTATATGAAAAGGTGCACAACATCAATGATTATCAGAGAAATGCAAATCAAAAATTACAATGAGATATCATCTTACTCCAGCTAAAATGGCTTTTATTCAAAAGACAGGCAAAAACAAATTCTGGTGAGGTTGTTGAGAAAAGAGGACGCTTGTACTCTGTTACTGGGAATGTAAATTAGTACAACCACTATGGAGAACAGTTTGGAGGTTCCTCAAACAACTAAAAATAGAGCTACCTTACAGTCCAGCAATCCCACTGCTGGGTATATACCTAAAAGTAAGAAAATCAGTACATCGAAGAAACATCTGCACTCCCATGTTTATTGTAGAACTGTTCACAATAGCCAAGATTTGGAAGCAACCTATGTGTTCATCAACAGAAAAATGGATAAAGAAAATGTGAGATATATATATATATATACACAATGGAGTGCAATTAAGCCATAAAAAAGAATGAAATCCTGTCATTTACAACTACATGGATGAAACTAGAGAATATTAAGTGAAATAAGCCAGCCCCAGAAAGAAAACTTCACATGTTCTCACTTATTTGTGGGAGCTAAAAATGGAAACAATTGAACTCATGGAGATAGAGAGTAGAATGAGCCTGAGAAGGGTACTGGGTTGAGGTAAGTGGGGATGGTTAATGGGTACAAAAATATAGTTAGATAGAATGAATAAGATCTACTATTTGATAGCATAACAGGGTGACTACAGTCAACAACTTACTATAGATTTAAAAATAACTAAAACTGTATAATTTGATTGTTTGTAACATAAAGGATAAATGCTTGAGGCTATGGATACCCCATTTACTCTGATGTGATTATTACACATTCTATGCCTGTATTGAAATATCTTATGTACCTCATAAATACGTACACCTACTACGTACCCACCAAATTTTTTTAAAATTTTTGAATGGTCAACTTAGTAGAAAACTAACGAGGAAAACCCAGTCAGAAATTTAAAAGAGAGATCCTGTAACTGAAATAGTAATAGAAGAGCCAAATAAGCACTCCACACATCCCTGGCTGACTGGGAAACTAGGCACACGTGCAGGGAAGACCAGTGAGGGCCTGGTGGAAGGTGAAATTGAAGGTGGACTGAGAACTGGCTATAACTTTGAAGGTGCTCCCAACCCACACACAGAGCAACTGGCAGAGGGTAGAAGCCCTATAGACTCAAGGTGTTTAAGCACAAGCTCTGACCTAATCACTGATTGAGCACTAAGCTATGTAGACACAGGGACAACCATCAGGAAGTGAGGCTAATAACTACAAATAAGAGTTAAAAAACTGAGTGGAGACATCGACAGCTGCATACCACAGAGAAGATCTATTCGGCAGTATAAGTTAGGACAGTTACTTTGGGTTTTAAAAAAAAAAAGCCTCAGAAAAATAAATCAGAATCCAGAGTTGCTACAACATACTATCTAAACTGTCATTAGCAACAACAACAAAAAATGTTATGCAAAGGAAAAACTGTAAAAAAAAAATTAATTAATTAATTTTAATAAAAGGCAGTCAATAGAAACTAACTCTAGTTAGTTTGAGCCCACATACTAGATTTAGCAAAAACTTGAAAGTGGCTATTATAGATGACTTTGAAGAATTAAAATAAACTTTATTCAAAGAATTAATAGAAAATATGATGACAATGACTTAACAAAGAATCACAACAGAGAAACAGAAACTACAAAAAACAAACAGAAATTCCGGAGTTGTCAGCCATAAAAAGGAATGAAATAATGGCATTTGCAGCAACCTGGATGGAATTGGAGACCATTATCCTATGTAACTTAGGAATGGAAAACCAAACATTTTGTGTTCTTACTCATAAGAGGGAGCTAAGCTATGAGGACACAAAGGCATAAGAATGATACAATGGACTTTGGAGACTTGGGGGGAAAGAGTGGGAAGAGGGTGAGGAATAAAAGACTGCACACTGATACAGTATACACGTACACTGCTCGCGTTATGGGTGCACTGAAATCTCAGAAATCACCACTAAAGAACTTATTCATGTAACCAAACCACCATCTATTCCCCCAAAACCTATTGAAATTAAAAATAAGTTAAAAAATAATAATACAATTAAATTAAAAAAGAAATGCCAGAGTTGAAATCCAGATCAATAGAAATTATCCAATCTGGAGAACAGAGAGAAAAAAGGCATTGGAGAAGTGGGCTTAGCAGAACAGAATCCAGTCCCAGGAATCAAAAGCACCAGCAGACAGAACAAAACGTGATCCAAACCTAAGCTGGAGAATTTCTCAGTTGTAAGCCTTTTATTTTCCTGTAAAATGGGGATAACAGTACCTATACCACACAGAATTCATATGAGGATAAAATGAATTAAAAATTGTAAAGCATTTTCTGGTACAAGTAAACAAATAATAATTGTTAGCTGCTACCATCATCATTGTCATCATCACTGACATTTTGCTAAGGGATGAAATCATAGCTGGCGGGCTCTGGGCCTAAAAGTTCCTAAGGAAACTCTCCTATCTGTAGGAAAAACTCCTATAGGCAGCTGAGAGGAAGGCAAATAAATCATAACTGCTATTAGATAAAAACAATATAGCTGTCAGTTCTTTGATAGGCATTACCTCAACAAATATTTTCTAGTTGCTTCTATACATTTACTTTGACATTTCTAATCATAGTTTTTTTAAGTATTTATTCTTTTTAAAGATCTTCAAAAGTTACTACACGAATGTAAAAATCCAGAGAAATTATTCCCTCTACATATATTCATAACTAGATCTAGAAATAACTTTAATGTTTGCATCCTAATAAGCCTTCTCTTGATATGTGTTGATGCTAGAAATGGGGGACCTGTAATTAGACTTAAGATCTGAATTACATAATATAAAAAATAAGAGTTGGCAAAACATGACATAGATTTTGCTAAAACAAGTTCACTGGCAAGCCAGCTACTCTGACTTGAGGGGAATTACAAAGTTTAATCTAAAGAGACTCCGCTTCTTACCAATGTATTTATCTATTTAACTTTTTTTTTTTTTAATACTCACTCTGTTTTTGGAACGGCTTTTCTTAGCCAGAAGAAATCAGACTGTGCTAAATACTTGCGAGTTTGTAGGACGTTGCCAAAGTAGTCGGATTCTGAAAACTTGATCTGAATAAAACAAATCACAACATCATTGTTCTAAGTAAAGATAAAAGATGGCTCTAAAAAAATACTTCAGCATAGGAAGGAGCACCTAGCAGAGAAGCTGCAGCAGTCACAGCCTCTCTCAGCTGTTATCAGTTAACCCAGAATTCACAAAGCCATGAAATTTAGTCTCAGTGATTTTCTGTTAATGTAAAAACTTCAAAAATCAATATAGTCATTTCTGGATCACAGGAAAAACACAACTGCAGTCATTTACAATGCGTTCCATTTACTTTCTAATTGAAAAATCTACTTTAACCTTTACAAAACACATTATCTTAGGTTTGAAATTTCTTAGCTCACGAGTCCTTGATCTTTTTTAAAATGTGTACTTTATTTGTCATGTAAGTTTTTTTTAGTAACATGCAGTTTAGTTGGCTGAAAACTCATTTAGCTTATAGACAATGATTTAGTCAAATAATTGGTAGTTGTTCATAAAGGAAAAAAATAAATGTGATTCAGGGACCTATTTTCCACCATAAGCACAATGAAGTCACTAGAATAATTATTAACAGAATGTGTCTGTTAACACTCAAAAAGTCTCTGGTCACTACATATTAACGAAATTACAGAGGCAAATCATAGATTATAGCTTGCATGGGAACACAGAAAGTTGGTAGCAGCTCACAACAATGCTGTCTATTAAGACAGGAAAACAGACATAATTGATTTTTTAGTTCCTTTTCTTGTTTTGGAAGGAGAATGGCAGACAGTTTCCATTCTATAGGCACTCCATCTACAAAACTAGCAATACCTAACCTAGCTATTTATTGTAAATATGATCTGTGGAGCTGTTAATGCAATAGTTTGTAGTGACCTCCAATGCTTGGGTTTTTAAATATATTACTATGGAAATTAAGAAAAATACACATTTGAATAAGGAGATAACCAAGGGTAATCAAATTCTTATTAACTGTAATTTTTATAATTTTAATAGTCTTTTAAAAGCAAAAAGTAAAATATGCATGTATATGAAACCCACAGGCATTACATTATAGATATAAATGTATATATGCAATGTGATGGTAATAGGCTCGACAGTCACCTACTTGTTGACCAATGTCTGGCTCACATTTAGCTCCTCCCTAACACAGAGTGGGTACCCATGTCCGTGGAGAAGTCTTTGTTAAGGAGTCATCTAACAATCTTTCCAGGAGACCAAGCGAAAATATAAAGGAAGGAGTAAAATAACTGAAGGCACATGGAGAAAGGCAGAAATAAAAGTATCGATTCCTGGCATCCTCTGTGTTCTGCTTGGCCAACAAATTATAAAGCTATGACTTTAAATTGTCCCTCAAACTGCTTACACAGGGGAGAGGGGCTGATAAACAAATTGTGGTATATTCACATAATGGAAGGCAATACAACAGTTTAAATGATTGTTCTGTATGCATGAGCATGAAATAATCTTAAAAATTATGCAGAGTGAATAAGGTAAGTTATATCTATGAGGAAATTTAAACTTTTTAAACATGCAAAACAACACTGTATGCTGTTTATGGACGCGTACCTATGTAGGAAAAGCATAAAGAAAGGCATGGGAATAACAATAATAAGACTGAAGTCAAGGTAGTGTTTATATGCAGAGATGGAGATAGACGCAGAGGAAGGATATTAGATCAAGGAAGATTACAGACAAAATTTCAAATGCATCTGTTTTGTTCATTTAAAATGTGTGTGTGCATGTACAAAGCTAATATGGCAATATGTTTAATATGTGTTAAAATAGATGTGTTCAAATTATTTTACTCATGTTCCAACATTTGAAATGCTTCATAATAAAATCATATATATATATATATATATATATATTTTTTTTTTTTTTTTTTTTTTTGAGACAGAGTCTCGCCCTGTCACCCAGGCTAGAGTGCAGTGGTGCAATCTCAGCTCACTGCAACCTCCACCTCCCAGGTTCATGCGATTCTTGTGCCTCAGCCTCCCGAGTAGCTGGGATTACAGACATGCACCACCATGCCCAGCTAATTTTTATATTTTTAGTAGAGATGGGGTCTTGCCATGTTGGCCAGGCTGGCCTTGAATTCCTGGACTCAAGTGATCCGCCCACCTTGGCCTCCCAAAGTGCTGGGATTACAGGTGTGGGCCACCACACTGGCCAAAATCTTGTAGTTGATTGTATTTTAAGATAAAGGTTTTCTTTTAGCCTCAGAAGAAACAGAGTAAGCACCTTGTTATATAAAGCAACCTTACTAGCAATCCTAAGGCATTCCCAGATCATATGGTTAAAAGATGTGTCCACTGTTCAACCCTTTGCCTTTTTCAGCTTTTGTTTCCAAGACAGCTCTGTCAAAACCTTCAGAATATGATTGTAACTGATAGAAAATTCAGGTATGTTCTTGGGTTCAGAACACATTCTGGGAAATTCTCTCAGAGGAATTTCCTTCAAAAATATTAACTTTTTAAAAATAATATCAATGGGGTCAGTTTTTGCTTTTAGAAAACTTGCTAATTGTGATACTTTCATCACTGTTCCATCTGAAAAAAAAAAAATCCCTTGACATTCAGGTTGGTCTACAGACATTAAACAGAAAGCCATCTCAAAACTTTCTAAAGGGCCGGGTGCAGTGACTCACGCCTGTAATCCCAACACTTTGGGAGGCCAAGGCTGGCAGATCACTTGAGGTCAGGAGTTCGAGGCCAGCCCAGCCAACATGGTGAAATCCCATCTCTACTAAAAATATGAAAATTAACCAGGTGTGGTGGCACATGCCTGTAATCTCAGCTACTCCGGAGGCTGAGGCAGGAGAATCACTTGAACCTGGGAGGCGGAGGTTGCAGTGAGCCGAGATTGTGCCACTGCACTCCAGCCTGGGCAATAGAGCGAGACTCTGTCTAAAAATTAAAAAAAAATTTGTACAGAAGAAAAGGGTCCCAAGTCTAAAAATACATTAGATAAGTAAGAACCTACCAGAACCCTGAAAATAATTGGGGGGAACAAAACTCAGAGGTAATTAATTACAATTTGCCATAGTTTATTTATGTTTAGAAAGATAATTTAAAAATTGTTTTCATTATTAAGTTGAGAATATTTCTTCTTTCTTAGCCTGGTTTAATTGATCTATTCCATTTATTTAATGGAAATCACAAGTAATAGAGGACAGGTCTTACTTTTTTCCTTGAGACAGGTTAAGTGTTTGGGGGTAGGCAGGGGCCAGTCACTGTTATTCACATATGATAGATGGGAAACAGGGCTAAAGAGATTATGGAATTTGGCAAAGCTACACTGTCCAAGTCATGTGGCTCTGATTCCAATGTTATTTTCATTGGTCTTAATAAGAGAACCAATGATTCAAGGACAAAGGAAGATTGAGGAAGGGAGTAGAAGCAGTGATTAAATAAATCATGATACAACTTACTTGAAATACTATACAGCTGTTAAAATAATGGTAACAAAGGCTAGAAAGACAGTAACAAAACAATACGTTAACTGTAAAGGTTGGTATACCAAATTATATATAAACATCAATTACAGCTGTACAGAAATAGAGAAAAACAAATTAATAAACTGTAACAGAAGTATATATTATGTAGGAACATTATGAGTGCATTTTCTCTAGTTCCCAAATTTTCTGCCAAAACCTTCAGAATATGATTATAACTTCTAGAAAATTCGGATATGTTCTTGGGCTCAGAACACTTTCTGGGAAATTTTCTCAGAAGAATTTCCTTCAAAAATATTAACTTTAAAAAAATAGTATCAGTGGGATCAGTTTTTACTTTTAGAAGACTTGCTAATTGTAATAATATTTTGATAATTTTAAATATTTCAAAAGGCCCTCGGATGAGAAAAAGAATTGAAACCCAGAAACTATCGAGAAAGTTCTGTTTTTCCTAGAAGCAGAAACAAGAACGAATTCACGTGAATATTTTAAAGCCTCTTGTAATCTCCAAAATGAAAAAATTAAATTCGGCAAGAGACAATACTTGGCTCAAAAGCCTCTTGTCCTTTCAGTTACTGGAAAAAGTCTAGGTCAAGTTGATGACCACTTTCAATCAATTCCATCTCTTGACTTTTCAATTGCATGACCTTTGGGGAATTAATTGGGACTCTTGTGTCATTTCCCAGGAACAGCTGTCCCGATCATAAAATTCAGGAGAGCCTACATTTCTCTTCTTGAATATCCTATCCCAGATCCACAGACTAAATGGAAGAATAAAGTTATTACCACCACCACCACCCCAAAGATGGGGAACCTGTAATAAGCGCAGAACAAGGAAATGTGTTCAGCTTCTCTGTAGGATAAGTACATGTTTATAAGACAGTACATAGGAATGCAAATGATCTGTAATATAGGCTTCGGCCTACATGTAAGAATAGGCAGATGAAAAATACTGAAGCACTAATTGCGGTACTTTCCTTACTGTGCCAGTAGGAAGTGTAAATTCTAGGACACCTTTAATTTAAATCCATTTAAAGATACTCAGAGATATAGCCAAATATCTATTAGAAAGATTTTATGTCAGGCACCCAAAGGATTTTCTGAATACTTAATGGAATCCGTATTTTATATCTACATGTTCTGTTATTCAAACAACAAAGCAATATGCAAGACTGGTGTGTTTATATGGCTCTGCCCAAAAGTAATGTGTGTCTATACATGTAGACATACTTATTATGTTGGTGCAAAAGTAATTGCAGTTTTTGGCATTAATAGTAATGGCAAAAACCACAATTACTTTTGCACCAACCTAATAGATACTGAGGTGATGTTCAAAATGTTTAATAATCCACATATACAGTGTACCATGGAGGATGCAATTCCCACAAACAGCTATGTGAAGGTGGGTCTGAGGGAGTTCCAGCCAGCGCACTAGCACTGGAACCAGATGTCCCATCTCCACACTGGGGCTGGTCTTGGTCTGCTCCAACCAGCGGAATAGTCTGGATGAAGGCCAATGTGAGAGAGTTACAGAGGCCTGGCTGGAAGGTTGGGGGGCACCAGGGTGCCCCACCTCCAATGCCCACCCTTTAGCTCTCCAGTGCCATGATGGCCAGGGGCCCTTGAAAGAGCTGAGCACAATGTTTTGTGTTTTTTAACAAATAGTAAAGAATTATTTTAATATTTTAACAACCTCTTTTTCTGCAGCATTCTAGCATACCATCTGAATATCACCTCACTCTTGCATAGTGGCACTCTCTGTCATGTACACAGACACACACACACTAGTGTTTCACTGGCCAAAGCAGACCAGACCCACCACAGAGAATCTTACATAGGTTCACATATCTGCATATCCCTATATGCACATTTATATGTATATATGTGTGTATCACTCACCAGAAACTTTGGCCTCTGAAAAATTTCTCATTTCCAATTCTCCTAAGTAAACGGAGGCCAGCCATGATTCTAACTTTAGTCCTTAGTAACATCCTTAATTGTGCTGGTTATTTACCTATAGTTTTTCAGCTACATGCCTACACTTTCACTCTGTTCCGTAATGCTGGGGACTGGGAATCTGAAAACTGTTTCCCAAGCTCCTTTGCCAATTAGCTTCCTGCAAATAGGAGGCACTAGAGGAAATCCGTGGGTTGCAGGAGGGAACAGGGTGCTGTGTTGCTGCCTCTCACTCTCTCCCCCTCTACTCCTTCCCTTTTCTTTTTCTAACAATGACTCTGGAAGAATCTTTACTTCCTCCTGCAAAGCTCAGCTCTGGAGTGGCAGTTCTCCTCTACTCTCCTAAGTGACGGTACCATCACCTCCTCCCTTCTGTGACCCTAGACACAGGAGTAGCAGCTGCTCTCTAAAGTTACTAATCTGTGGTTTATCTCATTTTTCCCTCTTCTTGCCTTCCAACATATTTCATGTATTAAATTCCCTGTTTAAAATACCTAGTGTGCTTTTTGCTTTCCTGGCTAATATTGAAATATTTCCAAAACTGGGAGAAACTCACTGCTTGAATCTATTTCTATTAAGAATCAATGAAATGGAATACTTTATTAGGCTGATTTGAAAATGGGCTGATACCTACCTTTTTAGGCTAACAGGCTTTCCTGCATGTTGATGGGGGTTCAAATAAAGGGCATTTTATTTCTTCCTGTTCTTTTAAAAAAAACTACAGGACTGTTGTTCAGAAATGCTTTGCTGAGTACCTCAGTTTACCTTGTCATCCTTAAAGAAAAAAAATTCTAATTCCTTTGCATATTTACCTCTTAATTCTATCTCATTTGCTTCTATTTCCACATGAGCCCAACTTCAATTTTCAACATTTCTCTTTGACCTTCATCTGATCCATCAGGTAATCTCGCTCCTCTTTCCTTTTGCGTTTGTGCCTGGTGAATCATATCTCCACCTGTCTCAAATGCAGCATGCTGTTTTTCATTTGTAACAGCCTCTCATGCTCAGAGCTCGTATTACCAGAAATTTCTCATAGGTCCTATAGCAGTCCTTATCTACATGTTTCTTAAAACTGAAAACAGTCTCATTTTGTACCAGGAATACTTGAGTCTTTTTGCTATTGCCCTCAGTGACAATATTACAATCTATCATATCATCCTTTACCTATTTTTAGGGTGGGTTTTATTCATTTTCTCTATCAGTGATATGATTTGGCTCTGTGAGAGTCTAGGGTCACAGAAGGGAGGAGGTGATGGTGCCGTCACTTAGGAGAGTAGCGAACTGCCACTCCAGAGCTGAGGTTTGGAAGAGGGACTTAAGTCATTGTCAGAAAAAGAAAAGGGCGGGGATTGAGGGGGAGAGAAAGGGACAGAGCCCAAATCTCATCTCGAATTGTAATCCCCACGTGTCGAGGGAGGGACTTGTAATCCCCATATGTCAAGGGAGGGAGGTGATTGAATCACGGGGGCAGTTTCCCCCATGCTGTTCTTGTGATAGTGAGTTCTCATGAGATCTGATTGTTTTAAAAGTGGCAGTTTTTTCCTGAACTCTCACTCTTCTCACCTGCCGCCTTGTGAAGAAGGTGCCTGTTTCCCCTTCACTTTCCGCCATGATTGTAGGTTTCCTGAGGCCTCCCCAGCCATGTGGAACTGTGAGTCAATTAAACCTCTTTCCTCTATAAATTATCCAGTCTCGGGTATTTCTTTATAGCAACGTGTAAATGGACTAAAACAATCGGTTTCTGAATACGAATGTCTTTTTACTTCATATACCTGGAATTTTTTTCACTGTCAGGTTTTTAAACTGTTAAAACTCCTGGGTGTAATTGTGTCTGCTTTGGCAATGAGTCAGATGAAAGCCATTTCTTCAAAGAAGTGATTAAAAATCTTGGTGTGTAATGTCTTCAGTTCAGGCCCCAGAGAAACAAAGAAGTATAGCCAACATGGCATCCTGTTTGGCATCTGGTTTCTTTTCACAAAAGATATTGCATTCAATGGGTCCTTAAATTTGGGGCTCTGAACTTAGCAACAGAATGCCAACAAAACTTGATCAACTAAATATTGTGAGTAAGCCTTAAGTGCTACCTTATTCGATTAAAGCTTGAGACTACTCCATCTGTATACCCTTCTAAATCAATTTGAGGGACCTGGACAGTGCATGAGTTAATTCATGAGGACTTTTTCAAACCAAAATAGTCCACTACCACAAGTGTGAATTGAGGATGTCATAGCTAACACTTATATTGTGCTGACTGTATGTTAGGGTTCATTCCAAACACTTTAAATATGTTAACTTATTTGATCCTCCCAGAAATCCTATACGGGAGGGACTGGTATGACCTTCATTCTTCAGATGAAGAAAGGCACAGAGAGGATACATAACCTATCCTAGGTAACACGGTAGTACATGGTAGACTGGGGGTTTTACTCCAGGCACTTTGACTCCAGGGTCCCTATTTATAACCTCTACATCAAACTGTCTCTCAAACCTTCTCATCCACATCCTGACTCAGAATATGTACCAATAGTATGGAGTTACCCAGGTTCTCCTGCTAAGGTACTTTGTGCCCTGGTGATACTCTTCTTAGTAGCAACAGCAGTTTAACCTGTGGTTTATCTATTTTTCCCTTTTCTCGCCTTCCAACCTATTTCCTGTATTAAATTCCCTGTTTAAAATACCTAGTGTGCTTTTTGCTTTCCTGGCTGATATAGAGATATTTCCAAAACTGCTAGAAATTCACACTTGAGTCTATTTCTATTAAGGATCAATGAAATGGAATATTTTATAAGGCTGATTTGAAAATGAACCACAAATGGTCCATATTGATCTGCAAAGCTACCCTTTATAGGAAGTAGGCTATACTCTGTGCCAGAGTATTATGCCAGGTGCTTTTACATTTATATAATCTCATCTAATCTTACCAACAATACTAAGACTTGGTTATTATATTTCCAGTAGCCAGATAACCAAAGGGAGGCTAACTGAAGTTAAGTAACCTACACAGGATGAAATAACTAGTAAGTGGACGAAGCAGAATTCAAACCCAGGCCCATGATACTGGAGCCTGTGCTCTTAACCATTTGATAACATGGCCTTCCCTCTGCTCTTCTTCCAACAGCCCTGGTCACACTGCCCCCACCAAGTCTCCACCCTGATGCCTCTGTTCCTTCAGCATAGCTGCCTAAAAAGGACCCTCGAGAATCCCGCCTCTGATTACAGGCAGAACTTCCTGAGCCCAGATATCAGTCTTGGCTCTGAAACTCTGTGTGGAACTGAGAAGCTCACTTAAATTATTGAGTCTCTACATCCTTTTCTGCAAAATGGGAATGAACATCACCTATTTCACAGAATCACTGAAGGAATTAAAAGATAATGTACATGAATATGTCAAGTGCTTCAATATTTGTAGTTACAATAATAATAATGGGATTTTCAGCATCATCAAAACAGGGTATAATAAGATAGACTGAGTTTTAGGATGCTATGAGGCATAATTATTTTCTTCCAGAGCAACTGTATCAATATTTTGGGAGGCTATACCTTAGAGCCCAATGGAGGAAGATTCTAATTAATGCTTTCTCTCACTTTTGAATAGTCTTGTAAAATTGTGATGCTCATCTACAAAGCTGGGATTGTTTTCAGATATGCCACTTGTTGAACCACAATTTCAGGAAAGAGCTATACCTCAGAACCATAGTTACTTAAAGAATTTCAAAAGACTACGTTTTCAAGAAAATCTAGTGAATGGTAAAAACAGGTTTCTTTAATGAGGAAGAAAAATCATTTATCAGAACTATTTGTAGGAGAGGAAATAACAGTGGTTGTGATTAGAAAGGCCTGTAATTAATACACCTACTGGAAAATACATGTCCAAAAATATTGAAATAAAAAAGAGTTATGACTATTTTTCATCAGTAACTTACTGCAAATACACAATCCAATTCACAATAAATTATAGAGTCATATGTATATGCATTTAATTTGCCAAAACACTCATAAAGTTTAATGAAGTTAACGCCCAGCAGGCAGATTTATTACTATTCATTTAATATGAATGAAACAAATAAAAAGCGTTTAACAACAAACATGATGCATTTGCCATTAGAACATGCCCACTAATTGTAACATACTCAATTTGCTTAATTCTTTCTTTTATGATCAAAGTAGGCCAAACCCAAGTCCATTTGTTTTTTGGTACCCACTCATGCATCATTTCTGACACTTCCTTTATTTTGAATCTGCCCTAAATCTTGTGATCTGCCTGGCATATTCAGGCTCATATCTAGCCAAGGAATTAATCAAAAGTTGGTGTTTTCTGGCATCACCAGTTTTAATTGCTTGGACTTGGGTTAGTTGAAAGGCACAAGGCCAGTAAAACCTGCCAGAAAAAAAAAAAGTACAGTAAATTTAGCACTTACTGCTTTGAGGTCTTCATTAACATGAGTATCATTCATTATAAACTCTGGATAGCCAACTTTTGCCAAAACAGCTCTCGCCTATAAAAAGGAAAAAGAAAAATAATGTCAGAGTTTCAGCACTTAAATCATTAATAGTCACAAGATGTAGAAATGTGCCCTTCATCTGAAAACTCCATTTACTGACTATCTACTATATGCAAGCCACTGTGAAGGGCAAAAATATATAGATATATATTGAGAGACCTCAGTATACTAAAAATGTAGTGAATGTAGCAAATAACTGTCTAGTACAATGTAAACAAAATAAAAATTTTAATAGAAATAGACAATATTGTTATCAAAGTCCAGAGCAGAGGCTGTTTCTGCATGGAGAAAATGCTTAATGGAGAAGGCGACTCAATCAAGTCTTAAGAGAATGGTTAGGATTTCAAAATGGAGAGCTAGAAGAACATTCCAGGAGAATAAATAGGGGCAAAGACGGAGGCAAAAATATGTGCAAATCATACATCTGATAAAGGGTTAATATCCAAAATATACTTAAAACTCAATTCAATATCAAGAAAGCAAATCACCTGGTTAAAAAATGGGGAAAGGAGGTCGGGCACAGTGGTTCATGCCTGTAATACCAGAGCTTTGGGAGGCTGAGGCAGGAGGATTGCTTGAGGCCAGGAATTCAAGACCAGCCTGGGCAACACAGCGGGACCCTGTCTCTACAAAAATAAAAAAATTTAAAAAAAGCCGAGCATGGTGGCACCTGCCTATAGTTCCAGTTACTTGGGAAGTTGAGGCAGGAGGATCACTTGAACCTGGGAGGTAGAGGCTGCAGTGAGCTATGATCACACTACTGCACTCCAGCCTGGGTGACAGAACAAGACCCTGTCTCAAAAAAAAAAAAAAAAAATTAAAAAGGGAAAATAACGTGAAAATACATTTCTCAAGACATACAAATGGTTAACAGATTTTTTTAATGATCCACATCATTACTCATCAGGGAAATAAAAATTAAAAACACAATGAGATATTACCTATCACCAGTTAGAATGGCTATTATCAACAAGACAAGAGATAACGAGTGTTGGCAACGGTGTGGAGAAAGGGGAACTCTTGAGCATTGTTGGTGGCAATATAATTTGGTACAGTCACTATGAAAAACACTATGGAGGTTCCTCTAAAAATTAAAAATATAACTACCATACAAAGCAGTAATCCTACTCCTGGAGCTATATCCAAAGGAAATGAAATCAGTACGCTAAAGAGATATCAGCACCTCCATGTTCATTGAAGCACTATTCAAAATAGCCAAGATATGGAATTAACCTAAATGTCTATCAACAGAGGAATGGATTAAAAATGTAGTATATATACACAATGGAATACTATTCAGCTTTAAAAAAGAAGAAAATTCTGTCATTTGTGACAACGTGGATGAACCTATAGGACTTCATGCTAAGTGAAATAAGCCAGGCACCGAAAGGCAAATACTACATGATCTCATTCATGTGGGATTTTAAACAGTCAAACTCATAGGAGAGAGTAGAGTAGGATGGTGGTTACCAGGGGTGGGGGAAGGGGGTTAGGGAGTTGGTCAAAAGATACAAAATTTCAGTTAGATAAGAGGAATAAGTTTAGGAGATGTATTGTACAACATAGTGACTATAGTTAATACCAATGTATTGTACACTTGAAAATGGCTAAGGGAGTAGATTTTAAATGTTCTTACCACAAAAATGATAAATATATGAGGTGATGGATATGTTAACGTACCCATTCTCTAATGTATACACGTATCAAAACATCATGTTGTACATCATATATATATAATATATAATTATATATATATAATTTTGTCAGTATATAGTCAGTTTAAATACATAAAAATGAAAAAAAACTACAAGGAGATAGCAAACACACACGATATGGCATATTGGAGAGAGGGCGAGTAATTTAAAGTAGCTGGACTATAAGTACATGAGGATGGAGAGCAGAAAATAATGCAGGAAAATTGGCCTGGGGTCAGATCACAGGGATTCCTGAATGCCATGTTAACAAGCCTATATTTTATTTTACAGCTAAGAGAGAGCTAAATATGTTTAGCATGGGAATAAAAGGAGATGAGTCATGCTTCAGGAAGATTATCTTTGCAACATTGTGAAAGATGGCCAGGATGCCAGAAAGATTGGAGGCAGTGGTCTAGAATAATTTAAGATACATCATAATGTCATAACCATCATTTAGATAGACAAAGGTACTAATTATCCTCTGTGTTTTATAACAGATAGGGAATAAATAAAGGAAAAACAAACTTAGGCACATATAAAGAACCTCAAGAGCAGGGATTGGCAAAATATGGTCCCTGGGCCAAATCCGGCCACCCTACCCCTGTTTTTATAAATAAAGTTTTATTGGAACATAGCCACACTCATTTGTTTACCTGTCAACTATGGCTGCTTCTGCAGTACAGTTGTAGAGTTGAATAATTGGGTCAGACACCCTGTGGCCCACAAAGCCTCAAATATTTTATCTGGCCCTTTCTAGAAAAAGTTCGTCAACCCTTGCTTTAGAGAAACTTACAGTCCATGTGAAAATTTCTCTCTCCCTTCCCCAGATTCTGGGTTTCATAAAAGCAAAAGAGAAGCTTACAAGTACACTGTCAGGGCTCTAACCAGATTCCCTGGGATCCCTTTTAGAACTTCTGTACATCCCTCTAGCATCTATGTTTTTTTCTTTTCTAATGGCCAACACCTGAGACTTTTTGAAGGCCTGCCCTAGGAGCTACTAGAGCTCCTTGCCTTCAATCAAAAACAGCTAGTTCCTGGGGGTTTATTTGCTTTCTACCCACCCTGCCTCCGCCTCCACCTACGCCTTTGCCCAAGCAGCCCTAAGCAGCAATACGAAAGCCCAGCCCCTTTGCCTCAATTCAGGACAAATTCAGGACAATTCAGGTATAATTTGTACTTCCAAAGTTCCCTGCAGGATCAGACTAGTTCTGAGATGTCTCCTGAAATTGGACTCTCATCCCTCCCTGTCTTGCTTCTCCCATTCCCTTACTGATTTCTCTTGGGAGTATTTGTTTAATAAATCACTTACACAGGAATTCTCATCTCCAGATCTGCCTTCAGACGACCCAACATAAGACCTAGGCAACCCCAAACACGTTGGTTTTATTCCAGCAAAGCCACAAAGCAAAACCAGTGACCTTTGGACACTGCTCTTGGCAACGAGTTCTTTCCTTTAGTCCCTTTCAATTTTCCTCACTCAAGAAATAAACATAATAAGATAGTACACTTTCCTTATCTTCCTTGAAATAATTCAGATATTAAATATCAGCAGAATCCTGAAGCTCAAGACAGGATTTTACAAGGGCTGTAGGACATGGTCATAATGGGTTTTGCTGTTTCAGAGACTCAAGTATAGCACAGATCAAATTATACCTTCAAAACCCTGTGAGTTACACACACTAAAAGCTTGATGTGACCCAGATAGCAGATAACTAGAGGTTACAACTCTACCCCCAACACCAAACTATGTCATATGTCTACAGGTTACCTCATTCTGAGATTATTCTATTATTTCCGGCATTGTATTTAATTTTGCACTATATTTTAACAGCTCGCTATAAGTCATATGCATAACTATAGCAAGTAAAGAATTCCAGATAGTTTTGGAGAGAAAGTGAGGACGAGAGAGAGAGAGGAGAGAGAGAGCGAAAAGAAAAAAGAAGAAAAGAAAAGAACGAACGAACGAACGAACAAGCTGAGTCATCCACAATTGTTTTCTGAAGACTGGTCTTTCCAGAGCATGCTGGTGAATTATGCATTGTTTTTTAAACCTCATCTCTGGGACCCCCCACTGCACTACAGAGCCTCACAGAATATATTACCTTCTGCACCATCTATGCAGGTTATTGAATCCTTTTATTATTTATTTAGCATCACCATGACTTGAAGATAATCAGAACACATACAAAGAATCCCTATTTACCTCCCAAAGATACATACCTAGAATAAGGTAATAATACTAGTAGCAACATTGCCAACATCTGAATAGAGTGTTCTTCTTCCTAAAATATGCTATATATGTACGCCTCTATTCAGATTCAAATGTTTTTTTCTGCCACAGACTTCATTGTCAATTCCTCCTCATCCTACCCCACCCCATTCTACATTTTTCCCTGAGAAGCTTCAGAACTACATCTTGCAATATCCCATGGCTCCAGGTTAGACTACCAATGAGAAGCACTCATAGGCAATTCCAAAGGTAGAAGAGCAGATGCCATTCATTTGCTGTTGGTAGCCTTATACAGACATGTGGGCATCTGCAGACAGCAGATACAGCCCTTTTCCAGCAACTTCCAGGCATTCTCCTGAGAAAGACCTCTTTGGTGTACAAGCAGCAGAGATCATTGACAGACTCTGCCCTTCACTCTCCAGCCCTCTGAATGGTTGCCTAAGCCTCCAATTCCCTGTATTAAATGTCTTGCTGGTTGATATACTTAGAAGAGTGTCTGTTTTCCTGAATGAACCCTAAGTAAGGCAAATAGTAATCACATCACGTTTTAATTTTTCAAAATGGGAGAAGTGAAGCACCAATAGTTTGATGGCTTGAAGGGCAAAGTATTAGTGAGTCAGGTCTGAGATTAATTACCCTATTGGTTACATGGACAAAAAGGAAAGGCAAGTCCCACTGGAAATGCTGAGAGAGCAGTGATATAAATATTTAACAGATTGCATATTATATGCTGCAAGAAATATTTCCTAGGCTGTTTGTGGCTGATCAAAAACTCCAGGGCTTTCCATACCCAGTGCATGCATTTTCATTCTTTATTCATACAGACATCTGGAGAGAAGCTGCACTTGACAGGTGGACATCCGTTCCTCAATAGAGGAGGTTGACGCAGCTGCTGATCTTCACTACCTCTGTGACCTTAGGGAGAGTACTTAACTTTTTGAAATAAACACTGCCTACTGTCTACCTAATATCTATTCTCCCTTTCTTCTCTTACTATCAGGACTCCAATTCTGCTCAGGATGACAATGGACTCAACAACAACAAAATAGCTGTGTTGCCCAGCTTCCTTTCCAACTGGAGTCGGCTACGGGATAAGATTCGGGCCAATGACATTTAAGAAAAACTTCCCGTTGCACTTCCAAGAATCCATTTTAAAAGGGGACCGATTCATCAGCATATGCTTTCTACCTTGAGTCCAGGGTTTCTCAACACTTTGGGCCAGGTAATTCTTGTTGTGGGGTTTGTCCTGTAAATTGTAGGATGTTTAGCAGCATCTTTGTCTTCTACAAATTAGATACCAGGAGCAACCCATGCACCCCCTCCGCAAGTTGTGACAACCAAAAATATCTCCATATATTGCCAAATGTCCCCCTGGTGGCAAAATCACCTCCAGCTGACAACTACTGCTTTAGCCTTTCCTCTTCTTCCTTTCTGGAATGCTGATGCAATGCCAGAGGCAGAGCAGCCATCTAGTAATCACAAGGCAACACGTATGAAGAAAAAATCTACATGCTGAAGATGGTGGGATGAAAAGCTGATGGCATTCGAAGCCCAGCATATTAGACCTGGACTGCCTCCCTCTTTTCCCTTCATGACATACAGAAAATAAAGCCCTTATTTGTTTGAGGCATTATGTGTCATGTTTTCCATTAGCTATTTTAATCCTAACACACTCTCCTTTACATCAGATGTTAAGAAAAAAATTACTAAAAATTAGTACCTATTTCATAGCATTGTCTGCAAGAGTTCAGGATGACATTTCATGTAAAACACTTTTTTCCCTTGGTCCAGAGTACATGATGAGCAAATGTTAGTTGGAGACTACACCAAGAAAGTAGAAACATGACTTTTTCCAACGATTTGGAGTAACTGTTGTGTGTGTGTTTGGAGGGTCTTCCAGAGGAGTCCAGGTCATCTTACACCCCTAACCAAATACCTGAAACCCCTGAGAAATAATGTCACTCTCTTTAGTCGTAGGTCCAGTTTCAGAAGGCCACACTTGTGGTGAGAGAAAGAATAATGAGAAAAGAAATGCTTAGGGAGAAAAGCTATTGAGGCAACCCTCTTATCAATGGAAGACAAATGTACAAGCTTCTTGGAGCATGGTAGGAGATTTTCCTAGCAAAGCCAGACTCTGCATATGAGTCAAAAGAATCCAGGCTATTTGCAGCCCCCCAAAAGTTGGAGGACTCTTTTGAGAGCCACTATTGGCACACCTCTGAAAGCAGACACAAGAAACACTACCAAGTTTAACCCTAGAAAAGATCCAAGATACAGGTTGCCTTTAGCACTTGCCATCTTGGTTTCTGCCTTCCTCCTCTTTCTCTTTCTTTTGTCTGTTCCCTTCAACACCTAGCAGGTCCTATGTGTTCATACCACTTGCAATACCATCATACCCTAGTCGGCCTTTCCTTAGCAATACTCTGCTCCAGAGATATCTCCCCCTTCCCTTCTCATCCATCAAAACTATTAATTTTTCAAGGTTGCTAATCCACTAGCTGCCATTGGGGCCTCAAACTAGTTTATAATAGAATGTAAGTGACTAATAGCAATCTAATATATTTACTCTGGAGAAATACTTTTATTTAAAAGAGTAGTTTATTAGCCAAAGGAATAAATACAATTAAATGAGAGGTTTTGTAGCTGAGAGAATCTTCTAATACTATTCAAATTAAACCAATAGCCTATTCCACCTAATCACCATGTTACCACAGGTAACATAGCAAGTGGCCAATACTCAATAAATATTAATTCATACAATGAATAATTTGAGAAACCCACTCTGATCAATGTCATCAATAGTATCAGAAAATATAAAAGGCTATATTTTACATTTAACCTTTAAATATAAGAGGATTAACATACAATCATAAACATCATTCAGTGATGTTCACACCAAGGTGCGTTTCCCTGGGTTTTGTTGTTGTTGTTGTCTTGAGACAGTCTCACGGTGTCATCCAGGCTGGAGTGCAGTGGCATGATCTCGGCTCACTGCAACCTCCATGTCCCAGGTTCAAGTAATTCTTGTGCCTCAGCCTACCAAGTAGCTGGGATCACAGGCGTGTGCCATCATGCCCAGCTAACATTAAGGTATATTTCAATATTAACTGATCTTACCACAGGAGAGAAAAAAGGGGGAAAAGCGAGATATTTTGTGAGAACATATAAAACATTCTGGAAAATTAAGCAAGGTACAAAATCCATTGCAATTAATTTTTTTTTTAGATGGAGCCTCGCTCTGTCACCCAGGTTGGAGTATAGTGACACAATCTCAGCCCACTGCAACCTCTGCCTCTCAGGTTCAAGCATCTTCTGCTTCAGCCTCCTACCGAGTAGCTGGGATTACAGGCATGCACCACCATGCCCAGCTAATTTTTGTATTTTTTAGTAGAGATGGAGTTTCATCATGTTGGCCAGGCTGGTCTCGAACTCCTGACCTCAAATGATATGTCCACCTCAGCCTCCCAAAGTGCTGGGATTACAGGCGTGAGCCACCACACTCAGCTTCCAATGCAATTAATTCTTGGTGGCAAACAAAACTATATATTTTATGTAAGCTATTTCAATCAATCAACACATACTTACTGATATGGTTTGGCTGTATCCCCACCCAAATCTCAAATTGTAGCTCCCATAATTCCCACATGTCATGGGAGGGACCCAGTGGGAGGTAATTGACTCATGAGGGCAGGTCTTTCCTGTGCTGTTCTCTTGATAGTGAGTAAGTCTCAGGAGATCTGATGGTTTTATAAAGGGGAGTTCCTCTGCACATGCTTGCTTTCTTTTTTTTTTTTTTTTTTTTGAGACAGAGTTTCACTCTTGTTGCCCAGGCTGGAGTGCAATGCCACAATCTCAGCTCACTGCAACCTCCACCTCCTGGGTTCAAGTGATTCTCCTGCCTCAGCCTCCCAAGTAGCTGGGATGTCAGGTGCCCACAACCACGTCCGGCTAATTTTTTGTATTTTTAGTAGAGACGGGGTTTTACCATGTTGGCCAGGCTGGTCTCGAACTCCTGACCTCAGGTGATCCACCTGCCTCAGCCTCCCAAAGTGCTGGGATTACAGGCGTGAGACACCGTGCCCAGCCTGCACATGCTTTCTCTTGCTTGCCTGCCGCCACGCAAGATGTGACTTTGCTCTTCCTTTGCCTTCCGCCATGATTGTGAGGCCTCCCCAGCCATGTGGAACTGTGAGTCAATTAAACCTCTTTCTTTATAAATTACCCAGTCCCAGGTATGTCTTTATTAGCAGCATGAGAACAGACTAATACACATACTGAACATAAAATCGAGGCTCAGGACTCTCCTTAATACTAAAAGAACATACAAACGTAATATTATCCATTACTTAACTGCATTTTTATTTAAAAAGCTGAGGAAAACCATTCTATAACAAGTTATCATCATCATATAAGGTATTAGCAATACCTGAATTTTCTGAATCTCTCTGTTCCTCAGTTTCCTCGTCTGTAGAATATGGATACATTTAGTTCTAATACCAATAAAGTGAAATAGAGAGTTGGGAGAAGTATTCAGATAATAAAGGAATTATGAAGTTTGCCTTACCCATATCAGGAATAAGCAAACTTTTTCTGTAAAGGGCCAAATAGTAAATATTTTAGGCTTTGCAGCCCATATCGCCTCTGCACAACTACTCAGCTCTGTGATTGTACCTGAGAAAGCAGAAACAAGCTAGAACAACACATAAATGAATGGCTGTGACTCTGTTCCAATAAAACTTTATAGACACTGAAATTTGAATCTCATACAACTTTCATGTATCATAATATATTCTTCTTTTGATTGTTTACACTTGGTGTGTTTTTTTGTCCTTTTTTTTTTTTTTTTTTTTTTTTTTTGTGGAGAACGAGGTCTCACTACGTTGCCCAGACAGGTCTCAAACTCCTGGGCTCAAGCAATCCTCCCACATCTCCCTCCCTAAGTACTGGGGTTCTAGGCATGAGCCACTGTACCAAGCTGATTTTTAAAAACTATTTTAAAAATGTGAAATCCATTCATAACTTGTGGTTCACACAAAAACAGGCAGAATGCCAAATATGGCCCAAGGGCCATAGCTTACTAAGCCAACACAGATAATTAAATAAAGCTAGGTTATTCGCTGAGTTGCCTCAATTCATGACACAGGGGCTAGTACACAGTAAGTGCTTAACAAATGCTTCCAAACTGATCCATGCTCAACAGCATCATTTGTGTTCATGTGTGTGCACGTGCATGCATGGCTTAGCTATCAAGATTTTTATTTGTTTTTGTTTTGCTCTTTGCTATTACTACCATTTACATGCGGCAGATTTCAGTTGCTTGGGAGTTGACTCCCTGCCCTAAAGTCTTATGGCTAGAGCTTTAAAAATCACAATTAATTTCCATGGAGACAACAGAGAGTTTGTAAAGATTATTATCTGAAGAGAGAGACAATAGCTATCACAAATGAACTCAGAAAAATGAGGAACATTGAAAACCTAATATACAACATGATTTAAACTTTAAAAACACCCCCGCCTTCCCAGAATTTTCAATACTGTATACTAAAACTTGATAATGCTGGTGGGAAGAACAGAATCAGGCATAATTCTGCTTTATTTAGCTGTGAGCTCTGAAATGGCATCCACTTTTTATATATGTGACTGAACTGATTTAAAGATTGGCTAGGTTGACTGCTTTACTCCTGAATTTTCAAAGCCACTTAGTATTAAGCTGATCTACAGAAAGGAAGACAGAAAGCTCATTTATTTTAATCCCCACTGACTTGGCTATTTAGGAGAGTCAGATAAATTCTCAAATGTCTTGCATGTATCACATCAAAGAGATCACTTTAATCACTTAATTAAATAGCTGTATGTTTAGTATACGTGGTTAAGTCTCATAGCATATTTTTTCTTTTTTATTAATTTAACCAACATAAGAAAAAAATGGTTAAATAAATTTATTAATTTAACCAACATAAGAAAAAAAACCAACTTGAATAAGAGAAAAATGGAACAACTGATCACTGCCCTTTCATAAAAAATTTATAGGGCAACTTTCCTAAGCTTGCAGTGGCTTTGAAAGCTTCAGTCAGGCTCAATCATGCCAAGGCCTCATTTTCTCTGATGAGTTCTGTAATAACTATTAAACATCAATCAAAATTCTGAGCTTTAAGCACCCAGAAGTTCAGGAGACTGTACATGAATTACACTATCATTCAAAACAATGGCAGTTTCCATAATGCCAAACAAATGATTGACTAGTATAGATGCCTTAGTTGAAGATATTACCCTAAGCGGAGCTAACGGTATTGATGAAAATTAGTCAGGGGAACAGGCTTTAATATCCTCTGGGTCTATCAGGATCCCACAAATAATAACAATAGTTATCTGATGAATCAAATTTTATTCTCTTGATAAAATTGCACTGATTTATTATGAGTCTTCAAAAACTTTAATTTTGCAAATTGCTTTTGGGTGCGGTCCACAAGCAGATGCATCATGCAGGGGTAGAAGATAGATAAGCACTTCCACGAATCAGAAGGCTCTCTAAGTGCAAATTACAGTTCTAATTGTACAAGAACTAGAAGACAGGAAAGATCAGATTTCAGGTCATCCGCTCTCAACCCTATGTGAGTAATGCCCCAGTATAGCAGACAACCCTCATTACTCTCTAAGACAGACAACATTCTAGGAAGGCATGCTCCAAATTATAAACCAGCACCATCCATGCTCTCTCCTAAAACACCAACTCAATGCATCTTGGAGGTGGGCAGTTTCTTCAGTCTGCAAAAGGAAACTACTCTGGCACAAGTAAATCTTAATTTTGCCATACTGGCACTAAACATTTCCCTGGTGTCTTTGTGATACTCCTCTTACTTGGGTGAGCCCTGTACTGAACAGAGTTAAAGAAAGAAAGTAATATTTGAGTTTTCTTGGTAAATAGATGGAACAGGTAGTAGCAATAGACTTTAGAAGCCAAAGCCATCTTATGATTAATTAATAAAACAACACACCCATCGTCCTGGGAGTGGTAGCAATATTACCCTAAAAATAGAGGCAACTCTCATTTATTTCCTTTTTTTGTTTGTTTAATATAGATAGGGTTTCACCATGTCGTCCAGGCTTGTCTCAAACTCCTGGACTCAGGCAATCTGCTCATCTCTGCCTCTCAAAGTGCTGGGATGGCAGGTGTGAGCCACCACGCCCGGCCCATTTATTTCCTTTAAAACTGGGCAGGAGCTGGGCACCGTGGCTCACACCTGTTATTCCAGCACTTTGGGAGGCTGAGGCAGGTGGATCACTTGAGGTCAGGAGTTCCAGACCAGCCTGGCCAACAGGGTGAAACCCTGTCTCTACTAAAAATAAAAAAATTAGCTGGGCGTGGTGGCACGCACCTGAAATCCCAGCTACTTGGGAGGCTGAGGCGGAAGGATCACTTGAACTTGGGAGGCAGAGGTTGCAGTGAGCCAAGATCGAGCCACTGCACTCCAGCCTGGGCAACAGAGTGAGACCCTGTCCCAAAAGATAAAAATTAAATAAAAAAAAAAAAAGATGAAAAGAAACTGGGCAGGAGAGTGGCCAAATCATAAATTTTTAAATCAGTGTTTTTATTGGTTTCGATTATATGTGGTTAACTGCTCACAAAGTTTGCAAACAGAACAGCTGCTAGACCTAGTCAAATGAATACCCTAAGCCTCAATTAGCTAAGCCCATTTATCCAGACATAACCAAAATGATAACAGCCCAAGAGTGGGAACAATCCTGTATCACATTTAGGCTTTTATATGAGCCAAAATAAATTATATTTGTCTCTGTCTCACTCACAGGACTCTATATCAGAGGTCAGCAAACTACAGCCCAAGCCAGCCTACCACATGTTTTTTGTAAAGAAAGTTTTATTGGTCCGGAATATGCTACTGTAGCAAAGGACTATTTTGAGCTGAAGGTATCTGAGAGTCAAGACAAGCAGAAAGAGGCTTTCTCCATGCTTCCCTTATCGGCCTACAAGCAGAGCCTTCCAAAAGAATTCAACTGTCCTAAGTCTCCCTTTTAAGAGAGACTTCCTGCACTGGGGGAAAGAATAACTCCTCTCGCCGGGGATAAAAAGTTGGCGCCAGGATGAGAACTTACATAAACAGGCCTTACTAAAGCGAGCCTGACTTTCCGTTAGGTGCCCTCAGATATTTCTCAGTCATTTCCCACCATTTATTGTCCCTTGAAATCCTAACCCTACCCCTTCTTAAGACAATATGTAAGCCCCCAATTCTGTTTCTCTGGGCTCTGTTTTCTGTAAGCTCTCATGCAGGTTAGTGAATAAGCTTTGTTTTTGTTTCGTTAATCCATCTTTTATAGTTTAATTCACAGGCCCTGACATTAAACCTAAAGTGGTAAAGGAAAAGTTGCTTTTTTCTCTCTGACGACAGCCACACATTTTTCAAAACCAATAGTAAAGACAGCAAGGGAAAAATAAGGCACAAAAGTTAATCTTTTCGGAAAGTTTTATCAAGATAGAAATATATAATTAAACAATAACTATTTAAATAATTCCATAATTAGCTGTAATACTCATTCATATTTTGTTGAGGTAAATATCTACATTTAAAACACAGCCAATATAGAAATATTAACCAAAATGGGAATAAATACTATGAAATAAATCAATGCATTTTGGGGGGAATGGGAAAAATACTTACAAATTATTTAAAAACATTTTCAAATATCAAGGTTGAAAGGGCTTAGAAACACACCTGCAATACCAAGGCCCTAACACCTAACGTTTCTCAGAGAAATTTAATCAGCTACTTAATCCTCCTCCAGTTGTCAAATTACTTATTTAAACAGGAGGCAAGTTGGAGATTAACTTAGATAAACATATCCCCTTGTCTCATCAACAGTTCGAGTGGGAATTGTTGTCATTCTTTCCTTTAAGGTTAGCTCTTATATGAACAATTCTTTACCACCTAAAAACCTTGTGAAGTACCTCCCTCATAAAGTGGTGGGGAGAGATCAAATGAGATAACTTTGGTGAATTATTAAATTAGACAAGTGTGGGCTGGGCGCGACGGCTCACGCCTGTAATCCCAGCACTTTGGGAGGTCGAGGCGGGTGGATCACCTGAGGTCAGAAGTTTGAAACTAGCCTGACCAATATGGTGAAACCTCGTCTCTACTAAAAATACAAAAATTAGCTAGGCATGGTGGCGTGTGCCTGTAATCCCAGCTACTTGGGAGGCTGAGGCAGGAGAATTGCTTAAAGGTGGGAGGTGGAGGTTGCAGTGAGCCGATATCACGCCACTGCACTCCAGCCTGGGCAACAGGGCGAGACCCCATCTCAATCAATCAATCAATCAATCAATGCAAGTGGGAATTTTCATATCATTTTTCTAAAAGAAGGTAACGTCATAGGGCCAATGCCCACATATATGGCTTGTTCCTTTGACACTGGCATCCTCTAGCTTAGGGCTTCCCAAAGCTTTGTCTTTGGACTGGCAGCATCTGCGTCATGTGGGAGCTTGTTGAAAACACGAATTTGTGGGACAATGCTACATCTCTTGAGTTAGAATGCCTCTGAACTGGGACCCAGGAATCTGCATTATAATGAGCCTTATCATAAGGCAGGGTTTCTCAACCTTGGCACTACTGACATTTGGGAAAGAATCATTCTTATCTATGGGGACTGTTCTGTGGATTGTGGGATATTTAGCAGCATTCCTGGCCTCTACCCACTAAATGCCAGTAACACCCTCTGTCCCCCCAGTTGTGATCAAAAATATCTCCAGACATTGCCAAATGTCTCCAGGTGTGTAACATCACTCTGGGTTGAAAACCACTACTATAGGGGATTCTCATGCCTGCTTAAGTTTGAGATACTCTCTGCTCTAGATCATGGTACTTGCCATGGTACCAAGGCTTCTGGACCCACTTCTGAGAACCCCCAACACTGTGTTATCAGTTCATAAGTATGGGACTCATCCTCTGCTTCAATAATCTTTAGGGATTTCACTAATAGTCACCACTACTAAGCTAGTAGGTGTACTTTATGTAGAAAACTCTACCACCTTCCCTCCCACTCATTTAATTTTTAATTTTTGTGGGTACATAGCAGTTGTACATATTTGTTTTCTAATTTTTATTTGTAATTTTTATGGGTACGTAGTAGGACATCAATTTTCTAATTAGTAGGACATCAATTTTCTAATGTGCCTCAGGCACTTGCAATTCAACCCAATTTCTGGCCAATGCCACCTAAATCCCAGGATGATAAGGGACAAAGAATAAAAAACTATTGGAAAATGCTTTGCAGCTGTAAGTCATGATATAAATATACCTCAGGATCTTAGGGATGTTTAGATTAAAAATTCTAATAACTTTTCTCTCAGTAACTTGGCAAAATCTATTTTTAAGTACTTTCAGGCATCTAAAAAGCCATGCTAATACAATTACAGTTCACTGAAAAATTAGCACGCAATCCAGTTTGAAAGCAAAAATCAGTCATAGCAGGGTAATATTCCATTTAATTATAAAGATTAATTCAACCTTCATTTATTTGTGCATGTGTCTGGTCTTTTCATTTTTCATAGAACACCCAAGATTCGAACGCCATCTGGTAGAATTGCCACACAAGTGTCAGTAGCATCTATTAGAGTTGCAGGTTTTATTTCCAAGTAGAATTGATAAAAGGACAAAGGGAGGGTGGGAAAAGAGGGGCATAGATGCAATAGACGATCAGTTAAAAATGAGGTTTTCCACCAGTCTGACGGGACTACATCCCCACTCTGTGTTCCCTGCCCTGCCACCTGCACAAACTGTCTGAAATTGCAAGTCCTGCCATTCGCATTTACTATATTTTCCGAAACAGCTATGTGAAGATTCAAGTAGTGCCATGAATAACAGCGTGAATTCTGGCTATAAATTATGAATTATGTCTACCATGTTTCCCAAAATGTATGCTACATCTTCCTTAAAATTTGATCTTGGTCACATGGTGATTAACCACTTAGGGCCAGGTACGGTGGCTCACACCTGTAATCTCAGCATTTTGGGAGGCCAAGGTGGGGGCTTGAGCCCAGGAGTTCGAGACCAGCCTGGGCAACATAGGGAGACACCATCTTTACCAGAAAAATAAATTAGTTTGGCATTGTGGTGCATGCCTATAGTCCCAATTACTCAGGAAGCTGAGGCAGGACTATCTCTTGAGCCCAGGAGATCAAGGCTGCAGTGAGCTATGATGGTGCCACTGCACTCCAGCCTAGATGACAGAGCAAGACCCTGTCTCAAAAAAAAAAAAAAAAAAAAGTTGATCATCACGACATCCATTAAATACTCAACCTTTTACTGAATGATCACGAAAAGGCAAATAAGCCCTGCACACTGAGAAACATCTTTTAAAATTTTTATTGCACTATAACATACAAAGTGCACAAATACTAAGTATACCAATCAAATATTTTTTAAAACATACACACATCTGTGTTAGTAGGCCTGAGACAAGATTTAAAACATTTATAGCATCCCGAAGACTCCCCTGGGTAGCTCCCCAGTGAATAACCCTTCCACCTTCAAAAGAACCACTATCCTGATCTCTGTCTCCATAAATTACTTTTTCCTGTTCTTGAACTTTAAAAAAAGTGTGTACTCTTTTGTATTTGGCTTCTTTCACTCAACAATACATCTGTGAAATTTATCCATGTTGTTGTGTTTAGAAGTAGTGAAGACACACAGTTTAATAAACTGGATTTCTTTCCTTCAGGAATTCATAGTTGGTCATACGGAGAGAACGGGATGTAAGAGAAAAAACAACAGAAGAAGGTAGAGGATCAGATGGAATGGATGGGAAGGGAAGGGCCTTGTGGAAAAGACATTTTCAAAGAGGAGGAGATCTCAGAACTAAACAGAAACAGAAACAACAGACATAATTTTTTAAATAACAAAAGTAATGCTCTTCATTAAACCCCTACTATATACCAGGTACTGTGCTAAGTACTTTACTTCATCATCAGATCCAAATCCTACCCTAACTGTACAAGGTAGGTACAGATCATCCCCATTTCACAACTCATAAGCTAAGACTCAGAAAATGAGCACAACTCACCCCAAGTCTACACAGGCAATGAGGGCCAAAACCAACTTCTCACCCAGATTAATTTAGCCTTAATCTGACTTCAAAGTTCATGTTTTCCCAACATATATTGTCTTCTGAGTGATGAAAAATAATATTCTATTATATAATTATTATTCATTTTTTATAAATCAAACTGTAACATGTAAGGCACAGACCACATCTGCATTAGTAACCATATTCAACCTGCCAAGACAAATAATATTCTCAGATGTAAGGATGAAAAGACACACACAGATAGAATTTTAAGCATGCTTTTAAGAGGTTCTCCCTCCCTCTCTAAAAATAATACCACTGAGCTTTCTGTTCTGGACATCGGTGGGACTAAACTTTGACTGAGAGCCCCTGGAAGACAAGACTTGGCCAAGAGAGAAGATCAAAATGGAAAAGGAAAGGCAAGAAAGTACAAGAATGATAAAGAAGCAGAAAGGAGAGAGGACAGGCTCTCCTGTTGGAAACGTCAGAACATTTATTTTGCAGACCAGTCAAGGCACTAAGGTAAATTAGATTTTACCAGCAGAGAGAAGGTGGTATTCCAGAAAATGGCACCTTGGGGAGAGAAGGGTCAATCTCATGGAGGAAATTCCCAGCCAAAACCATGCTGAGAAATGGGGTCTACCATGAGCATCCCTAGCCCAAGGATTCCTGGCCCACATCCTCCCATTTCAGAAGAGGAGTAACACCTCTCCCTTAGGAATCCTAGCACTGTCATAAAGATAGATGAGAGTCTGTTTCAGTTTTGAACCAATTAAACTGAAAACTTTCCTGAAGCTTAGGCCTAACTGACTTTGGGGTTTGAAATGCAGGAAATTTACCATGAGCAGCAGACCAGGAATCTTGCACCTTACTCCTGAAGCCCACAAGATGGAACCCTTCTGAGCTTTGAGTCCTTGGTTCCAAATTTGGGTCCCCCCCAAAACTCTGACAACTTGGTTCTGTATTATCTACTTACTAGAATATATTATCAGCAACATTTAACTCTCTGCTACCATTAATAGCCATATCTGGGGCATGACCTATCTCAACACAAACTGTACATGTCCAGGAACCTCTCTGCTCTCTACCTCTCAGATAGCCAAAATACCAGCCTCTGTCATCTTAGACAAAACTCCAGAGATGAGTTGTAAAATGCAGGTCAAGGAAAAGTGACCTGAAGCCACCCTCTGCCTCCACAGTTCAGACCTGGTTATTTATTCTGAGATGCCCATGGGCCACATTTTAGAATAAACCCTAGCTCTGTTTGGATCCGTCTCTGAAGAGGCAGTCTAGGGAGAGAAATCAGAAAGGCCACCTATATTCAAGGCAAAGCAATGAGCCACAACCAAGGAACAATTGGGGCTGTTTGTAAACAGAGCCTAAAGGTCATCATCAATTATTCATCAGTTCAACAAAGCCATTGAGTAACCTCTTTCAAAACCATTTAATTCTTACCTAAGATTCAGCCCAACAAAACAGGGAAGAAGCAAGATATTGCTCAAAAACTTGAGTCAGGGAAAGCTCTAGACCAAGTTGGCAAGTCACAGCCTGTAAAATAAATTCAGGATACTGCCTGGTGTTATAAATAAAGTTTTATTGGCTCAGGGCCTGTAAGACAAATTCAGGATGCTGCCTGGTGTTGTAAATAAAGTTTTATTGGCACACAGCCACACCCATTTGTTTGCCTGTTGCCTATTGCTGCTCTGTACTACAGGTATATTTGGGTTGCTGCAACAGAGACCACATGACCTGCAAAGCCCAATATATTTACTCTCGGGCCTTCCTATGTGAAAAGTTTGCTGCCCCCTGCTCTGTGTTCTCAAAGTATGGTCCATAGTCCATTGTCCAGCAGCATCGGCCTCTATTGGGAGCTTGTTAGAAATGCAGACTCTCAGGCTCCACTCCAAACTTATTAAGAATCTGCATTTTTAACCAAGTCCCCAGGAGATTTGCATGTACATTCAAGTTGCAGAAGCATTGCTCCAGTAGGGCTCTGCTTCTCAAACTTGGCTGCTCATTTGAATCATCCAAGAGTTTTTTTTTTTTTTAATATTAATGACCTGGATCTGAAGTGACATCAGGCTGGAAACTTCGTAAGAGCTTCCAACTCCTACTCAAAAGGTCACATGGCATCCCACTATGCTCTCATTCTCATTAGATGCTGATAAAGGATGCTCAAATAAGTAACCAGTGATGAGGGGGGCTTGGGGAAGAAGAGAGAAAAGAGACTTTCTCCTTTTCTATTCTGTCATTTTTTCTCATTTCAAAAGTGGTCTCTCTCTCTCTCTCTCTGATGAGCTTATTTTTTCATGAATCATTTTTAATGGAAATCAGAAATTACTTAGAACTCATTGGACCTCATTAGAACATGATGTATTACAGATCTATACAAATCACTTTGCCAAAACTTAACCTTCATTTTCTTTTTTGAGATGGAGTCTCGCTCTTGTCACCCAGGCTGGAGTGCAATGGCATGATCTCGGCTCACTGCAACCTCCGCTTCCCAGGTTCAAGCGATTCTCCTGCCTCAGCCTCCTGAGTAGCTGGAATTACAGGCAGGCACCACCACGCCTGGCTAATTTTTGTATTTTTAGTAGAGACAGGGTTTTGCCATGTTGGCCAGGCTATTCTCGAACTCCTGACCTCAGGTGATCCACCCACCTCGGCCTCCCAAAGTGCTGGGATTACAGGATTACAGGCATGAGCCACGGGCCCAGCCTTAACCTTCATTTTCAAGATCCTGGAAGAACAAGCTGAATTCTTCCATAAACTTGTAAACTAGCTTTATAGCTTAACATCAGAGTTGAGTAAAGGTTCTGGTCTGTGGCCCTAAAGGGCACAATCTCACTGTTGTCCTCAGCTTCACTCTGCCCTGGAACAGGTCTATTCCACCCAGCTCTAATCCTTACAAACCTCTGTGAGGAGGCTCTCATGAGCCTTCACTAAGACTGCCAATGAGAGAACACCAGAATATACCAGGATGGCAGACCTGTCCCCTTCACCTTAGCTAAACAAAGACACAGAGTGGAGCATCACCTTTCCAACGCTGAGTCTTTGGTTATGGGGTACAGGACCCCATAAGTCAGTGGAGGGGGTGTCTATATTGGAAAGTAAACTTATTTACTAATGAACTCAAATATAAAACTGGAAAATGATTTGCCTACTAGGATGGGTTGGGTCCCTCATGGCCTAGTCCAGTTCTGGGCCCTAAAACCTAGTAGGAATTTCTTACACCTGTATACAAAGGTCACATGTCCCAAGGCTGAATCCTTTCCCCATCACAGTTCAACAATGATTAGGCTTACTCAAATACTTCTGTGAGTCGATGTATACACTGGTCTTGAGCTAAACAGAAAAAAAAATTCAGTCAATAATGAAAAATAGCCTAATCAACCAAACAGAAAAATAGAAAAAAAATATGCTAAGTAAGCAAAGCACAAAAAGAAAAATACTGTATAATCTCACTTATATATGGAATCTTAAAAAGTTGTTCTCACAGAAACAGAGAGTAGAAAGGTAGTTACCAAAGGCTGGAGGGAGGGGAAGAGATAGGGAAAGGGGAGATTTTGATCAAAGGGCACAAAATTTCAATTAGACTGGAAGAATAAGTTTTAGTAACCAACTGTACTGCATGGTGGCCACAGTTAATAATAATTTATTATATATTTCAAAATTGCTAAAATAATAGATTTTTAATGTTCTTACCAAAAAAATAAGTTTGTGAAGTGATGGATATGTTAAGTAGTTTGACTGAATCTTTCTATAATGTATACATACATCAAAACATCACATTGTACCCCCAAAATATATATACAATTATTATTTGTCAATTATATTCTGGGACTTCTGAGAGCAGACATTAAGAGGACTGGCAGCTTCTGCTTTCTCCTCTTGGCACTCTTAGCTACCCTGTAGGAGTACCACAGCACCCTGTTGAGAAAGCCACATGAAGAACACTGAGGTGCCAGACACATGTGTGAAGAAGCCACCTTGGACGTCCAGCCACAGCCGCCATCTGACTGCAGCTGCCTAAGGGACTCCAGGTGAAACCAGCAGAAGAGCCACCCAGCTGAGCCCAGCCAACCCACAGAATCATAGGAAATAATGAAATATTGTTTTAAGCCAGCAAGTTTTGGGGTAATTTGTTATGCAGCAATAAATAACCAAAACACAGACAACTACAGTAACTGAGTCATTCTACCTGATGGAAAAAAAAATAAAACCTATTGTGTTCCTCGGGCCTTTCACTGATCCAGAACCAAACACACACACACACACACACACACACACACACACACACAAACAGCACAAAACTCCAAAATCTTCTATGAGCAATCCTTACATAAATTTCATTTTTTAAAAATGAATTTTGTTCATTTGAAACACCACGAATGATGGCATTTACAATCAAAATTAAATTTATTTTACAAAGTTGTCAGCACCTCTATCAGAATACTTGGTCATGTTATTTCTTCCTAACACTGTTTCCTCTGACTTTTCCACCCCCAAATCTTTCCCTCTTTTCCCAGTATATTTCACCCTTTCTTCTCTTGGTATCAGGCTGTTTCTCCAGTTTGTATATGAGATTCTGTCAGAAATGGATTTGCTGTCATGCCCTCTGCTTGCCTTTACCCAGCTATGCTAGGGTCTCAAAAATGACAACTCAGAACACTGGGTTAAATACAATTTCTCTCTCTTCACCCATTTTCCACTATCTGCCTGTCCGGCCCTGGGGTTATTAATGGAACTGACATTCCTGTACAACTGACTGAACAGGACCAGCAGCCAGATAACAAGGGTGCAGCTGACAGCAGCAGACGCAGCCCTAGAGATAGCACCGAAGCAGACACATTGTGGCTATTAGTTTCATCTTGGGCCAAAGAGAATGAGCAACACAAAATATACACAGAAAACCTGAATATTCCTAATGGACTCTTTCCCCCATGAAATTAAAAGTCAATACATCAAAACTGATTATTTTTATTAAACCAAACTAAACATATATTTTTAAGTGAATTCCTCGCATAATTTGGATTTGGATTTGGATAAGGAAAAAACAAACAAACAAAAAACAAGAGACAGGCATTAAATGACCATCACCCATCCCATGAATAAAAGTAATAAATATCCTCCATAATTCTTAAGAGGCATCTCTCTGCTTTGGGTCTCTAGAATTTTATCCTGAGGCTATTGTGGCATTTCCCAACTGCTTTTAAAGTCCCACAGACAACCAGTCTCTTACATATCCTTAAAAACCAAACATTTTTACAGTACATGTTTAAACTACTACTACTTGTTGATATTGTTAGAATTTAAGTATTTACTATTCCAAGTTTCATCTTTTATTTTTTTAATTAATTTATTTTATTTATTTTTTGGAGACAGAGTCTCACTCTGTTGCCCAGGCTGGAGTGCAGTGGCGCAATCTTGGCTCACCGCAACCTCTGCCTCCTGGGTTCAAGTGATTCTCCTGCCTCAGCCTCCCAAATAGTTGGAATTACAGGTGCGTACCACCACGTCCAGCTAATTTTTGTATTTTTAGTAGAGATGGGATTTCGCCACGTTGGCCAGGCTGTTCTCAAACTTCTGGCCTCAAGCGATCCGCCCGCCTCAGCCTCCCAAAGTGCTGAGATTACAGATGTGAGCCACCACACCCAGACTCATGTTTTAATATAGTCCCACTGTTCCACAAATTTGAAATTAGTTATATTCCTCAACAATAGCATTATTCGTTTTTAAAATGTATGACATGGTTATATACATATTTGTATTCTTGATGATCAACAATGAAAATGCAACATTGCAGAGGTTTTCAAAAAACATGGAGTATATATTACGTGTGTTTCTATTGATATAAGCTACTGCCCCTTACAAAAGATAATTTACATCAGTCTCTAACAGATATTTCTGCAAATTTGCTCATTAATAAAATGCTGTATTTCAAGTTGGTAAGGTGCTACCCTTTCCTCATCAGAAAAAAATCAATATACTGCTCATTGGTAGGAGAACTAATTTAGGCACTGATTTACAAATTGTTCAAAACAGCTTATGATTAAATAGAAGTTAAACATTAAAGAGGATATCTTGTGCCAGGAGGCAAAGATGCTTTCAAAAACAACTAGGGTCATGTCAAAATTCACTAAAGGAAGAGCCCCACATTGGCCAAGATGGGACAATCTGAGCTTCAGTGAAGGATAATCATAATAAATTTAAACACATCAAATACGTAAGATTCCCTGAGTTGGTGATACTAAAAAGAAAACTATTTTGGCACCTCTGGAGGTGCTTAGGGCAACAACTTGTGAAAATTAATCAAGAGCAAGATAGCCATTTATGCTGCCTTTCCTGTATAAACTATATGTCAGAGTATTCAAGTGGTTGATGACGGAAAATCTTTTTTTATAAAAAGAGCCTAGCTAATAAATGCAAAAGAATGATAGAATTTGAAAATCAAACATTGCAACACCGAATGGAATCATGAATCAATGAAATATTATCAATGGCCACTGAAACAATTAAGTCAGTGGTTTCAACCCTGGCTGCACATTTGTACCTGCTGGGTAACCTTTTTTTTTTTTTTTTTGAGACAGAGTCTTGCTCTATCACCCAGGCTGGAGTGCAGTGGCATGATCTTGGCTCACTGCAACCTCCACCTCCTGGATTTGAGCGATTCTCCTGTCTTAGCCTCCCAAGTAGCTGGGATTACAGGTGCATGCCACCACGCCTGGCTAATTTTTGTACTTTTAGTAGAGATGGGATTTCACCATGTCGGCCAGGCTGGTCTGGTCTCAAACTCCTGACCTCAAGTGATCTATGCACCTTGGCCTCCCAAAGTGATGGGATTACAGGCGTAAGCCTCTGCGCCAGGCCCCTCCTGGGTAACTTTAGAAAATGCCTGTGTCCCACTCCCAGAGAGTCTGATCTTCATATGGGGTGTGGCCTGAGCCTCAGGATTTTTAAAAAGCTTCCCAGGTGATTCTAATGTACAGCCAAGAAACAGGACGGCTGCATGAGGAATGGTAAGAAAGTTCAAATGAAAGGATTAGGCTGACAACACCTGAACACATGGATCGCCCTTCACTTTGGAAGTGGGACAACGTGGCATTGTGAGCCTCTTGACAGATGCAACAGGAAGCTCACAGCACTGCCTGTGAAGTCTTCTTACCCAAAGAAAATTGAACCAGAATCTAATCAAACCTCTAGATAGAAGCAATTACAGAAAATGTAAGAGACAGAACAACATGTTAAAGGACAACATTAGGAAATAAGTAGCAAAACAAGATTGTAGAAAATTCTACCAGACAAATGACTCAATTTATTTCATAAATAAATTTCATGGATGGAGAGGGGGTACTCTTAAAATTTAAAAAGCTTTAAAAGATGTACCTATTAACTGCAATATGTAGACCTTGTCTGGATACTGATTCAAATCAACCATTTTTTTTTCAAAAAAAAAAAAAGCAAACAATTTTGAGATAATTATAGAAAACTGCACACAGACAGGATACTAATAAGGAATTAATGTTAATATTGTCAAGTAGGTTAATGGTATTATAGTTAGCTTTTTAAAATTCCTTCTCTGTTGGAGATACATAATGAAATATTTATAGTTAAATGGTGTCAGAGATGGAATCATAGTAAAATGATTTCATAGATGGAATTAGCTTTAAAATTCTCAAGCATAAAAACAAGAAGGGGAGTAGATGAAACCAGCATGATAAAATATTACTAACTGTTGAATCTGGGTGATAAGTATACGGAGATTAGTTATGTACATTTTTGTGTCCATTTTTAAATTTCCATAAAAATATTTTTAAATATTAGAGGCAAAGTTTAATAAAATTCTATTTTGTACCTCTGCCCCAAAGAAAACAATGTAATTGGCATCACTTTTTCATTCCCAATTTTAAGAGACCATAATGGAGCATGTTATTTAGTGAGGGAGGCAGTAAGAGGAAACTTGGGGAAAAAAATGAACATGTCATCTTACTAATACTGAGCACTTACTCTGTGCTAGCCACTGCGCAGATATTAATTGTTCCACTCAGTAAAAATAGGGACAAAAGTATTTGTCCCCATTTCATGAGTGAGGAAACTGAGGCACCCAAAACTGTCCATCTTGCCTGAGGTCCCATAGCTAGTGTTTGGTAAAGCCATGGATCTTACTAAGGTCTGCCCAGTGGTCAAAGAATGGAGTGTCAAATTCACATTAGGTTCTGAAAATACAAAAATAAAGCAGTCAGACATACTTCTTTCCCTTCCAGGGGTTGCCTCAATTCAGTAATATATAGCTGGGGGATAGTTTTTCAGCTATGAATAAACACTACGATGCTACTGCAAAAAGTTCACAGAAGACAGGAAAGATCTCACTATCAGAAATGCTACAAGGCTTTATTTTGCTATTCTTTTCCCAAGACTATCAATGGGGACGCTGATTAAACAGAATGAGAAGATACATGCTACAAAGTGGATGAGTCTCGAAAACATAAGGCTAAGTGAAAGAAGCCAGTCACAAAAATCGCATTGGTGCGTGATCTCCTTCACAGGAAATATCCAAAATACGTGAATCCATAGAAACAAAAAGCAGATTGGTAGTTGTCAGGGGCTAGGGGAGTGGGGAATGCGGAGTGACTGCTTAATGGGTACAAAGTGTCCTTTGGGAGTGATGAAAATGTTTTGGAACTGGATAGACGTGGTGATCACACAACACTGTGAATGTTGTAAGTGCCACTGAATTGCTCACTTTATTTTTTTCTCTTATTGATGCATGATATTTGTACATATTTATGGGTATATGTGAGTAGTTTTTACCTGCATAGAATGTGTAATGATCCAGTCAGGGTATTTGGAGTGCCCATCACTTTGAATATTCATTATTTCTATGTGTTGGTAACATTTCAAGTACTTTCTTCTAGCCGCTTTGGAATATACAATATACTGTTGCTAACTGTAGTCACTATAATCTGCTATTGAGCATTAGAGCTTATTTCTTCTATCTAATTGAGAATTGTTCACTTTAAAATGGTTAGTTTTACATTAGGTGAATTTTACCTCAATTAAAAAAAATGTTTAAGGATGAGAAGCTAAGGGAGGGGAATAACTAAAACAGAAATGGTATAAATTTGAGAGCTGGTAGAAAGAAGAAACAGGATTTGTTCTTACAAGTTGGCTAAGAGGAAAGACTGAGATTTCTGACTTGGTTGTCTGAACAGCTGGCTGTTTTCACAGAATAATATAATCTGCACTTAGGTAACATGGAACTTCAGAAAAATGAGAACCCAGTGAAGCTTTGTTCATTTCCTCAGGTTTCCACATTTTAAACAGAACAATACATTGGTAAATTAAAGAATGCCCTAAATACAGTATAACTGGATGATACCAAGGCATTGCTAAATATCTCATGGTCTCCTTGCAGGCAAAATGGAGAATTTAAATCATAGTTCCATGGAGTTTATCCAAAGTAGAACAACTAGACCAAAAATCTATTAGTTAGTGAGTTGACTGGCACCTAACAAAACACTCACCACTTAGAAGTTTCTCCCTGAATATTTTTGTTCAATAGATAAATCTGGAAGGGCATCGCCAAAGGATGAACAAACTGGCTGATTCCAATTCCCTTTTTTTGAGCATGTCCATTCATAATAACCCCAAAATAATAAAACTAAAAAACAAACTTATCAAGTTATGAATGATATAGAAATAGAAACAGTAGTTGATATACTGAATGAAAGAGTTGACCTTTTTAAAGCTTGTCTGAGATGCCATTCTAAGGAATTAGTCCTAAATTTAGGGAGAAGGCATTATGCAAAAGATGTTTATCATAGTAATAACTATAACAGCACAACCTAAATACCTAAATATGCAACTACAGAGAAACGTTTAAGTAGTATCTCCTGTGCCACCACTAGAAGAATATGTAATAGTAGTGAATTTTTTTTTTTTTTGAGATAGAATCTCACTGTCACCCAGGCTGGAGTGCAGCAGCGTAATCTCGGCTCACTGCAACCTCCGCCTTCCGGGTTCAAGCAATTCTCCTGCTTCAGCCTCCCAAGCAGCTGAGATTACAGGCGCCTGCCACCACACCCGGCTAATTTTTTGTATTTTTAGTAGAGACAGGGTTTCACCATGTTGGCCAGGCTGGTCTCAAACTCCTGACCTCAAGCGATCCACTCGCCTTGGCCTCCAAAAGTGCTGGGATTACAAGTGTGGGCCACTGTGCCCAGCCAATAGTGAATATTCTTGCATAAAGAATACGCAATAATACAAGAAATGCTTATAATAAATGTTAAGAGAAAAAAGAACTCAATTTTTATAAATATCACCTGTTCAAGAATGCCTTTCAAAGCCTATATATTGGAAAAAAGTCAAAGTGATACATCAAAATGTTAGCAGCAGTTATATTTGGATGATGGAACTAGAACTTTTTTTTGTCTTTCTACTGTTGTGCTTTATTTTCCAGATTTTTTAAATGAGCATAGATTTTTAAAATAATAAACATGTTGGAGGTCCAGAAATATATTTTTTGAAAGCCAGAGCCATGAACCAAAACAACTAAATGGATTTTAATAAGAATAAATGTGAAGTTCTGGGATGAGGGTTTTGTGTGTTTGCTTGTTTTTAATGCCAAGTTTAGGACTGGAGCAACAGGGCTTAACAACAGTTCCTGTGAGGAGGGGAAAAAAACCTAGAAATTAACTGACTAGAAATTCGTTATGAGCCAACAGTGAATGGCTGAGGGGAAAAGATAGCCATAATATAAACTCTGGATTTCTTAATATAATTTGGATGCAAGACAAAGGCAGTAATAATATTCCCATTGTGCTGTGTGAGTTACACTATACCTAGAATATTGTGCACAGCCTTGAACTTAAGCTTCTAAAAAAGATATTGAAAACTGGAGAGCAGCCAGCAGGATGAGGCATCAGAACCACACCTTAGAGCAGTGGTTCTCATACTTGGGCTGCATCAGAATCACCAGCAGAGCTTATTAAAGCACAGACGCCTAGGGCCTCTCCCAGAGTTGCTGATTCTATAAATGTGGGATAGAGCCAAGAATCTGCATTTTTAAGCTAGTCCTGAGTGATGGCGATGCTTCTGGGCTGGGGACCACACTTTGAGACCCACTGGCATTGCGGATAAAAGCACAGACTGTGAAACTAGACCTCTAGGGAGGGAATCCCAGCTCTTCTACCTACTAGCTGTGTGACCTTGGGTAAGTCTGCTCACCCTCTCTGTGCTTCAGTTTCCTCATCTGTATTTAAAAAAAACAAAAAAAAGTACCTACCTCATACAGATATTATGGCATTGAGATAGCTAATATTTGTGAAGCATTTAGAACATCCAGTCTGACTGTAATGTTGGTTAATTTAATGTGAGAAACACTAAAGGTGTTTTATCTGAAATAGAAAAAACAGCCAGGCGTGGTGGCTCATGCCTGTAATCCCAGCACTTTGGGAGGCTGAGGCAGGCGGATCACTTGAGGTCAGGAACTCAAGACCAGCTTGGCCAATATAGCAAAACCCCATCTCTACTAAAAATACAAAAATTAGCCAGGCATGGTGGCACGCGCCTGTGGTCTCAGCTACTTGGGAGGCTGAGACAGGATAATTGCTTGAACCCGGGAGGCAGGGGTTGCAGTGAGCCAAGATTGCACCACTGCACTCTAGTCTGGGCCACAGAGCAAGACTCTTGACTCGAAAAAAAATAAAAATAAATAAATAAATACGATAAAGAAAAAAGAAAAACATTTAAACACCTTCAAACGTTGGAAGGGCTTTTATGTGGAAGACTTAACCTGGGTAGTTCCTGGGGACAGATGTGGAGTCAAGGAGCAGAAATGACCAAGAAAGAGCCTTTGGATCTCTCTCAAGAAGGGCTCTTTAGCAGAGACAGTAATAGTAGAGTGGGTGGCCTGGCTGGGTTCTGGGTGTCCTAGTACTCACTCAGGGGACCCACCTGCGAGAAATGGTGAAAAGGGGACTCCAGTAAGAGGTAAGACAATCACTTAATGAACATTATACCCTTCTATTAACACAGGCTTGGCATAAGGAAATTTTCACTTGTAATCACCTAGAGCTCTCAAAGCACAGGCCCCAGACCAGCAGCATCAGAATTGCCTGAGAACTTGTCAGAAATGCAAATATCCAGGCTCCACCTCAGCCCTACTGAATCAGAAATTCTAGGGGTAGGGCTGGCAATTGGTGTTTTAACAAGCCCTTCAGATGGCACTGATGCATGCTCAAGTGTGAGAATGAATGACCTAAAGCATCCCCCCTAAATGACATTTACATGAGGCTCTAGAGCATGGAAAATCACTCTGGTAAGATATCACATGTACTATGCCTTTAATAAATATATGTTGGCTGGGTGTGGCAGTGGCTCACACTGTAATCCCAGCATTTTAGGAGGCTGTAGCTGGCGGGTCGGTTGAGGCCAAGAGTTTGGGACCAGCCTGGGCAACATAGTGAGATCCCATCTCTAAAAAAAAAAAAAAATTAAAAAAACCACTTAGCTGTATGTGGGGGCACACACCTATAGTTCCAGATACTCAGGAGGCTAAGGTGGGTGGATCGCTTGAGCCCAGGAGTTTAAGGCTGCAGTGAGCTATGATTGTAACACCGCACTCCAGCCTGGGCAACAGAGCGAGACTTTAACTCGAAAAAATAAATAAACATATGCATCAAACTCCCACTTATATCAGATATTTGCTTTTGTGTTTAAAATATATATCACAATGACAATACTGAATTTGTTCAAAACCACAAAATCCAAAATCCAGAGAAAAGAAATGCATCCCTTCCAACACCCTCTCAGCAGGGGCTGCTCACAAATATCCCTCCTCTCACCATCTGGTCCAGCCAAAGCCTCCCCTCCCAGAGGCACAGCAGTTTGGACCAAACGGCTGACAACTTGGGGAGCCTTTCTCATGCTCCAGGCATTCTTCTAAGTACTTTAGGCATAGTGGCTCTTTTAATCCTCATAACAAATCTTCTGAGACAGTGACCAATCTCCCCAGTTTATGGATGTGAAAACTGAGGGTGGAAGAAGTTAAGTAATTTCCAAAGGGTCATACAGTCAATAAGGTGTAGAAGTTGGCTTGGAAACTAGGCAGTCTCTCACCTGTCTATACTCCTGACCTCTATACCATACTTCCTGTTGAGGTCAGTGAGAGGAAAGAGATACAAGTATGAAGGCCGCCATCTTGGCCTGCATATGTGTGAGAGAGACTGAGAGACATGGAGCCAAAGAGAAGGGACAAGCTCAGGAAGATGGCACATGGGAGGGAGCCACAGCCCACGGTTTCCATGCTGGTCTATCACTGTCCCCGGTGAGCCCTGGAGTGGATGCCAGACGCAGGGTGACTGCATTCTTGAGCGGTTATGCAAATGTGCTAGAATCTGTAACTGGAAAGGGCAGGAGACAGTTTGATGAAAGCCCTTCCATTTCTTTTCTCCTACGAAACAATTTAAAATGCACAATGAGGTGAAGCAGGAGTGAAGGTACCAAGGGGAAGTGACAGCCAGATGCGGAGTTGGGATTAGTAAGGTAGGAAGAGGAAGACTTGCCACAAGGCTGCAAGACAGGGTGTGGGAACACCACAGAGGAAGAGAGAAAGAGGCAGAGTAGGTACTTCCCAAGTAAGGCACCCTCACATGTCATGTTTGAGCTCCGCCAAAGCCTCCTCCCCTAGACTCCCAGGATCCCTTTCATCTCCTTCACATTACCTAACACTTCTCCTGGTCTGCCCTGCATCCATGGCCTCCTGTGCTCTCCTAGGAGCCTGAAGGCCCCCGCAGAAAAGGGACTGTGGCTGCTCATCTCTGAGTCGGAATCCTGGCTCAGCACCTGGCATGCTGTTGGTGTGCGAGAAATGTTTGTGGCATTGAGTCTGCTGAAGCAGTGCTAGCAACCAGACTCGGTGAAATCTGCTGTTGCCTTACGGGCAAGGAAGCACTGGGAAAGCGTATACCCCCAGGGGCTGTGTCCTAGTTGGGAAACCCCCAGAAACAGACTCTAAGACTAGGATTCAAGTGCAAGCAGTTCATTTGGGCAGCAAAAGAAACACTGGTAGGAGAAAGAGAAAATACGTAGAGAAAGAAAAGCAGTCAGCAACGAGTATCTTAGCTAGTATAATAGCTCTAGCCCACCGGAAAAGCTCCCAGAGCCCATGTGGAACACGCACTAGAGGGATGAGGGAGCGGGGGCCACACACAGCAACTCCCATCAACTGTTGGGTGAGGACTTCTGAGGAAGGTGTGGTCATTCCCCGTCCTTTGGGCCCTCTTTATGAGTAGCAAAGCAGGCTGTAGCAGGGAGAGAATGCTCTTGGCCAAAATGCAGGAGGTTGCAGTTGGAAGTCAGGCGGTGTGCTGTGAAGTGGTAAGGACAAGGCGGGGGTTCCCAACCTTTTTCATGCAGCAGAATCACCAGGTAAAACACAAGGCACTGAGCCCTACTCCCAGAGCTCAGCAGGTGGGGATGTGAAAATTTGCATCTCTAATGAGTTCCCAGGGACCACTGCTGCTACGGGTCTGGAACCACACCTTGAGAACCACCAGGCTCAGGATATAAGCAGGGCCCTGACCACATACCTGGGAGAAATCCAGTACCTAGGCCTGGTAGAGCTTAGAGGCAAAGCCAAAGAAGTGAGCTACACCTCTGTTTCGCCTTCTGCAAGAAAACTCTCCCCACCTCACTCAAAGCCTGTGTGTGGGAGTCACATGCCAATAAACTTAGGACCATTCAGCCGACTTCTCTGCACCTGCTGTGGCCAAGGTTAAGGCCACTCCCTCAGAGCATCATTAGGATGCCACCTCCCTGTGAGTCCCATCCTGCTATTTTTCTTTGGATGTGACCTGACAAACTTAGGTCCCGGGGCAAAGAGCACAAACAAACTAATAATCCCGAAGGGATCCAGCTTTTGGCTATATAGTCAAATCCAGCTGGAGATAAGCCAAGCTCAGGAAGTTGCTCCTCCTGATCTGACGCTCTCCTGCCAGGTGTCAGTCAGAATCCTGATGTAGCGACCTTGAGATCCTCCTCTTCTACTCTGGCAAGAGCAAATCCTCCAGAAGACACCCCTAAAATCATTATTTTATCACCTGACACTCATTCGACAGCTGTGGTCACCAGAAAAATAACAGATGCTGCTTATTTACAATAAGAGCACATGCTTGCAGGGAACAGAGAATCCTAAACAAAAAGCGTTGCTTATTTCACAATACTAAATTTCCACTTGAAACCTACGCCATCAGTTTCACAATACAAAAACCACTCGTGACCTCTTAAGAGATGAGCAGGAAAAGGCAGGGAGACAGAGATAACAAATTTACCCTTCAAGGGAGCAGAGGCATCCTCATTTATCTTTTACAGTGAACACCCCTAGCACAGAGTATGACAAAGCCACATCCACACACTTCCATTCTGAGACGAGGTCATTGCTACAAAAGCCAAGGTATTAGGCCTCAGAACACTGCAGCTTTCTGTACCTGCCCGGTTCAGGAGGTCGGTCACTATGGAATGCTGAGGTTAACACTTCTTAGGAGGCTCTGTAATTAGCTGCGGTCCAGAGCTTCATGGTGAGGGAAATAAAAGCTTCTCCTTTTCACAAATCAGAACATTTTTCCAGCTTTCCCAATGGGTTGCCAAGTGACTCAGCATTGGCCCAGTGTGGGCACAATTATTGATGAGAAATCTTCCGCCTGGGTGATACACTGCATACAACACATGCCCAAAGAACAGTGCCAAGTCATACCAGGAAGAGCAGGCGAGTTATTTACCTCCACTTCAAATGCAGGCAAATCCTTTCTTAAGGCAGGGGCTACTCAGTATCAGAAAGACAAAGCCCTAAGATAGTGGGAGATTTCCATCTAAGATTCAAGGAATTATTAGGCAGAGTCTCTCCTTTCTTGTTGACTATTAAAAGGCAATCAAATCGAGGACAGCAGAGAAAAAGGGCAAGAAATTTGTTTGGTTTTTTTTTTTTTTTTTTTTTTTTTTTTCAAAAACAACCCCGGAGTAGAAAGCTGCATAAAAGCTTTCAACACCGCTAGTGTTCTTTGTGAGTACCACGAGCTCCACCCAGAGGTCATTTTAAGAACTGCATGTTCATTTAATTTTGAGAAAAAAAAAAAAAAAAATTACATCTTTTGGGGTCCAGGAAAGGACCCACTTCAAAGAACTGCTGAAATTGCTTCGACAACATCCATCTTTCTTGCATTTAGTTAAAGAAACTTCTCTGGACTCTGAAATGCAAGATACAGTCGGGGAACTTTGTGAGATCCAATTTGCCTTTGATATTTGTACCTGTCGTGGAACTAGCAGAGTTCCTGGCAGGTTGAACTCAGCTCAAAGAAAGCAGAGTGTTCAAAGAGCGCTTTTAGAAGAAAAACTGACAGCTCTCATTGAAATAAAATAGAAGACTGGAGAGCAACTCGGGAGGCAAACAGGAACATGTCTAATATTAGAAGAACTGAGAATAGTCCTGCTTCAAGAAGGACCCATGGGCCACTTGCCGAGAAGGGCCAACTGTGAGGCACCCACTCCCTTATGCAACTCAGAAGAGCTCCCTGAGGCAACTGCAATCCATACTGCTCAAAGAACTGACTGCACTTCCCAGGACATTCCCCTGGCATCCAGCTATTCATAACACATTACCACCAACACGTATACATACACACACACTCCACCCCACCCTCCACCCTGGTGGTCCTGTACTAATTCATGCAAGCACCTCTTCGGTCCATGTGGGGTCGGGCGAGGATAAAGAGCCCTTAATACACTAAGCGCTCAACTGCCCAGGGCAAGACACATCCTGTTCCACATACCACAAGCTAGCTCAGCAAATAAATGAAGCCTTCATAAAACAACAATATGTTGGTGTTGAAAGTTGTCTACTATCTGGAGAGTTTCCCATCACAGCCCATGTGCTCTTGCCTTCATCAGCCTGTGCCTTATGTGACTGAGGACAGCTTTGACAGATTTTTGAAGGGGAAACAAAAAATCAAACCTACCCTTTGTCTTCCTCCAACGCTGCCTTGCCACCCACCATCCCAGTTCTTCCTTCATTATAAACACTGAACAAACAGCCTTTTCACATCTATTGACAAAAGTATCTATGGCAATGTTTATCCATCTCCAGTACCATGAGTTTAAAGCACTAGAAAATATCCTTGCTAAAACTCTGCGTGTTCTCATTTCAACAAGGTTAAGCATTCCCAGAATGCTGAGGCAAAAATATTTGTGCTCAGCGTGACTCAGTATGACTCCAAGCAGTGTTTCCCCAGACCTGCCTAGTGATAACAATCACCCGGAGACTGGCTAAAGTGACAGCTGTTCAGCCTGCATCCATGATCCATTAACCCAGGCCTTGCTGGGAAGGGGCCCAGAAAGCCAGAGCGTCCAGGCAACCCAGGTGGTTGTTATACTCAGGGAGCTTTCAAAAATACCTCTAGATACAAGAAATGCTCCTCATTTCAGAATCTCTCAGCTGCAGAGAAGCATCCATCAAGAGTCGAGCAGGTGTGCTCTACCCACTTGAATTCCAGCTCTATCAGAATCTCTGGAATTCAAAATGGGTCCGATTCATTCATTCATTTATTCAGAGATGGAGTCTCGCTCTGTCACCCAGGCTGGAGTGCAGTGGCACGATCTCAACTCACTGCAACCTCCGCCTCCCGGGCTCAAGCGATTCTCCTGCCTCAGCCTCCCGAGTAGAGTAGCTGGGACTACAGACGCATGCCACCATACCCGACTAATTTTTTGTATTTTTAGCAGAGATGGGGTTTTGCCATGTTGGCCAGGCTGATCTCAAACTCCTGACCTCAAGTGATCCACCTGCCTCAGCCTCCCAAAGTCCTGGTATTACAGGCGTGAGCCACTGCGCCCAGCCCGTTTTCTACTTTTAAACAGCATGGCTGTCAATACTTTTCTCCTTTGTTCCCTTATCGTGTCACATAGTATCAGAAAATTTTACAAGGCCCAGCAAGTGTCCACTTCTATTAGGAAATACTTTTGTACTCCTAAGCAATGGTAGAACACTGGTCTGCAGTTTGTAACTATACTATTTGGGTCATTTGTGCCAAATGATGGGTCGGGAAGGAGATATGCTTGGTTACGGGAAAGGGTTTGCCCCAGGACATTTGCATGCATCATGCACACAGCAGAAGGACATGTGGCCAATGTGGGTTTTCTTCTTCTTGGTGTCTTAGGGGCTCTTGTTCCAGCTACTCCCTGTGACTCCCCACTGCTCTGCATTCTGCCATATCCAGCGATAGTTTATGACACAATTCACCAGGCAGCAAGCCATGTGCCTCTTACAGATGGCAATTAGGAGAAAGGAAAGGCCGAATTACAAGGTATTTGAAAATGCAGTTCGAAAAATTCAGATATTATTTTCACTTACCTCCTGGTGAAACAAAAATCTATGTATTCATCCAAAAGCAGACAGCTAACTCTGGGGTCATTCAGAGTCAACAGTTCAGTCAACACAAAAACCAACTACACAGTCAATGTCAAGCCTGAAAATCCATTAAACCAGAAGTCTTATTTTTTTTTCATCAAAAAGAATCCTTACCTTTTCTTTGGCTTTCCTTTTCGTTCCTGCATCCATCCACTCATTTTCTTTCTCTAGCATGTCAATAAAGGCCCAGCGAACACCCTCAATCAATTCCTCCATCTACGAGAAAACACCCAAAGAGGGAACGTCAAAGCCAAGAAGCTTCAGTCGAGGTTTTCTGGAACAAAATTGGCTTGCAAGAGAAATGACTCTTTACTCAACATGGTAAGTAAGGGGTTCTTTCAGCTTGACTCCATGCTCTGGCAACACTTCTTTTTCCAGGAAAATTCCCCTTTTTTCCACCACTAAAAGATAACTAACCAGGCCCAGCATGGTGGCTCATGCCTGTAATCCCAACACTTTGGGAGGCCGAGGCAGGTGGATCGCTTGAGCCCAGGAGTTCGAGACCAGCGCGGACAACAGGAAAACTTAAAAAAAAAAAAGGATGGTCATGAACCAGGAGGGGAGAGAGACCGAGCCGGAGTCAGACAACATGGCAAAACCCCATCTCTACCAAAAATATAAAAATTAACTGGGTGTAGTGGTGAATGCCTTAGTCCCAGCTACTCAGGAGGCTGAGGTGGGAGGATTGCTTGAGCCCAAGAGGTGGAGGTTGCAGCGAGCCATGACTGCACCACTGTACTCCAGCCTGGGCAACAAAGCAAGACCCTGTCTCCAAAAAATAAAAAACATTTAAAAAAAAAAAACATTTCTTTCCATGAGAATAATGTGGTGGCCCAGCTATAAAATGAATTATACGGGTATACAGGGCTAGGAATTCACCATAGATTATGACAAACCAGTAACTTACCTGTCTGTAGCTACTAAACTAGTTCATCCTTATCAAGGTACCAACTAATTTTAATCATTTAATAAAGGACTGAGAGAGTGGCAGGCAAAGGCATGGGCTGTGCATTTCAGATAGGTATTGCAGAAGAAAGTGAACAGTTGAAAAGAGATAACTGTTAACATAGAGAAACGGGCAGGGAGAGTTAGCACCCCAAAGGACACTTCACCAATATGAATCACACTTATGTCAGGACCCCAGTTCTTTCCAAATTTAGTTCCGTGGGTTAAACTAAATGTTCGGCTGTTCTGTATCATCTTCCTACTCTCCTCTCTACTCCTTGGCAGCTCAGAAAAGTTTTGTTATTTCAAATTGAAAAGAGTAAGTATAGGCCAGGGGCAGTGGCTCACCCATATAATCTCAGGACTTTGGGAGGCCGAAGTGGGAGGATTACTTGAGGCCAGGAGTTCGAGACCAGCCTGGGCAACACAAGAAGACCTCATCTCTATAAAAACAAAATTATTTTTAAAAGGCCGGGTATGGTGGCGCCTGCACCTGTAGTCCTAGCTACTCAGGAGGCTGAGGCGGGAAGATCACTTGAGCTCAGGAGTTTGAGGCTGCAGTGAGCTATGATTGTATCACTATACTTCAGCCTGGGTGACGGAGTGAGACCTTGTCTCTAAAAAAAATAATAAAATAAAATGGTAGGTCTAAACGGGGCTGCTACAGAAAGGTGGTCTTCTGAAAGACCTATTGCAAAGCATTTGAACAGTGAGGCCACACCCATAGTGAAGATATATGTGCCTGGCTTTGCTGCCACTGTCTGTGGACCAGAAGAGAGGACTGGAGGAAAGGAGCTGCTGACACGTCACATTAGAGGCCACCTGCAGCAATGTGAGGAGGCCCTGCCTGTTCATGGATACACACCCCTTGAAATCCAGTTCTCCTGCAGAGATGCTTTGACTTTCTCAATGGGACACCCAAGAAAGAAAAAATACTGGGTTTGGCCCCAGAATGAACTTTTTCATTTAAGAACATGGGGTTGTAAATCAATTGTTAACATTAACTCTAGAAGAAAAGACGTTGAAATGTTTCCTTGGTTCTATAATAAATTGTCAGCATGAAGCTCAAAATAATTTTTTTCTGTTTAATAAGTTTTCAGCTATGTTTTCAGTTCAATAACAGTTGTGAGGGAACCAGAGCTATAAATCAGTGGGCTGGGTTCCATCATATGTAAATAAGAACAAACAGCAGATGGAAGGGGGTCGGGGGAGCTTCACAGCTATTTCTTCCCAACTTGGTAAAAACATTAAAAGAAGAGAAACTTCAACTTGGGATAAAACACAAACTGCTAGAAGAGCAAAGAGCAAAAGGTCCTTTAAAAATCATTAAGTCGATGGTTCTTAACTTTGTCTGCCCATTAGAATCTTTGGAGGAACTTTAAAAAATACTGACAGCTGGGCGCAGTGGCTCACACCTGTAATCCCGGCAATTTGGGAGGCCGAGGCGGGCGGATTACTTGAGGTCAGGAGTTCGAGACCAGCCTGGCCAACATGGTGAAACCCCATCTCTACTAAAAATACAAAAAAATTAGCTGGGTGTAGTGGCAGGCGCCTGTAATCCCAGCTACTCAGGAGGCTGAGGCAGGAGAATCACTGGAACTCGGGAGGCGGAGGTTGCAGTGAGCCGAGATTGCGCCACTGCACTCCAGTCTGGGTGACAGAGCGAGACTCAGTCTCGAAAGAAAAAAAAATAATACTGACAAAAAATTTCTAAATAAAATAAAAAATCCTGAGGCTTGGGCATCGGGATGCTAGTGTCATTGTTCTGCGGTCCAGCCTCGGCAATGGGAGGGTTTAAAAAGTTCCCCAGGTAATTCTAATGTGCAGTCAGGGCTGAGACCCACTGGACCAGGGGAAACCACTTATTTGACAGATAAGGAAATTGAGGGTCAAGGAGTCTATGATCTGCTCAAGCTGACACAGCTAATGAGGACCAGAGCCAGGACCTGACCAAAGAGCTAAAATAACAGCGGAGAGCTCAGAGCCTCTAGTAGCAACAGAGGATCCCTCCCAAAATCAGAGAGAAGTGCCAGGGAGTGAAAGGGAATCAAGTGAGAGATGCATAAGTCACGATTTCAAACAGAAAACCCACATCAGGAGGATGTTAAAATGACAAGGAAATCTCCGGGGACTAGATTTTTTGCCTATCAGCATGCCTATTTTTTTTTTTTTTTTTTTTTTTTTGAGAATGAGTCTGACTGTGTCGCCCAGGCTGGAATGCAGTGGCATGATCTTGGCTCACTGCTCACTGCAACCTCCACCTCCCAGGTTCAAGCGATTCTTCTGCCTCAGCCTCCCAAGTAGCTGGGATCACAGACATGCACCACCATGCCCAGCTAATTTTTGTGTATTTTTAGTAGAGACGGGGTTTCACCATATTGCTCAGGCTAGTCTCGAACCTCCGAGCTCAGGTGATCCACCCGCCTCGGTCTCCCAAAGTGCTGGGATTACAGGCGTGAGCCACCACGCCTGGCCCTAAGTCTTTAGGGACTCATCATGTAGCAACATGCATTGGTTGGCCCATCACGTTCACAGAGAAAAAGAAATTATATCTTCCCAAATTAGGGAGGGGCAATTGGGAGGGAAAGAAGTGGGTGGACTCAAAGGAGAGACTTAGTGACCAAACCAATGGAAACAGGTGATTCATTTTATGTGGGAAAGTGAGGAACGTAGAGAGAGTCAGATTCATTCCTAGGCTTCAGAAAGGTATGGGCAACCACCACCATTCAGTAAGACTGAGAAAGTTGGAAGAAAAAGAGGGATGGGGACAGAAGCCAAACTAGTAGGATGTAGAGTGTATGGGAAGCAAAGACGGCAAGTCTGCACAAATTAATTGAGTTTGTCTATGAAGGAGAAAAAGCAAAGATAGGAGAGAAATAGACGTAGGGTTAAGGGAAGGGTCTGAGGGTTTGGAGTTTGGATTTCATGCATATGCTTGCTAATGCTGTTCCTACTGTTTTTGTTGTTGTTGAAAAGCTGAGAGATTTGACTATGTTTAAATACCAATAGAAAGGATCCAGCTAAAAGGAAGAGACTGAAAATATGGGACAAAGCAAGCCGTGAGTGGTGTCTCAGAGGGCAAAGGAGATGATGGGATCCAGGGACTATATTCTTCCTGGGATCCTTCCTGGGATCCAGGAAGGATTCACCTTAGACGTGAGACAGACTTATGAGAGGAGAGAAGATTAAAATGATAGACAGGCATGCAGAAGAATCTAAAGATTAGATGTAGAAGGTTGAGAGAGTCCTGGTATAAACGTGGGTCTTTTTCTCCATGAAATAGGATTAAGACCTTCTGCTTAACAGGAGGTTTCTCCAAAAAATTATATTTCTTCACACATGGCTCTGTGCATCCTGGCAGCATGAACGTATTACTAGGAAGAGAAGTACAGTAGTACCCCCTTATTCATGATTTTGCTTTCCATAGTTTCAGTTACCTGTGGGCAACTGTGGTCTGAAAATAGTAAATGGAAAATTCCAGAAATAAACAATTCACAAATTTTAAATTGCACACCATTCTGATTAGTGTGATGAAGTTTCACGCCATCCCAACCTGTCTGGCCCAGGGTGTGAATCACTCTTCGTTTGTTCAGCATCTCCACCCTGTATATACCCACCCAATAGTCACTTGCTAGCTATCTTGGTTATCAGACAGATTATAGGAAGTACATGCATGAGTTCAATACCATAAGATACTTTGAGAGAAAGAGAGACCACATTCACATAACTTTTATTACAGTATATCGTTATAACTGTTCTATTTTATTATTAGTTATTGGTGTTAATCTCTTACTGTGCCTACTTTATAAAATAAATCTTATGATAGCTATATAGGTATAGGAAAAACATAGTATATATAGAGTTTGGTACTATCTCCAGTCTCATCCACTGGGCAGGGGTGGAGGGGTCTTGGAAAGTATCTGTCTCAGATAAGGGGGATTACTATATTTACAGATAGGGACAAAGAGGACAATAAAAGTTTCTATCTCAATACCCTGGCCAGGATGTAGCAATAATAGAAAGCACCCAATAAATAATAAAAAGTTGAATATGTCCAAAGAAAATATTTATTTGGGATAAGATGTACAAAAGCAAAACATTTTATTATGTTTTAAAATAAATTATCAAAAAAATAAGCACTCTCCAAGCTAAAAAGATCTTTGGCGAATTTTGGAATTTTTGGATTCCTATGATGAATCTTAAGGTCACTTTGCCCCTGTTCTCTCTGGGGCATTTTTATGGAGTATGTGGTTATTATTAAAATGGGGCTGAGTGTTTCCAGATACCTCTCTCTAAGCAGCTTGGTTTCATAGGACCCTCCCCGTCCAGCATCTCCTGGGCATTAAAATGGCTATCAAATTCATCAAAATTTAATGCATTTTGAAAAGGTTTTCAGGGCGGGTGCAGTGGCTCACGCGTGTAATGCCAGCACTTTGGGAGGCTGAGGCGGTTATATCACCTGAGGTCAGGAGTTCGAGACCAGCCTGACCAACATGGTGAAACCCTGTCTCTACTAAATACAAAAAAAGAAATTAGCCAGGTATGGTGGCACATGCCTGTAACCTCAGCTACTTGGGAGGCTGAGACAGGATAATCGCTTGAACCCGCGAGGCGGAGGTTGCAGTGAGCCAAGATCGCGCCATGGCACTCCAGCCTGGGCAACAGAGCAAGACTCCGTCTCTAAATAAATAAATAAGAAAAGGTTTTCAAAGCTCTTTGTCTGTAACCCGTTGATTGGCATCCTAAATGAAAATAAAAAGAGGCAAAAAGATTTCAGCCCACTGCCAGAGTGAAAAATGACAAATAGTTTATTCACATGCCACTTCCTCCCTCCTCTGCCTTTTCTTCCACCTCCTCCCCTGCCCCCACCACCTCTGTCTTCCCTGAATCCACACTTCTTTGTGGCCCTCTCACATTTGTCAAAACGCGGGTAAATCACTTTTTTTTTTCCCATGAGCCTCAGCTGCTCTTTGCCCTTGTCTTCTCTGGCACCTCCACTCCCCACACCATCCCCCATCTCAGGTTCTCAATTTTTTTTTTTTTTTGGCAGACTTTACAGATTTATTGTCTAACATTTTCTGTGAAATGGTGTTGAACTACCCCAGCAGACTTCAAGAACAAGGAAAATCTTTGAAGGTGATTAATTTCATTGGTTGACATGTCAATGCAAATAAGAGAAATAATTATTTTAGCATGCTGGAACTAGGAAGATAAATCACTGAACACTTCTGATTTTTATCTTTAGACTGCTCTACAGCATCACATAATAACAATGCCTTCAGTCAAGTCAAAAACCTGCTGCAATTTTAAAATAAGAAAAAAATAGAGAAATAGTATTTCTTCACCAAACTTTGACCTCGCACCTCAACCAGGCAGCATACAACATTAATAGAAATCCCTTAAAGTGGAAGTCTTAAGGGGAAGTTATCCATAGGAAATATTTATTTAGAGCCAGTCAAAGGTCAAAATATAACACATAAAAATTAACTCAAGTGTTATTATGGTAAAATCTGCCATATTCAGGGTAAGAGCCCTCTAGGCAAAGCAACCTTTTGTTAAATATCTGTTTATTTCAGGGGCAGGGCGCGATGGCTCCCACCTGTAATCCCAGCATTTTGGGAGGCCGAGGTGGGCGAATCACATGAGGTCAGGAGTTCAAGACCAGCCTGGCCAACATGGTGAAACCCTGTCTCTACTAAAAATATAAAAATTAGCCAGGCATGGGGGCGGGCAACTGTAATCTCAGCTACTCGAGAGGCTAAGGCACGAGAATCGCTTGAACCCGGGAGGTAGAGGTTGCAGTGAGCTGAGATCACCCCACTGCACTCGAGCCTGGGTGACAGAGCAAGACTCTGTCTCAAAAAAATAAATAAATAAATAACTATTTCAGATTTTATGGATCCATACTATAAAAATACAGTTCATTTGGTTGATCTATGGGCAGTTCTTACTTCTTTTCCTCAACCAGTGTTATCTAAAAATAGGTTCTTCCTTTTTCATTCTTTGCACCCCAAGATTTTGCCCGTAGTGTTCTACATCAGACACCAGACATTGGTGAGTCACATATGCATAGGCACTTGTTACCCTTCCATCCAGGGCTTTACTTTAATGAGATGCTCCTATCATAGCAAATTATAAATGATCTCTCCTGCTTCTCTCTTGCCCTCTCCTTACCCTTCCTCTCATCACATGGACATAAGAATTCTGTACTTTGCATAAATGAGTCATGATGGTTCTATTAATACATTTGAAGGGACATATGCCAACATTGCTTTAAGGAGGGATCAGTTTGCCCCATTATCGGTTGTAGTTTTCTTTAAAGCTTTGTCCCTGACAATAAAGAAATCCCGCAAGGCAACTCAAATCCTATCTCATACCCATGAATCCCAAACACTTAAACCCACACTTTCAATTTCCTCTCTGAGTTCCTGTGAGGCTTAAAATCAGAATAATACATACGTGTGTCTTTAACTGTTGCCTTTTCATTTATATTTATTTGGTCTGCCTAACAAGACCCATAAGCTTTGAGAACAGGAACCATGATTTAGATCAAATGAGATCATGAATATGTAAGCAAACAAAACGTATTATGCTAATTTAAAATTTTGTTAGTTTTATGATTTCATATCTCACGTGATATGATTTTTCACGAGTCCATATCTCACATTCATATCTAATACTAAAATATATAGCAGATGCTCAGTAAATACAAATTGATCAATTCATGCTTTTTGAAACCTTCAATTGGTACCTAGCAGAGTTGAAATTGAATCAAATATCTTTCATATATGCTAACAGATAACAGTTATTCCAATAGTATAAAGAGAAAATATTAACAAACTCACTCATAGAAAATATGGTGCTGTGCAGATATGATCATGAGATTTAACAACATGAAAGCTGAAAAAGGAAAAAAAAATGCACGGTACCCTTTTAAGGTGAAGTCATTTTTGAAAAGAGAGGCCTACTCTGATTTAGTAATTCAAAGCCTGAATCCATGAATAGAACTTATCAGTGAATAGAAAATCCATCGTTATATTAGGGGACAAGGTTCACAGCAAATGTCTCCAGAATGACTGTAGCCTACTACCAAACACAAACTTTAGTGGAAATCAAGTGACTCAGTAAGTTAGCCTAGTCCATTCTAAAACAGGTGATGTCAACATGGTACATGACAAACAGCTAGGAATGGTTTAAAAATGTAATACATATCTAGTAGGAATAATTATAGGCTAGGAGTTCTGAAAAAGAAAAGAAAGGAAAAAGAAAAAGAATCAGTAAGGTTGACTATGTGCATTAACCTTAAACTAATGTAATGTTAATAAAATTCTTAATGAAAAGGCATAAAGTTGAGTAGGCTTTCCTCTTTAATATACTTAGAAGTTATAATATCTGGAAAAAAAAAACATGAGATTAAAATGTTTCCAGTCTTCCCATTGCTCTAGAACAGGGCAAGTTTTCTTGAGTTGTAACCACTGATTAGTGGAATGTGAAAAATGGAAATCATTGTTAATAATTTATGTGGATAACCCTGAAGAAATAGGCTTTAATCTCAGGGAGACTCTTAAAACTTTTCTTTCTGGCAACTGTCACTTTACTAGAAACACAGACATTAAATAAATCAACGCACCAATAAATATTAAATATTCATTAATTAATTACTTATACTGTAACTATTTATAAAAATGACCTTGGATTGGCTCCTGATAAAAAATAATGGCAACAAAATAAGTAAAAAGTGACCTATATTGAAGTGGGACATGTGGTTAAACCAGAAAAACTAAGCATAGTTAGAAAATGCTGAGGTTTCTGGCAGCCAAGTGAGTGAATAAATCATATCAGTTTGTCAGGATTAGCAGTGTTACATAGCTATTAAACATTTTGGCAAAAGAAGAAAAAATCAAATTATTTGGTGCTATAAAGTGGGTTATTCTGGTGGTACAGGAGGAGTTTCTCATGTCCTTTTATCTAAAGGCATATATTCATAAGACTCAGGTAGATATTTATATTTGCTGGATATGAACATATAGGCTGTGTTCTAATTTTATAACTCATCTTTTCCTGTTTTCCGCTTTCCAACTTTAAGAGAGGATGGATCAGAAACCAGAATAATATTTACAAGTCAATCAGTCTCAAATAGTCTAGCCTTTGGCTGTGGGTAAATTATCCCCAGCAAGTAACTATGTCTGGTCACTTCCATTTCAGATCTGTTGGAAGGCATAAATGTTTTCTTTAGGTAAATGGATTTCTAATACAGGGTCTTCACATTCCATAGGTCTGACCAGATCTGCTTGACAAGACTGTGGCTGATAATATGTGGCAAAGGCAACACTGCCCAATGCTAGCCAGAAATGGAGAAAACAAACAAGAAAGGTGAGCTAGTGTGTCATCGTCGTGGCAGCACACTCAAAGACAAGGACAAGAGTAAGTGTTCATACTTATTTTAAAAGAATTCCCAATGAGCTATCTAAATTACTTGTTTTGCTGGATGTTACTTGACCAAAGATTGCATAAACGAGCTGTCACAATTGGGACCTGATGATATTTGTTGTAACAAGATTTAGCCTGTAGAGGGTTATGAAATCTGGAACTATTCTAGAAATTATACGGCCGGGTGTGGTGGCTCATGCCTGTAATCTCAGCACTTTGGGAGACCAAGGAGGGCAGATGACGAGGTCAGGAGATCGAGACCATCCTGGCTAACACAGTGAAACCCCATCTCTACTAAAAATACAAAAAATTAGCCAGGCGTGGTGGCATGCACCTGTGGTCCCAGCTACTTGAGAGGCTGAGGCGGGAAAATGGCGTGAACCCGGGAGGCAGAGCTTGCAGTGAGCCAAGATCGCGCCACTGCACTCCAGCCTGGGCAACAGGGCAAGACATGATCTCAACAAAAAAAAAAAAAAAAAAAAAAAAAAAAAAAAAAGAAAGAAAGAAATTATATTTGGCTCCTCGAGTAATTTCATGAGACTCTTATATGAGCCAGACTTGGTGTTAAATGATAGGGTGGGTTCTGGAATGTGGCCGGGGCACTAGCATGAAAAGGATCTTTATTCCAATGAAAGCTACTACACTAGGCACATATGGAGGAGTAGCAACAGCAAAACCCCCCAGGCACCTCCCTCACTCTATGATAAATTAAAAAGAGGCAATCTAAATGCAGAAGTTGCCACAGCCTGTGCCAGGAAGTTGATGTTGTAAATTCTACCTTAATTATTAACAACAGGCATGGCAATATTAGCAATAAGAGTAGCTGACGTTCACTGAGCACTTTTTGTGTACCAGCTATTATGCTAGGCCTTCTACATAGATTATATCATTTAATTCTCACCTCAAATGAAAGAAGGAGGTACTACTTTTATCCCTATTTGTGATACACAGCACTGACAGCTTTAATGTCATACCCCTTCATTTATCCACACCCCTTACTGTGTGACTTTGCAGATCCTCTCATTAAAAATGCAGAGTTACAGGTGGCTCATACCTGTAATTCCCAACACTTTGGGAAGCCAAGGCAGGCAGATCGCTTAAGCTCACGAGTCCAAGACCAGCCTGGACAACATGCCAAAGCCCCATCTCTACAAAAAAATACAAAAATTAGCCAAGCATCATGGCACACACCTGTAGTCCCAGCTACTCAAGGCTAAAGTGGGCAGATGGCTTGAGCCTGAGCCTGGGAGGCAGAGGCTGCAGTGAGCCGAGATCGCACCACTGCACTCCAGCCTGGGTGACAGAGCCAGACCTTGTCAAAAAAAAAAAAAAAATGCAGACCCTATTTCCCTAGTCTATAAATCTGGACTGGCCTTGTGACTTGCTTTGGCCAACAAAATGCAGATATTACATTATGCCTGTCCTGAGCCTAGGTCTCAGGAGACCTCACATGTTTCTACTTGCTCACTTGAACTTCTGCCATCACCATGAGAACATGCACAGGCTAGCCGGCTGAAGGAAGCAAGACACATGAAGCAGAGCCGAGTCATTCCAATCACCTCTGCCAAAGCCAACCTTGATCAGCCAAGCCCCAGAAATTCAAGCCAGCCTGGCCAAAATCAGCAGAGCTGCATGGGGGCCCACGACTGACTCCAGATGCATCAGCAGTAACTGCTTATTGTCAAATGCCAGTGAGCCTTTGTGATTGATTGTTACACAGCATTACCAAAGCAACAGAAACTCTTGCATCATTTATAACAGGAAAACAAGCTCAAAGAAGTTAACGGATTTGCCCATGTTGGTAAGAGCAGAGCTGGGCTATGAGCTTTCAATGCAACTTTGCAGAAAATCAGTTGTAATTTCTATATTAGGTCAATATTTTCTAAATATATTAAAAAGCCCTTTAAAAACCAAATTATCATGGTTTGCCTTAATTTGGACAGATCTTCAGCAAAGTTTCTCTGGAAAGTGATCTTGATAATAATAACCAACACCACTTACTAGACAAACAGAAACAGGGGCATTTAGTAGCCAAAGAGAATATCCTTTCTTTCACAATTTGTGATGAAGGGACCATTGTCTTTATCTGTACAGTGGCTTTACTGAGAACAACCCTTGTGAGCAGCTGAATTTGTAAGGAACGAAAAACTCCTCAGTATAAGGGCAATGCTATAATGCATGACACTGACTTTCATGTGACTTCTGCCATCAACGTTACAGTTACATCTTATTTACTCAACCACTGAGAGAAACAGTGAGCGAGGGAATTGGAGAACTTAAAGAATATTAATGGCAGTACATCAATTCAATTATCTTAGCTCACCAATGAGGTGAACTTCTAGTGTATTGAGGTTGCAAGTTCAAACTCCGCCACTGCAATTGGACCCACATGGGTATTTAAGTCTTCGACAGCAGATGTAGCAGTATGGGGTGGGAGGAGAATTCTTTTCTTAGGATAAGAATTACTACTGGAATTGCTCAGGCAGAGAGCAGCTCAGAAAAAAATGGAAGATATTTTAGGTCATCCATGGCATTACTTGGGGACATGAACAATGTCTTTAAAGAGAAATAGAATAGCTGCTAGAGTGCAGGAGAAATTAGTGAATTGTTCTACATAGGGAGTCAAGTTTTAGTTCTTCACTTAATAAAGTCTGAGTCTGAAGTGTAATAGATTTGCTCTGCTTTAACTAGATTAACCTTCTGCATATAGAATGTTTTAATATATGATAGGAGATCAGTGACTTTAGCTTTGATCTGAGGGCTGACAAAGACTCTCTCCTTGACCAAAGTTTAGTCAGGCTCCTCTGAGCCCTCTTCTCAAGTACGTCTTGCCCGTACCCTCCTCCCAGCCTCCCACCCCCATCCTGTCCTCGTCAAGCCTGTCTAGTCCAGTTGTAGCAAGAATCCTGCGAAGTCACTTTAGAAAGAATCCCCATCCTGATCACCTTGGCCTGCTTCCACAAGAATCCTGTCAAGTTGGTTTAGCAAGAATTTCCCTGCTCTTGATGTCTCCTCTTCATCATTTTCCATCCACTGACCCCCTCGTTCTCCTCACTGGCTATAAATCTCCAGCTATCTTTGCTGTATTTAGAGTTGGGCCTAATCTTTCTCCCCTGTTGCAATAGACTTGGCACCTCTTGAAATAGTCCTGAATAGTCTTCATTACTATTTTAACAAGTGTCAAAATAATTATATGCTTTAGCAGGGTTTACTCCATAACAAAAATGCAGAAAATTTGAGAGAGCAGCAAAAAAAATATCTACTGGCAGAGATGAGATACATGAATAAAGATAAGTAGTTCGGGGACATAGTGTCTACAATGAAACAAACGAAGACATGGTTTATACAGAAGAACTTAGCCCAGCCAAAATGTTCACATGGGAACTTCAGCTTTACTGAATTTTCTAGAAACTAGAGTTAAAGCAACAAGGCCTTTTTTCCCATCAACACAATAGAAAAAAATTTCTTTGATGTATATATTCACATTTCTGCCTTAGTAGAGAATGGTAAACATTTTTTTTAAACTTTGATAATAAATCTTACAGAGTCTTTGGGTTACCACTGCAAACATCAAGGATCACTCCTTAGAATGATGTATGTACAAAATATGAGAAATTGAGCTCAGTGTGTAGACTGAGCCAAAGATATACCTGCAAAGTTGTTCTTAGATTAAATCAATAGTAGCTTGCTTCTTATCGTTTCCATCTTTCTCCTGAGAATTATATGAATACAAAAATGTGATGTCAACTGGTTGGATTTGAATTCGGTTTCCACTATATTTATATTTAAAATTTTGAAATACTGGAAGCCAAACCTATTCCAACTGTTTCCTACCTCTGAAATGTTAAAAAATATGGAAGTGTGCCTTTTTAGGATCTTAATATTAGAATAATTTGCTAACAAGGGCAATTATAAGACAAGCCACTAAGAAGGTCCTGGTCTCCTCATATTCATAAAACTGGCAAAGATTCAAGTGTCTTCAGAGAGAAGCAAGGGAATGGAACACTGGTTTCCATGTAGATTGTCTGGGCTTGAACCCCACCTAAGCCATTTTCAAGCTATGTGACTCCAAAGAATTTACTTCAACTCTCTGAGCCTGTTTCCTCATCTGGAAAATGAGGGCACTAACAGCAGTAACAGGGTCATTGTGAAGATAAGTGAGTTCACACACTGAAAGCACTTAGAAGAATACCAGACAGCTAGTTAAACCTCAGTGAAAGCTAACTGCTACTGTTATTATCATCACCACATTTCAAAACCAGTATGTCCTGACCATCACAGTCACAACTAGGCCCATAGTGACAATCCCTTCATTCCCTGGCCTTCGTTAGAACCTTCACCTGCCCTCCATGGACATGAGTATCTATCTGGGGCACTTACTTATACATTACAGATATAAGTAATAATAATAATAATCAAACAAGGCCAGGCGTGGTAGCTCACGTCTATAATCCCAGCACCTTGGGAGGCCGAGGCAGGGAGATCACTTAAAGTCAGGAGTTCAAGACCAGCTTGGCCAACATGAGGAAACCCCATCTCTACCAAAAAAAAAAATACAAAAATTAGTTGGGCGTGGTGGTGCACACCTGTAATTCCAGCTACTCATGAGGCTGAGGCACAAGAATGGCTTGAACCCAGGAGGCAGAGGTTGCAATGAGCCAAGATCATGCCACTGCACTTCAGCCTGGGTGATGGAGCAAGACTCTGTCTCAAAAAAAAAAAAAAAAAAAAAAAAAAGAAAAAGACAAGAGTATTAAAAAATAAAAATAAATAAAAGAAAAAATTAGCAAGTGATAACTTTAGACATCCTTCTTGAACACAACTAATCCTCTCTCCTGCCATTCAGGTCATGAGTATATGGATCAGGGCTTGTCACAGTGGAACGAGAGCATCATCTCTATTTACGGTGATGATACATCATCAGTTCTCTAGGGAAGTCCCACCTCCATGTAACTTTCCACAAAAGTAATATTAAATGCTTAGCTAATGGAAGATGTTTTAAAATTATAAATAATCTTCATCTAAATAAGATAAAAAATTAAAGAAGTCCTCTGATAGACAAGGTTATGATTTTTAGTTCTGGAGAATGGGGGAAGAAAGGGAGGTAAGGAGGGAGAAAATGTTAATATAAAAGTCAGTGGAGGCCAGGGGTAGTGGCTCATGCCTGTAATCCCAACACAGGGAGGCAGAGGTGGCAGTGAGCTGAGATCATGCCACTGCACTCCAGCCTGGGCAACAGAGTGAGACCCTGTCTCAAACCAAAAAAAATGTGGCTCATATTCTAGTTCAGTTGGATAGTGCTACTTTGGACTGCAAAGACAAAGCAACACTTGCAGCCAATCCCACATGCGTTAAGGCTCTGTCCCACTAGCTGGAAGGCAAGGGATTGTACTATATGACCTCTTTTGGTGGCTTTCTGTTGAAGGACTCTCCTTTTCTGCATGCTATTCTTCTCATTTCTAATTAAATTTGCTAAATTCCCATGGTTATATGTGTGAATGAGTATGAGAGTGTTGGTGTATCGGTGTGTCCAAATGCACACTTGGATGTGGGAAGTCTTAATGAAACAGTAAGGTAGAATTATGTGTTTTCCCCAGTGAAAAAGAGGAGAACCCTGATAGGTAGGAAACCCCAATGTGAACTGCTGTCTCCTACTCACTCTCTAGAACAGAGGGTGCCAACCACAGGCAGATGGGCCAACTCTGTCATCAAGAGGTTCTCAAAACAGAGATACGGAGGAGAAGTGGGGCCGCAGTCTCTTAGTAAAACCTAAGTATCAGTTTTCAAAAGATAACTACATAGTTGGTGGGTGGGGAACGAAGCCTGGAGGTCCCAACGCAGGGTTTTTCACAGTCCATTTAAACCAATCTGAATCACAGAAATGTTCAATGATCTGAAAATTAAAGCAGTTACTTGCACTAATGTAACCAGTTTTGGTAAACAAAGTACTGCTACTCATGTCAACTGGCCTGGCCTGCTCTTGTGAGTCACCAGGGCTTTTTTCTTTTTTTCTTTCTTTTTTTTTTTTGGTGCTGTTTACAAACAAATGAATCATGAGAAGACCTTGCTGCTCAAAGTGTGGTCCATGACCAGCAGCAGCAGTCCCACCTGGAACCTTGTTAGGTAAATTCTTGGGTCCTACCCCAAACACAACTTTAAAAAAAAAAAAAAAAAAAAAAAGAACCTTGTTAAAATGCAATGAGAATCTGCATTTTAACAAGCAGATGCTCACATGATTTGTGTACACATGTAAATTTGAGACGGTACCTGAAGTTTAAGCTTCTGACTGTATTCATTTGCTTAACAAACTTTTTTGGTAAATAAACAATGGCAGCCTTCCATCTGAGTTAGGATCTCTGGAATTTGCCCCTTTGGGGATCTTTCTGCTTTTCTTTTTCTTTAGACTGTAGCTAATAATACTGAGTGTTTTTCAAGTAAATCAGTGGTTCCAGGTGGTTCTTGGATGGGAGCCCTGTAAAAAAAAAAGGCTATAAAAGGCCAGATACTTCTCTTATAAGTTTCCAACCTAAGTATTCCCTGAGGCAAACAGCTTCAGCACAAGGGAGGCAAATAATTTTATGTTAAAGAGATGAGTATCTGCCTAACTACCAAACTACCCCCATGTACATCAAAATAAGGGGGAAGATGCCAAAATTAACTTTATTTTAGAATGTCACACCCTGACACAAGGAAAAGGGACTTTCACACCAAAACTGAGAAAAACAAGTTTAATCCACATACTTTCCATATTAGTTAAAATTCTTCTAATGCCAAAAAATCTGCTATGATTTTTTAAATCTTTCATTATCCTTTAATTGTTTTTATAGCCTTCCCAGAGATTATAATATTACTACTGTGATTATCTGATAAGATCTCAATCTATTTACTCTGACCAAAGAGCAAAAGAAAACACACAATGAGAATATTGAGTATTTTGAAATAAGCCATTAATTCTTCAGTGGAATTATTTGCAAGGGAACTTTCAGGTTCAAACATAAAGTCTCATACTTAGACAGTAAAAACAAGTTAACATAGGTCAATTTGTTCCCAGACCAAACTGAGGGTCAGGCTGCTATTTCTCACCGCCCAATAACAAGATGCAAATGAACTGGGGAAGAAGAGAGTTTTATTTTCTGCCACTGGTTACAGGGAGAAAGCCTGGAAATTATTACCAGATCAACTCAAAGTTACAAAGTTTTCTAGAGCTCATATACCTTCTAAGCTGTATGTCTACGTGAAAGTGTGCATTCGTCGAAAGACATAAGTGATTAAGTTCTTTTAATCTATAACTAGGTCTGAGTCTTGAAGACCTTCTTCTGGAGCCTCAGTAAGTTTACTTAATCTAAATGGGTCTAGGTACTGTGGTGATTACCCTTATCTTGTCTCCTGCTAAATCGTAAAGGTTTGGGGAGTTCCTTTAGACCCCAATAAACTTGTTTGTGGAGGCCTGTGGAGTTTCTTCAGACCCCCAATAAAACTTGTTTAATCCTAAAAGGGTCCTGTTAAGAATTCATTCATTATCTTGTCATGCTTCAAGACCCAGGAAAAGCCTAGGCAAAACTCTTGGTGGGCTCTTTGTTACATTCCAGCCTTTGTGTATGGGCAGTGGCTCAATCAGCTTTTGATGTTTAACCTAGCTACTCAGTCCGTGCTGGGTCAGCTGTGATGGAGGCCTGTGTTAGTGAGACCTGGCCTGCCACAGATGTACTTAGATATGGTATTGCAAAGCAAACTTCAGTGCATAATACATAATCATGTATTATGTATCAATAATGACTATGTACTGATACATAATAGCAACCATTTGGTATTATTATGTATCACTACATGATACCAATCATTTGAACAATCATGACATTACAATGTCTTTGCCCGTAAATTCAGTGTTTATTGACCACCTGCATCCAAGCTGCTCATATATTTGTATCTTATTGACTACATGGATTGTTATTAATCATGCCTGGATCTTTTACTTCATGACATTTGTAAAATATAATTCATCAAAAATAAAATGCAGACAAAAAACCTGGCCAAATCCACGTTTCTAATTCAAAATACACCCTCTCAATAGTGAAAAAAACAAATAACCTGATTAAAAATAGGCAAAAGATCTGAATAGACATTTTTCCAAAGATGACACATAAACAGCAGGTTTATGAAAAGGTTTTCATCACTAATCATCAGGGAAATGCAAATCAAACCATAATGAAATAGCACTTCACTACCTGTTAGGATGGCTATGATCAAAAATTTAAGAGGTAAATGTTGGCAAAATATTCCTGGAAAAAAAGGGAACGCTCATATGCTGTTGGTAAGAATGTAAACTGGTACAGCCATTATGGAAAATAGCATGGAAAATCTTCAAAAAATTAAAAATAGGACTACCAATTCAATCCAGCCATCCCACTACCGGGTATATATCCAAAGTAAGTAAAATCAGTATATGGAAGAAAGATCTGCACCTTCATGTTCATTGCAGCATTACTCATAATAGCCAAGATATGAAATAAACCTAAATACCCTTCAATGGATGAATACATAAGGAAACTGCGATGTGTGTGTGTGTACCACACAATGGAATATTCAGCCATAAAAATGAAGAAATGAAGAAAATCTGCCTTTTGCAACAACAGAGATAAAGCCAGAGGATATTATGCTAAGTGAAATAAGCCAGGCACAGAAAGACAAATATTATATGATCTCACTTATATGTAGAATCTTTATAAAAGTTAAAATATAGAAGCAGAGAGTAGAACAGTAGTTGCCAGGGGCTGGGGACAGGGAAATGGGGAGATATTGATCAAAGGGTACAAACTTCTAGTTCTAAGATGAATAAGTTTTGGGGATCTAAAATATGGCATGGTGACTATATAGTTACTAATAATGTATTGTATAATTGAATTTGCTAAGACAGTAAATCTTGTGTCCTCACCACCCCCCCCCACACACACACACACAATGGTAAATAAGTGTGACAACAAATGTGTTCATTTGATTGTGGCAACCATTTCACAATGTATGTCAAATCATCATCTTGTATACTTTGTTTGTGTTTGTTTTGAGACAGAGTTTCACTCTGTCACCTTGGCTGAAGGGCAGTGGCACGATCTCGGCTCACTGCAACCTCCGCCTCCGGGGTTCAAGCGATTCTCCTGCCTCAGCCTCCCAAATAGCTGGGATTACAGGTGCCTGCCACCACGCCCAGATAATTTTTGTATTTTTTTTAGTAGAGATGGGGTTTTACCATGTTGGCCAGGCTGGCCTCAAACTCCTGACCTCAAGTGATCTGCCCAGCTTAGCCTCTCAAAGTGCTAGGATTACAGGTGTGAGCCACTGCTCCTGGCCGTATACTTCGAATGTATACAATTGTTATTAGTCAAATGCATCTCAACAAAGCTGAAAGAAAAAAAAAATACACCCTTTCCTCCAATGCAGTTGAAACAGATGAAGAACACAGTGATGTGTCCCTCTTTAAATTCAAGACCTCGAATCTTACCTACATCTGGACATGCCTGCCTTCAAGCAGCTATACTACATTCCCTCAGTTTATTCACTCTCCCACTCCCCTGGACAACTACACACCTCTCTCCTCTAACCTTCAATACCTGCTAACTCATCCTCACTCTCATTTGATGACCTTTCTTCCTATTTCACTTAGAAGTTGAAAGAATCTGAAGACAATACCCACAAGCCACTACCACCTGGAAGGCTGACGTTAGCCTGCTGAATATACCCTTGTCAGATCTGGCTAAATTGCCATTATTTTTTGCTAGCTGGGGAGTACCACTTACCATTTCCTTCTTATCTTCCTGGAAGTGCACATCTACAAACATCTTTCCAACAACATAAGGGAGGGCACTTTCAATAAAGTTTACACATTTGTCCCATTGAGGCAGCAAAGTTGTGGTCCCCTGGATTACCTGTGGGAGATAATTGATCCAGATTAAACTTCATTTGGATAAAACCCATGGCTGAAAACAATTCAAACAACCTGAAGAAAACAGTCTACAAAACATACACACCCTAACCCATATATATGCATCAGATAGTAGAGGCAAAGGTAAAATAGCTGAAGAAAAAAAATTCTGCTTGTCCCCATTATATTTCAAACTACATGAAAATGTTTTAGGCTGGGTGCAGTGGCTCACATCTGTAATGCCAGCACTTTAAGAAGCCCAGGTGAGCAGATCACCTGAGGTCAGGAGTTCGAGACCAGCCTGGCCAACATGGTGAAACCCTGTGCTTACTAAAAATACAAAAATTAGCCAGGCACGGTGGCGCATGCCTGTAATCCCAGCTACTCGGGAGGCTGAGGTGGGAGAATTGTGTGAACCCAGGAAGCGGAGGTTGCAGTGAGCTGAGATCGGGCCACTGCACTCCAGCCTGGGCAATAGAGTGAGACTCCGTATCAAAACAAAAAAAAAATGAAGAAGAAGAAAAGAAAGTGTTTTAACAGTTAAAATAATATATTTATCCTTTCTTCCCAATTTTCCCCATTAAACAAAGCATCTGGACAATGGTATCACTTTTCCGTAGTCAGCAGGGACATGAGAGGATGCTATCCAAGTGTCCAGATAATATTTAATATCTACTGACAACTAAAGTTCCACTAAGAAGGTCTAGAATCAGTGGGTGATCAAAGTTCCTGCCCAGCGAGGGTTTCCTTGCTCCGAGTAGCACACTCAACAAGGCAGACCAGAAGAACATGGCCCACCATGAACAACACAGGGAGCATATTTACATTGTGTCACAGCAAAAAACACACGGATAAACAAGCAAAATACAGATGTAAACGCTTTGCCCATCTGTCCCAATTATACCAGTACAAGAAAACATCTACAAACAAGTAAGAAGTTTCCCAAGCAGGACCTGGAAGGGTCAGAGGTTTACTCTTGGGAATAAAAGCAGAGAAATAAATATAGTGTAAGTTGCCCTTGGAAGGTGGGGGTGCAGGCAGGGAGGAAGGGAGGCCCTGAGAATGGTGGCCAGAAGTGTCCTTTGCACAATGTTAGACCCAGGTTGTTTTGAGGAATGGGATTAAGGTTTAATTTCATCTATTCTTCCTCTGATTTCTGGTAACCTCTCTCAGAGGTAAGGGATGAATCTATTTTTAAAACCTCTAGAGAAAGAGATCCTACAACCTTCTTCGGCAATTCAATATTATATTTAGCACTTCGTGCTCAAGAAACATCCCCTCATACCTAACCTTAAATGTTCACACACTGCTTCTTACACCTCTCTCATTCTCTTCACAGTAGGGGTGGAGAGCAGCTGGGCATCATCTTTTATGTGATTCATAGCAGTTAAAAATACACACACACACACACACACACACACACACACACACACACACACACACACACACAATCTACTTGTTTTGAATCTTAATCCATCAATATGACCTAAATATATATATATATAGTTGTTTTATGCTGTTCTCTGTAAAAAGACTTTTTTTTTTTTTGAGATGGAGTCTTGCTCTGTTGCCCAGGCTGGAGTGTAGTGGTGCCATCATCTCAGTTCACTGTAGCCTCCGCCTCCCGGATTCAAGCGATTCTCCTGCCTCAGCCGCCTGAGTAGCTGGGACCACAGGCGCGTGCCACCATGCCCGGCTAAATTTTGTATTTTTCGTACAGACGAGGTTTCACCACGTTGGCCAGGCTGGTGTCAAACTCCTGACCTCAATTTGCCTGCCTTGGCCTCCCACAGTGCTGGGATTACAGGCGTGAGCCACTGCACCCAGCCCTAAAGTAACTTTATATGCTAGTGACTTTATAGGGTCAAAGCATATCCAAAATAATTGCACTACTCTTCCAGAGTAATGGCCCACTAAGAATTTCTATACTTACTAGTTCCTCTAATAACTAAAATGCCTCTTGAATGAAATCATAGCTTATAAGATTCACCATTCACTTAACTTTAAATTGATAGAAAAATAAAAACTGTTTCAAAGACACAAAATCCTTACGGCCTCTAGTGGTAGGAGAATTAGTCAGACATAAGCTTCAATAACAAAGATGAGAGTAACACGGTATAAACTGGGAGGTGAGCAAGGGTGGGAGAGAAGCAAATATTAAAGAACCAGGTGAGGCCCGGCACAGTGGCTCGTGCCTTTAATCCCAGCACTTTGGGAAGCCGAGGTGAGAGGATCACTTGAGCTCTGGAGTTCAAGACAAGCCTGGGCAACATGGCAAGACCCCATCTCTAATAAAAATAAAGAGCCAGGTGAGCAGGTGGAGGAAAACCATCTCAGACAGTTGAGCAAGGTCTCAGAGAAAACTAAATTGAAGCCTCTTGGACCTACCAGAGGATAGATTCAAAGATGGAAGGTATAGGCAAAGTTTAAGACAAAATTCCATTTCCAAATTGAAAATGAAGTTGTACCATCTAATAACTATCATGCACATTTTAAATATTCGGAATACTGAAAATAAAAGAGAGTTACAAATATATCACAAAGAAATGTTAAAACTATAATTACAGTGACCCAGTTAACAACTCTGGGGGAAAATGGGAATACACTGATAAGACGGGGAAGTTTGAAAACAATGTGTGGCCTCAAGTATTTCTCTACATATACTTTATATAACCCATCAAAGTAAAGCTTGAGTGTACCTTACCATATGTAATTTATACCTAAATAAAAATAAATAAGGCACACACACACAAAAAAAACAATAGAGCTTGGGCTACAAACTCCCCCTGTCTCATCCCTAAAGATGATTTTTACTGGATCAGTTAATATATGGACTATTCCAGCATGTAAAGTTATCCAGCGATGTAACACTGCAATCTTCTTAAACTTACCCTTGAGAATTCCAGCCATCTATACTGAAAGCGCCTGCTAAGGTTTGGAATTCTGGAATAAACCATTCTCCACACCAAATAGTTGGCAATGGTCCTGTTAACAGAGAGAGATGCTCATTTATTGTATTTTAGGTCAATATCTGATGCTCTGCAGAACACCTTGAGAAAAACAGTTGGCAAAGCTCCACCGAGGGACCTCTTACTCATACAAAAATGCAGAACTTTCACTTGAGAAATGACATAAGATGATACAATGTCAATAAGCACAACCAAAATTGGCTTGCTTTTCACCACCTAACAGAGATAGATGAAGGAAAGATTCCAGCCCCAGCCCTCAGAGTGAACATTTTGCTTTCACTCTCAGGGTATAAAGTCCACTGTTACACAGCCTTTCATGTCTGGAAATTGTAAGTACCTTCAAATTACAGCAGATCCTCGAATAACATCATTTCATTCAACAACCTTTTGTAATACAGTTGATAAGGAAAAAACCAATTCTGGGCCAGGGTCACTGTCTGTGTAGAGTTTGCACATTCTCCCCAAGTCTGCACAGGTTTTCTCTGGGTACTGTGGTTTCCTCCCACATTCCAAAGATGTGCCTGCTAGGTTAATCGGCGTCTACACATTCCCAGCGTGAGCGAGCATGGTGAGCTACTGCACCCTGCGACAGGATGGTGTCCTAGCCAGGGCTGGATCCCGCCTGGTGCCCTGCCTAGATAGGCTCCAGCACCTGCAACCCTGAACTAGAATAATTGGGTTAATAATTATCTTACTGTCCCCTTCCTGTGTCCATGAGTTCTCATTGTTCAATTCCCACCTATGAGTGAGAACATGCGCTGTTTGGTTTTTTGTTCTTGCGATAGTTTGCTGAGAATGATGGTTTCCAGCTTCATCCATGTCCCTACAAAGGACATGAACTCATCATTTTTTATGGCTGCATAGAGGGAGTGGGGAGGGATAGCATTAGGAGATATACCTAATGTAAATGACGAGTTGAGTTAATGGGTGCAGCACACCAACATGGCACATGTATACATATGTAACAAACCTGCACGTTGTACACATGTACCCTAGAACTTAAAGTATAATAAAAAAAAAATGAAAACAAGGATAAAAAAAGAATATGTCTACAAAAACATTGAATGGGTTCCAAAGATAAAAAAAAATAATTATCTTACTTGCTTTTATTCATCTTTCTTAAGTGTATGCATAGCTCACATGTATTCAATGTTCAATATTAGAAGTGTTTTGGTCTTTATTTAGAAGTTTGGTGATGTTTTTGTGAGCAGGAATATGCCATGGGAACTTAACTCTTGTTTACATCAATTGGCCTGTGGTAAAATTGATTTTATTATCTGTCATTTTGCTTAAAGTCACAGTTTCCAAGAACCTATCGATGATGTTAAGTGAGGACTTACTGGATTAGGTGACTTGATACAATGCCTATGTATTCTTTGCCTTTGGAAACTAACAGCAAAACACTGGCTAATACCAATTATCTAATTTTGCACCCTCATTCTATACTTACTAAATATGTGAGTTTGGACAAGTCACTTAAGGTCTGTGATTTTATCTTTATTTGTCATACAATGAGGATGATCCCTACCTTACAGGGTTGTTGCAGGGTTCAAATAAATAACAAAATGCTTGACAAATAGTAAATTCCTAGGGTTTTGTCTTTCACTTCCAAATGTATGAACAACCTCATAAGCTCATGTAATGCCTATAATACATATCTTTAAAAATCTGTTAAATTTTAAGGGTTGCCTTTTTCTATAAGCAAAAGATGACCTGACCTTAGAAGAATGTGTGATCTGAGTTAATTTCTAACTCAACAGTGATGATGGATTTTTAAATGATCCATTCCCCTCCCAGCTGTGCCATTACCATGGTGACTAATAACACGCATTCCTGAAATGGCTTTCTGGTCAGCCAATCACATGAGAGCAGTATGACATGATGATGCTAAAAGCCCATCAAGAACAATCTACACTCTCATTTGTATGACATTCTGACACAGTGGACATGCGCTCCTACTAGTAAAATATTTTTCAGCATACACGCCCAATACATGGATGTTTAATTTCTATAGAGATATACTAATAGACTAATATATTAGGAATATTTTTAACAAATACAAAAACAGAAATTTTAAAAGATGAGGTAAAATGAAATTAAGAATCTTCAAAAGTCATTAATCCTTCAAACACCATTGGGTTAATTCTTCAAGACATGGTGTCCATATAGGATTTGGTTAATACAACAATGACAATGAATATAAATCCACATTTCTTAGAGTCTTCTTGACTATTTCAAAAATTTATGACATGTCTTTGTCAGATTGCCATTGTCCTTGTTCTTGTTAGACCACCATTGTATTTCTCTTGTCATCTGGCTAACCAACATGGCGTACCAGCCTGGGAGAAGGGTCACTTCTGCCAATTTCTAGCTGTTCTCTTGTGCTTACATCATCAATCATCATTTCAATTCCTGTTTCTCTGCAAGAATTTTTAAGCCACTTATCTACATTGTAAGTAGTAAACTAGATAATAAAATTCATAAATCCACAGCTATATGTAAACCGCTCAAGATTTTTTTTTTTTTGAAGATAGTCTCGCTCTGTCGCCCAGGCTGGAGTGCAATGGCGCGATCTCCACTCACTGCAAACTCTGCCTCCTAGGTTCAAGCAATTCTCCTGCCTCAGCCTCCGGAGTAGCTGGGATTACACAGGCCCGCCACCACGACTGGCTAATTTCTATATTTTTAGTAGAGATGGGGTTTCACCATGTTGGTCAGGCTGGTCTCAAACTCCTGACCTCAGGTGATCCTCCCACCTCAGCCTCCCAAAGTGCTGGGATTACAGGCGTGAGCCACCGTACTGGCTGAGATTATTTTTAATATATTGAATGAAAACAAGCCAGTGAGGGTGACGGTGCGCCTCTCACATGTTCCATACAGATCAAATCAAATGAAGGGTCCATAGCCATCAATATAGAACTCAATAAAGTACAATTATTTTTCTTTATAAAGTTTTTTTATTTCAATAGCTTTTGGGGATGCAAGTGGTTTTTGGTTATATGGATAAATTGTATAGTGGTGAAGTCTGAGATGTTAGTGCACCCATCACCCAAGTAACGTACACTGGATCCGATCTGTAGTTTTTCTTATCCCTCATCCCCTTCCTACCCTCCCTGCTTCTGAGTCTCCAAAGTCCATTATACTACTCTGTATAAAGCCTAATTATTTTTAAATTTAAATAAAGATACAGAAGTTCTAAAATGTTCTTCTCAGACCCAGTGGATCTTGTTAGGGTATGTGCAATCCCCTAAGATACCACTGCGCTAATCAACAAAGTCCAGCCCTTGCCCCATCTCTGTTGAGGCCACTAAGTGGATTGGGGTCATTCCTTTGGCTCTTTTGCATTCACATCTCCACTCCTTAACAGGACAAGAAGTGCTCACTGAGCACTTATTGTTGGCCAAGTATTGTGCCAGGTGCCATGAGGAATGTAAAGAAGTAAGAACCCAGCACCTACAGTTAGAGAACTCAAAGTCCAGCTGGGAACACAGGACTTCAGATTTCAGCTTGTTCATGTAATTGGGTTGTTTAATTGAAGGGACACACTGTAAGTATATAAGGGATCTTTCTTTCATTCACTCAATCAACACATCCTGAGCACCCACGTGTATACCAACAGTTCTCTGTGCTGGGGAGATGGATAGTCCCTGATTTCCTGAAGCTTTTAGCTGAGCAGGAGAGATGAGGCAAGTGCATAAATAATGATTTGGTAGACCCTAGCACCCAAAAGTGTGTGCCAGACACTTCACTGTAAGGATACTACATCTCAAACTGAGGGCTGAGAGTAGGCTTCATGAGAGGAGCATGCCGAAAGGTTAAAAGGCTTTGGTGTTGCAAACAGGAACGTGATCTCTGGACAGGCTACATAATGGTAGAATCGGCTGATGTGTTGGAGAGGATGGTGAACAGGATCATCACTCAAGGAAGGGGGCAGAAAGGCCAGCCACACTGGGAAGATGCAGACAGCGACCAGGTCATGGTGTCTAGCACATTAATGGGCCGATATTGGTCCTAGTGCAAGGACTTTATGTTCTTTGTCTCTAAAATACCTCTTACCAGGCATGTGAACCATGCTGGATCCATAGGTGGAGACTAGAAGGAGGTCAACAGCCAGCAGATGTCCTTTCATCAGTTCAAAAGATATTCCCTCAAAGGGGTGGTGATGAGCCAGAATAACTGGGGAAGTTGTTAGGGGGCCCAATGGTGGTGGTGGAAGATGCAGCATCGCAAAGTATACTGGGGTTTGAGAAGCAGGGGCCCTTCCGCCTCCCCTGAGATCATCCCATTTAGGCATCTCACATTAATTATGATCCTCACAGTGCTGCTGTAAGAGAGATGTTATTATACCCATTTTACATATGAGGAAACTTCAGGCTTAGAACCATTAAGTAAACTCACTGTCACATATTCGGTGAGTTTCAAACTAGTAGAATCACCTGGGGAAGTTGTTAAAAGTCCACATGCCTGGGCCACCCCAGGCCAATTAAGTCACAATCTCTAAAGTGGGACCCAACATAAATATTGCTTATAAATCTCCTCAGCTAAGTCCAATGTGAGGCTAAGTCGAAGAACCACTGTAATAAGCAATGGAGGCCAGACCAGACCCAGGTGTGTCTAACTCTAAAGCCTGCATGCTTTTCCCTATGCCAGATAGTGATGAATTAAAGCCTCTATTTTTTTTTGGTTGTTGTTTTTTGGTTTTTTTTTTGAGACAGAGTTTCACTCACTCCTGTCACCCAGGCTGGAGTGTAATGGCACAATCTCAGCTCACTGCAGCCTCGATCTCCTAGGCTCAAGGTAACCTCCTGCCTCAGCCTCCCAAGTAGCTGGGACTATAGGCATGCGCCACTGTGCTCAGCACATTTTTTTTGTATTTTTGGTAGAGACAGGGTTTCACGATTTTGCCAAGCTGGTCTCAAACTCCCGGACTCAAGCGATCCGCCCAACTCGGCCTCCCAAGTTTCTGGGATTGCAGGCGTGAGCCACCACGCCTGGCCAAAGCCTCTAATTTAGCTAAGATTTCCTGGCCAGTCACAGAGACCCCAAAACACTCCAACAAAGATGCTTCACAGAAATCTATGGGCACAAAAAGAATTATGAGGACTTCCTGGACAAGGCATTACAAAGGTGACAGCATAACAACCAGACTCTGCAAGCTGGAAGCTGTAATGCTGAGAAGTTCACACAGCGAGACAATGGCACTGATGAGTTTCTTCAGTGTGTTATAAATACACTGACAGAATGCTATGGAGCACAGTTTTGGAGTGCTAATATTACCACACCAGGAACAGATATAACCATAATGACTGAATCACTGTCACCTAACGCTCAGATATATCAAAAAGCAAAAATCAGACTCAGCAACAGTCCTTGAAAATAACACATAATACCCTTTTTTTCCCAAAAAAAACACATTTTCAGCCATATGGTAATTTCCCCAAGTGGCAATAAATAAAATAGAGAAAGGCAAAGCATCTCAGAAGAGAACCCACCACAAAGAGAGCAACATGAAATCATTTCCTAAAGCCTCTGACTTGGAAGATTTTTTTAATTTTTAGATTTGGGATGCTCAATTGGTAATTATAATGCAAATATTCCAAAATCTGAATAATTCCAAAATCAGAAACACTTCCAATCCCAAGTATTTTGGATAAGGGATACTCAACTTACAGTGGCAGCTTACATTTGTATTACATTTAAGAGATCATAAAATACCTTCTTTGATATTTATAACAGTGCTGTGAGGTGATTATTATTATTATCCTTAGTTTCAGATGAAGAAAACAAAGGTAAGAGGTCAAGGTACTTCCAAGAATGTGTCAAACCTAGGACTAACATCTGGGTTTTCAGATTCCAGAGCCTGCATTTGCTCGTCTTGGTCATACTATCTGAAGTGAGCCACAGAGGCTCTTCTTAAAGGTTCTCAAAGCCAGAGATCTTCCTACAGGCTGCCTAGAGGCATATGTAAGGCAGCGATTCTGAAAGTGTGTCCCTGAGCCAGCAGCTTCAGCATCATCTGAGAACTTGTTAGAAAATTCCTAGGCCTTACCCCCAGACCTGCTGAATCAGAATCTGTGGGGTGGGGGGCCAGCAGACTGTATTTTAGCAAGCCCTCCAGGGGATTCTGATGCGTGTCAGGTTTGAAAACAGCTGGTCTAGGAAAACTCCATCTCCGCATCGTTCTGCACACACAGCTCAACTAGGACTTCCTAAAGCCCACATCAGTGCTTCTTAAACTTGAATGTATATATGAGTCCCCTGGGGATCTTATTCAATTTCAGCCTCTGATTCACTAGGTCTGGGGCAGAGCCTGAGAGTCTGCATTTCTGACAAACTCCCCAGTAATGTCTCTGCTGCTCATCTGTAGGCCATTCTTTGACTAGCAAGACCCTAGATCACTCTCAGAAGAGCTGGCCCCCAGGAGAGGTCCACATAACAGCACATTTTCCAGGTCATCCTTTGGGAACATGCAACAAGAATCATCTTAATGTACATCGTACTTGCTTTATATGAAAATAAAACTAAAGACAGGAATACTTACAGGGTCCTTGACAAAACTCCAAGGGTTTGCTCTAGGCCAGTCTGCTAAAAAACAAAACAACAACAACAACAAAAGAAAACAGTCCTGGTGCAGATGATCTCCATGGGGCCAGCCCTGGCCTGGAAGAGGAAACCACGTCAACTTCTCCTGATGCCAACTTCCTTGGCCTCTCCTCCTCCCACTCTTACTCCTCAGATAAAAGTAGATAGGAAGTGTCTGAGGCAGCCTCAAGTCAGGAGTGAGGAGGAGAATTGAGGGGGACAGAAAGGGAGAGAAGTCTATAGTGCCCCTCACCCAGTGATGTGCTACTAAATGTTACCAACTGCCTTGTCAAGAAAAAAAATGATTTGTTACATTTGCCAATTTCCATGGTGTCAAAATCCCCCATAGTTGAATTGAAACTATCAACATGAGATCACTGAACATGTAGTTAGGAAGAGACGCACATAACATGAGGGATCATCACTACCTCCTTACCCCACGCCCCTTTCCACCTCAAACACCAGCTCTTGTTCCCCACAGGCAGCCTCCAGCTCATTCCTCCAAGGGTCCCTCCCTGGGAATCTACCCCCTTGGACTGCAAGGGCCGGTGTGGTTTGGCACCACCACCACTGGAGGATCTCATTGCTCTAATTCTGTACCATGCACCACCTACCAAAGAGTCAGTGCCACTGTCCCCACAGCCACTCAGTCAGAGAAAGAGGCCTAATCCCCTAGACTGGCAGTGGGAGTAATATAGGAAGGGAGAAGCAGCAATTGAGAAATGAGCAGCTGAAAAAAAAAACAAACAAACAATCCCATCAAAAAGTGGGCAAAAGACATGAATAGACAATTCTCAAAAGAAGATATACAAATGGCCAACAAACATATAAAAAATGCTCAACATCACTAATTATCAGGGAAGTGCTAAACCACAATGAGATACCGCCTCACTCCTGCGAGAATGGCCATAATCAAAAATCAAAAAAATAACAGATGCTGGCATGGATGCGGTGAAAAGGGAACACTTTCACACTACTGGTGGGAATGTAAACTAGTACAACCACTATGGAAAACAGTATGGAAATTCCTTAAAGAACCAAATAGAACTACCATTTGATCCAGCAATACCACTACTGGGTATATACCCAGAGGAAAAGAAGTCATTATACAAAAAAGATACTAGCTCATGCATGTTTATAGCAGCACAATTTGCAATTGCAAAAATATGGAACCAACATAAATGCCCATCAACCAACAAATGGATAAAGAAAATGTGGTATATATACACCACGGAATACTACTCAGTCATAAACAGGAAGGAAATAATGGCATTCGCAGCAGCCTGGATAGAGCTGAAGATGATTATTCTAAGTGAAGTAACTCAGGAATGGAAAAACATATATCGTATGTTCTCACTTACAAGAAGGAGGTAAGCTATGAGAATGCAAAGGCATAAGAATGATATAATGGACTTTGGGGACTCAGGGGGAGGGTGGGAGAGGGTGAGCAATAAAAGACTACACAATGGGTACAATGTACACTGCTCAGGTGATGGGTACACCAAAATCTCAGAAATCACCACTAAAGAATTTTTCCATGCAACCAAACACCACCTGTTCCCCCAAAATTATTGAAATAAAAATAAAAATTAAAAAATAAGAAATGAACAGCTGACACCAACACAGGATGGCTTTGAACTCCTGAAAATTGCAGGAAAATTGCCAAAGCTAGCAATATCTAACTAGCTGAGGGTACAATATGCTAGCATCTCCAAAATGAGCAGTGAAACATCTGAAAAGTATCTCTTTTCACACCGAGACATTTATGGAAAAAAAGAGACAAGACATAGAAATGAGGGTGACCCCATTTAGAATCTCAGCTGTTTCCTCTTAGAGGTGTGATCTTGGCCAAGTCACTTAACCTCAGCTTCCTCATCTATCAAGTGGGAACAACATATAGAATTGTTGTAAAGATCAAAGACGGTAACCATAATGGTGGTTAACTTCACCATTACCTGTATATGATTTCTATAGGCAGATTCTTGAAACAGAGGCACAGCAGAGATGCCCAATGTGAGAAGGCTTGGCTGGCTTTTTCTTCAATGGTGCCTCCAGGGGAAAGGTAGGAGGTGGGGGGATCCTCAGAACATTCATCTGATGCCTTTCCTCTACATATCCTGAGCCCAAGCTGGCCTCTCAGCTGTCTAGCCCCCTACCTTGCAGGCAACGCCCAAGTTCACACTGGTTCCACCACTGAAGATGCTTACCATCCCCTTTTCTCTATTCTTCCCTACCTAGAAAATTCCTCTTTATCCTTTGGGGTTCCGTTCATATGTCACCTCCTTGTGGTGGTGATGGGGTATCTGGTTAACTTCTAGAATTTTTAAAGTGCCTACTACATGAGAAGCACTGTGCTAGATCACAACACTTAAAAAAGCAATCACAAGAGAGCCTGCCAGAAGCAACCTAAGTGTCCATCAACAGATAAACGGATTTAAAAAAAATGTGGTACATATACACAACGGAGTACTATTCAGCCATAAAAAAAGAATGAGATCCTGTCATTTCCAGAAACATGAGTGGAATTGGAGATCATAATGTTAAGTGAAATAACCAGGCACACAAAGACAAACTTCACATATTCTCACTTATCTGTGGGAGCTAACAATTAAAATAATTGAATTCATAGAGATAGAGAATAGAAGGGTAGTTACTGGAGGGTGGGAAGGATAGCAGAGGGGAAGGAGGGAAGGAGGGAAGGAGGGATGGTTAATGGGTACAAAAAAAATAGAAAGAATGAATAAAACCTAGAAGTTGCTAGTACAACAGGTAACTATAGTCAAAAATAGTGTAATTGTACATTTTTAAATAAATAAAACAGTATAATTGGATTGTTTGTAACACAAAGGACAAATGCTTGAGGGGATAGATACCCCATTTGCCTTGATGTGATTATTAGGCATTGCATTCCTGTATCAAAATATGTCCTGTACCCACAAAAATTAAAAATTAAAAAAAAGAGTGCCTGCCATCAGGTGCTCACAGTGTCACAGACGTAGGGAGCAGGGAAGTATTTGCATTGAGAGAAAAGCGGTCATCTCAAGAAAATGGGACATGCTCTTGATAAAGGCATGTCTAGGGAAACTCCAACTCCTTTTCCTTCTGGGCATATAGCTAAACTATATTTCCCAGTCTCCCCTACAGCTAGATGAGTCACAAGACTGAGTTTTGGCTTATGGAATATGGGTAGAAATGACATACCCCACTTCTAGACCTTCCCACCAAAACCTATACAATCCTCCACCCTCTCTGTGTCTCCATCCTCCAGCTGAATAGAGAGGATGCCAAACATCCAAGGGAGGGCAGAGCCATAAAATGAAAGGAGTCTGGGTTCCTGAGGCACTATTTAGAAGAAAGCTCTCTTACAGGGACACCCATGTTCAGACTGTTCCACGAGCAGAGGGTACAATTTAGCCAATGAGTGTTTACAGGTGCTGATTATAGCAACTGGCATATCTTGACCAATATGGCCATTATGGGAACCCAAGACTTTTCCTCAGGTAGCCTTGTAATGCTACATGAGTGGTGATCAAACACGATCGTCAATGGAAAAACATCACCATAGTCTGCAAATAAAATGTTGTCAGACTTCTCATGATGTGTACGTTGTCTTGAAATCTCACAAGAATATGCAGAATACAAGTTGCTTTTTATAAACTGGTGGTTGAGGGATAAACCGTGTGAAAGAGATTTGGGTTTTGGCTTTATTTTTATTTTTATTTATTTATTTTTTAAGACAGAGTCTCGCTATGTCACCCAGGCTGGAGTGCAGTGGTGCGACCTTGGCTCACTGCAACCTCCACCTCCTGGGTTCAAGCAATTCTCCTGCCTCAGCCTCCCAAGTCGCTGAGATTACAGGTGCCAGCCACCACGCCCAGCTAAATTTTGTATTTTTTTTTTTTTAGTAGAGATGGGGTTTCACCATGTCGGCCAGGTTGGTCTTGAACTCCTGGCCTCAAGTGATCTGCCCACCTCAGCCTCCCAAAGTGCTGGGATTACAGGTGTGAGCCACAGCTCCTGGCCAGTTTTTGTCTTTATTTTTAAATGAAGTTGTATATGTACATAACGTCTAAGGTGATTTTTCCATCTATGTCTTTTCTACTGTTGTTCACTATGTTTACATTTGTCCAAGTTATTGTTTTGACAAGAATCAGAGTAAAATCTCCCTCCCATTGTGCTCTTTTCCATTGTTATGAAAGGTCCTGAAATTACCAAGTAAAATCATCACGATAGAGATGCTTTTTCTAATATAGTAAACCAAATCCCAATCTATCCCGATTGTAAATTAGGCTTTTTTGGAAGTAAAATTAATCAGTGTTCAGAAGTACCTACTCTTTTAACACAGATTCTAGAAGAAACTGACTCACGAGGTGAAGGATGAATCTAAAGCAGGCCAAACTCCACCTCTCAATGGAAATTACCACCAAAGTTTAAAATGTGCTCTGTAACTCAATGGCATATGAGTAGAAAATCGTTTGGGTCATATTTTATAGTATTTGAGAGCTAGGAAGTACTTACAAAGAAATTTTCTAATACAGTGATCCCCTTCCGCTCCCCTAAGAAAAGTTAATCATAAGATTATCCTGAGGTACTTGTTTAAAATAAAGATTACTTGGCCTCCCCTCCAGCTCTACTGTATCAGACTCAATGGAGGAGGGCCTTGGAATCTGCATTTTTAACAAGCACTCGAGGTGATGCTGCTGACATTCCTGGTCCATGGAGCAAGGCTCTACCCCGCAATATAATTATGTACCTCTAGATTCAATTTTCATTTAGAAAATTTTCGAAGAATCCTGGCTTATCTCTAAATGATAGAATTTTAAGTAAATTAATTGTTTCTTCTCTCCTTTTTCTGTATGTTTTCCTCAATGAACACAGATTACTTTTATCATCAGAAAGTATCTTAAAAAGAGCAGCAGCTCCTCTCAGGTGTCATAAGTGTTTCCATAGGGGATAAATGCTACATTTTATTCCTAGGACTGTTGTGCCTTTTTTAAAAAACATAACTTCTGGCAACATAGCCTTGTCTGAGTCCAAATAAGAAAATATGATTTTAATCATGGCCCAGCAATTAACTCAGTAAAGTGTTTTGTAAACTTGTTGATTCATTTCGTAAGCTCTGTGATTCATTTTCTGTAGTCAAAGCTGAATGCCTTAATGAACCTGTAAAATTCTCTTTCCTGGAAAATTTGAAGATTTTTCTTTGTAGCAATAAACTAGCAAAGCAACAAATTCTAAAACATTCTTTAAAATAAGAAAAACCTGGCAGTTCCTAAAGTTGTTTTATCAGTGCAATTTTTCTACCACTCTCAAAGTGGTCTTGTGTCTTTTCAATACAGTTACTTTAGTTTATTGCCAGAAAGTGACTTAGTGGTTAAAAAGGAACCAGAAAAAAAAAAAAGCAGCAAAAGATTGAGAATGAACTGGGGTAAAAAAGATGTTCACACAGAAATTTTAGAAAATAACATCATTATATAACTAGTTCCCCAAGCTCATAAACAATTTAGGATCTCGAAGAGAACAGCATGGAGAAAGACCACATAAAGGGCAAAAACATTTGTTATCATTGCAGCAAGTAAATTACACCAGACAATGGTTTTGGCCAGTTCATCACAAAGGATACCGGGATTTTCCCTATGACTCTTTTGATGTAACATTCTTTAAAAAGAGTTTTCAAAGGATGTGAGAAGGGAAGCCCTTATAATTTAAAGAAAACACAAAAGTCACAGTAAAATTCACATGAAAGTTCTTACTTCTTTCTCTCAGACCCTAATATCCTAAACAAATCTTTAAAGTACTGCGGGACGCGGACCACCACATTCTCGGAGGGGCTGATGTCTTTCAGATGGGGGTAGAGTCTGGTGTCAATGACCTTCTTGATGTAGCCCAGCCAGTCGAACTGAGGGGAGAGAGAACAAAACAGAATGAGAGAATCTCTGTTAGGTAGCAAGTAAGAAAGGCAGATAGAGTAGATTGAGCATCATTCATTTCTTTTGATTTCACACCTAATAATTCAAGATGCAACTACTCAAGTCTAGAAAATGAACTCCTGATCATTGCCATCCTGATCATTGCCATCCAGACCTATTGTCTTTTTTTTTTTTTTTTTTTGAGACAGTCTCACTCTATCACCCAGACTGGAGTGCAGTGGCATGATCTTGGCTCACTGCAACCTCTGCCTCCTGGGTTCAAGCAATTCTCCTGCCTCAGCCTCCTGAGTAGCTGGGATTACAGGCACCTGCCACCACACTCGGCTAATTTTTTTTTTTTGTATTTTTAGTAGAGGTGGAATTTCACCACGTTGGCCAGGCTGGTCTCGAGCTCCTGACTTCAAGTAATCCACCCACCTTGGCCTCCCAATGTGCTGGGATTACAGACGTGAGCCACCGTGCTTGGCCTGACCTATTGTCTTAATCACAAATGGAGCATGTGTTCTGTACCATCTACACCTGGACAACACCCACACATCCACTAACACAGTAATATGCACCCTCACTCCCTTGGCCCCCTCCAGTACTCTTCCTCCTTCCTGAACTCTCCCCTCTGTCTTTCTCTCCCCGTTCTGCTCTCTCCCCATCCTGTACTCTTCCTCTATTCTATACTCTCTTTCTTCCTCCCATACTCTTCCCTCCTTCTCTCCTGCATTTCTCTTCCTCCTTCTAAATTCTTCCTCTATACTGTACATTTTCTCTCTCCCTCCTTCTAAATTCTTCCTCTATACTGTACATTCTCTCTCTCCCTCCTTCTAAATTCTTCCTCTATACTGTACATTTTCTCTCTCCCTCCCTCCCTTTCTCTGTCCTGTACTCTCCCTCACTCGCACATACACACAGAAACAGATGCCCCAGTACATAATTTGTCTCTGTGACACAGCTTTTTTTTTTTTTTTTTTTTTTTTTTTTTTTTTTTAACACAAGAGGAAATAGGCAGCCACAGAAAGTAAATGCAGCCAGGCATGGTAGCTCACACCTGTAATCCCAGCACTTTGGGAGGCCGAGGCAGGTGGATCATTTGAGGTCAGGAGTTTGAGACCAGCCTGGCCAATCCCGTCTCTACTAAAAATACAAAAATTAGCTAGGTGTGGTGGCAGGCACCTGTAATCCCAGCTACTCGGTAGGCTAAGGCAGGAGAATCACTTGAACCAGAAGGCAGAGGTGGCAGTGAGCCAAGATCACGCCACTGCATTCCAGCCTGGGTGACACAGCAAGACTGTGTCTCAAAAAAGCAAACAAAAACACAGAAAGTAACATGCCTCCATTCTTCAGAGCATCCCTATCTTACCTAAAACACCATATGGTGTTTTTCAGATTGGCTACTCTAAAAGTCTTTTCCCAACCTGTTCTCCTTTGCCCGTGTCCACTGTTGAAATGGAAAACCAGTTACTCACTTGCCCAACCTCCCCTGTGGTTAGGAGTGGCCACGTGACCCAATCCTACTCAATAGGAAATAAAGGGAAGACATCTGGAGATGTTCTGGAAAGGCTTGTTTTTCCTAGTAAAAGAGTTAGACACATCACTGGCCCTTTCCCCTTCTTCCTGCTCTGACAGCAGATGTGATATATGGAGCTGTGATGGATACCTTGCAACCATGAGTCATCAGACATGAAGTCAAAAAGCCAACACACTAAACACCGCAGGATGGAAAGATAGAAAGAACTTGGGCCTTTGACAACATTGTTAAACAGCTGAGCCAATGCCAACAATTACCTATGTCTAGACTTTTGTCATGTGAGAAAATAGGCTTTAAGTTTCCAAGCCACTGTTGGAAAGATGTTTTGTTTCCTGTAACAGAAGGCATCCCAATACACAGACAAGGGATATTTTATGTGATTGTTGACAATGATGATGATAACAAGACTGAGAGCAGGTTTTACAAGACAGAAATTTACACACAGATGAAATCCAATCCCTTCTAAAATGCCGAGTTGAGAGAAAGTTTTCTGGATAGTTTTCACCAACCTGGGGAATCATAGCACTCAGTTCAGAAATGTTCATTTTGTTGTACATGGCCTCACTGGTTCGGTTTTCATGTGGAATCATTATCTGTTGGAAAGAGATTTTTGTTATTTTTTTTCAAGTGAACCATTTCTTACTGTATGATTACTTCCTACATGTGCCAAAACATCTGCATAGTATTATAAAGTTTTTCAAGGCTTTGGTGTGGTGCCCAACTTGGGGGGAGAGAAAAAAAGACATCACTTTAGGCAGGATTAAGAAAATAAACGTTCATATCCTCCTCTGTGTGAAATATTGTCCCCAGTACAAAAAGAACTACCCAAAATCTCCCTCCCAATCTATAATGTGGATGGGCAAAATCTATTGCTGGCTCAATTTTGACAATCAAACTTAAGTTGCACATTGAGGTAAACATCCCATTGTCACCTGTGGTCTCCAGAGAATGATTTCAATATTTCATGAACCATAGACCATCCCTTCACCTCTAGGGGCAAATTTTCACTGATGAACACAAGACTATCTGGATGCCACTGTTCTCCGTGATCATTTTGTCAACAGCTCATTCCCTCATTTCCCCTCTTGTTTCTTTGGCCTTGAGATTTCCCTAGCCCCATTGTGGAGGTACGGATTCAGTCACCGCCTGGACACACATTTCAAAACTTGCCTCTCTCTAGCCCTGACTCTATACTCTTTCAATTCCCAATACTCATGCTCTTGGCCATTTGGCCAACACCAAATCTGAGCTTCTAGCCTCCACTATGTTTAACCTAAGAACAGCAGCAATGATTATCTTCCTCAAGGATCATCTTAATCACTTCCATTGACCAGCAGTAGCTCACATATCCACCCCTCAATCACGTCATGACTTTGCCTTCGGGCCTTCCATCATCTAATTCCCTTGCATTAAACTTGCCACCTTCCCACTGCACACATGACTCTCCTACCCTTGCATCTCCTATCCACCATCACCACCTCCATGGTTTGAACTATGACTCAGGACTGCCCAAGACTCACTGCATCTAGCAAGCCTTTCCAATTACACTCCACTTGGTTCCAATCACAAGGGCTACTCCATCAATAAGACCTCTCCTTGTGCACACATCTCTCTAGCTGGATTGGTTAAGTATATGCTTCCCTGGCTGTAATTACAAGGACTTATTTGTGCTGGGCTGGACTGTCTTGTCTTCCCAGCTTCAGAAGTTTCCATAGGACTATGTATCCCACTAATTTTAAAAGTACCTAGTGACGTGTAGTGTAAGATATGGAGGTGAGCATTACTAGCAGTGATTTTTCAAGGGAAAAATTACAGAGGGCTGACTGGCAGACGTCTGGCCCCTCTTTGCTAAATGCTTCAGTGTCCTTAGCTTCCCTTTCTTCACCCTCCGCAGGAGAGACCACACGTAACTTACAAACAGCCTCCTGGCTCTGTGTGAATCATTGCCTCAGAGAATATCCACACTCCTCTTCCACCAACCCCTCCTCTGCCCTCGGAGTCTCACAGCCCCAAGTTGGAGCCCTTTGGCCTCAGAGCTGTTTTCAGCTCTCTGCCAGCCACTCCCCTCCACACAACAGATTTGTCACTTCATTTAGCCTCTTGACAATTCCCAGTCTTGCCTCAGCCCAGCTGTTTTTAGTTCCCTTTTTGGTCCAAATCCCTGGCTCAGGGCAAGGCCTTCCCTGCTGTTTCAGAGTTTTAGTCCAAATGAGAGCCCTGGGCCTCCTATGTGCCTGGAAAGAGAATTCAGACAGACTCTAGACAGGGCTCAGAGGCACAGTCCTGGACTTCGAAATATCTGCAGCAGTCTTCACAGTCTTCAAAGGTGACATGCAGGAATGCACTTTTTGCACTGCCAGTAGGAGTTTGGAGAGAGCTATACACGAACATCATCACAGCAACGGGATTCCTCCTTACCCTTATCCTTCATCTCTACTCCATACCTCAACACACCAACACCACCACCTCGCCAAACAAAACCAGTCAACATTTGGACTCTTATTCACCTCGAGATTTTTACCAACTTCTTTTGTAAAAGATTCCCAACACATATGCATAAGTTTCTTGGTAAAAAGTATCATTTTTTTCACTACAGGGTTTCCCCAAAAGCAGATTTTACCACATTTATTCCCTCTTGGCCTAGGAACATACGGAGAGATTTTTACACTTTGTTTCTTCTAGAAAAATGTTACTCCATAAACAAAGCTAACCATTTAGGAGTTCTCTTTATTTTGCCCACAAGTTTGTTTTTACATCTTTTTGTCTCTACAATGAGCCAACAAGAAGTTAAGGTAATTTACATAGACATGTAGTTCTGTGTCATGTATATGACACAATGATATTCATTAAAGTAGGGCAAGAAAATAATGAAAAACAGGGGCAGGTACCAAGTAATACCAGAAAGGTCGTTTAAAAATGCTTACCAGCACGTCCTACCTATTTCTACACCAACTTTTATATCCAGTATTGGTGGACAGACTTCCCTGAGCCCAGAACTTAAGCCAGAATGACTCTGAGTGGGGATAGCATAAAACATGGGCTGGATTAAAAGCAACCTTCCATTCAAGCCAGATTACTAAGGATTTATTAAACATCTATCTTCTATTTAAGCCAAACATGAGTTTCTCCAGGAAAAACGGTCAGAGGGTCTCTCTGCTGCTATTCTTTGGCCACAGCTGAGCAACATATGGACACTGAATGGGCTTAAACCAGGGAGGTGGAAGGAATGAGGAGCTCTTCTGTCACAATCCTTCTTGTTACTTCCTAAGGGGGATGCTATTAGTTCTAACTTGGGCCCAAAGGGCAGTGACACAAAATGCTATTATTTGTTTGCAATTTATATTTTCATTCAGGATATACTGCCTTTAATAAAAGGAAAGGAAAAGAAAAGAAAGTAAAGGAAAGAAAGAGATTTTCAGTGAAGACTTACCTCAGCTATCTTAATTTCCAATCTGAGCACTGACTTCATGTCATGCTCCGCTCTGGAACTGTTAGCTCCTAAAAGCACGGCAGTATCCACCATGAACTTGTAAAGGGCATCCCGATACTGTCAGAAATAAAGAACAAAGTGAGCATGACAATAGCTTATTAGGAAATATGTTTCAGAGACATGGAAGAGCAGAAAATAGCAGGTGGAAATAAATGTCTTTTATTTTCACTCTGTACTCAAAGTATGGTGCAGGCATTATGCAATACCAGCCACCCACATAACACTTTGGGAGAAAAAAAAGTGATGGCTACTTGAGTACTGTTTCCATGACAGACAGACATGTCCAGCCATCAAGCAACAAGAGAACTAGTTTTCTGGCAACCGTCGATATTATGGATACATGAAATAACTCCAAATGAGACAAGAATAGAAAGTTAAAGGTCAGACTTCCTCTTTCCAGACAAGTGAGGCTTTAATAAAACAATGGGAAAGAACTGTTTCTAAAAGCAGGAGGCCTGATCCATAAAGAATGGTGGGAGGTGTGATTTATTCTCTTGCAACTCAATTTACCCACCTTCACACTAAGAAATAAAAGACCAGTGACAGCAGCCCTGTGTCTTTTCAGTTTTTTACAGTTTTCACAGTCCTGCTCCCTAGCTCAGGAAAAAAAGGAGAAAAGAGAGGAACAATGATATGAAACCTAACAAATAGCAAATATACAATTTCCTTCTTACATACTCATAAACCCATTTTGGGGATAATCATATGTCATTGGGTAGGGCAGGGTGACCTTACTTAATGGGAATTAAAGAACTGCCTTAGGCCCACCTCTCATTTCAGATGCGTTTGTGAGATCTCGACGCATCAGGTATTAAATGACCTCCTTCTCATGCATTGGGAATAAGATTTACTAACTTACACCTTGACTCTGTAAGCTATTCTTACTATGTGTGTGACCTTAGGACCTATACGGTACTTAGCATATAGCAGGCCTTTAATAAATCTTTGTTGAATCAGTAAGCAAGCTTTGAAAATAGTCTTAAATAGGCTGGGCACGGTGGCTCACACCTCAAATCACAGCACTTTGGGAGGCCAAGGCAGGTGGATCATGAGGTCAGGAGTTCAAGACCAGCCTGGCCAACATGGTGAAACCCTGTCTCTACTAAAAATACAAAAAAACTAGCTGGGCGTGGTGGTGCACGCCTGTAGTCTCAGCTATTTGGGAGGCTGAGGCAGGAGAATCGCTTGAACCCAGGAGGCGGAGGTTGCAGTGAGCCGAGATTATGCTACTGCATTCCAGCCTGGGCAATAGAGGGAGATTCTGTCTCAAAAAAGGAAGGAAGGAAGGAAGGAAGGAGAAGGAGAAGGGGAAGGGGAAGGGGAAGGGGAAGGGGAAGGGAAGGGAGGAAGGAAGGAAGGAAGGAGAAAAGAGTCTTAAATAGAAATAATATTTTGCTATTCCTAGTTCAATTCAAAACATATTTATTGTCCGGGTGTGGTGGCTCACATTTGTAATTCCATTCCCACATTTTGGGAGGCTGAGGTGGGCAGATCACTTGAGGCCAGGAGTTTGGGACCAGCCTGGCCAACATGGTGAAACCCTGTCTCTACTAAAAATACAAAAATTAGCCCGGCATGGTGGTGCATGCCCATAATCCCAGCTACTCGGGAGGCTGAGGTGGGAGAATCACTTGAATCCAGGAGGCAGAGGTTACAATGAGTCGAGATCATGCCACCGCACTTCAGCAGGGGCAACACAGCGAGACTCTATCTAAAAAGAAAACCCAAAAAACGTATTTATTGAGTACCTACTCAAACGTACAAGGTGACTTGGTAGGCCCTCTGTGCATATGTTAGGAGACGGTGGTACAGAAAAAAAATAATAATGCGGTGTCTGGTTCCCAAACAGTGAGGGAGATAAACATGTAATTATTAACTGTAACATTAAAGACATCAAAATAACTTCCTTAATAAAGCTGCTACATGCTTGGAAACTGAAGATCTGGAGAGAAAATCTAGCCTGGAGAAATTGGGGACATAGCATTTGAGGGAGACTGGTTCTGATGCAGTGAAGAGTCCTGTGAGGTGGGTGATATGGTTTGGCTTTGTCCCCACCCAAATCTCACCTTGAATTGTAATAATCCCCACATGTCAAGGGTAGGGCCAGGTGGATATAATTGAATCATGGGGGTGGTTTCCCCCACATATTCTCACGGTAGTAAGTCTCATGAGATCTGATGGCTTTATAAATGGGAGTTCCCCTGCACAAGCTCTCTTGCCTGACACCATGTAAGATGTGACTTCGCTCCTCATTCACCTTCTGCCACGATTGTGAAGCCTCCCCAGCCACGTGGAACTGTGAGTCCATTAAACCTCTTTCCTTTATAAATCACCAAGTCTCAGGTATGTCTTTATTAGGAGAGAGAGAATGGACTAATACAGTGGGCAAGCTGCTTTTGTTGGGGGAAGAACAAATCCAGATGAGATAGGAAAGATGACTTGGGATAAAGACATGAGGCAGCCTTGAAAGCCCTCTAAAGAATTTAGATCCTGTCTTGGGAGCAAAGGCATGCTAGGAACAGTGCTTTGAGAACAGAACTTCTCAACTGGTGCTAAGGAGACAATGTGATGAAGGAGAAGCAGTAACAGTTAAAAGGCTACTTGCTGTAGTCAAGGCAAGGGTTAACAAGAATCTGACCTATAGCAGTCAGGATAGAAAAGAGGGACCAAGTGGACGGAAGAGATATTTTTAAGGTGGAATCACTAGGACTTGACTGATAGGTTATAGGGGAAGATGATTTTGAGCCTGGTTGCTGAGACTCCATCAATACCAGGGGTACACCCTCCCCTGACATTGGCAAATGTTCATTCTGTCCACTTTTGGGAAGGAAAACTTGCCAACCCTCTTTGATGAGTGTCCTCAGCAAGAAAGCTGCCCAGCATCTTAGTTAGCTTCCCTCCAGAGCCTTCTATGTATAGAAGTTAGTATCAGCATAGACCCAGGGGACCTAGGTCTGAGGCTCCTTTGGAAATTCAATAAAGTTTCCAAAATAAATGGAAAGTGTCAGTAATGAACCAGCTCTTTCCAATATCCAGGAGACTGCTAGATTTCTAAGCCAATCCAAGAAGTCTAACTTGATTGATCCTTTCTGATTCTTATTAAACCTCCATTAACCTGGAACACCTGTTAAAAATATAGATTCTCAGACCCTACCTCAAGTCTAAGTCAGACTCTCCAGGGCTGTGACCCAAGAAGCAACATTTAATGAAAGCCTCCCAAGTGATTCTAAAGCATTACAATTTGGGAACCATTTGTCTCCTGGGTATCCCTTCGGACGCTTTATTTCTGCAATTGATAGTGAGCTCTCTGCACTTCTGAGGAATGAATGACTGCAAGCTCATTTCTTTGTTACTTGATTTGGGAGTGCTGTCTCCCAAGCCAGATAAGGGCATTGAGTACTGAGACTTGTACAGCCTTGATGAGCAGACTTCTAGAAAGACAGGGAGTGGAATTTATCTGCCTAAATAAAAGTCTTCCTGCATTGGGAATATGGTCATTGAATAGCCACACTGCTCATTTCCAGTAAAGAAGCAGTGGCCTTAGAACAACTAATGGGCCTGACAGCAGCCTGGTAAGGCACATAGTTGAATATGAGTAAAACTTACAGACTTGGCTTCTGTACTGTTATCAAGGTAGTCTTCCCTCACGGCTAGGGAGAGTGTTGCTTGGTCCAGCTGTAAAAAAAAAAAAAAAAAAAAAAACAGAAAACATTCTGCTAGCACTGTAAATTCTTACGTACCACGTTAACAAGAGTGACGAAATCGTCTGCATCCCAGCCATATTTTGAGCTCATGTCACCATTACAAAAAGAATTCAGTACACTCAGAATTACATGCAAATAGGCACTTTGGCAATGTCGGATATAATAAACTATCAGAGACCTGCCCCTGCTTTTCTAATTTACGTTTTCTAAGCCTTTTGAGGTCCTATCAACACTGAATAACAACAAGGCTATTTCAGTTGGAATAGATCTTAGAGATTATTAGCTATTCCCCCTTATTCAATGGGAGGAGAAACAAAAGCCAGATAATCGATGTGACTTTCCCAAGGTAACATGATTGGGCAGAGCTCAGACTAAAATCATTGTCTCCTATCACCAGATCCAGTATTTTTCTCATTGCAGTATTTTTGCAAAATGCCAATCTGTACAGAGTTGATTAATCAGACTTTTCCAACTCCTTATCTCTAAAATAACATATGGCATTGATTTTTTTTTATTTGAATGGAATCAAATAATTTTGTTTTGAGAAACCTTTGCAAATGTTAGAACCCTCTCTGGAAGGTTTAGGATAAGTGATAAAAACACAAATAATAACCAGACAACTAAGTAAGTAGAATTATGGTGATAGAAAAGTATAGTATAAATTCTTGAATTAAAACTTTCAGCACCTTAGGCTGGTGTGGTGGCTCACACCTGTAATCCCAGCACTTTGGGAGGCCAAGGCAGGTGGGTCACTTGAGGTCAGCAGTTTGAGACCAGGCTGGCCAACGTGGTGAAACCCCGTCTCTACTAAGAATATAAAAATTAGCCAGGTATGGTAGCATGTGCCTGTAATCCCAGCTACTCGAGAGGCTGAGGCAGGAGAATCGCTTGAACCTGGGAGATGGAGGCCGCAGTGAGCAGAGATCACGCCACTACACTCCAGTCTGGGCAACAGAGCAAAACTCTGTCTCGGGAAAAAAAACAAAACAAAACAAAAAAAAAATCACAACTTTCAGCACAGGTAAACAAAAGAAAGAAGACAGTCTTTTCAAAGAGCGTGTTAGAAAAACTGGACATCCAGGCCTTGTGTGGTGGCTCATGCCTGTAATCCCAGCACTTTGGGAGGCCAAGGCAGGCAGATCACTTGAGGTCAGGAATTCAAGGCCAGCCTGGCCAACATGGTGAAACCCAGTCTCTACTAAAAATACAAAAATGAGCCAGGCGTGGTGGCACGCACCTGTAATTCTAGCTACTTGGGAAGCTGAGGCAGGAGAATCACTTGAACCCAGGAGGCGGAGGTTGCAGCAAGCTGGGATGGTGCCACTGCACTCCAGCCTGGGTGACAGAGTGTGACTCTGTCTCAAAGAAAAGAAAAACTGGGCATTTATAAGCAAAAAGAAAATAAACCTTTACCCGTACCTCACACCTTAGTCAAAAATTAACTGAAAATGAATCATAGCCCTAAATGTAAAACCTAAAACTATAAAACTTCTGGAAAAAATATTGGGAAAAATTTTTGTTACTAGGGGTTAGCCAAAGAGTTTTTAGACATGACAATAAAATCACAATCCTTAAAAGAAAAAATAAATTAGACTTTATCGACATTGAACAAATTTGCTCTTTCCCCACAGAATGGGGAAAATATCTGAAAATCACATATATGACAAAGGACGTGTATCTAGAATACATAAAGATTCCTCAAAACCCAACCATAAGAAAAGAAACAATTTAAAATTGAGCAAAGGATTCTAACAGACACTTCATCAAAGAACATGTGAAGATAGAAAATAAGCACACGAAAATATGCCCAACATCATTAGTCATTAGGAAAATGTAAATTAAACCCACAATAAAACACTACTATAGCTCTGTTAAAATGGAAAAAAAAAAACCTGACAACTGTCGGTGGGGATGTGGAAAAGTTGGATCACTCATGTATTACTGGTAAGAATGCAAAATGGCACAGCCACTTTGGAAGGAAACCAATTTTACAGTTTCTTATAAAGTTCAACATACATTTACATAAGAGCCAGCAATCCTACTTCTAGGTATTTACCCGGGAAAAAAATTTAAAGTCACACAAAAACCTGTATGTAATTTTATTCCTAATCACCCAAAACTGGAAACAACTCAAATGTCCTCCAATCCATGAAAGCATAAACTGTGGTATACAATGGAATACTACTCAACAATAAAAGAGAATGAACTGATACAACATGGGTGAATTTTACTTACATCCTGAAAAAGCCAAACTTTACAGGAACAGGGAACAAAGTGATGGCTAACAGGGTTTGGGCATGAGGAGAGGGCTTGACTTAGCAAAGGGATAACATGAGGTATTTGGGGGTGGATGATGGGACTATTCTATTTCTTGATTACAGTGGTGGTTACATGACTCTATGCATTTGTCAAAACTTAGACATGTACATCACAAAAAATGAATTTATGTAAATTTTAAGATACTTTAAAAAAATTTCCAGTACCTTCTCTAAATCTATGGTTTGTTCTTTCTTGAATATCAGCAACTGACTAAAGATAAATAAAATGAATCTCAAGAAGAGTAGATTTTTCCAAATTAAATCTCTAATTCACACATTAAACATTAAGCCAAAATAATAAGAAACAAAATCTAAATAACAAGTTAAAAATTAGTAATATCTGAATAAAAACTGAATCCTACATGCCCATACCATTAGTTTATATGACTTTAAACTGTTTTGATCCATCTCCTTCAGCTTCTTTTTCATCTTACTATAATCTTAAATATTTTATTCCTAAATACATAAATTTGTGTAAGATTACAGTTTTCCATGAAACTGCCCTTAATACACAACAAATTTTACAAAGGCCACGTTAAGAATTAGTGATATTATGAAAAATTCCAGGAAAAACATAACTCTTGTTTCAGGGGGAAAAAGGCACTTTCAAAACATCCATCTTGTCTGTGTATACTGCTAAAATGCTCAAATTATTTTGTTCAACCCTCTCTAATTGGCCTGAAACGACAAAGTCACAAGCCTTCCTGGCTTCGTCCTACTGCAATTCCCAATCTGCCACCATTTCTTCCAAAAATTAAGCAAGCCACGATCATGAAACACAACATTATGATTAAGACACTTTGGCTTTCAATTAAATTTGGACCACTTGAAGAATCTTTTGAGCTTGAGTCTCATAGGAAAGGAAACTGTGTAGATATTATCAAGAAAGCCAAAGTTTCCCTCTCATGAAATAAAGTTAAATCCACTTATTGTAAAAGTTTAGATAATTCAAGTGAGGTTACTAGACCTTTTATAAACTTTCAGATTGTTATGGTTTCTAGGGAACATTTTAAACACACCAACCAACAAATTGAATAAGGTCAGTCAAATAAATCTCATCAGAAACATACAAACTCTTGAGGCAAAAGACTTTCTCATGAAGCCATCAGGACACTGTGTTATTTGAGATTTTTTAAATCCTTGCATTTACAACTGATCTAAATACTGTAAGCAGAAAATAAAATATGTTTTTTAGGAAATCCAACACATTTAACTGAAAATATAAATGTTTTCTCCAATTACAACTGGCATTCCAATGATAATAAACCTCAAGTTAGAAGACAAAGTAGTAATACAAGAAGAAAGAGCTTACAAATTATGAGACAGGAAATGGAGTCTGGACTTCAGGTTTCAAAATGGTGGTGGAGACAGAAGCTGGCTTCCCTCCCCACCCCAACATATACACAGGAAACTAAAAACAAATATACAGCACTAAGATTCTCACCAGCAATATCCCAGAACTCAAATATACGGATGAATCAGTTGCTGAGGCCACAGAGAAGTGAAAAAAGTCCAAGCAGACAAAGGAGAATAAAATTTCTCTGTCTATGATGCCCTTCCAACCAATCTGTCCAGTAACAAGCCTGCAGCAATTTTCCCTGACTCATAGTTCCTACACTGGAAAAAGTGAGATCAAGGTGGACAACCAGCTTCCTGACCATCTTGGGTTCTTTGACAGAAGACCTGCCCATACTTTAGCCCACAGAAGGCATCATGAGTGCCTGAAGGGAGATATATTCCTGAAGACAGCAAGAGACAAAGAGGGGAGGTGGGACTACCATACCCAGCCCTGGCAACTCTGCTCTGTAACTCGGCCAAAGGAGACACCAAATCAGAGTGGCTGTTCAGCAGCATTATGCCATAGGAGGTTCATTCCACAGGTCACCTGTACACTAACCGCCAGCCAGCTTTTCCACACTGCCAGGATATCCTCTTTAGGACCTCCCCTATATCTGGACTGGGAGTGCTCTGATCTTGGGCTAGAGTCAAAGCAAACGTAGGCTTAAGGTGCCATTTAGTGCCAGAAAAAAAGGCAAGGACCTAGTGGAGATATAGCAATATACTGCCTATCTCAATTATAAATACCTATGCACCCAACACTGGAGCACCTAAGTATATAAAGCAAATATTAATAGACCTAAAGGGAGAGGGAGACTGCAATACAGTAATGATAGGGAACTTCAACACTCCACTCTCACTAATGGACAGATCATCTAGACAATCAACAAAGAAACATCAGCGTTAAACTAGACACTAAGCCAAATAGGCCTAACTGACATTTACAGAACATTTCACCCAATTGCTGCAGAATACATATTCTTTTTATCACCATGTGGAACATTCTCCAGAATAGATCATATTTTAAGCCACAAGATAAGTCTCCACAAATTCAAAGAAGCAGAAATCATATCAGTTATCTTTTCTGACCACAATGGAACTAAAAATCAATAATAAGAGGAAACTTGGAAAATACACAAACACATGGAATCTTTTTTTTTTTTTGAGATGGCGTCTTGCTTTGTTGCCCAGGCTGGAGTGCAGTGGCATGATCTCGGCTTACTGCAACCTCCACCTCCCAGGTTCAAGCAATTCTCCCACCTAAGCCTCCCGAGTAGCTGGGATTACAGGTACCCGACACCATGCCTGGCTAATTTTTGTATTTTTAGTAGAGACAGAGTTTCACCACGTTGGTCAGGCTGGTCTCAAACCCCTGACCTCAGGTGATCCACCCGCCTTGACCTCCCAAAGTGCTAGGATTACAGGCATGAGCCACTGTGCCTGGCCAAACACGTGGAAATTAAACAATATGCTCCTGAATGACCAATGGGTCAATGAAAAAAACAAAAATGAAATTTAAAAATTTATTTAAACAAATGAAAATGAAATTACAACATATTAAAATCTATGAAATACAGCCAAAGGAGTACTGAAAAGGAATTTTATAGCAATAAAAGCCTACATCAAAAAGGTTGAAAGACTTCAAATAATGATTCATAAACAATCTAATGATACAACTCAAGGAACTAGAAAAATAAGAATAAACCAAACCCCAAATTAGTAGACAGAAAGAGATAATAAAGATTAGAACAGAAATAAATGAAATGTAGACTATAAAAACACACAAAAAAATTAATGAAAAAAGTTGGCTTTTTTTTGAAAATCAACAAATCTTTAGCTAGACTAAAAATAAAAAAGACACAAATAAATAAAATCAGAAATGAAAAAGAAGACATAACAACTGAGACCACAGAAATACAAAGAATTATAAAGACTATTATGAACAACTATATGCCAGCAAAGTGGAACATCTAGAAGAAATGAATAAGTTCCTGGACATATGCAACCTGCCAACATTGAACCATGAAGAAGTAGAAAACCTCAACAAACTAATACCTAGTAACAAGATTGAAGCCATAATAAAAATCTCCCATCAAAGAAAAGCCCAGGACTTGATGTCTTCACTACCAAATTCTATAAAACATTTAAAGAAGTAATACAAATTATATTCAAACTCTTCAAAAAAAAAAAAAAAACTGAAGAGAAGGGAATACTTCCAAACTCATTCTATGAGTCCAGCATTACCCTGATACCAAAACTGCACAAGGACACAAGGAGAAAAGAAAACTACCAGCCAATATGACTTAGGAACATAGATGCAAAAATTATCAACAAAATACTAGCTAACCTAATTCAACAATACATGAAAAAGATCATTCACTATGATTGAGTGGGATTAATCCAGGGATGCAAGGATGGTTCAACATACACATATCAATAGACATGATATGCTGGGTGCAGTGGCACACACCTGTAGTACCAGCTACTCAGGAGGCTGAGGCTAGATGATCACTTGAACCCAAGTCCAGCCTGGGCAGCATAGTGAGATCCCATCTCAAAAAAATAAATTAAATGGAAAATCCAAATTCAAGTAAATAAATATAGACACATCACATTAACAGAACCAAGAACAAAAATCGCATAATCATTCTAATACATTCTGTAAAAGCATTCAATAAAATTCTACATCCCTTTATGACAAAAACCCTCAACAAACTGGGTACAGAAGGAACACACCTCAAAAAGTAAAAGCCATATCTGACAAACACATAACCAACATCATACCAAATGGTGAAAAATTAAAAGCCTTTCTTTTGTTTTGTCCACTTTTATTCAACACAATACTAGAAGTCCTGGCCAGAGCAATTAGGCAAGAGAAATAAATAAAGGGCATCCAAACTGGACAGGAAGAAGTCAAATTAGCCTTGTACACAGGTAACATGATCTTATATTTGGATAAACCTAAAGGCTCTACCAAAAAACTATTAGAACTGATCAACAAATGTAGTAAAGTTGGAGTATACAAAATCAACAGCATTTATATACACCAAAAGCAAATAATCTGAAAAAGAAATCAATAAACAATATCATTTACAATATAAAACACCTAGGAATCAATTTGACCCATGAAATAAAAGATTCATGTAAAGAAAACTATAAAATGTTGATGAAAGAAGTTGAAAAGGACACAAAAAAATGGAAGGATATTCCATGCTTATGAATTAGTAGAATATTGTTAAAATGACAATACCACTGAAAGCAATTTACAGATTCAACACAACCTCTATCAAAATACCATTGACATTCCTCACAAAATAGAAAAAACAAATCCTAAATTTTATATGGAACCACGAAGGACCCCAAATAGCCAAAGCGATCCTCGGCAAAAATAACGAAGCTGGAGAATCACATTACCTGACTTCAAAATATAGTACAGGGCCTATGTCTGGAACGGTATTTCCTAGGTTTTCTTCAAGGGTTTTCACAATTTTAGGTTTTACATTTACATCTTTAATCCATCTTGAGTTGATTTTTGTATATGATAAAAGGGAGGGGTCCAGTTTCAATCTTCTGCATATGGCTAGCCAGTTATCCCAGCACCATAGTCCTTTACCCATTGCTTGTTTTTGTAGACTTTATCAAAGATCAGATGGTTGTTGGTGTGCAGCTTTATTTCTGGGCTGTTTCCATTGATCTGTGTATCTGTAGTTGTACCAGCCACACTGTTTTGGTTACTACAGCCTTATACTATAGTTTGAAATCGGGTAATGTGATGCCTCCAGCTTTGTTCTTTTTGCTTAGGAATGCTTTGGCTATTAGGGGTCTGTTTTGATTCCATATGAATTTTAGAATAGCCTTTTTCTAATTCTGTGAACAATGTCATTGGTAGTTTGATAGAAATAGCATTGAATCTGTAAATTGCTTTGGGCAAGATTCCATGACGAAGATGCCAAAAACAATTGCAACAAAAACAAAAAATGACAAACGGGACTTAATTAAACCAAAGAGCTTCTGCATAGCAAAAGAAGCTATCAACAGAATAAACAGACAACCCACAGAATGGCAGAAAGTATTTGGAAACTGTGCATCTGACAAAGGTCTAATATCCAGAATTTACAAGGAACATAAACAAATTTATAAGCAAAAACCAAACAACCCCATTAAAAAGTAGACAAAGGACATGAACAGACACTTTTCAAAAGAAGACATACATGTGACCAACAAGCATATGAAAAAAAGCTCACCATCACTAATCGGTAGAGAAATGTGAAATCAAAGCCACAATGAGATACCATCTCACACCAGTCAGAATGGTTATTATTAAAAAGTCAATAAATAATAGGTGTTGGCATGGATGTAGGGAGAAAGGAATGCTTATACACTGCTGGTGGGAATGTAAATTAGCCCAGCCACTGTGGAAAGCAGTTTGGCGATTTCTGAAAAAACTTAAAACAGAACTACCATTTGACCCAGCAATCCCATTATTGGATATATCCCAGTTACCATGATTTGATTATATGAATGTATCAGATTATCACATGTACCATGAAAATGTGTAGTTACGTATCAATAAAAAATAACAATAATAAAATAAAATTCTATGTTCTGTCAGTTCCTGAGAAAAAAAGGAAAAGGAAAGAGAATGAAACTTTTCAAATTTTCTTAGAGTTTCTCCTTGCCATTTTTTACGAGTTTTGCTGAGAGCCAGAAAAATGCAGGCTGTTGAGACATGATGACTTCAGTTGTTGTCTTCATTAACTAGTAATACATACTGGGACAATCTTGGCCTTCCAAAATACTCTTTTAGGATCACATATACTCACGTCTTTTATTGTCCCTTAAATCCTCCTACTATCTCCTGACTTAGAATAAATCCAAACATGTGTAGCAAGATAATGTTTTTGGTCACTAACTTCTGTTGTTTTCTTTATTTTTGGAATTCCTTTATCTCATTTAAGCCTATAGCAAACCCTTTGTCATTTCGCCACAGGGGAGCTTTGCAGAAGTACGCTGTGTAGATTGGAGTGATCCCTGCTGGCCAAACTGCATGTCTTTGGCATGGGGATATATCTACCCCTTAGAAAGGGTGCCTTTCTCTTCACCCAAAGGCACCATCTGCTCACCCAAAAGGATGTCCACAGAGCTGTGCCTGCTCAAAAGGCCCTTCTCTTATTCCTGTGGGTTTGTGGGATTAGAAAAGCTAAGCACACCGAGGAAAATTGAATTTGATGGAAAAGGAAGCCTAAGGACATTGAGGGAAGAGAGTTTCAGGTAAGAGGGATTTCTCCCAGAGCAGAAAGAGGATCTTTCAAGCAGCAAAAGAAGTCAAGAATTCTCATGAGCAGAGGAACTGATCACCCCGAAACATGGCAGGATCTGAGAAGGAATGGGAGTCGCAGGACCTCAGCATCAGAGGGGCACACTTGAAGGGGCTACATGGTTCCATAGTGGGTTTCTTCTCAGAAACCAGATAACTGGTTATTGGAGTTTCCCAATACCCTAGGAAAAGACTGAGAAATGGGGCCACCAAGAGAGGAGGTAAATGCCTAGACTAAGGTTCAGTTTCCCACCAAAAGGTTGGGTGGGAGCTAAAAGTCAAATATTAGGTCGAGTAAACAAAATGCCTATTCCTTGCACAACTGAGTTTGAGCTCTGAGAGGCATATCGGGTACACATGTCAAAGAAAAACATTCTCCAAATGGTCCTGACCAGTTGCTGGGTCATGCTTGAAGAGTAGGTTCGGAACCTTGTGTCGTGTGCTACTGTGGACCAGTATCTACCGTGAAAACTGTCACAAAAGTCAATGCATTTGAACCTCAATGACGATTAAAAGTAAATTCTAATTCACCCTTCCGTACACATGGGAAAAGTGAAATCAGGGAGGTGAAATAATTTGCACAAGGATATTCAGTGAGTAAATCACAAAGCTAAACTGCAAACCTCAGTCTTCTAAATACCAAAGCCTATTCTTTTTTTTTTTTTTTTTTTTTTTTAACTATACCAGTAGTTTTCAAACTATGTTCCACAAAACCTGTAAGGGGGGGGGGGGGGGCTCCAAATGTTCATCCAATTAGATTTAGTCTTTTATAGTTTTAACTATTTTTAAATGAATAAAAAAGCAACACTTGCAAATTCTACAACTTTGGCAGCCACCAGTACGCTAATTTTTGTTATCAGGTTCATTGGGTTTCATGCAGCTCTCAGAATAAAGCTTCTCCTACCACCTCCAGATACATGCTCGAACTCTTGTCAATGTGTCATCAGGAAGACTATAATTATATTATATCTGAGGGAAGGCAATTAGTTCAGATGTGTGAATATTCAGTCATGGAAAATGGTACAAACAGGAACAGAACTTAAGCAAACGTTTGCCGCACTCAAATGCCAAACAATGTTCAAACGCCAGTTTGGAACAAGCTGCCATCTTGACAAAAGAGAGCAATAATAAGTACATGGGTGCCTCCTTACATTTGGAAAGTATTCTATCATTGACATTTTAGTGTTTCTAGGATCAGTTTAATTTAATATTAAGTATACAAGGCAAGCCATTAAAAATTGGTTACCATGTTTCCCTATTCCCCATGTTTTCTGTAAGCTCCTATTAAAACTAGAGGCTCAATTGTGGGGGCACGACAACATCACTGGTGATAGTGTGCACTTCCTACTGATACCAGGAGGCACACAATATCTGGTTGCCCCACTTTTAGCAATGCTATCATTGATGTTAGGGTTCAGGCGATACCGGTCTGATCTCTATATCATGAATTTCCCAATCAACCATTTACCTAATGCTTTTAGCAGCCATTCATGATAATTGCCTAGATCCATCCTTTCCTTAGGGATTTTTTTTTTTAAATAGATAGCTTCCTATTATTTCTTCAGCATTTTTAAGCTGTGATTCTCCTATAAACAATAACTTTTGTCAGCTATTAGATTACCCTGAAAACAGTCAAATTCAGAATGTAAGACAGTTTACAGGACAAATACTCCAGTTTCTTCAACAAATAAATGTGGTTTAAAAAACAAAAATAGGGGGATCCCTTGTGGAGTAAAACAGACATATCAACTAAGTTCACCTGTGATTCTTATTTGGCGATTGAATCAAAGACCAACTGTTTTTTTTTTTTTAAGGACATGTTTAAGACAATCAGAAAAATTGAAAATTAACTAGTTATTAGATGTTAATTATGGAATTATGATCATCTTTTTGGTTGTGATAATAGTCCTTTCCACTAGCTAAGCACTGAAGTATTTACCGTGCAATGATCTATTTTTAATTTGCTATAAAATGTTCTAGCCACCTCCCAAAAAAGGAGGGGTCTAAATTAAAACATAACCGCAGAAAGCAACATAACAGCAGAAGGTTGAGAGTTGTTGAAGCTGGGTTGATGGATACATGGAAGTTTATTATTCTATTCTTTAATTTTGTACCACATTTTAATAATAAAAAGTTTAAAGAAATAAATTCAATTGAGTAGATCCAGAAATAGGTGAGAAAGATAACAAAATGGCTACCATTTGCAATTATTCATCTGTGTGTGAATCAAGATCTTCTATCACTCAACAGAATGTATAAATTTAAACTTAGGTTTGGAAAACAGCCTTCGGCTTACTTCAAAACACCACTTAAGGTGTTTGAAAGAACATCATAATAGTTCTGGAATTGATAATGATAGTCTTAAAACCTAGTTTCAAAAAATGAGTGATATATCAACACAGTACAGAGATCAGTTGAGTCATTATCATCATTGTGTCTTACACAGCACATCTTATCCTGATAGCATTAGAAGATGGCTCATTTCACCACCAAACATAGAAACACACTTGTCTCTGAAACTCAGAATTTCCTCCTGAGTAGAGGGGAGTCCTTACAATGACCAAAGATTTTTACTGAGAATTCCATTGTCTAACCTAGAGGAGAGAAAACTACAGCCACTGGGCCAGCCCGCCATACAGCCATACCTTTGTTGTCTACAGTTGCTTTCCCAGACACAATGGCAGAATTAAGTAGTTGCAACAGAGACCAGACGGCCTGCAAACCCTAAAATATGTATTATCTGGCCCTTTACCCAAAAAATGTGCCAATCTCTGATCAAATGATGACCAGCTTCAATCAAACGATGAACTTTAAGATTTGGATTTTAGAAGGTTAAATTGCATGAGGTGAGGGCAATACATGTCTACAATTTGAGTATCAATATTTCATTAATATTTTCTGATTTGACTAAGGACAGAATTGGGGAGAAAATCAGTCATGCAATAACATTTTCATTATCAGTCAAAGTAACTGTGGAAGCAAAACAAAACAAAACCCAGCAGGATCAAAGCACAAAACTATTTGATGAATGTTATTTGAATTCTTGCATAGCTCTTTCATTGGTGAGTCTTTAGCTGTTGGTAGTTTTCTGACAGCCTCCTGATTTTACCAATGTGATCTGCCTCAGGATATGTCCACGTGGCCCATTGCTTTATGGAAGACATGGTTAGTCTTCCAACAGAAAACGCAACCAAGCACTTGGAACAGAACAAGTTTTGCTGTATCTTTGGAAAGGAGGGAGGAGAGATTCAGAGTGAAGTTGATAACTAAAATTTAGGTGTGTGCACAAGAAAATGTTAGTGAAAGAGGAACAAAAAATCATGGCACGTGTTTTCTCCTCTATCAAGGGAATGAGGAGGCAAGGACAAGAGCAGGACTCACAAAATCTCTGCTAACAACAGGAGACCTGCAGTCCCCTTCCCACTGGAATTTCGGAACCCTAGGCTTGCTCAGAGCAGGCATATGAGGGCCAGATCACAGATCACTTGAAACTAATTCACTAGTTTTCCAAAAGGCTTACAAAACTTGTGTGGTAATGGTCTACATTCTGCAAAGCCAGGAGAAGGGAATATTCTAGATTCTACTATTCAATAAAAGTGTTTTATGTTATTATTTCACTAAGGCAGCATGAGTCTCTTTCCCCAGGATGGCATCCCAAAAGGCTAATCTAGGACTGAGCAAAGAAGATGAATGGGTCCTCATTATACCTTCAAGATATGTTCATTGGATGCTTTGTCATCAGGGGACACATACAAACGGATGAACACAGAATTGCTGTATTGACCACGAAACGTTGCAAGTGTCTGCTGAAGGCTGAACTTTCTCTCTGACCAAACCCCTTCAGGGCCAATATTAGATTCAAGCACAGGCCAGCGGAAAGGTGAATGCCGTAGGATGTGTAGCAGTGGCTTGGCATCTGCTTTTTCAATTGCTTCTGAAAGGGAGCAGATATGAAAAGAAAGTTAGAATTGCAAACTGGATCAGTACACTCGAATTCAAGTGCATCTTCTCAAGATAAAGTTCCCATAAGGCTCCAACTTAAAATTTCAGCTGTTAGGGAGTGGGTAAAAGAGGTGGGGTGGGATGAGCATAATCACAGAGACAGAACTACCTACGATCCATGCTTCAATGTGACTGTCAACACCTAGTGTTCTTGCCAGGAGAGCTGACCAGGGAAACTGCTGGATATTCACTACAATAAACATGGATTCTCTACATGGAACCCAGCCAATGAATAATACGTGGTGGGACTAAGGTACAACCCTAACTAAAGGAGTGCCTCAATAAAGCCAATCACTACCCACTGAAGAAGAAGTGATGCTTCAGATTCCTGTCTTTTATTGCTCTTTTCTAGCTCACCACATGATACCCCAAATCCTAGACCAGCTGACACACTTCCCACAGGCACTGGCTTCTTCCTGCAGTGGCCTTGACAAGGCAGACCAGGTCAAGTGGCCAGTATCTGTTCTGATTCCAATCAGACCCAAGATATTGACACAGGGCTAAGGACCCAACAAAGATGCCTGTTAGGCTGACACAGGAACCTGGCATGCCTGGGAATCTGGATTTCTCTAGGCTCCAGTAGGTACACTCCCTCCCAGTCTCTTTCTCAAGCCAGACTTGACCTGGCTTCTGGATTCTGTACCAGATACAGTGGAGTTTGCCCTGCTGACTTTGTCTAAGTTTCTCAGGGAGTAAGTGATACCCAAAGAATCCAACTCATATAAATAAGATTTTCTCCACCAAGCCAGTAACAACATTAACTAAGATGGGACTAGTCAAAATCCAGTCTTTGACAACCATTCCTTTAACACCTTTAAACATTAATAGAATTCTTAGTAGTTCTCTTCTTCCTCAAACAATATATTAAAACATTAATAGAACTCTAAAGGATAGGGATGGTAAATATTTTATTTAGTTTTCTTCATCACTCACTCTCATTCATGCAGGATGAATAAAGGATTTTGGCTTTCTGTATGGCTTCAGTGTCCCGCCTTCTACTGATTGATTTCTCCAACAGTTCTGGGAAGGTTAAGAAAGGATTCATTAGTATCCACCCACATGTGGTGCCAAGTTGGAAGTCATTTGATAATCACAATTCCAACCTCCAGAAAATTAAATATAAAGACAGACAACCCTGGAAAAGACAAATCTACCAAAGATAAGCAGACAACAGAACAGATTCCAAGTTGCATGAGGTTCAAATAAAAACAATTTTACATTCTCTTATTCAGGGCACTCTTAACTCAAAAGAAACCAAAAGTTTAATTTCCAACTGAGAATGGGTGTTCTACAGGGGTTAATTTCTTCCGCCACCTACACAAAAGGAAACAGAATTCATTTATTCAAGAATCAAAAATAACTGAATTCTGTCCCTTGTTCCTGGACCAAGTAATATTCTCAACGGAGCCAATTTCATCAGGGTTGTGTTTCTTAAGATTTCTCCACAGCCCAGCCTCTCAGGGAGGTCACCCGGAAGAAATTTCCCATTAGAAGTTTTATCCATTGTTGAATAAACATGTTGTGGACATGGAAGAAGTTCTTTAGACAGGAAATGGAGAGACGAGATTGGAAAACCTACCCGAATTGCCTGAAAACTTGCCCGTTTACACATGCAAAGTCCTAGACATCTAAAAGAGTCCGTGTGTATACAATGGTTGCCAGCACAGACATAGGCCCACCTGGAAAATAATTTTCTATTTATAAAATCACTAATAATAATGTTTGAAGGTAGAAAATGATAGTTGTCACTATTTCATTAAATAAGGAAAGAGGAAAGCCAGGACTCAATGAAAACAACCCTCTCCCAAAAAAGAGAACCTTGAACGTACTTGAGAGTATCAATCTACCAACATGAAGCCAAGATGAAAAATCCCTATGGTGACCGCAGCACCAGGGCACTGCCTTCACCAAACTATGTCAAACTGCCTTGTCAAGGCATTTGGGGAAACAGCCTAGCAGCCATCATAATCACAGTACAACAGATGTTCCTATAATACTCTGAATAGCTTCAAGACAAAATGTACGGCACTAATTAAGTTAATAAATAATTGTATATCTCCTGAAGAGGAATCTTACTTCTGAACTAGAAGTTCTACAGTTCAAAAAAAAAAAAAATGCAACCCAGAGCTCCTGTCTAGTTTTTTTAAAAATAAACACCTGTACCTAAAACGAGTCCATATAACTAGATAGATTCTAGCGAAATAAATTAAATTGGGTTGGATGTGAGTATTTTCAATTATTTCAGCTTGTTTGGTGTTTTCTTTCTTGTGTATCATCATAATAATAAAATCAAGATAACTAGCCCCAAGGATTTTTTTTTTTTTTTGAGACAGAGTATCACTCTGTCACCCAGGCTGGAGTGCAGTGACATGATCTCAGCTCACTGCAGCTTCTGCCTCCCGTGTTCAAGCAATTCTTCTGTCTCAGCCTCCCCAGTAGCTGGGATTACAGGTGCACACCACCACACTCGGCTAATTTTTTGTATTTTTAGTAGAGATGGAGTTTCACATGTCGGCCAGGCTGGTCTCAAACGCCTGACCTCAGGTGATCCACCTGCCTTGGCCTCCCAAAGTGCTGGGATTACAGGCGTGAGCCACCGCGCCAGGTCCCCAAGGATTTTTTAAAGGAGATTTTTTTTTAATAAACAGAAAGATCTAAAGCCATATCCACATATATTTCCATTCAAATCGGCTCCTGTACCCTTCCACTATATTGCTTACACAGTCATTAGACTATTTGGGAAACATACTTAGAAGTAAATAATCCAAATTTCATTTAGGGTTGTGATGATGTTCTGATGCTATAAACACTCCACGGGCTAAAAAACATGAATGCCCTAAGGGCCAAACAAGCCACAGGAGCAAAAAGAACTAAAAGCATTAAATATTTACCTGTGTCTGCTTTCAAGCCATGCTATCTATCACAAGGAGGGAAAAAGAGGACCAGCATATGCTAAATAGGGCAATCCCAAAACACTAACCATGCACGAATATCAATAATTTGTATATGTCAAAATTCTGGTTTCTGTATAAGAATTTGGCTTTTAAAACAGATTTGGCTATCACAAGTTCCTTGCTATACCCTTTCCTTCTCTTCTTTCCTTCTCTCTGAGCCCAAGCAGACAGGAGAACATTAATATGCAGACAGTGACGTGGCAATCAGTTGACAGCATCCATTTTATGTATCTCTGCATGTGAATTAGCAGTAAGAAGAATAAAATGTAGCCTGGAGAGTTATTAATGAGTAGAAAACAAAGCCTGCCTACCACAGGTAATTACTCAGGTTATTAAAATGTCCCCAAAGCATTGAGAAAGGTTCATGGGTCACCCATACAGGGGCATTTCAATCATAGCCTGTGTTGTTTCTTGGAGGATTGCTCAATCCCCACCCCCACCCCACCCAGGTATTTCTTAGCACCTTACAACTGCAAAGGACAACTGCAGTTCATAAAACTGCAGGCCAGGCGCGGTGGCTCACGCCTGTAATCTCAGCACTTTGGGAGGCTGAGGCGGGCAGATCACAAGGTCAGGAGTTTGAGACCAGCCTGGCCAATATGGTGAAACCCCACCTCTACTAATAATACAAAAATTAGCCGGGTATGGTGGTGCATATCTGTAGTCCCAGCTACTCGGGAGGCTGAGGCAGGAGAATCGCTTGAACCCAGGAGGCAGAGGTTACAGTGAGCCAAGATCTTGCCACTGCACTCCAGCCTGGGCAACAGAATGAGACTGTGTTTCAAAAAAAAAAAAAAAAACTATAGCACAGCAAACCTCAGACTTTAAAATTGGTTTGAGAAGTTCTTCTGATCATCAAATTTGAACACTAAGTATATATTAAGTATTTTTCTTCTCACTATATTCCATCAAATAATTTTTTTTTAAAGGCAACGTAATAGACATGTGGGAAGGGGGTGCTTTGGAATCACACAGACATGGGTTCCAGTTGCAGCTTGCTGCAACTTGCTAGCTGGAATTCGAGCGAGTTATTTAATCCCTCTAAGTCCCAGTTTCTTTATCTGTAAAGTCAAATAATAACAGTACATGCTTCCCAGGATTGTGCTGAGGATTTAAAATTTTTAATGCACAGAAAGCCCCCATCTCGGTGCCTGGGCACATGATAACGGGGATCAGTAAGTGGTGACTTAAACAGGATTACAGACAGAATTTGCCCTATACAAATCTGTCAAGTAATCAAGCTTGTTTCTAGTGCTTCCTCCATAACTGTGTTTGTTCTCCTGCTTGCTTCTCAGGATATTGGTGGCCAAAGGACTCATGCTAACCTAAGACACTGCCAGGCTGTGTGTAGGACTATTTCACAAACTGGACCTGCTCTAGCCACCCTGCAAAGCCCCATGCTCTCAACATTTCCTCTGCTTCTATAGTAGAGGCAATTCTAAATGGGGAGACATATTTTGCAATCAGTGTTAACCTCCAAAAATATTTTGCTCACATTCTTCATCCTGGACAACAAAGCATTTTCTTTTTTTATGTAAACTTTTCCAGTGAAAGTACAGAAAAGTACACAAATAATACAACATACAGAAAAGTACACAGATCATAATGTAGAATGTTCACAAAGTTAACACACTCAAGTAATCAGCATTATTACTGGAACCCCAGAAGCCCCTTGTGCTCCCTTCCAATCACTACCCCCAACCAAGAAAATTAACATCCTCTACGGTAAAATACTTATTCAAGTCTGTATCACATATTTATAGACTAATCTACCTTTTTGTTATTGATTTGTAGAAGTGCTTTCTATAGTCTACATACAAGTCCTTTTTGAATATATTATAAAATATCCCATTACATAGATTTCATTTTTAATGGTATCTTGTAATAAACTGAAATTATTTTAGTTCAACTTCTCCATTTTTCTCCTCCATGGTTACCATATTTAGTGTCCTGTTCAAGAAATCTCTGCCTATCCTAAACTCATGAAGACAGACTACATTTTCTTTTCTTTTTTTTTTTTTTTGAGATGGAGTCTTGCTCTATCGCCCAGGCTGGAGTGTAGTGGCTCGATCTCAGCTCACTGCAATCTCCACCTCCCAGGTTCACGCGATTCTCCTACCTCAGCCTCTCAAGTAGCTGGGATTACAGACACATGCCACCACGCCCAGCTATTTTTTGTTTTTTGTTTTTGTGTGTTTGTTTGTTTTGAGACGGAGTCTCGCTCTGTCGCCAGGCTGGAGTGCAGTGGCAGGATCTCGGCTCACTGCAACCTCCACCTCCCAGGTTCAAGCAATTCTCCTGCCTCAGCCTCCCAAGTAGCTGAGACTACAGGCACGTGCCACCATGCCCAGCTAACTTTTTGTATTATTAGTAGAGGTGGGGTTTCACCATGTTAGCCAGGCTGGTCTCAAACTCCTGACTTCAGGTGATCCACCCGCCTCAGCCTCCCAAAGTGCTGGGATTACAGGAATGAGCCACCATGCCCAGCCTGTATTTTTAGTAGAGACGGGGTTTCACCATGTTGGTCAGGCTGGTCTCGAACTCCTGACCTCAGGTGGTCTACCCGCCTTGGCCTCCCAAAGTGCTGAGATTACAGACATGAGCCACCGCACCCGGTGACAGTTTACATTTTCTTCTAAAATCTTCATTGTTTCACATTTAGATCTACAGTCCATCTAAAATTTGTTTTTGACCATGGTGTGGACAACCATGCCTTTGTAACCCAAGCCAAGCCTCAAAGGGGATGAAACATGTGAGAATTTTAATAATAAAGATATTTTTGGTCATTGGACCTCAAATAATATCACCAAGAAATACTTTTGGTATAAAACATTGGCATTAACAATGGCTATGCTCCATTAGATTGAATACTCTTTTGGGCAGGGGCTGGGTCACATTCATCTTTGAACACCCAGGACCCAGAGCTTGGCATGGCTGGTGCTTAGTCAATGTTCGCTGAGTTGAATTCCTAACAAGGAAAGTCTGAGAGAGACTTTCATCCAATTGAAAAAGAACTATGAGAAGCTGGACTGACTACTTTTATTATTGCTTTTTACAATCAGCAATGCCCTGATCATACTAACACCACCATCTCTTTTTTTTCACATCTCAGTCCTATATCATACAATGAAATCCAAGACTTCATCTGTTTTCATGAACGCCAGTTTTAAGGGTACTAAGTTTTGTTTTCATCAATTGTCTCAGCTTTACCATCCATTCCCAATGCCCTGCTCTTCTATACTGGGGAGAAAAAAAAATACTTAGTTATGCTCGGAAGCTGAGAGAGGACTATCAGTCCTACTCAATTCAATTCTGCTGCTCAGACAGGACATTTATTGAGTGCTCTAGAATACAAAAAGGAAATTCCAAAGGAAGGATGAGGCCCTTGAGGATTTTACAGTACCATGCTTAGTCAAGAGTTCATAACAGCCATCTGCAGCTCAGGCCAATCATTTAAAGTTTCTACAATATCTAAGACATATCCACCTAATACATTTTTCAAAAACTCCACATATGCAAAGTTTTAGGCCTATGAGCAAAAACCTACCAAGAACCTTGATGTTGAGCTGACATTTGAATGAAGTGGCTCAGGAGCACAGGAACACTTAAAAAACACCCTCCTTTGGGTTCTTTCTCCTGACCCTGCAATATTTCCATGTGTCTATTCTAAAAGGGGTCCTCTGGCTGTTTGCTAAGAGACCAGTGAATCCTGGAGCCATTTGCTTGATTTGCTTAACGGGTACTTTTAGAGACAGGGTCTTGTGCTGTCACCCAGACTGGAGAACAGAGGCATAATCATAGCTCACCGAAGCCTCAACCTCCTGGGCCCAAGCCATCCTCTCACCTCAGCCTCCCAAGTAGCTAGGACTATAGGTGCACACCACCACGCTGTGGCTAATTGTTTTATTTTTATTTTTGTAGAGATGGGATCTCGCTATATTGCCCAGGCTGGTCTTGAATTCCTGGTCTCAAGTGATCCTCCCAACTCAGCCTCCCATAGTGCTGGGATTACAGGCATGAGCCACTACACCTGGCCAGCAATTGCATTCTAAAATCTTCACATCAACGTCACCAAGGTAAATTCTCAATTTCATGCAGAATGTGGTAACATTTCTCAGAGGGAGTGCCCTCTGATTCTGGTGAAAGAAAGAATGTGAAAAATTAAAACTCTGGAAAACCACATCTATACTTTAAGCTTCCACATCTACATAATGAACAGAATGTTCTCCAAACCTACATTTTTTTAAAACTTATTATAGAATGGCCTGCTTTCTCCTTTGGTGGTACTTAAAAACTACCTTTGGATGGTCTATGGTTGCATGTTGCCTCTAATCCTACTATTTTTAGCCCTTGTTGATTTTCTAGGCTACAGATTTCAATTTGGTTTCCAGGCTCCTCAGTTTATTTACTATACTGAAAATTTTCATTTTTCTAACTCACATTGCATGGGTATTAAAGGTATTAAACCCTTATGCAGTTAAACCTACAGACTCTAAATCAGCATGCAAAGCTTATTGTTATTCTCATTAAAAAATAAAATTCAAGTTAACTAAGTCATGGTCCGTGGATCCCGTAACTCTCATATATTTTCACATGAATTGTGTGACACTCAGCTTGGCAGTTCCTCAGCCCCACGGCCAGTCAAGCATGGGATTAACTGAATCTGTTTGACATACTGAAAAGCCAATAGGAGCTGATATTTCTCATTCCTCTAGAAAACTCCCACCTAAATATAGGGATAGAAGCTGTCAGAATTATTTTCTCTGTTCATTTTTTATGATCTTATAAATGATAATTGTTGGTTAGCATCAGCTTAAGAAAAAGGTGCAGAGATGATTTTAAGGGGATTAAAATCCTCTAAATCAATCTAAATCATGGGTTACCAAATAACACAAAAATGTCCCTGTTAACACAAAAGACTTCTTTGTCCAAAATGAAATTAATTATATAAAATTGCCAGATACTACAAAACTCTAAGAGAAGGTAACTCTTTTATTATGTTCACTTATAAGTGAATTTATAAGAATTATACTTATTATCAAGGTTATACTTCAAAATAATTTCAATTTTAGCATTATTCTTTGATAGCATAGCATTACAATGAATCTGCCAATCTGATGTTTTAACTCAATATAAATAGCTTTCCTATTTAGATATTTTGTATCTTAGCAGATAATTCCATGTAAGGTCTGTGCCAAACTTGAGGTTTAAAATAAATCTATCCTCAGTTTTTTCGTATAGCATTTTTACTACTAACTCTAAGTATTTATGTATTTTCTCCCTCCTATTTGAGACAGAGTCTCACTCTGCCACCCAGGCTGGAGTGCAGTGGCATGATCTCAGCTCACTGCAACCTCTGCCTCCCAGGTTCAAGCGATTCTTTACCTCAACCTCATGAATAGCTGGGATTTACGGGCACGTGCCACCACGCCCAGCTAATTTTTTTGTGTTTTTAGTAGAATCAGGGTTTCACCACGTTGGCCAGGCTGGTTTCAAACTCCTGGCCTCAAGTGATCTGCCTGCCTCGGCCTCCCAAAGTACTGGGGTTACAGATGTGAGCCACCACACCTGGCCTCTGCCTCCTATTTTATCCATCTTAACGTTACAAGGAAAAAGCCGTTTGTGTTTATATACTCCCTGCAATGGACCTTCCTGAACAATCCTAAGACATCCAAGGACCAGTAAAGACAGTGTTCATTTTTTAAGCACCTGCTCTGTGCCAGGTGTACTGTATCAATACATAACCTCGATTAACCTCCCCAGCAATCCTAAGAAACATATATCATAACTCCATTCTACAGGCAAGAAAACTATAGGAACTTGTCCAAGGAGACTCAATTAGTAAAGGTTACAGCTTGGATTTGGACTCAGGTCTCTGACTCCTGTTAATTCAACCATCAGATACCCAGAAGAATTCTGCAAGTTGCTTTCCTGTGAGAGAAAGGGCCCTCAGTGGCTAAACGAGAGGCAGCTATGCCCTCATGGAATTCCCCGACAGATCTCTCCACCATAACTGAAGGAAAGACCTTCCCTGGTTACATCATAACTTCTTTTTGCAGTGGTGGAATGACTTTGTGATGAGCCATCTACTCCCTTTGCCCTGTCACCCTATTTTTGACCAGGGACATCGACTCTCAAAGGCACCTAACCAGAGGTAGGAGGCCTGGTGAGGTTAGAACAGAACAAAGTTGGCTGGTCCTCAAGGCTTGACCTCACGTTTTGCTCTAGTCTAAGCCAGTGGTTTCTAAATTTGAGGGTACATTGGAATAATAAAGAGAGCTTGTTAGGCCAGGCGCGGTGGCTCATGCCTGTAATCTCGGCACTGTGGGAGGCAGAGGCAGGCAGATCACCTGAGGTCAGGAGTTCGAGACGAGCCTGGCCAACATGGTAAAACCCCATCTCTACTAAAATTACAAAAAAATTAGCTGGGCATGGTGGTGGGTGCCTGTAATCCTAGCTACTCGGGAGGCTGAGGCAGGAGAATCACTTGAACCTGGAAGGTGGAGGTTGCAGTGAGCCAAGACCGTGCCATTGCACTCCAGCCTAGGTGACAAGAGTGAAACTCCGTCTCAAAAATTAAAAAAAAAAAAAAAAAAAAAAAAAAATGGGAGCTTGTTAAAACACAAATGGCTGTGTTTTAACTTGAGTGTCTAATTCAGTAGGTCTGGGGTGGGACCCAGGATTTTGCATTACTAACAAATTGCCAGGTAATGTTGATGCTGCAGGTCGGGGGAATACACTTTGAGAACCACTACTTTAAACCAACAGCACTCACTGGTCTTTCTTGATGCCTGCAATCCCAGGAAACATCACCAGCCCAGATTCCCACCTCTGCCTTTCCTACCCTACCTCAAATCAAAAAAGGAGCTTTTGTCCCGTCTTTACTGATTTCCTCACTCTGCAGCTCCATTTTAACTCAGTGTCAACATTCTTCAAGGAGGACACTAAACACTTTGTTTTGTTTTGGAAACACTCTCCTTGCATAGGCCCATTTAGGTCTAAGTTAGTTTCTCAGTTCTGCCAACCTCAGCTTTAAAAAGTTCCCTTCTTAAACATAAAATGCAATAGGGGTTTGATGTGAGGGTTGATTCACAGATTCAAGAGTGGAAAAAATATCAGCACTATGCCAGAAAGACTCTCAAAGTGAAAGAAAGAATACCATACAGGGTATTTATTTATTTATTTATTTTTTTTCGAGACAGGGCCTCACTCTGTTGCCCGGGCTGGAGTGCAGTGGCGCAATCTTGGCTCACTGCAACCTCTGCCTCTCGGACTCAAGCGATTCTCCTGCCTTAGCCTTCTGAGTAGCTGGGACCACAGGCATGTGCCTCAGTGCCTGGTTAATTTTTATTTTTAGTAGAGATGAGGTTTCGCCATACTGGCCCAGGCTGGTCTCGAACTCCTGGGCTCAAGCGATCCACCCACCTCAACCTCCCAACGTGTTGGGATTACATGCATGAGCCACCATGCCCAGCCAGGTATCTATTTTCAATTCCAGTTTATACCACATCCTCAAGAGAGGAAGAGAGAGATAAACATCACATCCCTGAAATCCTAAAAAATCTGAGCTTCAGACAATTCCTCCCTCGTCTATGAAAGTGGCATCAAAACACTGTAAACATAGGTTTAAAAAGCCACTTCCCAACTAACCCCTGTTTTCACTCCCACCTTCCATGAGGAGGTGAGAGAAGGAGGGGTTCTATTCCTGGCTGTCCAAACCACAATGTGTGGTCGAGGGAGACTGCTCCTCCAGAACTGGGTTTCCGACAGTGAGTGATTAGGGCTAAGGCTTTCTTTCCTTCTCTATCCAGAATCCTCTCCCCCAAAAGGGGGGAAGCAACAGCACCTTTGGCACAAGCAGTGAACCCAACGGGGCAAAGTGCTGGTAGAACGAGTACTAACTACCATGCCCACCAGTAGCTGCCATGACTTCCCTGGCGGACTTTGCCCCATGAGTGGGGGTGCTTGACGAAATACCTTCCTAAGTTCAAAGAAATCAAGGGCAACAAAGAAGAAGCAATGATCTCTCATGTTGACCTAAGAAGAAAATAGAGAAAAGGATAAACAATCATGCCTTGGTATTTTCTGTAACAAGGAAGTCAAACTCTACCTTCGTTTGGATACCAAGCTAGAAAACAGATCAGCATGATGGGGCCTGTAAAGCGTGAATTGGTCGCCATATGTCAGCCACCTCCTCCAAGCCACTCTCCACAGACAGCAGCACGCTCTGGCAAAACATATCGCTCATTGCATCCCTCAACATGACATTTACAAATGCCTTCCCATTGCCCTAGGATAGAGTCTAAAATCTTTACACGGCCTACAAAGCCTGTATGCTCTGGCCCCCGCCTTTCTCTTCAGTTTTGTCATTTATCCCTCTTCCCTTCCAACTCAGAGCTCCAATCACACTGGGCTTCTTGGGTTTCCTCAAAGGCACCAGCCGGACAGAGTCTCTGCGCTTGCAACTCTTTCCGCCGGGGTTAAAACTGGAGACATTTGAAATGAGAGACCCATAATCTGTGGGGGACAAATTATATGGCTGGATTGGTTTGGGCAAGTCACATAATCTTCTTGACCTTCACTTCCTCAGATATAGGGCAAAGACAGAAATAAACAATGATGACTGCTGACATCACAGAATTAGAGTGAAGACAATAGAGAAAACAAATGATTCTCTAAAGAAATAAAATTAGTATCAAGAAATGCTTGAGCCGGCCGGGCACGGTGGCTCATGCCTGTAATCCCAGCACTTTGGGAGGCCGAGGCAGGTGGATCATGAGGTCAGGAGTTCGAGACCATCCTGGCCAACATAGTGAAACCCTGTCTCTACTAAAAATACAAAAATTATCTGGGCGTGGTGGCACGTGCCTATAATCCCAGCTACTTGGGAGGTTGAGGCAGGAGAATCACTTGAACCAGGGAGTTGGAGCTTGCAGTGAGCCGAGATTGCGCCACAGCACTCCAGCCTGGTGACAGAGCAAGAGTCTGTCTCAAAAATAAAAATAAGAGAAATGCTTGGGCCTTGAAGAAGTGAACTTATGAATTTAGAATAGACCAGTAGGTAGTAGAAGCAGTTCAATTCGGAACTTAATCTAAATGGCCACTATAGGAAGTCTGTCTGCCTAGTGACATAGGCAAACTTATGAGTATATTAGCACATATTTGTGTTTGTGCTGCTCTCTTTCATAAATATCAGTCCCTACACCTATTTTAACTGTTCATGAAAATAAAATTTCCTTCTCATTTTACAAATTAAAAGGTTCATGAATGTTTTAAAAAAGTACCTCTCACTGCAAATATCAATACCAATGAGGCTTTCCAAACAAACATATCTTCTTTGTGACAAGCTAGTATCCAACCAGCATATAATTAATTTTCCTGTTACGGGTAGTGCCTTTTTACATGGAATGTTCTCTTGATGCTTTAAAGCAAATAGTCCATCATTACAAATTCATTAAGTATTCACAGAGATGCTATTAATCATGATGAACTAATGTGGTATTAATGGGTACGTTATTAATCTGCAATTACATGCAGATTTCCTAATAAATTCAAGTTTCCCAAGTTTGAGAAAGAAAGCAAAGGAAAAGGAAATGAACAAATCTCTCATAAAACAAATTAAAGGGAAAAAATCTCTCTCCCTGTACCATAAGATCAGACATACAAAATTCCTGCTTTCTTTCTTTGTACTTACCCAATGCAAGGCAAAGAAATTTGCAATATATACGTTTTCATCAAAATAATAATACAAATGGAAGAAAAATTAAAACATCCATGTACCCTGGAGAGGTACTGAATTTCTTCAGTGACATACTATGTCCTTAGACATACTAAAGCCTAGCTATTAAATGTGTGGTCCCCAAACCAGCAGCATGGGCATCACCTGAGAACTTTCTGGAACTACATAAAGAAAATGTGGTACACATACCACAGAATACTATGCAGCCATAAAAAAGAATGAGATCATCCTTTGGAGGAACATAGATGGAGCTGGAGGCCATTATTCTCAGCCAACTAATGCAGGAACAGAAAACCAAATACTGCATGTTCTCACTTATAAATGCAAGCTAAATAATGAGAACACATGGACAGAAAGAGGGAAACAACAGATACTGGGGCCTACTTGAGGGTGGAAGGTGGGAGGAGGGAGAGGTTCAGAAAAAAACAACCATCAGGTACTATGCTTAGTGTCTAGGTGACTAAATAATCTGTACACCAAACCCCCAAGTCACAAGTTTACCTATATAACAAACCTGCACATGTACCCCTAAACCTATAATAAAAGTTAAAATATTTTTAAAAGGTTATGTCTAAGTCAGGCTAAAAGAACTTCAATGAACACAAAATAAAATTCCAAGTGATAAAAAAGCATCATGTAATAGCTTACTCTTTCTTAGCTCATGTGAAACAATGGTGCATCTTACAGTTGACAATATTTTTGATTTGATGAAATATGGTATACATTTTGGTAAGGCTGTGGAAGACTCTGCAGTGTTTGCATATTCTCTGGCTTAATCTGAAGTCAAATAAACATAACTAACAAAATTGAATATAACTAAATAGCTACCACTTCAGAAGAACTAGTATTTCCATTCTGGAAAGTAATAAATATGTCAGAAATACTGAAGCTATATTTGGATTTAAATGAAAGAAGCCAATATAGAAATTATTCCAAATGACTCCAAAAGCATTTTAAGGACAACTGAACCTCCGGGTGAGATGAGACATTTTAATTCTTCAGTATTGGGTTTCATATCCAGGGTTCAGGGGCAGAATCAAAAGTTTGGTCCAGTGGGAAGGTGGACGCAAGGCGTCTGGCAAGGGCAGCTTTGTGAACGTCCTGAGACACAGCGGGCTGTGCAGCCTTCAGACCTCAGGCGAACCACAATTGCCTCCTTTCTTCACCCAGCACCTCCCACGCGTTCCCCACTAGACTTGTCTCATTCTGGCAGCCACCTGCAGCTTTCAAACCCCAACTTCCTCTTCTCCACAGCTCAGAGATTCCAGGCTGACACCAACACCTTTGACCTCAATTAAAAGAGTAGAATTTTATATCTGAATTTACTTTCACTGGTATGTATCCAGACCAATGTGTAAATCAGCAAGAGAAAGAAAATCTCTTTTCTTTTCTTATATTATTCTGGAGACTTGGTCGACATGTTGGGAAATGTAAATGGAGAGAAATTAATAAATTAGCTAGGGCATTGCTTGGCATTCATTAATGTCAACTAGCAAAACATACTGCCAGAGTGGTCATTTTGAATGGTTCTCACCTCAGAAAACTCACAGAAACTTCTCTAATGTACAAAGGCTACAGTTTTCTACTCAGTTAGTTTGGGCACTGCCTGGTGGGGAGGGAGGTGGTTAAAAATCCTCACATCTAGCCAGGTGCAGTGGCCCACGCCTGTAATCCCAGAACTTTAGGAGGCCAAGGTAGGTGGATCAATTGAGGTCAGGAGTTCAAGACCAGCCTGTCCAACATGGTGAAATCCCGTCTTTACTAAAAATACAAAAATTAGCCAGGCATGGTGGCACACACCTGTAATCCCAGTTACTCGGGAGGTTGAGGGACGAGAATCACTTGAACCTGGGAGGCAGAGGTTGCAGTGAGCCGAGATCACAGCACTGCACTGCAGCCTGGGCAACAGAGCAAGACTGTGTCTCAAAAAAAACAAACAAACAAAAATCCTAACACCCAAGCAGCACCCCAGATCAATTCCATGAGAATCTCTGAGGATGGGCCTCAGGCATCTGTGTTTTATAAGCTCCCTAGTAATTCCACTGCACAGCCAGGGTTGACAACCACCACTCTAGAATTGTTCTTTTCAGTAGTCCCACGAGGCTACTGGGTATTGCAATGTGGCTGGTCCAAATGGAGAAGTATTGCAAGTTTAAGATATGCACCACATTTGAAAGACTTAGTAAGAAAGAAGGAAGAGAAAATGCCTCATGGATAAGTTTTCTACATTGATTACATGTAGAAATGACAGTATTTTGGATACATTGGAGTAGATAAAATATATCATTCCAACTGCTGTCATTTTTAAAGTATGGCTCCTAGAAAACATAAAATCACACGTGACTTGCATTTGTGACTCACATTATATTTCTATTGGACAATACTACTCTGGAAGGTATCTTTACAGGTCTCTAATTGTGTGAATATGGGTAAATGACTTAACCTGTTGTTATGGTTTGGCTCTGTCTCCACCCAAATCTGATCTCAAATTGTAATCCCCATAATCCCCACGTGTTGAGGGAAGAACCTCATGGGAGGTGATTAGATCATGGGGGCATTTTTCTCCCATTCTGTTCTTGTGATAGTGAATGAGTTCTCAAGAGATTTGATAGTTTCATAAGGCAATTTTCCCTGCTCTTGCTCACTCTCTCTCACCTGCTGCCATGTAAGACATGCCTCCTTCCCCTTCCGCCATGATTTTCAGTTTCCTGAGGCCTCCCTAGCCATGCAGAACTGTGAGTCAATTAAACCTCTTTCCTTTATAAATTACCCAGTCACAGGTATTTCTTTATAGCAGTGTGAAAACAGACTAATACACCTCTCTAAGCCACAGTTTGCCCAACCGTAAAACAGGAATAATATCACCTTCCTAGTTTTCAGGGCTTTTACCAGGCAGTAAAGGTCAAATGGCCCAAATCTAATCCTGGCTCCATTGCATATCAGCCGTGTGACCTTGGGCTAGCTATACTGCTTGGTGCCTCTGTCTTCTCATCTGTAAAATGCAGATAAATCTTACATCTTACGTGTTGGGAGCTCAGTTCAGAGTCCAATAAATGATAACTAATGATATTATTAAATAAGGTCACCTCAATAAAGTGCCCAGCCCTGTTAGGTCCTTCCCTATGTGATATATTCTTACAATTTTTTTAATCTATTAAAGGCTCACTTCACAGTAATGAATTGAAATATCTCCCCATTAGTAGTAAATCAGAGGAGAAATGGGGATTTTGTCACATTGTAAAGATGCTTGACCCATCCACACCTCAGTCACAGTTGAAAAGTTCTCAGAATTGGGGGTGAGAACATAGCTAAGACAATCTAATCAGAGAGTCTGGAAATACAAGGATAAAATTTTCAACTCAGTTCCACTATGAATGTTAGCATGCAACCAACTTTTAAATTTTTATAGGGCTTCCATTCTGCCGTTGACCAATTCAGAGTATGGTAAAGATAAGGGATTCATGCATCTCTCTAAGGCGCAGGACATCTGAGTCATCTGCTTCTGCTGTGAAATCTGAATGCCCCTGGAAGTTCTCACAAAAATCCCATATTCTCAGCTCCATTATTATTCTGGCTTCTGGCAACCAACGGCAGGAACACGTGGACCCTTGGAGAAGCTTCGGGAATTGTTACCACCAAAGCCAGCTAGGATTTTTCTTTCCTTTCCAAACAGTCATCCTCTTTCAGGAAGTAGTTTTTCAAAAATATGCAATCCTTCTGAACAACTGCAAAGTAAAATACACTTAAACATACCAACCCTGTAAAACAGGACCTGGGTGTGGGCAGGTGGAAAAGTGTCATTGTGGGTGTATACGTCTTTCTCAGGATGCACATATCCTGTGTCATTAGTCATGCTGAGGAACTTATATTTAGTCAAAGGAACCTAAATTTAGTCCACAATCTTCTAAAGTGAAATGTTTCTTTCCTCCTACAACATTCAAGCTAACTCACAGGAAACTTTTCATAATGTGTGGCAATATTTATGCTACAAAAATGCCCCCTTGTCTGCTTTCCCATTCATTTTCTTCAGCCAATATTTCCATGCATAGCATTTTGCAGGCTGTTGCTCCACTTCTCAGAAACCTTAGCATTCCCTGCTGCAAGTCAAAAATCTCGCCAATGGATTTCAACATCTTTTATCTCCTGTCATTTCTCACCAAGGGCCCTGTTCATTCCTTCCTTCCAACAAGGCCAAGCTATATATATTGGGTCTGACCCTTAGGACTTAGCTCCCAGAACCTCCAGGTTTCCAGTTCCCCTACTCCCTTACTCCCCACCCTTCTAAGTTCAATCAACAGCCCCTGTCTTCAACACCGAATAACAAGCTAGCTCTTTTGTACACCATGTAGTATCTACTTACGAATAAACAGTCTACTTGGTGTATTACTATTTTCAATCATTTGCACTGTTCACAAAAGCTGTATCACTTCGAATAAGAATTGACTTTTTTTTTTTTTTTTTTTTTTTTTTGAGACAAGGCTTCGCTGTGTCACCCAGGCTGGAGTGCACTGGCACAATCTTAGTTTACTACAGCCTTGAATTCCTTGGCTCAAGCATTCCTCCCTCTCCAACTTCCTGAGTAGCTGGGATTGCAGATGTATACTGCCAGGCCCAGAATTGACCTTTAATGCCCTGCTTTCATGATAAGCACATGGCAAGCCTTAGTAATTTCACCTGAAAATATACAGGTTCCATGGCACAGACAATCATAAAGCCTGCATTTAATCAGTTCAAGGGTTGGTACTGGCACAAACTCCAGTTTCATCTAATATCCTCATAAACACATATTAACTGTCAGTAACATGCTCATTACCCAGGGAGTCTAGACAGTGAAGTACTCAAAGATTTGGGCATGAGTGGACCCATGAGGCCATGTAATAGCCAACGCCACTCCAAGCACCTGAATTAAGATGGATCAAGAAGCTGGAGCTAAATAAAACTATGCCTTCTTGAATCTTGCTCCAGCAATCCTTACATACACTGGGGTTCTTAATGGTTTTTTCTGCCTACATCTCTTGGGCAGTCTGTTGAAACCTATGGACCATTCTGAGAATAATGTTTATAAGTGCATAAAATAAGAAACATAGGCTTACAAAGAAAAACAGTTATTTCAAAACACAGCAAAACTTTTTTTACTGTGTGAAATTATTAATATATATATGTGCTATTTGATTAATTCATTAAATACCAAGCCCTAACTTTGAGTCTGACAACTACTATAATTTTGAAGTAGTGATACATGTACATAACATTTCAAGATACCTGCAACATCCGCAATAAGGTAGAAAAATAACCATGATTGCTGTTGGTAACAAAGTCACAGGCACTGCTAATAGTACAGGGTTTGTTGCCTACATTCATAATTAAAGAAAATGCTAAAATTCTGTGAGAGGTTAGTGAAAATAAAGGTGCAATTTTTTTCCCATCCAAGTACCTGAATTGTATTGACAGCCCTCTTGTGGGAAGACTGTGGACTGAAGTTAAGGATCCCCTAGGGATGAGAAAGAAGAGATAACAAAGGGAAATTGGGGCTGTGCATGTTGGCTCACACCTGTAATCCCAACACTTTGGGAAGCCAAGGGGGGTGGAACACCTGAGGTCAGGTGTTCAAGGCCAGCCTGGCCAACATGTTGAAACCCTGTCTCTACTAAAAATATAAAAATTAGCCAGGCGTGGTGGCAGGCGCCTGTAATCCCAGCTACTCAGGAGGCTGAGGCAGGAGAATCATTTGAATCGGGGAGGCAGAGGTTGCAGTCACCCGAGATCGTGCTGCTGCACTCCAGCCTCAGCGACAGAGTGACAGTCCATCTCCAAAAAAAAAAAAAAAAAAAAAAAGGGAAATTGGTAGAAATTTTTTTAAGTGGCATCCAGAGAAGCTCTAGAGCGGCGAAAGAGGATACTTATTCTTATTTTTACCAATTCCCTTTTCCTCTTCTTTCTCTTCCTGTAGGAGTGATTTAAAATTCACATGGCCTCCAATGAATGTGTTATCTGACAATTAGATTATCAAAACCGTCCAGGGTTTAAGGTCATGACCAAGGTCTGGCAATGAAAGTTGGGAATATGTACAAATGTCCTCATCTGCTGTTTTTTATCTCCAGCCTTGTCTCTTTCAGAATCAGCTTCCTTATTTACAGACATGTGGGGAGTTTGAGAAAAAAAACTAGATCACAATATTTTATTTTAATAGTGATGTCAAGGTCTTCTTATAAGTTATTTTTATTTGGCTGCAGAACATTTCTTAAGCATCTACTATGTGCCAAGTGCTTTTAAAACATTAATTTAATCCTTGTGAAATTAACAGTAGTAACAGATTCCGTTTATTGAACCGTGTGTCGATGACTTTCTACGCATCTCATTGGATTTGTCCAACAGTATCACCAGATAGGAAACTGAGGCTCAGAAAGAAGTAGTTTGCCCATGGCCACACAGCTGATAAGTGGCAGAATCCCTTTTTTTTTTCTTTTTTCAGGACCCAAACTTGAACCACCTGCAAGTTATTTTTCTTGTCTGTAACTTGCATCAGATCCCACCAACAAGGAGTCTTAGAAGGGCCCAGGCCTGTCTCATTGCCCACGTCCCTGTCCTGCCTTCCTTTGGCTCAGAACACAAATGGAAAATGACTGATGATTTTGCTTCCCCTCCTTTCAGGGGCAAGCCCCAGTTGCATCTCAAGAGTCTTCTGGGACTGTGGGCACAGGAGGAGATGGAGCGAAAGGGAGAAGAAAAAGCCACTCCTCCCTACCCAGTCAGCTGCCCCCACAACTGCATTCAGCCAACCACAGAGGGCACATTCTTTTTCTCCTTTCTTTAGGAAGTATTTACTGAGCACCTCCTATGGCAGGCACTATGCTTGGTGCTGCGGTCACAGTGACACCCAAAATGGACAAGGGGCTGGTTCTCATGGAGTTTAACATCTACAGGAGCGGGGGTGGGTGTGAGTGAGAAGAACAGCAAGCATGTACACAAATGAGACCATTTCAGATGGTTATAAGGACCACAAAGGACACAAATACAAAGGGATTGGAGATTGGGTAGGGGACTTTTTTTTTTTTGAGATGGAGTCTCACTCTGTTGCCCTGGATGAAGTGCAGTTGTGCAATCTTGGCTCACTGCAACCTTGGCCTCCCCGGCTCAAGTGATCCTGCCACCTCAGCTCCTGAGTAGCTAGGACTACAGATACATGCCACCAGGTCTGGCTAATTTTTGTTGTTGTTTTTTATTCTGTTGGCCAGGCTGGTCTCAAACTCCTGGCTTCAAGTGATCTGCCCACTTTGGCCTCTCAAAGTGCTAGGATTACAGCCGTGAGCCACCGCACCCAGCCAGAGGACTATTTTAAATAAAGGTGTTCTCTGAGCTTTCTCTAGCACTGAAATCCATTTGAGTTATTCCCAGATAGTTCACCTTGCTAATAGCCTGTTCAGGGCTCTAGAGCAATGCTGTCTGGTAGAAATATTACCCAAACCACATATGTAATTTTTAATTTTCTTGTAGCTAAATTTAAATAAAAGAAACAGGTGAGATGTTTAATGGTATACCCTATTTGCCTTAATATAACTCAAAATATTATTTCTACATGCAATTACTGATTATAAATGAATCAATTAATGAGAGTGCTTTCATTTTTAAAAATCAAGTATTTAAAATTTGGTGTATATTTTACACTTACATCACACCTCAATTCCACCCAGCCATATTTTCAGGTACTCAAAAGCCACAGTGGCTAGTGGCTACCATGCTGAGCAGGACAGTTCTAGAGTACTGATTACAGTACCTATGGGAACACTCGTAATGTGCAGATTGTAATTTCCATGAGGGTAGTCTAGAGGATATTATTATCATTATTATTATTATTATTATTATTATTATTGAGACAGAGTCTTACCCTGTCACGCAGGCTGGAGTGCAGTGGAGCGATTTCGGCTCACTGCAACCTCTGAGTAGCTGGGATTACAGGCTCCCGCCACCATGCCTGACTAACTTTTGTATTTTTAGTAGAGACAGGGTTTCACCATATTGTCCAGGCTGGTCTTGAACTCCTGACCTCAGGTGATCCACTCACCTCAGGCTCCCAAAGTGCTAGCATTACAGGCATGAGCCACCCCACCCAGCCTAGGGGACCTTATTAATCTTTGTACTTCTGTATCCCTTGTGTCTAACACAATGCCTCTTGCTAGATATGAATGAGGAAGTATAAATTCTGGTTATTAGCAACAATCTCATGACCAAACAGACTTAGAAGGAAATATGACATGGTGGATGTCAGAGTAGAGAGGGAAAGAAAAAAATTGTGAACCTTAATGACATGGTTCAGCTGCTGGATCAGCCCCTACCTGAAGTCTACATAATTACTAGGCTTTTTGGATACATGAATCAGCATATTTTATTGTTTAAGCCAGTTTGAGTTGGGGTGTCTGTTACTTATGATTGAAAGCAATTAGTGCCAAGAATAAAAGTAAATGCTCGGTAAATAAGACTATTTTCACAGAGTAGTACAATCAAAATGCTGTGCATTTCAATCTATTTGAAGTGGTGAACTTCCCCCCAGCTGAATATCATACAACTTAGAATGAATGTAATGAACAGAGCTGGTTCTTACCAAGCATACCCAACTTATTTGTAGTAGAAACCACTAATGACAGAGGAGCTGCATTAAAGCAATAGGGGAAAAGATCAGATCTTAAAATGGAAGGCTTAGAGCAGACAAGAGTCAAAAAGTAAGACAAGGACATGCACTGAGGGTGGAAAAGCACACATAAGAAGAAAGCCTGGCCGGGTGCGGTGGCTCACACCTGTAATCCCAGCATTTTGGGAGGCACAGGCAGGTAGATCAACTGAGATCAGGAGTTTAAGACCAGCCTGGCCAACACGGCAAAACACCGTCTCTACTAAAAATACAAAAATTAGCTGGGCATGTGGCACGTGCCTGTAATCTCAGCTACTCAGGAGGCTGAGGCAGAAGAATTGCTTGAACCCGGGAGGCAGAGGTTGCAGCGAACCCAGATCGTGCCAGTGCACTCTAGCCTGGGTGACAGAGTGAGACTCCGCCTCAAAAAAAAAAAAAAGAAAACCTGACAGGCTGACTGTCAGAACTACCAAAACACAAGCTTTTACACACAGTAGTCATTCTGATGGCCTCTTTAGTTCATTTAGCTATTTAGAAAGAGAACATATCCTACAGATACATTCACGTCTTCCACAGAGCCTTCGGAAAAAAAATTTCTATATTTGTCCAGTTTTCCAATTTTCAATGATTATGGATACATTATAGTTTACATATTTATGGGGTACATGTGATTATCTGATACAAGAATGCAGTGTGTAATGATCAAATCTGGGTAATTGGGATATCCATTGCTTCAAACATTTATCATTATTTTATGTTGGGAATACTTCATGTCTAGCACTAGGTCTGGTTTTGTTTGTTTGTTTTTTTTTTTTTGAGCTGGAGTCTCGATCTGTTGCCCGGACTGGAGTACAGTGGTGCTATCTTGGCTCACTGCAACCTCTGCCTCCCAGGTTCATGCAGTTCTCCTGCCTCAGCCTCTGGGATAGCTGGGATTACAGGCGCCCGCCACCATGCACAGCTAATTTTTTGTTTTTAGTAGAGACGGGGTTTCACCATGTTGGCCAGGCTGGTCTTGAACTCTTGACCTCAAGTGACCCACCCGCCTCGGCTTCCCAAAGTGCTGGGACTACAGGCGTGAGTCACCACACCCAGCCCTAATCTGACAACTTCTTACCTTCTCCCCACACTCCATGCACCACGCACACCTACCAATACTCAAATGGTGTATCAGAGCAGGAAAACCATGAACAACAACAAACTTTCCAAGTAAAATTATTTAATCTCACATTCCAAAAGTCTTCGATACAGGCCCAAATCTTCATGCAGCACCCCTTTGCACATATAGGACTTTAGTGATATATTTGTAACTTGGCAATTTGTTGCTTCCTATGTGGCCACATGAAAAAGAGCCAGCATGATCTGAGGAAAATGGGAATCTTCTCTGAGGGGGTGCACCCAGTTTACATAGGAGACTCACACAAAATTACAGAAGCTGAGTTTTCACTAGTAATAAAAAGCCCACCACAATGGATGCTTGGTCCTTAGCACTTCCCCACTGCATCCCCACATTTACCAGTCTGATATTACTTGTTTCAAAGAACTTCATGAAGTGGCTGGGTACGGTGGTTCTCACCTGTAATCCCAGCACTTTGGGAGGCTGAGGTGGGCAGATCACCTGAGGTCAGGAGTTCAAGACCAGCCTGGCCGACATGAGGAAACTCTGTATCTATTAAAAATACAAAAGTTAGCTGGGCATGGTGGCAGGCGCCTGTAGTCCCAGCTACTAAGGAGGCCAAGGCAGGAGAATCACCTGAACCTGGGAAGTGGAGGTTGCAGTGAGGCGAGATGGTGCCACTGTACTCCAGCCTGGGCAACAAGAGTGAAACTCCATCTCAAAAAATAATAATAAAATATTTTTTTAAAAAATTAAGGACTTTATGAAGTCAAAGCTCTACTATATATACAACATGAGGAAAGTGACAATTCACTGTCTTCAATAATCTGAACTTCCTAATTACTAAATGACTTTATAGGAACTGAAGTTTTCAGGTTTCCATTGTCTGCAAAAGATGATTTGGCTAGGATCATTTACGGAAAAAAAGATTATTGGGGGGGGTATTTAATTATGAGAACTATTTGAATCTCAGCCAGAAGGTATTTACAAATAAATGGTCTATGAATCACAATCATCTCTATCTGTTCATTAATGCAGAGTCCCTACTTCATCTTATTGTTCTGCTGAGGCTGTGCTTGAAAATAATATATCGCATTTCTTCACAAAATACTGGCAAAGACAGCTATTCCGTAATAGAGATGATCTGGCCGTACCTTGAGTCATCTGTCTTCTATGTGACATAAGTGTTCTATCTCATTCATTGCCTCATGTTTCATAAGTGCTCATTTGCTAAATTTCCATCTGCTCATTCATAAGCAATGCGTGCTGTGTCTTCTTCATGGTCACATGAAGACAAATTTGGGGGGTTTATAGAATGTGGATCTTAAGACAAACAGATGATTATATTCTGCTTTTTAAAAAGTCTCACTTCTTGGAGAGAATAAGAAGTAATTTTATTTCCCAAGTAGGAATCTGAGTCTTATATGCCATTTAAAGAAAAAAATTCACAAAGCCAGGTTGCTCACTTCAGTAGAGGGCAATTTTTCATCAGCCAGGTCTGTCAAGTCCATTTTATTTCACAAATTGGACAGCCATATCTGTGTGTTTTCTATCAGCCTTAAGAAAATGGTATTCTTTTGATTGGTAGTATTGGGTTTTATTTTGGGATGTTCTCTCTTTTTATCAAGAGGGAGGAAAAATATCTTGACAGTATTCAATATTTTTGAAAGCACATGATATTTACACAAAGGATAAGACCAGAATAAAACTTAAAGCATTTGATAGAGATTACTTCATGAATCTTAGAACTATCTTTGAAACAAAGCGAGGAACAAAGGACAAATATTTACGGAAGGTCTGCTATGTGCCAGGAACTGGACTGGGTAATTTATATAAATCATCTCCTTTAGTCTTCACAAAATCCCTATGATATGGGTATTCCTTTTTTCCCCTTTTTTCAAAATATATATATATTTTATTTCAATAGCTTTTAGGGTACAAGTAGTTTTTGGTTATGTAGGTTAACTGGATAATGGTAAGGTCTAAGATTTTAGTGTACCTGTCACCAAGTAGTGTATTTTGTACGCAACCTGTAGTTCTTTTATTCCTCACCCTTCTCCCACCCTCCCCCTTTTGAGTCCAAGGTCTATTACACCATTCTGCCTGCCTTTGCATACTCTGATATGTGTATTCTTATCTCCATTTTAAAGATAAGAAAACTGAACTAGGTGAGATCAGTAATTGGCCCAAAGTGATATAGAGGGTAAATGAAAGGGAATCAGGATTCAAATCCAGCTCTTGATGTTTCTAAACTCATGCTCCAAGTGGCTTACAATGAAGAAAACATAAAAAATAACCTAAATAACACAGGCATTGATTAAGTAAATTATAGTATATCCGGCTGGGTGCGGTGGCTCACGCCTATAATCCCAGCACTTGGGGAGGCTGAGGCAGGCAGATCACCTGTGACCAGGAATTTGAGACTAGCCTGGCAAACATAGCGAAACCCTGTCTCTATTAAAAATATAAAAATGATCTGGGCATGGTGGCGCATGCATGTAATCCCAGCTACTTGGGAGGCTGAGGCATGAGAACCACTTGAACCCAAAAGGCAGAGGTTGCAGTGAGCTGAAATCGTGCTACTGCACTTCCAGCCTGGGCAACAGAGCAAGGCTCTGTCATAAATAAATAAGTAAATTAATTAATTAACTAGGAGGTATTATATGATCCCTTAGAAGATATATATAATTTTATACCTATATTTGCATTTAAAAAGTTGTTATTGCTGGGTGGTGAAGTATGCTTCTTTTGCTGTTTATTTGTGGTTGGTCTACGATGAGCCTGTGTTACTGGATAGAATGATAAATGAACAGACAGTTGGATGACTAGGTAGATAGACTGACAGACACATAAATAGATAGATATAGAATATATTAAAAGATATAGATAGAATTTAAAGATTCAGTGTTTCAGAAAAAGAAATAAGATTTTTAGCACATTTGACATTTGAAAACCTCTATACACTTTAAGAATATCTAATCATCTGTAACATACTTGCAGAGTTCAGAAAAAAATCTATATATCTGTATCTATATCTATATTTATACATTTATAGATATATTATTTTATCATATACCATCTGCCCATGTGTATAAAAGTATATAAATGTATATGTAGAGAATGATACACTATATATACATTTACAGATGGACAATGAAAGTATATATATAATAGAACAAATGTAGTAAATGGTAATAATCAGGGAATCTGGGTAAAGGGTACATAGAAGTTCCTTGTGCTATTTGCTCAACTTCTCAAAGTTCAAATTATCTCAAAATAAAAAGTTTTTAAATCTAATAGATATTTCATGCAGTTGTTTTTTGTTTTTTTGAGATAGAATTTTACTCTGTCACTCAGACTGGAGTGCATTGGCACGATCTTGGCTCAATGCAACCTCCGCCTCTTGGGTTCAAGCGATTCTCCTGCCTCAGCCTCCTAAGTAGCTGGGATTACAGGCACCTGCCACCACACCCAGCTAATTTTTGTATTTTTAGTAAAAACAGGGTTTCGCCACATTGGCCAGGCTGGTCTTGAACTCCTGACCTCAAGCGATCCACCTGCCTTAGCCTCCCAAAGTGGTGGGATTACAGGCAAGAGCCACTGCTTCCAGCTATTTTACATTTTACCTATTTTTGTTAAAAGATACTAATTTTAAGAGATCCTTTTCCACCATTTGCTCTCCTTCTTGACATATGAAGCAAGAACCCCACAGTCAGTTTGTGAATTTGGCCTTTACAGGGCTTGTCATAGAGTAACTTGGGATTTATTGAATTATGTCTTTCCCAGAGCGTAGAAACATATATAGGAAGCCTCCCACTTTGTTTGACAAGGCCAGCACAATCTTAACAGAATTTGACAAACCTAGCACACAAAACAATCACAAACCAATATGAATCATAAATATAGAGACAAATGTGTGAAACAAAATGCTAGCTTCTTCAATTCTGGTAATGTCTTAAAAAAATACAAACCATTAATAGGCAGGATTTATTTCAAAATTATAAGTTTAGTTCAGCATGGGTAAATCAAGATAAGTTAAAAGAGATACTCCATCTGAGTCTCTTGATAAATGGCAAAGAGGCATTTTTCTTGGGCAGCACCTTTTTGCAAACTAGGAACAACAGAACACAAAAAAGAATAACTATCTAAAACAAACAAAAAAAAGTGTATGTATGTTTTCAGGGGAAATACTGGAGGCATTACCACCCAAGCAAGGAATAAGAAAATTAGACCCATTATCATTGCTATTATTCAACACTGTTCTGGTTTTTTTTTTTTTCCCCTGAGATGAAGTCTCACTCTGTCACCCAGACTGGAGTGCGGTGGTGCAATCTCAGCTCACTGCAACCTCCGCCTCCTGGGTTCAAGCAATTCTCCTGCCTCATCCTCCTGAGTAGCTGGGATTACAGGTGTGAACCACCATGCGTGGCTAATTTTTTTGTATTTTTGATGGAGACGAGGTTTTACCATGTTGGCCAGGCTGGTCTCAAATTCTGACCTGAAGGTGATCCACCCGCCTCGTTCTCCCAAAGTGCTGGGATTACAGGCGTTAGCCACCACGCTCAGCTTGTTCTGGTATTTCTTAACTTTATTAACTATCTAAGAAATTCAAAGAAGCTACCAAGGACCTATCAACTAATAAGACAGTTCTAATTGAATCCAATACATACATTCAAAGCTTTACTTTATACTAGGCATCAGGGATTGGCAAACTGTCTATAAAGGTCAAAGAGTAAATATTTTAGGCTTTTTGGGCCATCTAGTTTCCATTGCAACTATTCGACTGTACCACTGGAGTGCAAAAGCAGCCATTGATAATGCATAAGCGAATGGATGTGGCTGTGTGCCAATAAAACTTCCAGGCAGTGGACTGGATTTTGCCTACTGGCCATGGTTTGATGACTTCTACTTTATACCACAGAAAGCAGTTGATGGGAAAAAGTTATCCTTTAAAACATCAAAAAAATATAAAAAACTAGAAACAAACTTTTTTTTTTTTTTTTTTTTTTGAGACAGAGTTTCATTCTTGTTGCCCAGGCTGGAGTGCAATGGCACGATCTTGGTTCACTGCAATCTCTGCCTCCCGGTTTAAGTGATTCACCTGCCTCAGCCTTCTGAGTAGCTGGGATTACGGGCGCCACCACGCCTGGCTAATTTTTTTATTTTTAGTAGAGCTGGGGTTTTGCTATGTTAGGCTGGTCTTGAACTCCTGACCTCAGATAATCCACCTGCCTCGGCCTCCCAAAGTGCTGGGATTACAGGCATGAGCCACCGTACCCAGCTGAAATAAACTTTCTTTCTTTTTTTTTTTTTTTGGAGACGGAGTCTCACTGTCACCCAGGCTGGAGTGCAGTGGTGCGATCTCGGCTCACTGCAAGCTCCGCCTCCCGGGTTCACGCCATTCTCCTGCCTCAGCCTCTCCGAGTAGCTGGGACTACAGGCGCCCGCCACCACGCCCAGCTAATTTTTTGTATTTTTAGTAGAGACGGGGTTTCACCGTGGTCTCGATCTCCTGACCTCGTGATCCGCCCACCTCAGCCTCCCAAAGTGCTGGGATTACAAGCGTGAGCCACTGCGACCGGCTGAAATAAACTTTCTAAAAGGCAGTTTGGCTATATGCATCAAAAATGAAATTTAGAGTACTCTTTCGACCCAATAATTCCATTTCTGGAAATTTATCCTAAGGATACATTTCGATAGGGACATAAAGATGTGTACACAAGGATGTTTATTACAGTGTTATTTATAATAAGAAAAGTTGGCCAGGCACGGTAGCTCACGCCTGTAACCCCAGCACTTTGGGAGGCTGAGGCAGGCCAATCACTTGAGGTCAGGAGTTCGAGATTAGCCTGACCAACATGGTGAAACCCCATCTCTACTAAAAATACAAAAATTAGCCAGGCATGGTGGCAAGTGCCTGTAATCCCAGCTACTCGGGAGGCTGAAGCAGGAGAATTGCTCGTTTGAACCCAGGAGGCGGAGGTTGCAGTGAGCCGAGCTCGTGCCATTGCACTCCAGCCTGGGTGACAAGAGGAAAGAAAAGAAAAGAGAAAAGGAAAGAAAAGTTATCTACTGACATAATCTATGTCTATGAGGAATGCATAGTTTTAAGTTACAGAGTAGTATGTATAATACCAACTGATTTTTAAAATTAAGTTAGAGTAGTATGTATAATATCAGCTAATTTTTAAAATACATAGGTGTGCATATGAAGTTATGCATATGGACCCACACATGCAACAAAACCTGGAAAGCAATATCCCCAATTGCTTTATTAGCAGTTATTTCTTGTGACGGATTTATGAGCGACCTTTCTTCTAATTTTTGCTTTTTTATTTCTTCAATGGAGCTGGGAAATAAAATTTTTGATTTTTAAAAGGAAGCTAACAAATACAAAAACCCTGTGCTTAACAATTTACTTGCATTTCTATTGATTTTGAAGGAACCTGTAGACAGTACCCTCCTCAAACAAAGCATATTGATACTGATTTTAACTTTTATGTTAAAATTCCAGACACCCCTGGAAAGTTATTTAAGTTATCGTTAACCACTTCATGTCCTGAAGATAGAAATCTTTGGGTTATAACTAATGCAAAAGGAGCATATGTCTGGAAATCTTGTAGTTTTCTTATCTTTCAGTAATGTTTCTGTATGCATGACTGTGCGTGTGTGTGCGTGCACGTGTGTGTACACATCTGTCTATTAAGAAATGCCAGAGAAGGGAAATAGGAAATGGACAAGAATGGTAAATCAAAGACCAACATGAATTAAAGTCCTACAGGGAAATAAGTATTAGTAAACTCACTCCTCAAGGTCTTATTTATTATTTTATAGTATCGGAATCTTCCTTTTGGGTTAGGAGAAAACCCTGACATCCTTGTAAATTCTCATTTATAATTTACCAAGACTAAATTTGGGTCTCCTAATAGAAAATATAAGTCCATGTGATTTATATCTAGTTGTGAAATTTAAGCACATTTTTCCTTACAATTGACAATAGGCATCTAGTTATTTATTTTGCCAAGAGTTTTACTTATTGTAAAATGATACATATTTAATTTTCATGTATTTAAAATCTTGGGAAAATGTAAATGGGAAGGGAAAATGATTTTTATAACTTCTCGGGAGTTCTTTGTAGGTGTTACTGAATGCAAGTTACATGGTGTAACTCACAGTTGTCAAAAAGAGCCAAAAAAAACCATACTATTTTTGCCTTCTCAAAACAATTACCTTATCTGGCTTTGAAATCTTCCTACTTCCCTCCTGAAGTGGCCTTCTCCAATAGCTTAGCATAAAAATTAGATCCAATGCTAACAGAATATCCTCCAATAATAGACATTTCCAACTCTGGCGGGGGGCAGGGGGATGTATTTGAGAACATATGTATGTTTGTATGCATCCACGTGTGAGTATGTGTGTGTGAGCTTGTCATTGCTAGAGTGGCCATGGGAGAAAAGTGAATCTCCCTAGAGCCAACTTAGAAGTTAACAGGAACAATATGACAACCACAAGGTCATCCAGAGTTCTCAAAAGTGATGTCAAAAGATGATGAGGTGTTAAGTACATTTTGTAAGCCATGAAAATCCAGGACACGATGAGCAAGAAATGAAGTTTACCCTGAATACAACAAATGAGTATATTGATATAATTTTCATTAACTATTCCTTTGCTTCCAATCTCAATCAAATGCTCTTTATCCTTTGACATTAGAATTTACTATTACCAAACATGAACATAACAACCCACATTAGTCTTATGTTGAGATCTGGGAGTCCAGAATTCTGCAACCTTTCATTTTAAAATTCTTGGAAATGAGTTTAGCATGGTAGTTAAAAAGTGAGAAGTGATGCTTCAAATCCCAAACTATGTTTTTCCTGTCAAATATTGCTCTCTGTAAAGTGTATCACCAAACCCCAGGAGAAACTTACCCTTCAACTTGAGGTCAACATTATGTCTCAGCCAAGGATAAACCCCATAGCTTGGCATATCTTCGGGAATTGGATTATTGCTTATCCAGCCATCACAAGCAAACCGGAAGAAATTATCACAAGGATCCACAGACAGATTTACTTTACTTAAGATGGCAGCAGCTATTTAGAAAGAAAATCATAGGATTAATGATAAGCACTGAATGTTGTGTACTGTTCTTTTCCAAATTAAACAACGATTTCATATCAACCAGTTTCCAAGCCTTGGCATTTATATTTCCCCTTAAATAAACTCTCTGAATCTACCTCACTATATGAAATGACTACATTCAAAGTGAATGGATAGGCTGGGTGCAGTGGCTCACGCCTGTAATCCTAGCACTTTGAGAGGCTGAGGCAGGTGGACCACCTGAGGTCAGGAGTTTGAGACCAGTCTGGCTAACATGGTGAAACCCCATTTCTACTAAAAATACAAAAATTAGCCAGATATGGTGGTGCATGCCTGTAATCCCAGCTACTCGGAGGCTGATGCAGGAGAATTACTTAAACCTAGGAGGCAGAGGTTGCAGTGAGCTGAGATCGCACCATGGCAGTCCAGCCTGGGGTGACAGAGTGAACCTGTCTCTCAAAAAAAAAAAAAAAAAAAGTGAATGGATAAAAGTTTGGTGGTATTATCATTACTGGTATTTGCAGGGCCATCCCTAACATCTGTGAGGTATGGGACAAGAATACAAATAGAGTGTGTGGTCAATTGTTTGCAAAGATAACTGTGACTATTTCTTCTATCCTGCTTGTCCTTCTGCAAAGTGACCTTGCTGCTCTTCCCATCAAGTGGTAGAGTCTATTTCCCCTGCCTTGAATTTGGACTGACCTTGTCACTTGCTTTGACCAACAGAATTGGCAGAAGTAACTTTCTGTGAGTCTCAAAGCTAAGCCTTAAGAGGCCTTGCACCTTCCATATTAACTCCCTTTGAATGGAGCCCTTTAGCTGCCCTTTGAAGCAGCCTCCTGGAGGACAAGAGGCCACATAGAGAAGAATCAAGCCAGCACAACTGCCAGACATTGACTGAGGCCATCATTCACCTTCCAGTCCAGGTGCCCGTCTAGCTGAATGCAGTGGCACAAATGAGCCTAGGCAAAAATCAGCAGAGAAACCATCCACCAAACCCACAAAATCATGAGAAATATCCAATCATTTTTGTTCCAGGCCTCTGTGGTTTGGGTGGTTTGCCTCACAGTGAAGGCTAATGGAAACAGAAGTCCATATGTCATCCATCTAAATATTTAAAAGCTATATTTATAAATTACTTTCAAATTCTTGAGCTCCTTGATATTCAGTGTAACTCTCAGAGAAATAAAGCCCCAGAAGAGACCCACAGAGATCCTGGAAGGGAGCTTGGGGCCATCAGGCAGGGAATTCTGGGGTGTAGAAGGAGAGGGCTGCCTACTTGGCTCCACAGATGCCTTGAATGAAGGAGAGGCATGGCCAGAGGAGGGCCAAAGTAGGGTGTTCTAAATGAGGAACCCAAGTCTAACGGTAGAATTGAGTATGTGTATAAGTTAACAGAAAGACACAATAGACTGATCTACCATTTTCTTCCCTCTTTCATAAGCCCATACACGATTACATACAGAAGACAGCCCGTAGGTAGATGTGTGTATAAATACATAACCATGAGCTTTAAAAGAAAACCCTCCATTACAAAATGAGAAGTTTCCAGAATTCCCAATATTGAACTCCAATGCTCTTCCAACTGCCATACAATTGCTGGCTACCACTCTAGCACAAAGATATGTACCAACTGGTTTTTTAAAAACCAGCCAATATTTTAATGACATTAGAAAGATGACATTCTGGGCAATTTTCATACTTTAAATAATGCCAGAATATATTTTTGTTTGAAGTAATGAAAACCCAAAGAGATTTCAGCTAAATATGAATGAACTGCCCCAAAAAAGTACAATCTGTGTAAATTTAGATACGTATCTTACAGTTTGGTTACATGTGTGGTTCCTCCAGGTTTAAAAATAAGGCTAGATATTTCTCCAGCCTAGACTTTCTACAAAAATTTCAAATAGCCTTTTGTCTTCAATGAAGTGAATAATATAAAAACATTCTAATTTCTATAGGACCTCAAAATCCCCACCATTTTCAAACCTCCCCCAACGACAAAAAAAAAAAACAAAAAAAAAACTAGCAAAAAATTGGTTTAGAGGCCAACCACTGTGGCTCATGCCTGTAATCCCAGCATTTTGGGAGTCTGAGGTGGGCAGATCTCTTGAGCCTAGGAGTTCAAGACCAGCCTGGGCAACATGGCAAAACCCCATCTCTTAAAAAAAAAAAAAAAAAAAAAAAAAAAAAAAAAAAAAAAGGACTTAGACGTTTGATAAATTTCAAATTGGCTTAACATTTTCGTGCTTCAGAACTAGCATCAGTTGTCTCTAATTACATTTTTAATTAGTGCTCCTTTTTTTATTTATTTTTTATTTATTTTTTTTTTGAGACAGAGTCTTGCTCTGTCGCCCAGGCTGGAGTGCAGTGGCGTGATCTCAGCTCACTGCAAGCTCTGCCTCCGGGGTTCACGCCATTCTCCTGCCTCCACCTCCCAAGTAGCTGGGACTACAGGCATTCGCCACCACGCCGGGATAATTTTTTTTTGTATTTTTAGTAGAGACAGGTTTCACTGCGTTAGCCAGGATGGTCTCGATCTCCTGATCTCATGATCCACCCACCTTGGCCTCCCAAAGTGCTGGGATCACAGGCGTGAGCCACTGTGCCCGGCCACTTACTGCTACTATTTTATCATTAATATTTAACGTGTAAATGTGCTAGGACGTAACAAAATCTTTCTTTTGGTTGGTATTTATAGTTACCGTATGCAGCCACAGAATGAATCTGCTATGTGACACCTCAGAGACATGGATCACACGTCTCAGTCCAACCCAACATTTACAGTCACACAGGGGAGCCCTCACACGCATTTTTACCCACATGAGTACACTGTTTTCCAGCCTCCTTCTCAAACTTTCCCTGCCCCCAACCCTCAAATGTATCCTCTCCATCTCGCCAGTATTCTTGCAGGTACCTAGAAAAACTCCAAGGTCAGCTCTGACCTTGGCCCTGATACAAAAGTTGGGAAATACATCACTCACATTGAATTTGGAAAGAAACCTGCTGAGTGAGAAAACTCTAGTTTCAGCCTCCCAATTCATCATTCACAATTCACAGCGGGGCACAGGGCTGCACTTTCTGCAGGGGAACTGTGACTTCAAATTGCAAGGGACCATAGTTGTCAAGACACCAAAACGCCTTTCCCCCTACCCAGCTCCATGGAGAAAACCCAGAGTCTTGTTTTAATAAAAGAAATATGATGATGAAGGAAATCTGTGAAAGCTCAGGCTGTGTACTCTTCCAAGTCATTATATATAAGGTTAATTGTCACACAGTCTCCAGCTGGTGTTTATGTGGTAGAGGTGGAGGCATCCTCCCTAAATACCAGCCTCTGTTTTTAGATTTAATCAAGGATGAAGGGAGAGAGTAGTAATAATAATAATTAACAATAATAAAATCACCAATATTGAGTATTTCCTTCTTGCCAGGACCTACGCTAAGCCCTTTTTAAGCAATATGGTATCGTCACAAACTCTAGTCAGACCACTTGCGTTTGAATTAGAGAAACACCATGCAGCAGCTAAGACACCTTAGGCAGGTGATTTAACCTGTGTCTTAGTTTCCTCACCTGAAAATTGGGATAATAATAGCACTCCATAGAATCATTATGCAAATTAAATATATGCAAAGTGCTTAGACTAGTGTTGGGCACATGACCATATAAATGCAGGATGCCCAGTGAAGTTTGAATTTCTGATACACAACCACCTTTTAGAATAAGTAGGTACCAAATATTCCATGGGACATACACCAAAAAAAGTAGTCATTGTATATCTGCAATCAAATTTCACTAAGCGTCCTGTACGTATGTATGTATGTAGTTAGCTAAATCTGGGAACTGTAATTCCACAATCACTTATCTGAAACTCTTGAGGCTAGATATGTTTCCGAGCTCATAGATTTTTCAGATTTTAAAAATAAATACATTGCATATAATCACAGCAATGGCTGGAGTGGCAGGCCTGAGGCAGTGCATTAATATTTCTATAGGGAAACATATGCATATTCTTATAAGTAGGATAAATGAAATCTGAAGCAGCCTCACATGAGTTAAGATCCAATTTTGCCATCAAACGAATTGAGATCAGGCCCCCATCTTGTCAACTGAGAGTTACAACGTTTTCTGGGTTTGGGGTTAAGAATCAGCATTGTGAACCTAAGTTACTGCTACTACCATTATTATTTTCTTTTTCTTTTTTTAAATTTTTTTTTTTTGAGACGGAGTCTCACTATGTTGCCCAGGCTGAACTGCAACCTCCCCCTTGGAGTTGAAGTGCAGATTCAACCTGCAATCTTGGCTCACTGCAACCTCCACCTCCCAGGTTCAAGTGATTGTCTTGCCTCGGCCTCCCAGGTAGCTGGGATTACAGGCTTGCGCCACCACACCTGGCTAATTTTTGTATTTTTAGTAGACATGGGGTTTCACCATGTTGGCCAGACTGGTCTTGAACTCCTAGCCTGAAGTGATCTGTCCGCCTCGGCGTCCCAAAGTGCTAGGGTGGCAGGCGTGAGCCACCGCGCCCAGTTCATTATTATTTTCTTTTATTCTCACAACTAGTATAAGTAAAACCTGTTATTCCCATTTTACACGTGGTGAGACTGAGGCTTAGGGTGGCTATATATTTAGCCCAGGATCATGTGGCTTGTAAATAGCTAAATCATGCTTCAAACCCAGTCAGCCTGTCTGCCCTTATCTGTGATCATGAGCATGCATGCCCTTTCCTTGTTTCTTTGCATTCTTTGTACAGCTCTTATTTTGAAAGAGGGATTAAAATAAGAGGACACAGAGAAGAGGAGAGTTATGGAGAGGAGGCATGTCAGAAATGGTTGGCACCTGCTCAGAAATGGTCCAGAAGGCGATCAAATACTCTAGTCTTCTGAACTTTCAACATGCACGCCCACGCATGTACAGCCTCTTGTTTAAGGCCCTGGCTTGGCCGCAGTTCTCCTGTCATGTGTACTCAACAGCTGTTCTGCAGACCCCTGGGCACGCTGAGGCTCACGTTACACTAAAGAGAACTGTGTCTTTGGTGAGCCTTTCACTACAGAAACAGCAAAATCAATATTTTTTTTTCAACATTCGAAAGCCATTCGCCAATGTGAAAATTAAAAACAGGGCAGCAAGGCAAAACACACTAGCTGGCAGAAGGCAACATCTTTGAATGTCAGTCTGTAAGTTTTAGTCTTGCATTATTATGATTCATAATACAGAACTAAAACTCACGAAATAACTGGCCTTCCATACAAAAAAAGTGTTCTAAACTCAAGTTGAAAATGTATGAGCTCAAAAATTCCCATTTCACACATCTGCAAGAACCCCACCACAGCCAAAGCACCAGGTGACATAAACTCTAAAACCTGTCCTGATAGTTCCGCCTGCTCTCTCACTCACCCCACTCCATGACAATCTCTCACCACTGGAGAAAACCCCAGGTCAGCTACTCAAGCGTGGAGCAGGAAAGGGCCTGAGAGTTCCCAGATCGTTCCAGGGCCAAAAAGAGTTGCCTGGCATGGCCCCATATCACCAAGGAAAAGACGGAAAGGAGCCAGACATGGACACGAAGTCCAGCTCTGCTACTAACTCAGGATGAGACCCTGGGCAGTTATTTAGCCTCCAGAAGCCTCCATTTCCTCATCTGTCAGTGAGGCTGGTGATAGCACTGACTTCATAGGGGTCTTATGAAGGTTTTATGAGATGGTGCCTGTAAGTCACTCAACACACAGCCTGGTTAAAAAATAGATAGATAGAGAGATGGATAGATAGATAGATAGATAGATAGATAGATAGATAGATAGATAGATAGATCACTTAAGAACAGAACAAAAAAAGAACTCTACTAACATAATTTTCTAAGCCACTACCTTTGTATAAGGTCTCAGAATTTACAAACTCTTTCACCTAAGTGTTTCCCATCTCAATAAACACCACTGCCCAACCATCACCAGAAATCTAAGCATCACCCACAATTGTCTGCTTTTGTTCACAGCCCGCATCGAATCCTTCAATAGGCCCTCTACCTCCTAAACCTTCCCCCATTCTCCCTTCTCCATCTCTTGAATTCAAGACAGCATCGTCTGTCACCTGGCGTACGGAAATAAACCTACCTGAGCCACCTTCTTCTATTCTTGCTCCCTATGGTCTCTTCTCCATCAAGACTCCCTCTAACTGAGCCCTCCACCGAGACATCTTTTGAAATGCTCCTAAGATGTACTCTCCTTCATAAAAGCCTCCAGAGGCTTTTGAGCGCACTTAAGGAAAGCCCAGACTCACTGGCACTTGGGCCCCCCATTGACTCCTCATCACTTGCACCTCACCTAGCAAGCTCCTCCTGTTCCTCAAATCCACCAAGTTCATGCTTCTATGCACCCTTTGCCCCATCTGTTCCCCCCACCTGGAAAGCCCTTGCCTCAGCCTTCACACAGCAGTTCCCTCCTCATCATTCAAAGGTCACCTTCAAGGTCACGTCCTCTGGCTTTTCAATCTAGCCATCCTGTCACTTGCTATCACATTGTTCTATTTTTTTTTTTAAATTTTCTCTATAACATGTTCCACTGACTAATATTCCTCTTTCTTTCTTTTAGAGATGGGGTCTCACTAATTTGCCCATGCTGGCCTCCAACTCCAGGGCTCAAGCCTCAGCCTCCCAGGTGGCTGGAACTAAAGGCAGGGGTCACCACACCCAGTTTGATAATTTTCTCATTGTATTAATTGCCTTGTCTTTCTTCCCATACCTGGTGCACTGCTGTATTTCCAAAACCTAACTTAGTACCTGATGTGCAACAAATATTTGGTGAATTTGTTCATTAACCTCTTAAGGCCAAGAGGAAAGTGAAAGGGCCACATGGTTGTTTGATGACTTTCCTTTTGGAAAAAGGAAAAAAGTGTCCCTGCCCACTTAAAGAATGAGGGTGAGGACTAGAATCTGGCTCCCTGAAATCTAGGCCCTAACACTGATTTAGGAGGGAAATCTAATAGCTGTGTGTGGGACCCCCAGGTTTCCCCCCACCTCCCCCCACCTCCCGCCGCCACTTTCGGTGTCCTAACCAAAAATTACAGAATACCCTGACCACTCTGTGACCCAGCCAGCTGCAGGTTTGTTTTGTTTTGTTTTGTTTTGTTGAGACAGAAGTTCCCTCTGTCACCCAGGCTGGAGTGCAATGGTGCGATCTCAGCTCACTGCAGCCTCCGCCTCCTGGGCTCAAGCAATTCTCATGCCTCAGCCTCCCGAGTAACTGAGATTACAGGCATGAGCCACCATGCCCGGCTAATTACAGCTGCAGGTTTTTCCCAGCAGGCTTAGGTCCAAACTGGACACTTGAACATTCCCAGGCACTGATAAAGGTATCTAGGTTGATGCACAAAACACTGAAAGAAACTAGTACCGGCTCTGAGCCGAATTCCCTAAACCCGCATATAGTCTCCACACCCTAATGCCCTGACTAAGTAGAACACCCCTTTTCTCTCACTGTCTTGATACACTGCAGCACTTTCAACGTAAGTTGCACTAATAAATGCTTTGGACTGACTGGCCGCCCTGGCATTTATTTAGTGCTTCCTTCTTTGGAATCCCAACTGGCCCCATCTCGGGATGGAGTAATCCCTCCTGGGAGCTTCCCTGTCGCTGCTTTTGGGGCGACTCCAGCCATGAGTTCGATGGGATAAGACATTGTGGCAAAACTGCAGCCACTTTAAGGACTCATCTTCCCCTGGGATACCCACTGATACACAGCCTGGTCACCTCAAGAGAAGTTTGACTTGCAACGTGTGACAGAAAAAAGAGATTCCTAGCTGGACACAGTGGCTCTCGCCTGTAATCCCAGCACTTTGGGAGGCCAAGGCGGGTGGATCACTTGAGGTCAGAAGTTCGAGACCAGCGTGGCCAACATGGTGAAACTCCGTCTCTACTACAAATACAAAAATTAGCCGGGCGTGGTGGTGGGCACCTGTAATCTCAGCTACTAGGGAGGCTGAGGCAAGAGAATCACTTGAGCCCAGGAGGTGGAGGCTGTGGTGAGCTGAGATCGCGCCAGCCTGGGCGACAGAGCAAGACTCCGTCTCAATTTTAAAAAAAGAAAAAAGTGATTCCCACTGACAACGGAAGCATGGATTTATTTACAAAGGAGCCTTGCTTAGAGGCAGGCAAGTCAGGCCCACAGACCAGAAAATACGCAACTGCTTAAGGTAAAGAGGAATCCATAGCCAGTGGAGCCATAGGAAGACCAATGTTCTCTGCCTGTGGGTCTTAAGAGAGGCCATTCAGCCTTCCAAGTCCCTTCCTGATTTCCTTGTAACAATGCTTAGAATACCACAGTTTTTGCAAGGAAAAAGCAAACAGGAAACCTAAGCTCCACTGTTTCACACCAAAACTTGAAAATAAACTTAAAATTTCTTCAAAATTGCATTTCGTACTTGGTAAACCTCAAGCAAACAGAATACTAAAAATACCACCTGTCTTCTCTTCCACTTCCCAAGGTACCATAATTATAACTTGACACAGGATGGAAAACTGTGACTTACCCGCTTCGATGCATTCTGGCTTCAGGCAGTACTCCTGTTTAGCTTGGAGACTTAGGAGACCTTGACTCACTGAAAAAACAGACCAAAATAAATGGCTGACTTGTAGCAGACCACCATCCGGTAAACCACCCTCAGAAACATATGCAAGATATTTGATATCAGTTCATCCTTCTCAGTGTTGACACGGTATTCCAAAACCCAGTTGGTTCAATGTCACGAAACCAGACTCTAGTTGCTAGCTAAATAACCTTGGTAAGACTCTTGGTTGCTTTGAAACTCAGTTCTCTCGTATGTAAGATAAGTAAGTATAACTAGACCAGAGCTCCTAAGAGTGTGGTCTCTAGAGCAGCAGCAGCTGCTGCTGCTGCACCTGGAAGCTTGTTAGAAAGCCACTCCAGATCTTGACTCAAAAACCCTGGGGGTGGGGCCCAGCCATCTGTGGTTTAACAAGCCCCCCAGGTGATTCCGATACATGCTCAAATATGAGCACCACTGGGCGAGACACTCTCTAAAGTCGCTTCAGCCTCCAATTATCAGTGGTTTAAGTCTCATACTTTCACTCTATTGGTTATAACTCCATGCCCATGTTCAAGATGGGAAAGTTGAAACTTTTAAACTATGTCATTTGGAGCCAATTAGAGTGGAAATAGAAAGCTAGCATGTTTGGCTTTTAGAGTTCTGGATCTTATCTAAACCATCCATACAGATACGGACCAAAAAAGGGGTAGGGGTAAAGAATATACTGAACATATCTCAATCACCTATTAATAGCAACAGTCATTGTCCGCCTGCCCTGAACCCCACAAACTCTCCGCCCACCAGGCCCAGCTTAGCTACCAGACATTTGCAACTTTGTGGACCAAGCTTCCAGCTATTTCCTCCCTTCCCCCACTCCAAAAAAAAAAAAGTCTAAAAATGAAATAGCTTTTCACCAATGGCTTAATGTCCCCATCTGGCTGGCAACATTATCTAAATAGGTGTCTGCAGAAGTACAGAAGGGTGCCCAATTTGTCAACCCCAGGTAGCACCTGGGCATTAGCAGATGTGAGTTTAAGATTTCAAAAAGCTTTGTAGTAGCTGAGGAAATTCTGGGGAATTCATTCTTGCTGTGCTCTGTGAGCATAAACAATGAATCATTTGGAAATGTGGCCATGGGGAGAGGGACGGTGGGAGGTGAATGGAGACCAAGGCCCTCTGTGGCAGGAAGCTCGGCAGTACCTCTATTTCTGCTAGAGATGGAAGACCTGTAGATTACTAGCCAGTGTGGCGAGTTTTTATTATTTATTAACCCACTCTCTGAATGGAGCCTGCTTTTCCTTTGTTCTTTTCTCTGCTGCCATCCTCCAAACAGCCTCTTTGCATTGTGTTACATTAGAGATTCAAGAAAACTGCCGACGGAACATCTCAGTTCTTTTTTTTTTTTTCGAGACAAGAGTCTCGCTCTGTCGCCCAGGCTGGAGTGCAGTGGCGTGATCTCGGCTCACTGCAAGCTTCGCCTCCTGGGTTCACGCCATTCTCCTGCCTCAGCCTCCGGACTAGCCGGGACTACAGGCACCCGCCACCACGCCCAGCTAATTTTTTTGTATTTTTAGTGGAGATGGGGTTTCACCGTGTTAGCCAGGATGGTCTCAATCTCCTAACCTCGTGATCCGCCGGCCTCGGCCTCCCAAAGTGCTGGGATTACAGGTGTGAGCCACTGCGCCTGGCCCATCTCAGTCCTGTTTTTAAGAAAATAAGTTTCTTAGCAAAAAGGTGTGTTTTGATTTCTGTATAAAGCAAAAAAAAAAAAAAAGGTAAAAAAAATATATATATGGGCAGCAGCATAAAGATTAGTGTGCAATATTCTAATATGCCTGGGTGGTAGAACCTCAGGGGGAATTTTCCCCATCAGTCAATTTTTATATGTTGACCTAATGTGCTTTAGTGAGCATGTGTTCCTTTATATAATGCAAAAATAAGCTTTATTGTAAATAATATTTTTATAATTCTGGACAATACCTTCTTGATCCTAGCCTTATTTTAAAAAACAAAAGAGCTAATAAAATCGTTAAAGACTTATTTCTTTCATGAGAAATAATTCTTGACCCAAAACCTCAAAGGAAGAAGAAGTAAAATCAGGTATCTTTATCTAACGATGAGTAGAAGGAAGGTTTTAAATATAACTAATTACGCCAGGTGCGGTGGCTCAGGCCTGTAATCCCAGCACTTTGGGTGGCCGAGGTGGGCGGATCACCTGAGGTCAGGAATTCGAGACCACCCTGGCCAACATGGTGAAACCCCGTCTCTACTAAAAATACAAAAATTAGCTGGGCGTGGTGGTGCGTGCCTGTAATCCCAGCTACTCAGGAGGCTGAGGCAGGATAATTGCTTGAACCCAGGAGGCGGAGGTTGTGGTGAGCCAAGATCGCACCACTGCACTCCAGCCTGGGTGACAGAGTGAGATTCCGTCTCAAAAATATATATATATATGTACGTGTGTGTGTGTGGTGTGTGTGTGTGTGTGTGTGTGTGTATAATTAATTAATTGGGACACTGACAGACCCAGCCCCTCAAGGAAGAGCATTATCTCCATGGATGGGGTTATTTTAAAATCCTCCAAATAAATGAGGATCAACAAGCCCAGATAATGTGAAGGTGTAAGTGAATGAAATAGAGACAATAAAGAAAATATTTTTAATATAAAAATTAAGATGTTACTTTTGAATGGTTAGGAGCTTTAAAAAATACACGTAAATAGCAGTTTGGTTTCTCATTGTAGATTTCTCTATAACCAGAGGAAATGCCGTTAGGATGCCGTGGAGTCATCCACAGATCAAGAGCATAAGAATGGCCAGAAAGCAGGGGTCAGCAAACTATGGCCCGTAGGCCAAATCCATTGCCTGTTTCTGTACAGCCCATGAGCTATGAATGGCTTTTACATTTTTTTCATGGTTGGGAAAAATAAAAAGAAAAATAATATTTCATGACATATGAAAAGTATATAAAATTCCAATTTCAGTGTCTAGAAATCAGATTTTCTTGGCACACAGCCATGCCCATTTGTGTACATATTGTCTATGGATGCTTTTGTGCAACAACAACAGAATTGAGTAGTTGCAAGAGGCCGTATGGTCCACAGAGCCAAAAATATTTACTATCTGGCTCTTGGCAGAAAAAGTTTGCCGGCCAGTGCATCTGAGAAACAGATTGTGGGGAGGAAAGAGAGGGGAAGGAGAAGAAGAAAGGACACTTGAAAATAAATAAACTGGTTACAGGCATATATGTTTTCCATTCTGGTGCTCTGTAGCTTCTCTGAAGCCACTGCAAGGCCACTGGCAATCACTCTTACTGTAGAAGCACTAAGGTTTCGAGGAGAGATTATCCCAGGGCCTCAGATACAAAGATGAGATAAGAAGGGATGCTAGAAATTGCAGGCATGTAAGTAAATGTGGACAGGCAGAGAAATATACCGCAAAGTCAACCGGGAAGCCCCTTGAAGAGAAGACGACCCTAACTAGAATATTGTCATGAAGAGCATTGCCAGGCAGGTCCCTGGAGCTTTTCAGACAAACACTTTGCCTGGGAGCAGAGTGGAGGTGGGTGGCAGAGTTGAGGAGAGGGACGGGGACAGGGAGTAACGGGCTGATTCTAAAATAGTGCAGAAATATTTGACAAAAAGAAATGTCCCTGAATGTATACATCCAAATAGATGTGGTCACCTGAAGCAATGCTTCTCAAACCTGCCTTTGCAAAACAGTCCCCTGGGGGTCTTGTGAAAATGCAGATTGTGAATCAGCGGGTCTGGGGTGCAGCTCAAGCTCCCCAGTGATGCTAATTCTGCTGGTCCACAGACCCCATTTTGAGAAGCAAAGTTGTAGAGGCCACAGCCTTAGTTTGCCCTTATTCTCTGACATCATTTGAGCTCCTCTTAGAGAGTCAAGGTGAGAGCCAGGTTATTGGGCACGCTGGAAAGTTCGCTTTCATGTTTTATGCAGGCCTCCTTATCCATAATAGTAGTGTCTGGCTTGATGAATTTTACTTTGCTCTAAAAACATCAGCACTATTTCCTAAGAATAATTTTCTCTGAAAGAACAAAGATTTGCTGCCATGGAGAATCTTTCAACGGATATGCCACAGCCTCAGGATGTAATCATAAAAGTAGAGTTTTGTAAAAGTTTTGTGCAGTAGTAATACCATTAAAAAGAGTACATATTTTTACATAAACGATAATTATTGAGATTTTTAAGTTTGGGAGCATTTGCAAAACCTAACCTTGCAGTCACGTTCCACATAGCACGTAGTCTTTTGGCATGCCCATAGAATTTTTCCTCTCGTTTTGAATTTCAGCAGAGGACACTTGTCTAAACCCTAAGTGCTGAGAAATCTCACAAGAGTCTTCAAGAGCCACAGATTCAGTTGCAGGAGTAGGGAGATTTCGCTTTATCAGAAAGCAATAAACCCATCTAATTTCCTAAATCTTCAGCCACAGAAAACATGGAAAGATGGTTTGCTCATTTTAGCAGAGTTTTCAACCACACAACCCTAACTCTTTTAAAGTTTAATTACTGGTTTACCCCTGCCAAAATAAACACGGCCTCCTGTAGGTTTGCTACATTTCAAACTGCACCTAGAATCTCCTTGTTCCTACGTAACGTTCAAGCTAATGAAGTATTACGGGTTGTATGAGAAAAATTAAAATGGTAATAGTCAAGGGTTCAGAAAGCCTAGAATTTTAGAAAATCCCTCACTCCTTTCCAAGATATTTGATTCTTTTTCATAGGAATACACTTCTATCATCCTATATACTCTCTGGGTACATCATTCTCACCACGAGTCATTAAAATAACTGAATCACAATATCTTTCAAATCTTGGGGGAAAAACCTCTGTTTTCCTTCATATTAATTTGTAAATCAAATTGCATCTCACCAGAATCACTGGATAAGAAAGGAATTGAAGAATATCATTAAAAGCACACTTTAAAGGACTGATTTGTGTTTTGTGAATTAAATTTCATGATTCGTTCAAGCAAACAATAATAAAAGTCAAGCGGAAAGACACTCCAGCATGGTTTTCATCACAATGTAAAGTCTTTCCTCAAAATATAAATGAAACTATGTGACTATGAATTCACAAACACTCATTTTGCTAAATGTACCACATAAAAATTTTTCCACCCAATGCAACAGAATCAGCCAGCCACTCGAAGCCACTTACACCCACTTTGCCTTCTGGACTATACATTTTGTACTTGGGTGTATTTATTTATTTAGGCTCCTTAAAAAAGCCTTGTCATTTGCATATTTGATAGAAACTAAAGATGCACCACCTACGAACACAGGCAAACAGCCCTATACCTGTGTTATGACAAGTTTTGCTACAATAAAGCACAAGGAAACTTCTCGACACACACCCAGTTCCCCCGGCCTCCTGCACTCCACTTACCTAGAAAGAGGATCGTGCCGAGAACTAGGGTGCCACCGACAAACACGACCAGGGCAATTCGAGTGCCTCTGTTGGCCTTCTTTCCAGTCTCCAGGCTGCTCCCTGTTTCTGCTTCCATCAGAAGGGCCGTAGAGAGCACACGAGAAGAAAGTCACTTTTCGTGGTTTGGTGGCTGGTCTCAAGAGCGAGGTGTTGACATCCAAGGCTCTCTTGCTCTTCTACTAAGGGACAGCTTAAGAAACTCGCGTCAGGAAATCTCCCCTCACCACCCTTTCTCAAATAATTCTTCACAAATGAAAATTATAAAAACCAAAATATTGGTTGCCTTGGCTTTCCCCCTGACTAGACAAAACAAACAGCGTTGCTTTATCTTGGTGCTCTCCCTCAGCAAAGTCCCTCTCAACCGATTGTTTGGCAGGCTCTTCTCTCAAGCGTTCCGAGTATACATGTTTTACTATGTTGCTGAACAGATGTTTTAGCTATTTAAATGTATAGTCACTTGGGGAGGAAAAAAACAATTGTTTTATCAAAACTGGATTCTCGTGAAACTCCCCCAAATCATGATAAGTTAGGTGGCCAGGATTCACCGGATCCACTTCAAGATCTCAATTAATCATGTAATTCTGTTGCAAGAATCATTCTGCTTGCCTGAATTGTCTTCATCAAAGATATTCTTTCAGTGTGTGAGTCCCTTTTTAAAGCCTTCTAAGAGTTCCTAGGATATCCTGGAGCATTTTATTTTAGGAACTTTGTGTATGATAGCATGTGCCAAAAATCAGTCATAGTCCAGTGCAGTGCAAAGTAGCAATTAAGACAACCTACAGAGGCTGATGGTTTGAACTGGAAGTTTTTCTTAAAGGAAGGAGAAAAAGCACTTCCTCTTTGTGGTACTAAGAATTGTACAAAAAAAAAACCCCACAAAAAAACACAAGTGTGTGAATTAACTTTATTAGCAACTACAAAAGATATGATGAAAAATTTTTTCCTTGCGTGTTTTTGATGAGAAGTGCACCATGTGTTTTGTCTGCCACTCCTACTGAGGCAGCCATTCATTAGGATGTTTTTGTGTTTACATAAAGTGTCCACTTCAGCAGATTCCCCAGGATGAATTCAAAGGCAATTCGTTTCAGGCTGGGCGTGGTGGCCCACGCCTGTAATCCCAGCACTTTGGGAGGCTGAGGCAGGGGGATCGCTTGAGACCAGGAGTTCGAGACCAGCCTGGCCAACAAGGCGGAACCTTGTTTGTACTAAAAACACAAAAATTAGCCGGGCACATTGGTGAGCACCTGTAGTCCCAGCTACTCAGGAGGCAGAGGTGGGAGAATCGCTTGAGCCTGGGAGGTGGAGGTTGCAGTGAGCCAGACTGCGCCACTGCACTCCAGCCTGGGTGACAGAGAGAGAGACCCTGTCTCAAAAATAAACAAACAAAAAACAAAGGCAGTTGACTTCACTGGAAAGACTGATGAATGACTGGGTCTTTGATTTTTTTGATTATGATAATGATTTAAACGATAACAATGTGCTTTCTTCATGGGGAAGGGCAACTGATATTCCAATGCTACCATTGAAATGATATAGATTTTATTTTCCAAAGATATAGATATCATTAACTCACAACACAATTACTACCTACCTGCTTTTGTTTTGCTGGAGGTCATAGGGCAGTGGGAGTGGGGGTAGAGAATTCAACTATATCCAGAAACCAGTAGAGCAATTATCTCAATGCAAAACTTGTGCACATGGCTTTAGAGGTGACACAGGAGCTCAGCAGGTGCTAATGAGCTCAGTATAACATGGCCACACATTCATGGTCCTGTCTGGCTTGTCTTGGTCAGGGCTTAAGCCCTTAGCATGGGATTCTCTCAGGTTGTGGGGCTTATTCCATAACATCCCTTACTTTCTGCTCATTTCATGTTGCGCCAAAGTCAGGGGGTCATAAGCCTTTGTCCAAGTTATGACATCATGGTGTGTTGTAGTTATCCTGTGCTCATTGGCTGTTGACGTTAATTTGTTGCTGTTATTCCATAACACACCCTAGCAGGCCTTTGGCCCCTAGTATGGGATTCTCCCAAGAGTTTTTGGACTTGACTCTAGAACACATCTTAGACCATGAGTTCCACAAGGTCAGGAACCATGTTCAATGTTGCAGCTCCAACATCGACAGTTCCTGGCCCTTCACAGTGAAGAGAAATGAGAGCAATAAAAATCATACAAGTTAGCCCTAGCCACTTACTCTTAAAAACCAGCTTCAGCCGGGCGCAGTGGCTCACGCCTGTAATCCCAGTACTTTGGGAGGCCAAGGCGGGTGGATCACGAGGTCAGGAGTTCGAGACCAGCCTGGCCAACATGGTGAAATCCTGTCTCTACTAAAAATACAAAAAATAGCCGGGCGTGGTAGCAGGCACCTGTAATCCCAGCTACTCGGGAGGTTGAGGCAGGAGAATTGCTTGAACCCAGGAGGTGGGTTGCAGCGAGCTGAGATCATGCCACTGAACTCCAGTCTGGGCGGCAGAGCAAGACTGTCTCGAAAAAAACAAAAACAACAAAAACAAAAACAAAACAAAACAAAAAACCAACTTCAGGGCCAGAAGTGGTGGCTCACACCTGTAATCCCAACACTTTGGAAGGCTGAGGTGGGCAGATCACTCTAAGTCAGGAGTTCGAGATCAGCCTGGCCAATGTGGCGAAACCCTGTCTCTACTAAAAATACAAAAATTAGCCAGGCGTGGTGGCGCGTGACTGTAATCCCAGCTACTCGGGGAAGCTGAGGCACAAAAATCGCTTGGACCTAGGAAGTGGAGGTTGCAGTGAGCTGAGATTGAGCCACTGCACTCCAGCCTGGGTGACAGAATGAAACTGTGCCTCAAAAAAACCAAAAGGCCAAGGTGGGTGGATCACCTGAGGTCAGGAGTTCGAGATCAGCCTGGCCAACATGGTGAAACCCCGACTCTACTAAAGGTACAAAAATGAGCCGGACATGGTGGCGGATGCCTGTAATGCCAGTTACTCGGGAGGCTGAGGCAGGAGAATCGCTGGAACCCGGGAGGTGGAGGTTGCAGTGAGCTGAGATCGCAGTACTGCACTCCAGCCTGGGCAACAGAGTGAGACCCCATCTCAAAACAACAACAACAACAACAACAAACAACAAACAACCAGCTTCAGCTTCAGGAACCTCACATGCTAATGTCTGCGGGGGGAGGAAGGGTGTCATCTTTCAAGGCCCTAATTATTCCTTCTCAATGCTCAGCTAACAATGATACTTCATATAGGCATAGCACATTCACTTTAAACTCATACTTGATAGCATACTTTCATACTTAATCTACATACTTGATAGCAAAGGTATTTTAACTCTGTTTTACAAATAAGTACACTGAGACCAAGGAATGGCCTCAGGTGGCATGGGAAAAGCACAAATGGATAGATGGGGGATGGGATCATTGCCATACACGGCATGTCTGCTGCTTGACAAAGCTTCCTGTGCACAGCAAGAGGACAGTCACCCAAGCACGACACCAAGACTCACTTCTTTCCTCTTTCCTTCCTCCTCCCAATCTCCTCACAACTTTCAGTGTCCCCACTGACACTGAATAGTGGCTGTGAGTTCCTAGCTGGAGTAGCCTTCACCTGCCTTGAACTTGCAATTCCCCCAGAGGTGAGGGCAATTTGGGGATTCCCTGAAGTTATACCTACCCATCACTTACCGACAGAAATTCATTCCTGAACGGTCAACTGCTGAGTGAAAAGCCATTAAACCAAAAAACTACTTTCATTAATTGTAATAGGAAAACTATGATGCATTCTATCCCAAACTAAGATATGCAAACACAGATAGAAAAATGTATTCATTTAACTTAATTGTAAATTTAAAAATAACTGAAAGACTGCCGTTGGATTGTTTGTAACACTAAGGATAAAGGCTTGAGGGGACGGATACCACATTCACCACGATGTGATTATTTCACATTGCATGCCTGTATCGAAACATCTCATGTACCCACAAATATATACACCTAATATGTACCCACAAAAATTAAAAATTAAAATAAGTAATTTTAAAATGTATTACTTGAACAATGAAAACAAGTCTATAAAAGTAATATGGAACTGTCAAAATATTGAAAATAAACATAGTTTGTGTAAAGTAATGTAATGAAGGTTTCTTTTATTCACCAAAGGAATAAAGGAAAACTTGAGAGTGGCAGGATTGATGGAGTAAAGGATGTGGGAGAATCATTCATTACAAGGTACATTGTTCATTCTGTGCCATTTTCTGCATTAATTTTTCAACCTTTTAGGAGATGATGATTATCTTGCCCTCAAAATAAACCACACTTAAAGTAGCACGGAAAAGAAAAGAAAAGAAACCCTTTAGGGCAAAATAAAGAAGTTCAAAGCACAGGGAAATAATAGGTGCTCACAGGACTAAAGCAGGGGTCTGCAAACAAGAGTATATGGGCCAAATTTGGCCCACTGCCTGTTTTTGTAAATAAAGCTTTTCTTATTTTTCAACTTTTTTTTTGAGACAGGGTCTCGCTCTGTTGCCCAGGCTGGAGTGCAGTGGTGCAATCTTGGCTCACTGCAACCTCCACCTCCTGGGTTCAAGCGATTCTCCTGCCTCATCCTCTCGAATAGCTGGGACTACAGGCGGTGCGCCACCAGGTCCAGCTAATTCTCGTATTTTTAGTAGAGATGGGTTTTTGCCATGTTCCTCAAGCCTGGTCTCGAACTCCTGGGCTCAAGTGATCCACCCATCTCGGCCTCTCAAAGTGCTGGGATTACAGATGTGAACCATCTCATGCCTGGCCTGTAAATAAAGACCTTTTATTGGAACAAGGTCACACCTATTTGTTTGTAGATTGTGCATAGTTGCTTTCATGCTGCAAGAGCAAAGTTAAGTAGTTTTGCAACAGAGACATTTTAGCCTTTGAAGCTTAAAATATTTACTCTCTGGCTCTTGACAGGAAAAGTTTAGCAACCTCTGCACTAAAGAGTAGTAAAAGATGCTACCTCTAGCCGGGAGCAGTGGCTCATGCCTGTAATCCCAGCACTTTGGGAGGCCAGGGTGGGCGGATCACGAGGTCAGGAGATCAAGACCAGGGTGAAACCCCGTCTCTACTAAAAATACAAACATTAGCCAGGTGTGGTGGCCCGTGCCTGTAGTCCCAGCTACTCGGGAGGCTGAGGCAGGAGAATCCCTTGAACCTGAGAGACGGAAGTTGCAGTGAGCTGAGATTATGCCACTGCACTCCAGCCTGGCAACAGAGTAAGACTCTGACAAAAAAAAAAAAAAAAAGCTACCTCTTCACCCCATCTACATGGCATACAAAATAAAATGTTTATCCACACTTGACCTGTAAGTCAAAATTGTTCCATTCGAGATTCTTTGAACAGAAACTCTTGTGTCAGGGAAACTGGTGAATGTGTCTTTGCCTGAAACTGTAATATTGAAACTATGATTTCAATATTACGATTTAGCATACGATTTAGTGTGTTTGGGAGTGAGAAGTCATTATTCTGGAAAAAAAAGGGGAGGGGGCGTTATTCTAAACATTTTTACAACTATTCTAGAGCTGTGAAAATTAGTTCATTGAAAAGTCATTATGCAAGGTAAGTCTGTTAATAGTCTGCTCTACACCCACCCAATTATTTCAATTAAGAACATTCAGGACTACCTTGGACATTCACTGGATCAATCAATGAATCGACAGAAGTTTCTTGAGCATTTCTCAGGTGCCTAGCCCTGTGCAAACCCTTATGAAGCAAGACCAAGAACCCATGCCGGAGGTTCTGGACTGGTCAACTGGATGCAAGAATGAAAATACTGTATAGGAAACCCAACTTGGCCACATGACCCTAAAGCACGCAGGCCTGACCATAAGGGCAGTCAGCGCCCAGAGAAGCAGAAATCCCAGAGCGGTAGATTCATTGGGAAGACTTCCAGAAGGAGTGCTTGCGAGAATGGGCAGCTTGCAGGACAAGAGGAAGGCTTCCAGATGGACTGAGCCCCACCCCAAGAAGGGACTTGCCTGGGCATTTACTGCTCTCCCTGCAGGACTCACAGGTACAATGATTTATCTGAGGTAACGGAATCCAGCAACAATGGCCCAAGCTGCTAACTGGCCGGGATGACAGCTGAAGCCGTCTTTATGCTAGACATGAGTGCATCTGGTCATTACTTGGATGTGCAGGGTCCTCTGTTTCAAGCAGTAAAATCCCATGTGGGCCATAATTTTAGTGAGAAAGAAGGAAATGATTCAAATTCTGAAAATGTTTTCATCCATCCATTGGAAGGAGGAGGAAGGAGGGAAGAGGGAAGGGAGGAGAGGGAGAGAAGAGCTATGAAAATAAATAGTGAAAGCTCAGATCTGGGGATTGTGGTGGGCTCTGTTCCTTATTGGCAGGTCCTTCAGACTGGAGGAGTCCAAATCCCAGGCCTTTCACTAATGAGATACATTACTTACATTGTATCTGATCCTTTTAAACATCTTCCTTAGGTAGGTGTTCTTATCACCTTTTACAGATAAGGAAACTGAAGTTTGAAGCTATTAAGTGATTTGCCGAAGGTCACAGGGCCAGTATTTGTCTTAAGGCCAGAATGGTTTCAAATTCCAACCTCTTGTCTCTCTGCTGTGGTTCTTGATAAGTTTGCTTATCGGGTAATTAGTGAAGGTGGGTGTAGCATCTCAAAGTGACACTTGAGCAGAGGCAAAGTGATAAACTATGCTTCCTTTAATTCTCTTGTTTAAAAGAGTAATTATCAGGCTTTATTTCCTTAACAGGAACAGCAGCCATCATTTAATTTGGGAGGGGGGACATTTTTCAGTTGAGGAACAAAAATAGCAATACATGAACTAGCTCTTGATGTGTTGCTAGTAACTGAACATTAGGAAGGATATATACGTCTGAGAGGCTATCTATCCATGTGTTGTACTTGTTCATTTCTGAGCCTTAAAGGGGATTTTATCCATTGATTTTTCTCACCTCCTTTCCACATAGCTACTATTTCCTCAGTGCCTGCTCACTTTATGTGTATTATCATCAGTCCTTAGAGCAGTCCTACAATATAGGAATCTTTTGCAGATAAGGACACTGGAGCCAGCTGAGGATAAGTAATATTCCGAAGGTCACGTGATGGGTAAATGACAGAGCCCAGTTGGAACTCAAATCGATGTGGCTCCTGTGTTGAAATGTACTTGGAATTTGTTTTAATCTGGTATGGTTAAGATAACAAACATGGAGACAGCCCTTGAAAAGGGTTTATTACTCACAGTTTGGAAGATGAGAGGGCACGCTGATACGGACAGGAGACAGGGAAATACTGGGTAGAAGAGGGCGGTTCCCTGGCAAAGGCCCCACCCTCAAGCATAAAGACCAGAGGCCCTAATGAGGACAGGCATTTCTGTTTTCATACCCAAAAAGTTGCCTTTTGGTCCACCACACCCCCTACCCTGGCCCCATATAAACCCTGAACCCCAAGCTCCAGAAGAGAACCCCAAGCAAAGAGAGGAGGAGGCGAGCAGACCAGCAGACCAGTGTGGGCAGAACGATGCAGCAGAGAGAGAAGCGGAGGGACTTCTGGATGCCAAGGTGAGTTCGGCCAGGGGCAGTCAAACAAGAGTCTGGTTGCTAGGCACCCCGACTCCAGGGGAAGACCACCTTCCCACTCCATCCCCCTTTCTGGCTCCCCATCCATTTCGCTGAGAGCCACCTCTACCTCTCAGTAAAACCCTGCACTCATCCTTCAAGCCCACGTGTGACCCGATTCTTTTGGGACACTGGGCAAGAGCTTGGGATACAGAAGGCTGTCACACTCGCCCCCTGCCCTTGTGATAAGGCAGAGGGTCCACTGAGCTGATTAACACACAAGCCATCTGCAGATGGCAAAGCTAAAGGAGCACACTGTAACACATGCCCACTTGGGCTTCGGGAGTCACAAACACCCACCCATAGATGCTGCCATGGGGCCAGAGCCCAAAAGTGCTCACCCCGGTTTCTGCACCTGCTCATCTGCATGCTCCCCTGCCCGTAAGGGGTCTGAGCTGCTGGGGACAACCAAACAGGCGAGCCACACCCCTGTCTCATATCCTGCGAGGGAAATCAGGGAACTCTCCCATTTCAAAGCCTTGCCACACAGGGCCATATGTGGGAGCATCAAGGAGCAGAAGGAGCAAGGGAAACCATAGGCACTTTATTGTGGTTTTCAAAGAAAGGAATGGGCAAGGCAGGGTAAGCGGCTGAGCAGGTTTAGGATTGGGTGGATAGCATGAATAACTTCAGCAGGCTCTGGTCTCTAGAGGTGGTCTCTAGCGCTCTCGTACCTAGCCCTGGGATGATTTAGGGTGGAAAGGTAGGGGTATAGTGTCCTCGACTGCAGGAGTCTGGTAAAAGGAAGTGGGGGGTATATGAACGTGGAATGGTTGATTTGCATATCAAAGGCATGCTCACAGGCAAGTCAGTTACTATCTCTAGGAATTAGCTAACCCTGGGAGGGACAGACCTTCCCTGGGTCTGCAAGGCACCAAGATGTCAACACATCATAAAATATAGAAAATAAAAAACATGATTGATACCGCTCCCAAGCTCACAATATTAATACTTTTTCCAAAGCACTCCACTGCATAACAATTTTAAAATGAAATAACTATTCATCCAACTAGTGTCTACTTGCTGTATCCTCAAACTGGTCACACTCACCTTACTCCTTGGTTAGACTATTAACCTATAGAAGTTTGTATGCCCTTGATTAATAACAACCAATTGTTCAAGGATGGCTTACCTAGATGTTTATGAGGACAAGGGGCTTAGAGAAGTGGGTCTCAAATTTGAGTGGGCCCCAGAATCTCCTGGAGGGCTGGTTAAAACACAGATTGTGGCCAGGCATGGTGGCTCACACCTGTAATCCCAGCACTTTGGGAGGCCGAGGCAGGTAGATGGCTTGAGACCAAGAGTTTGAGACCAGCCTAAGCAACATGATGAAGCCCCATCTCTACAAAAAATACAAAAACTAGCTGGGTGTGGTGGTGAGCTCCTGTAGTCCCAGCTACTCAGGAAGCTGAGGGGAGTGGATTGCCTGAGCCCGGGAGGTTGAGGCTGCGGTGAGCCTTGATTGTGCTACTGCACTCCAGCCTGGGTGACAGAATGAGACCCTATCTCAAAATTAAATTAAATTAAAAAACAGATTGCTAGGCTCCATCCCTAGAGTTTCTGATTCTATAGGTCTGAGATGAGCTGAAATTTAAATTTCTTTTGAGTTTTTATTATTTTTTGAGACGGAGTCTCACTCTGTCACCCAGGCTGGAGTGCAGTGCCACAATCTCGGCTCACTGCAACCTCTGCCTCCTGGGTTCAAGCGATTCTCTTGCCTCAGCCTCCTGAGTAGCTGTGATTACAGGCACCCACCATCACGTCCGGGTAATTTTTGTATTTTTAGGAGAGACGGGGTTTCACCATGTTGGCCAGGTTGGTCTTGAACTCCTGACCTCAGGTGATCACCTGCCTCAGCCTCCCAAAGTGCTGGGATTACAGGCATGAGCCACTGCACCCGGCCTGAAATTTTAATTTCTAACCAGCTCTTGGGAGATGCTGACGCTGCTAGTCTGGGGACCACATTTTGAGAACCACTGGTGTAGGGCAACCATTAAATCTCTGCAATGTGGTAAAGTGGACTGAAGAACTAACAAAACTAAACATTAAACTTATGTAGTGAAAAGAGTGATGCCATTCAAAATATTTAACAACCGCCATAGCATGGCACTGACCAGGGGATTGGGGCCAGTTTCAGTGGCCCCTACTGTACTATCTTAGTTGCTGGATCTGCAGGGTTCTAGGAGAGGGGGTGGATTGGATGAGGCTGCAGGGGGCCCAGAGGGGCAGCCATCCATAACTAGTAAGGAGATATTTCACTATTTCACAACAGCAGCAGCCACACTGGTATGAACCAACTGAATTGCAGTCTTGAGTCAAATTTCAAATGGATTTTGATGTTCTTAAAATCCTTCAGTGGCTGCTGTCAGTTTTTAGGAAAACGTAAAAATACTTCACATTGAATTCCTGCATGACTGAGCCCACGCAATCCTCCAGGCTCACCTGTGCACGGCTTCTCAATTTACACCCTACACACCAGTCATTCTAAACCCCTTCAAGTTCTCAAATGCACTAAACTTTACCCAGCTTTTTGTGCTTTGAAAACATTTCTCGGCCGGGCACGGTGGCTCACACCTGTAATCCCAGCACTTTGGGAGGCCGAGGCGGGCAGATCACGACGTCAGGAGATCGAGACCATCCTGACTAACACAGCGAAACCTCGCCTCTACTAAAAATACAAAAAATTAGCCGGGCCTGGTGGCGGGCGCCTGTAGTCCCAGCTACTCGGGAGGCTGAGGCAGGAGAATGGCGTGAACCCGGGAGGCGGAGCCTGAAGTGAGCCGAGATTGCGCCACTGCACTCCAGCCTGGGCAACACAGTGAGACTCCGTCTCAAAAAAAAAAAAATTAAAAAAAAAAAAGAAAACATTTCTCTTTTTGCCTGGAAAACCATTTCTTTAGGAAACTCGGGTTCATCTTTTAAGACTCAGCTCAGATTTTACCTCCTCGAGAAAATCTTCCCAGACCCCTCTTCTTAGTAAGGTCACAGGGTCACAGGATGTCAGGTTGTATTACAATAGTCTCTGCAGAAGTCTGCCCCATTAGACTACATGTAAGTTGAGATCAGACATTTACTATATCATCAACTTTAACAGGGACTTTTTTTCAAGCTTTAACATTTCTAGAAGTAGAATGTACCTCGTAAGTGGTGATGTGGCATAATTTGACGGTATTTTTCTTTCTCGATGGTATTATTATGGTGGTATTATGGTACATCTTACAATCGACTGAATCTTAGATTCAGTGAAATGTTTTTTTTCTTCCCTGTATCCACGTTTTCTTATGCAACACTGAGCATGTAGAATATGCTTTGGCTTTCAGCCCCACTGTGATCTTCTAGTGTGTTCAATGTATGGCTGGCAGCTGGAAGCCCACGAACTACATTTTCCAGGCTCCCTTGCCAGCTGAGTTCCTGTTAGACTCTGTCAAGGGAAGGCATTAATAGGAAATTCAAAAACAGGAGGAATGTAGAAGCCTGGTTTATTTTTTCTTTACTGATCCTGGGTTTATCCAGGGCCACAGGAGGAAACTCCGGGATCCTACACAAAGACTGCAAATGTGACAGCTGCAGGGGCACATGGCTGCAGATGACTGCAGACTCTGGTAGCATCAATGGGATTGTGGCTCCTGGAGTCCCACTCAACAGCAGCAGCAGCAGCCTCCAAGGTGAGCGTGATGTGGACTTTAGGCCACATTCCTTTTCCCTGTTTGCTTCTCTAGTCTTAAGGGCAGTAGCAGCCTTTTGCAGTCACTGAACTCTGGGTAACATCCTCTCCTTTGTTCCTTCTGCCTTTCCACTACCTTTGAAACCAATTCCCTACATTAAATACACTTTTGTTTGAAATACGTAGAATGGTTTCTGCTTTCCTCACATAACACTAACAGAGCTCCCTTCTCTTTTTCTTGTAACTGCTAACTGCACCATTCACATTGATATACGTTGATTCACGTTGATACATGTTTCCACGCTGCCAGGCAGGATAGTGCAGTGTGACAGTGGTTAAATACCTGGTATTTGGGAACAAACTCCCTGGATTGGATTCCTAGCATTGCTACTTACTGCTATGTGACCTTGAAAAAACTGCCTAATCTCTCAGGGTCTCAATTTTGTCATCTGGCAATGGGAGATAATAACAAGCTATGATAATAATAGTTATGAAGTGCTTAAAATGGTTTCTGAAGAAGTGGCAGGCATTATTATTGTTCTGTTTCTTAATATTTCATGTTTTGTCACCCATAGATATGCCTTATAGATGTCTCCATTGTTTGTGTTTTAAAATTCTTATTCAGGGCTGTCTATGCCTAAGGGAGGTATTCAGTCCAGACTTATTGGGGGAAGAAAAGAGGAAGGGATGAAGAAATAATGGAAAGAAGAGGAAATGAAAGAAGAGGGGACGGGAGAAGAGAGGAGTTGGGGGGAGAAGAGGAGAGAAGACGTAGGGAAGGAAAGTGTTTTTTACCACAATTTAAGAAAACATCACCTTTGGGAGGGCGAGGTGGGTGGATCATTTGAGGTCAGGAGTTCGAGACCAGCCTGGCCAACATGGTGAAACCCCATCTCTACTAAAAATACAAAAATTAGCTGGGCAGTAGTGGCACGCACCTGTAATTCCAGTTATTCGGGAGGCTGAAGCAGGAGAATTGCTTGAGCCTGGGAGGTGGAGATTGGGATGAGCCGAGATCATGCCACTGCACTCTGGCCTGGGTGACAAAGTGAGACTGTGTCAGGAAAGGAAAGGAGAGGAGAGGAGAGGAGAGAAGAGGGGAGGAGAGGGAAGGGGAGGGGAGGGGAGGGGAGGGAAGGGAATGGAAAGGAAACATCACCTCTTCTTGGGTCTCTTGCTCTTCACTGCAGACGCTGGTCAACCTCTAACCCTAGTTGGTTGTGTTCCTATTGGTAGTAAGGACAGCAGGTGTCCAGTCTTTCAGCCACCTGGTGGTTGGGACCACAATTTGGACAGCTTTATACCTCTGGGACCTGACCGAGAAGGCATTTAACCTTGCAGGATGAATGCAACTGAAATCACAATGAGATTACCGAAGTCGGCCTGAAAAGGCTAGGTTCAGTATGTGATTTGTGTAGCCAGAACGAAGAGAAAGGAAAAGAGAGGAGCAATAACAGACTCTGTAGTTATTAGTCATGGTCAAGGATGATCAAGATAGGGGTTACCAAGTGTGGTTCACATCTCCTCTGATGGGTTGCCTTAAAACTTACTATCGAATTCCTTGATGTCAAGTATTCTCTGGGTTCACCAAGCCTGACTTTATTCAAATCAAAACATATCTCACTTCTCTAGAACTTTCTGCCAATAGAATACTCAGTGGAAAAGAAAAAAAAAAGGATGGATGGACATAAAATAGGGCATCATTTACAAATGGGGGATGGGAACTAAGATACGATTTTCAAATTTTGACTGATTATTTTCAGTTTTGTAATGCATTTGAAAGACCTCAACCCTAAAAGAGCTTGCTTGACATAATAAATTTGCCATTATTCTTCCAAACATAGCTTAATGAATACTCATTGTCCCTATTTCTAAAAAACTATAATATAGTTCCCCAAGCTCATCACTACATGGGTCTGAGCAAAGAGTACCCATGAGCGAAGATGGAGGGGCAGCCACATACCATTTAAAGCTGTGAATCAGACTACAAACTGTTCAATCAAATACATTCTCTCCTCCTACCTTGGAAATATACTTCATACCCACCTGGAAGGCCTGATTCCAATTCAGAATTCTCAGACTCCTGGGGGTTTCAGATAGAAACACACTGGAGAGCGGGCCCCAGTCCTTGGCCCATCCCCTTTCTCTTTTCACATCCCCCATCCCAGCAGCACCTTGACAACACGTGGGAGCCCAGGCACAGTCTTCCCTCAGGAGGATGGGATGACAAGCTGAGAAAGAGACCCCCAAGGGCCCTGGATGTGAGCTCTGAGCAAGTTTAAACAGAAAATTTCTAGTCTCAGAGATAAAAACTGTGTTTTAGAAGGGGACACAGGCACATCCCCTTGGCACTGCAGATCCTTCACTCCAAGGCGAAGGGCATAGCCCCAGGAGAGCTAGAGTAGAGCCCTCTTGAAGCCAGGACCCAGGGCAGGGTCCCTGTTGCCCAGAGCTAAGGGCAAAACTGTAGCTCCTTATCCCGTAGCTTACAATATTAAATCCTTTCCCACTGAAAATACTCAAAATAGATTTAAATTATAAGAATTTTTTTAAAGCAGAGAAATATAGATCTTAGGTGAAAAGAGAGTGAGGATGAGTTACCCACTGCAAATGAGGGCCTTGACAGTTAAAGCAAAAAGGAAAATACCTCAGTTATGGGTTCTTAAATAATTTATGCATGTTCATTTGTTTAAGGAGACAATGTTTTTCAACATGTCAAATTCTAGGAACGTTTTATTGTATTGTTATTATATAAAACATAGATGATATATGAATTTCAAAAATGTAATACATTATGCAAACCGAAAAGATCATTTGTCTTCCAAAGGAGGTGATAAATACTACATTACACAGTAGACTGCCTCACTGATATTAGCCATGAATTCCATTTGGAGTTTACTGCTTGTCTCAAAGGCTTAGCATTATTTAACTGTAATAACTTCCAATCATAACCACTCAGATGATCGATTCTGTTTAGTCACTGATGTTCCTGTAATGGTGAAAAGACTGTATTATTTTGTTTGAAGCTAGCACACCAAGTCTCATAGTATGGTATAATTAAGAACAACTGTTTACTTTTTCTTAAATCCAACACCCCTCACCCCCACCTCAAAAGCTAGACATTAAAGTACTAAAGATAATGATCTTGGTAAACCAAATTGCTATGTTCCTGGCAGCCCTTCCCTGCTGTTTCCCCTAAACATTTCTATCTAAAAGGATGATGAATTAAAAAAGGAAAAAAGACACATGGGAAATATACAGCTATCCCTTGACCATATCTTCCACCTAACCATCAGAGTTTCCGTTCAAGTGCTTAAAAGCACTCACTCTCTCCTTCCTCTGTCCCTTTTTGGCCATTTTATTTTGAGACAGGGTCTCACTCTGTCGCCCAGGCTGGAGTGCAGCGGCGCAATCATGGCTCATTGCATCCTTGACCTCCCAGACTCAAGCAATCCTGTTGCTTCAGCCTCCTGGGTAGCTGAAACTACAGGTATGCGCCACTACACCCAGGTCATTTTTTGATATTTTGTAGAGATGGGGGTCTCACTATGTTACCCAGGCTGGTCTCAAACTCCTGGGCTCTAGCGATCCTCCTGCCTCTGCCTCCCAAAGTGCTGGGATTACAGGCATGAGCTGCCACACCCAGCCCTTTTTTGGCCATTTTACATGGTTACTTGTATTGTTTCAAATGTCCATGGGGCACACCATGCAGCATCAGGAGACAGTAGCCCACTGTTTTATGTGAGTTAGTCTCCTTAGACTGGGGGACATTCTTAAGGGCCTTTTGTCATCTTGCTTCGCTTACCCATGCCAGAGCCTGAAATATAGGAAGTGCCCATAATGTATTAAATAAATAAATGATCACTTTATTGTCCTCAGGAACTATGTAACATTGACAGTTATTCTGGCATGAAGAATATCAAGAGTTGTAGGCCGGGCGCGATGGCTCATGCCTGTAATCCCAGCACTCTGGGAGGCCGAGGAGGGAAGATCACCTGAGGTCAGGAGTTTGAAACCAGCCTGCCTCACATGGTGAAACCCTGTCTCCACTAAAAATACAAAAACTAGCCAGGCACAGTGGCACACGCCTGTAAACCCAGCTACTCGGGAGGCTGAGGCAGGAGAATCACTTGAACCCCAAAGGCGGAGGAGGCTGCAGTGAGCTGAGATCATGCCATTGCACTCCAGCCTGGGCCACAGAACCAGACTCCATCTCATAAAAAAAAAAAAAAAAAAAAAAGAATATCAGAGTCCATTCTCCATGGAAGTGAATTAACCCAGTGTGTTACCTTTATAAATTTTGAAATCTGAGAATCAGAAAGTCCAGATATAAGATCCTGGATAATTCCATCCAAATCCCACTGGGTAGGGAAAGACATACAAAGAACTCCCAGCATTTAGTGGCAAAGACAAGACCAACAAGGCATGCCCTTGTGAAAATGTTGTTTTTTTAAAATGCATTTTGTTTTAATAACATATTCTAATCATGAGGACACTAGATTTGGCTATGCTTTGAAAAATGGTACAACACTGCACTTAATCCAAGGTTGTTTGGTTTGGTTTTGTTTTTGAGACGGACTCATGATTATTTTTTTAGAGGTGAAGTGAAAATACATCAGATTCTGGAAATACTTAGAAGGGAATCATTTTGAATGGGGTTGCAATAAGTGATCAATGCAATATGGCAGCTACTGCCTTTTTTCTCTTCTACTTTCAGCTACCTTCTTTTAAAAGCTCCCCCCAAAAGGAATACCAGACAAATGACAGCCCTCATTATGAGAAGCAAAAATTTAAAACACTGGAATATATATAGAAAATCAGGTTAGGGAAAGGTTTCTAAAACAAGACGCAAACACATATCATGAAGGAAACAGACTGACAAATTTGACTACATCAAAATAAAAAACTTCTGTGCATCCAAAAATACTACTAAAAATGAAAAAGACACACTACAGACTGAGAGTAGACACTTGTAACAAAAATACAAGCAACAATGGATTATTATCCTGAAGATTTCAAGTACAACTGATCAATAAGAAAATCAAAGCCCAATAGCCAAATGGACAAAAAGGCAGGCATTTTTCCAAAGAGGAACACTGGCCAATTAACTTATAAAAATATGCCCAGCCTCATTAATACTCAGGTAAATGAAAATTTAAACTACAAGAAATGACCATTTCACATCTCCAGACTGGCAAAAATTGATTGATTGATTGATTGTCTTGCTCTGTCACCCAGGCTGGAGTGTAGTGGTACAATCTCCAATCTCGGCTCACTGCAACCTCCACCTCCTGGGTTCAAGCAATTCTCATGCCTCAGCCTCCTGAGTAGTTGGGATTACAGGCGCCCGCCACCACGCCCGGCTAATTTCTGTATATTTGGCAGAGATGGAGTTTCGCCATGTTACCCAAGCTGGTTTTGAACTCCTGAGCTAAGCAATCCTCCCGCCTCAGCCTCCCAAAGTGCTGGGATTACAGGCGTGAGCCACTGCACCCGGCAGAGACTGGCAAAAAATTTAAAAGTCTACACTGTCAATTGGCAATGGAGCACTTTCAACCCTCATAACCCTAATCATAAGTGTAAATTGGTACACCGTTTTGAAAAGCAATTTAACAACATATAATAAAATTGAAGCCTGGAGATGCAGACATGTGGGAAGATGGAAGGTACCGGAAGAACTATGGTTTTCTTTTTTAAAAATGTGTGCAGGAATTACAAATTTCAAATCCAGGAGCCAAGCACTGGGTGGTAATATAGGAAAAGGGCACAAGTGTAGGTCCCCTCGGATAAATTTTGCCAAGTACCTTTATAATTTCTAACAGTTTTTGTTTTTTAGCCCTTCACATGCAGTGACTTCAGTGGCTGGTCGCATGTTTTAAAGGAGCTCTTTGGCACATAACAAAACCCTATAGTAATGTGAATATTTTCCAACTTCTCCACGTCTTTTTCCTAGTAACATTATTGTGGCGTTCTGATTCTTCCATGAGGATATTGACATCAGTCTTACAAATTTTGAAGGCCTGTGAATTCAGGCCTAGTTAAATGCATTTGTTCCATGAAAGAGATGGCTGATCATCTTTTTCACGTGGATTTCTTTCTCCATATATCTGTGCCAAGCTGAAACATAAATTAGTAACTACTATTACTGTTATGTTGAATCCCGTTAAGTCCTTGGCATGTTACTGGGTCTTCCACAGCCAAACCACCAGATATGTCATGCCTCAGCTTCCCAAGCAGCTGGGATTACAGGCACCCGCCACCACACCCGGCTAATTTTGTATTTTTAGTAGAGACAGGGTTTCACCCTGTTGACCAGTCTGGTCTTGAGCTCCAACCTCAGGTGATCCACCCGCCTCGGCTTCCCAAAGTGCTGAGATTAGAGGCATGAGCCACTGCACCCGGCCTCATCTCTTTGATCGTTTATATTTTCATTTTCTTTTTATTGGGTCCCGTGTGCCTGCCCAACCCTGGGGTGCAAAGCTCAACAGGGCATGGGCCCTATAACTTCAAGAGCTTACAGAGCTACTTAAAGTAAATATCTAACCTTAACCCTTTTTAACATACAAATGGAAGATCACCCTATCCTCCCTTAAATGAGTCCTTCCAGGATACATCAAAGACAATCTAACATCTTTGCTGCCCTCATTTAATTATCATCTAACATACCCAGTGAACTTGGGGACATGTGGAGAAACTGGAGGGAAAAATTGAGCATTTGGGGAAATTAAAGTAACCGGTCTTAAAAATGAAACCAGTTTTGTACAATTGTTTTTGGTAAATGTAAATACTAAAGCAGGTGTGGCCATTAGTATTTTTCCAGATTCTGCCATCTGCTTTTTTTTTTTTTGAGACAGAGTCTCACTCTGTTGCCCAGGCTGGAGTGCAGTGGCCTGATCTCGGCTCACCGCAACCTCCGCCTCCCGGGTTCAAGAGATTCTCCTGCCTCAGCCTCCTGAGTAACTGGGACCAGAGGTGTGCACCACCATGCCCGGCTAATTTTTTGTAGTTTTAATTGAGACGGGGATTCACTATATTGGCCAGGCTGGTCTCGATCTCCTGACCTCAGGTGATCTGCCCACCTCGGCTTCCCAAAGTGCTGGGATTACAGGCGTGAGCTACCGCGCCTGGCCTGATTTCTTTTAAAGGCAGCAGTGGCACAACATAGTAGGCAGACTGGCTGCGCTGATAAATTCTGAGCTTGCACACTAACTTTTGAAACCTGATACTTGGCCGGACATGGAGGCTCACACCTGTAATCCCAGCACTTTGGGAGGCCGAGGCGGGTGGATCACCTGTGGCCAGGAGTTCGAGATCAGCCTGACCAACATAGTGAAACCCCATCTCTACTAAAAATACAAAATTAGCCAGTTACTTGGGAGACTGAGGCAGGAGAACCACTTGAACCCAGGAGGTGGAGGTTGCAGTGAGCTGAGATGACGCCATTGTACTCCAGCCTGGGCAACAAGAGTGAAACTCCATCTCAACACACACACACACACACGCGCTCGCGCACACACACACACACACACACACACAGAGAGAGAAAACCAAAAAAACAATCAACAGAGTAAACAGACAACACTATTGACTTTTATGCCTGGAAATTTAGGATTTCTCAAGTGGGTCTTGATTCTACTACTAAAAGCAAGGAGTGGAGAGAAGGAACAACACTGCCTTGTAACTCTCGACTTTCATGTCAAAGGATGGAATACAATTTAGTCTGTGTTTCAGGTTCTCTAACTACCAAAAGAATATGTTCACCAGAGGGCACCTTTCCTCATTTTTCAGAACAATGTTCTTTCCAGGAAACCACGAACGTTAGCATCTCATACAATGTAGGATGTCTGTGCACTTCACAGTATTATTTTACATATAAGATGCCCATTAGTGCTTTTTGTTATTTTTATTATTTTGGTTAGCAAAGGTTTTAACATATTTGCTAATAAAAGGTCATCTGTTGAATGCTTCACTTAAAATGTGATACCAGGCTATAGGATTTAGTCTTCACCAGGTTTGTCAGAGTCAAGCTAGACTGCTGCTATCCCTGAGAAAGGAACTTTCCTAGTTCCTAAAACACCTTTTTTTTTTTTTTCTTTTTTGAGATGGAGTCTCACTCTGTCGCCCAGGCTGGAGGGCAGTGGCGGGATCTCAGCTCACTGCACTCTCTGCTTCCTGGGTTCAAGTGATTCTCCTGCCTCATCCTCCCAAGTAGCCGGGATTATAGGAGTGCTCCAACCCGCCTGGCTAATTTCTACACTTTTAGTAGAGATGGGATTTCACCATTTGGCCAGGCTAGTCTTGAACTCCTGGCCTCTTACAATAAATTCAGGAGTCAAATGGGGTAGATTGAAATCTCTTTGCCAATTATTCACTCCCCATCATCCATCTCCTTGCCTCATGATTGGCAAAGGGTACTGCCCGGTCTCTTGGTCCTGGGTTTGGCTATGCAGTGTGCTATGGCCAATGGAATACTGACAGACATGGCACACAAAGAGGCTCTTGTGCTCCGTGCCTTTTGCTGTGAGAACATGTCTCAGGTAGCCAATGATCCAAGGATGATGAGAGACATGTGGGGCAAACCTGGACCTAACACAGTTTGAAATAGGGCCCAGCCTAGATCAGCTGAACCCCAGCCAACCTGCAGATGGCTGAGGAGAAAAATCAACACTTGTTGCTAGAAGCTGTTGACATTTCAAGTTTGCTTGCTATGCGGTATTATCGCAGTGACAGCTGACTGATACACAAACCTTCCTCCATCTGCTGTCTAATTATTCTGTAGACCATTTGAACTAGTTTCCTGGTGATGCTGTAACCAAGTACCATAAACTGGGTGGCTTAAACAACAGAAATTGTCTCAGTTCTAAAGGCCAGGAAGTCCCAGATGAAGGCATCAGCAAGGTTGGTTTCTTGTGAGCGCTGAGAGGGAGACTCAGTTTCATCCCTCTCTCCTAGCTTCTGGTAGCCTCAGCTGTTCTTTGGCTTGTAGAGAGTATTCTCCCTATGTCTTCATATCATCTTCCCTCTGCACATGTCTCTGTGTCCAAATTTCCTTTATCAGGTTGGTGCAAAAGTAACTGTTGTTTTGCCATTAATATAAGGACATCAGTCATTGGATAAGGTCTCAACCTAAGGGCCCCATCTTATCATCTGCACAGACCCTATTTCCAAATACAATCACATTCAAAGGTACTGGGGATTGGGACTTCAACATCTTTTTGAGGAAGACAATTCAATCTCTAACACCAGCCCAGGTATCTTTCTAGCTAGGGGAGTTAGGGAAGGGAATAAGATTGGAAGGGCCTGATGGCTTTTTGGTTATGGAGAAACCTAAGAGTTTATTTTTTATATAGCTATAGCAGGGCTAAATAGTATTAGGCTTTGCAGTGTCTTCTAAATGTTCAGTGTTTTATAAAGTACTTGTAATAAATCACCTCCAGCCCTGCCCTCCCTTAAACTAAAACTTGTGCACTTTCTTTACAGCCTTCACCTTATAAAGTCTTAACTTCCCCTTCATGCTTCTGTTTCCAGCAGCCCTCCTAGTGCCCTGTGGCTTTTATTTTTCTTTGCTGCTAAAGAGGCTGCCCATGTGTTCTTTCCTTTACACATTGCCGTGGATATATCCCACACGTTGTCTATGACCCTTTACACAGAGGCTACAGCAAAAGTGGTCTATAAGCGCTGCCGAAAGCTGTTCTAGTACAGCATCAGGACGGAATCATATAACCTCTAATTCTTCCCCTTATTATTCTTTGTATTTTCAATAAACTTGCAAAAGACTCAAGCACAAAGTGAGGTTTGTTCCAGTTTTACTCTCCACAGAAATAAACTTACGTAAAGCCATGAAATCAAAGCACAATCCAGACTTCAGTAAGTTGCATGCTTAGGTGAATAAAGGGTATAATCCCTTATCCTTGTGTTTAGAACCTTCTAGCTGTCAGGGCAGTGTCTGCAAAATGAACAGAGTCCATACCCTTTCAGAATCCTTGATCATTTCTGCACTGCTTGTTGCTTCAAAGTCTCTCCTAATGGGCCTCTATCCACCAGCACTGTTTTGTAATTTTTCAAGGGCTGGGGGTATCCATGCCTTTTGGGGAGAGCTTAAAAGGAAGCCCCAGATTAATGGTTTATCAAATTGCCTTTCTTTAGTGCTTATTTTTATTGATACATAATGTATTTTGGGGGCACGTGATAATTTAGTAAGTCCATATGACTTGTAAAGGTCAAATCACTGTCATTGGTATACCCATCACCTTAATATTTATCTTTTATGCTAGAAACATTAGAACTATTTTCTTCTATTTTGAAATATACAATAATTATAAACCAGCCACCCTACTGATCAAACACTAGGTTTCATTTCTTCTATCACACTGTATATTTGTACCCATTAATCAACCTCTCTCCATCCCCTCCCCTCACCCTTCCTGGCCTCCAGTAACCACCAATCTACTCCCTATCTCCAAGAGATCTACCTTTTTAGCTCCCGCTTTGATACTTCTCTTACTGTGCTTGGCATGTTTCACTTAACATGACCTCCAGTTCCATCCACATTTCTGCAAATGACAGGATTTCCTTTTTATGGCTGAATAATATTCCACTATGTACATATACATTTAATCCACTCATCGATTGATGGACACTTAGGTGGATTCCGTATTTTGGCTGTTGTGAATAGTGCTGCAATAAACATGGGAGTGCAAATCTCTCTTAAATATACTGATTTCCTTACTTTTGGATATTTACATCTATATAGATATACCATACATCTATATCTCTATATATTATATAGTATGGAATATTATTCAGCCATAAAAAGGAAATCCTGTCATTTGCAGAAATGTGAATCGAACTGGAGGTCACGTTAAATGAAACATACCAAGCACAGTAAGAGAAGTATCAAAGTGGGAGCTAAAAAGGTAGATCTCTTGGAGATAGGGAGTAGATATAGATATATAGATATAGATGCATGGTATATCTATATAGATATATATACATATATAGAGATGTATATCTAGAGATATATATATAGATGTATGGTATATCTAGATATAGATAGATGTATGGTATATCTATATATAGATTTATCTATAGTTTCTTGAGGAACCTCCATACTTTTCCATTGCAGCTGTTGTAATTTACATTCCCACCAACAGTGTAGAAGGGTTCCCCTTCTCCACATCCTCACCAGCACCCATTATTCCCTTTTTTATAAAAGCCATTTTAACTAGGGTGAGATGATATCTCATTGTGGTTTTGATTTGAATGTCTCTGATGATTAGTGCTACTGAGCAGTTTTTCCATATGCCTGTTGGCCATCTGTATGTCTTCTTTTGAGGATATGTCCTTTGCCCACTTTTGGATTTTTTTTTTTTTTTTTTTTTTTTTTTTGCTGAGTTGTTCGAGCCCCTTATATAGTCTAGTTATTCACCCCTTGTCAGATCATTAGTTTGCAAATATATTCTCCCATTCTGTGGGTTGTCTCCTCACTCTTCTGTTTCCTTTGCTGTGAAGCTTTTTAGTTTGATGTAATTCCTTTTCTCTATTTTTGCTTTGGTTGCCTGTGCTTTTGAGGTCTTACACAAAAAATCTTTGCCCAGACCAACATCCTGACCATTTCCCCAACGTTTTCTTCTAGATGTTCCATAGTTTCAGATCTTATACTTAAGTCCGTAACCCATTTTGATTTGATTTGGAGATAGGGGTCTACTTTCATTCTTTTGCATATGTTTATCCAGTTTTCCCAGCACCATGTATTGAAGAGACTGTCCTTTCCCTATTGCATGTTCTTGGGACCTTGGTTGAAAATGAGTTCGCTGTGTGTGGATTTATATCTGGGTTCTCTACACTGTTCCACTGGTTGATGTCTGTTTTTACGTCAGTACCATGCTGTTTTGGCTACTACAGCTTTGTAGTATATTTTGAAGTCTGGTAGCATGATGCCTCCAGCTTTGTTCTTTTTGCTCAGGATTGCTTTGACCATTTGGGGTCCTTTGTGGTTCCATATAAATTTTAGGATTGTTTTTCCTATTTCTGTTGAGAATGTCATTGGTATTTTGGTAGTGATTGGATTGAATCTGTACATTGCTTTGGGTGGTATCAAATTGGCTTTTTAATCATATCCATGAGAACATTTCCAACCCTTGGAAATCAGACACTCATTTTAGCAATTACTATGGCAACACCTATTGCTTTCAAGGCCACTTAGAGCAGTACATTGATATTTACATTTAAATTCAGCAGTGGTTCATGCAACAGCTGTCTTCATTTTTCTGCAGTGTGACCCATCCAATTTTCCATTGACCATTACTCTAGCTCAGTACTACTCAAAGTGTGGTGCACATACTGGCAGCATCAATATCTACTAATTAGACTGTGAGAAATGCTGCCTCTTGGGCCCTACTCCCGAACTACTGAATCAGACTGTTTTAACAAGATCCTCAAGTAATTTTCATGTGCACTCAAGTTTCAGAAGCACTGCCCTAGTTTTTCTAGTCCTACTTCTATTTTTTTTTTTTTTTTGAGACGGAGTCTCACTCTGTTGTCCAGGCTGGAGTGCAGTGGCGTGATCTTGGCTCACTGCAACCTCTGTCTCCCGGGTTCAAGTGATTCTCTTGCCTCAGCCTCCTAAGTAGCTGGGATTACAGGCACCCACCACCAGGCCTGGCTAATTTTTTTGTATTTTGAGTAGAGATAGCATTTCACCATGTTGGTCAGGCTGGTCTCGAACTCCTGACCTCAAATGATCTGCCTGCCTCGGCCTCCCAAAGTACTGGGATTACAGGCCTGAGCCACCATGCCCAGCCAAGTCCTACTTCTAGATAGCAGGACAACTACTGTTCCAACAGAACCTCTTGAAGTCCTCGGTCACTTTCCTTGTAAAGCTAATTGGACACCTTTTTAATGAGATCCTACTTTCAAATTTGAAATATTACAATGTGGGGCTCTTTGCCTTCCCTCCCTTCTGCCACACACATCAGGGAAAGAAAAAAAGAAAACGCTTCAACGTCTGCAGTGTCTTAGCAGCAGCTCAGGCTCAGGAAGTCTTTAAAGCAGGCTCTTTCCCTGGGGCCTTTTATTTCTAAGCCAACAGGACTGGAGTGCGGCTGTACAGCCAGCTGCCACACCATCCTCTTGCTCTTATCTCCCTTTTTTGTTTCTCCTACAGCAGACATCATGGGCACACCCTGCTCCTCTGGCCTCCGTCGTCTCTGGTGGGAGCCCTTGCAGCTTTGGTTTCTTGTGTAGCAGAGAGAAAGCTTCAAAGACATAATTTAACCACTAGGACTTCTGCTGCCTGAGGAGCTTGCCATCTTACTGCCTCCTGGGCTACACTGTAAGGCAGAAGAATGCCCCTTTGGGTGTTACGCGGGTCCCTTGAGCCTTATTGCTCTTAGGTCTTCAATTCTGTGTCCAGAAGTCTTGCTAGCATGCCCCTCAGGCAGATGGGAGATAAACTGTGCCAAAAGAACTCCTCCCCCTATTTAAAAATGTTTAACATTTTACTTGGAAATAACTTCAAGCTCAGAGTTGCAATAAGAACTTCAATAAATAGGATACAATATTTGTATTAAACTACATTCTAACTTGTCAACTGACAATGTCCTTTACAGCATTTTTTTTTTTTTTCCTCCAATACGGTATCTAGGATAGGGTCAGGTATTACATTTAGTTGCCATGTCTCTTTAGCCTCCTTTAATCTGGAATCTTTTCACAGCCTTTGTCTTTTTTCACATTAATACTTTTGTACCAGGCCTCTTTCTTAATAGAACATTCCTCCTTTGGGGATCTCAGGTTTCACGATTTGATTCAGGTAATGGATCCTAAGCCAAATACTGCATAGGTGGTGATAGACCCTTCTCAGAGTGTCACCTCTGGAGGCACAGGATGTCTACCTGCCCTTGTGGATGTTGATTTTGATTACCTGGTCAAGGTGTTGTCCAATTTCTGCATGTAAAGTTACTTTTATCTTGCAACATGCAGTAGGTGAAATAAATGCCCCCACCCCACCCCACCCCATGTAATCTCCAGAGCCTTATAAGAATGTTACTTTATATGGCAAAAGGATTTTGCAGAAGTGATTAAGGATTTCGAAGCAGGAAGAGAATCCTGGATCATCTAGGTGGACTTGTAATCACAAGTGGCCTTACAAGAGGGACACAGGAGACAGAGATGGAAGGCAATGTGACAACAGGACCAGAGAGACTTGAAACTGTTCCACTGCTGGCTTTGAGACTGAAATTAAAGAAAGAACACAGATTTTCCCAGGAGCCTCCAGAAGGAATCAACCCTGCCAATACCTTCATTTTAGCCCTCTAAGGCTCATTTTGAACTTCTGACTCTCCAGAACTGTAAGAGAAATCTATGTTATTTTAAGGAAATAAGTTTTTGGTAATTTGTTAAAGGGGCAATAGGGAACTGATACACAACTCATAAGCAATCTGTGGGAGATACTTTAAAGCCATGTAAATATGATCCTTGCTGAGATTTTCCTTAAGATCGAACACCAATGGATGATTCTTGCCTGATTCAGTCTTCATTATGATTATCAAATACTAGTTTTTCAATTTCAGCACTCCCTCTCTCATAGCTACTTGCCACTGAACAGTAAAAAAGAGCCCCCTTTGTGTCCCCTACTTATTATCTATACATACTCATGATTTCTTTTCTTTTTTTTTTTTAGACAGAGTCTCCTTCTGTTGCCCAGGCTGGAGTGCAGTGGTGCGATCTCGGCTCACTGCAACCTCCGCCTCCCAGGTTCACGCCATTCTCCTGCCTCAGCCTCCTGAGTAGCTGGGATTACAGGCACCCACCACCATGCCTGGCTAATTTTTTGTATTTTTAGTTGAGACGGGGTTTCACTGTGATAGCCAGGATGGTCTCGATCTCCTGAACTCATGATCTGCCTGCTTCGGCCTCCCGAAGTGCTGGGATTACAGGCATGAGCTACCGTGCCCGGCCATGATTTCCAATTTTTAAAACGTTTATAATTCATCACTATGCCTAATTACTTTGATGCACAATTCCTTAGTAGATTCATCAAGTGAGAGCCAAGGGCCAGGCTCAAACTAAACACAAGCAACCAAAATCAGAGTTGTGTGGCCTTGAACCCTGGCCTCTGCAGATTGGTGTCCGCACCTGAGCCAAAGACAGTCCTCTGTGGGCTGGCCCGTATCAAAGTGGAGGCCTGGTGCAGAAACTCCATCCAAATGGGTGGGGAATTAAGATATTCAAGACTCAGGTCAGTGAAGATCAAACAAGGAGAAAGGAGAGAAGACTCAGTCACAGGAATGGCTGATAGTCAAAATGGCTACAGATCCTCCACTTTTTCCATTTTCCAGTCTGATCACTGTACATCTTCCAGTTTCTGCTCCTCTTCAGCCCTTAGGAGAACGAGGAAGGAGTTGGACTTTGAGGACCCCTTTTGCCAACACAGCACTTTCACCATTACTGGGACTGTACCTTTGCTAGTGCCAAGTAGACATTTTTGCTCCTTTGAGCAAAATGAATTTGTAGGGACTTCTCCCTTTATCATCACAGACTGCTTTTCTTCTTCAACAAGCCCAGCTATGGGTAACTTCTTTCAGCCAACCTGTTTCCTCCATGTTCTACATGGAAAATGCAATTCTAAGAATTCCCTTTTACAGTATGCTTCAATCTCCCAAGGTTGGAAATACTAAGTGCCTACTACATGCATGAAGCATCAAAGGCAAAAGAGGGACTCAGGGGCTTTCAGAGCTTCCATTTTAGCTCATGCCAAATGGACTTGGGCTTAAGTTCTTGCTGCCCCTGCCCTCACTAAAGTTAAAAACCTCCAGTTCTTAAGTGGCTGTCAGGACCCAAACCCAGGTGTCTGTATTCTTCCCAATGCACACTATCTTCTTCAGACATTAAAAAATTAAACACACGCTCTTCTGTTCCAAGATGGCCAAATAGGAATAGCTCTGGTCTGCAACTGCCAGCGTGACTGACACAGAAGACTGGTGATTTCTGCATTTCCAACTGAGGTACCTGGTTCATCTCATTGGGACTGGTTGGACAGTGGGTGCAGCCCAAGGAGGGCAAGCTGAAGCAGGGTGGGGCATCACCTCACCCAGGAAGCACCAGGGGTCGGGGGATTTCCCTTTCCTAGCCAAGGGAAGCCAGGACAGACTGTACCTGGAAAAAGTGGACACTCCCACCCAAATACTGTGCTGTTCCCAAGGTCTTAGCAACCGGCAGACAAGGAGATTCTCTCCCATGCCTGGCTCGGCGGGCCCCACACCCACGGAGCCTTGCTCACTGCTAGCGCAGCAGCGTGAGATGCAACTGCGAGGCAGCAGCCTGGCTGGGGGACGGGTGTCCGCCATTTCTGAAGCTTGAGTAGGTAAACAAAGCAGCCTAGGAAGCTCAAACTGGGCGGAGCCCACCACAGCTCAGCAAGGCCTACTGCTTCTATAGACTCCACCTCTGTGGGCAGGGCATAGCTGAACAGAAGGCAGCAGACAGCTTTTGCAGACTTAAACGTCCCTGTCTGACAGCTCTGAATAGAGCAGTGGTTCCCCCAGCATAGCGTTTGAGCTCTGAGAACAGACAGACTGCCTCCTCAAGTGGATCCCTGACCCCTGTATAGCCTAACAGGGAGACAGCTCCCAGTACAGGCCTACAGACACCTCATATAGGCAGGTGCCCCTCTGGGATGAAGCTTCCAGAAGAAGGAACAGGCAGCAATATTTGCTGTTCTATAGCCTCCGCTGGTGATACCAAGGCAAACAGGGTCTTGAGTGGACCTCCAGCAAACTCCAACAGACCTGCAGCTGAGGGACCTGACTCTTAGAAGGAAAACTAACAAACAGAAAGGAATAGTACCATCATCAACACGAAGGACGTCTACACCAATACCCCATCTGTAGGTCACCAACATCAAAGTCCAAAGGTAGATAAAACCACAAAGATGGGGAGAAACCAGAGCAGAAAAACTGAAAATTCTAAAAACCAGAGTGCCTCTTCTCCTCCAAAGGATTGCAGCTCCTTGCCCAGCAATGGAACAAAGCTGGACGGAGACTGACTTTGACGAGTTGACAGAAGTAGGCTTCAGAAGGTCGGTAATAACAAACTTCTCCAAGCAAAAGGAACATGTTCAAACCGATCACAAGGAAGCTAAAAACCATGAAAAATGGTTAGATGAATGGCTAACTAGAATAAACAGTGTAGAGAAGACCTTAAATGACCTGATGGAGCTGAAAACCACGGTACAAGAACTTCATGATCCATGCACAAACTTCAACAGCTGATTCGATCAAGTGGAAGAAACGGTATCAGTGATTGAAGATCAAATGAATGAAATAAAGCAAGAAGACAAGGTTAGAGAAAACAGAGTAAAAAGAAACAAAGCCTCCAAGAAATATGGGACTATGTGAAAACACCAAATCTAGGTTTGATAGGTGTACCTGAAAGTGACAGGGAGAATGGAACCAAGTTGGAAAACACTCTTCAGGATATTATCTAGGAGAACTTCCCCAACCTAGCAAGGCAGGCCAACATTTAAATTCAGGAAATACAGAAAATGCCACAAAGATACTCCTTGAGAAGAGCAACCCCAAGAAACATAATTGTCAGATTCACCAAGGTTGAAATGAAGGAAAAAATGTTAAAGGCAGCCAGAGAGAAAGGTCAGGTTACCCAAAAAGGGAAGCCCATCAGACTAACAGCAGATCTCTCTGCAGAAACCCTACAAGCCAGAAGAGAGTGGGGACCAATATTCAACATTCTTAAAGAAAAGAATTTTCAACCCAGAATTTCATATCCAGCCAAAGTAAGCTTCGTAAGTGAAGGAGAAATAAAATCCTTTACAGATGAGCAAATGCTGAGAGATTTTGTCACCACCAGGGCTGTCTTACAAGAGCTCCTGAAGGAAGCACTAAACATGGAAAAGAACAACTGGTACCAGCCACTGCAAAAACATGCCAAATTGTAAAGACAATTGCTGCTAGGAAGAAACTACATCAATTAATGGGCAACATAACAAGCTAACATCATAACGACAGGATCAAATTCACACATAACAATATTAACCTTAAATATAAATGGGCTAAATGCCCCAATTAAAAGACACAGACTGGCAAATTGGATAAAGAGTCAAGACCCATCAGTGTGCTGTACTCAGGAGACCCATCTCATGTGCAGAGGTACACACAGACTCAAAAGAAAGGGATGAAGATCTACCAAGCAAATGGAAAACAAAAAAAAGCAGGGGTTGCAATCCTAGTCTCTGATAAAACAGACTTTAAACCGACAAAGATCAAAAGAGACAAAGAAGGCCATTACATAATGGTAAAGGGATCAATTCAACAAGAAGAGCTAACTATCCTAAATATATATGCACCCAATACAGGAGCACCCAGATTCATAAAGCAAATCCTTAGAGACCTACAAAGAGACTTAGACCCCCACACAATAATAATGGGAGGCTTTAACACCCCACTGCCAATATTAGACAGATCAATGAGACAGAAGATTAACAAGGATATCCAGGAGTTGAACTCAGCTCTACACCAAGCAGACCTAATAGACATCTACAGAACTCTCCACCCCAAATCAACAGAATATACATTCTTCTCAGTGCCACATCCCACTTATTCCAAAACTGACCACATAGTTGGAAGTAAAGCACTCCTCAGCAAATGTGAAAGAATGGAAATCACAACAAACTATCTCTCAGACAACAGTGCAATCAAACTAGAACTCAGGATTAAGAAACTCACTCACAACCGCTCAACTACATGGAAACTGAATAACCCGCTCCTGAATGATTGCTGAATAAATAACAAAATGAAGGCAGAAATAAAGATGTTCTTTGAAACCAATGAGAACAAAGACACAATACACCAGAATCTATGGGACACATTTAAAGCAGTGTGTAGAGGGAAATTTATGGCACTAAATGCCCACAAGAGAAAGCAGGAAAGATCTAAAATCAACACCCTAACATCACAATTAAAATAACTAAAGAAGTAAGAGCAAACACATTCAAAAGCTAGCAGAAGGCAAGAAATAACTAAGATCAGAGCAGAACTGAAGGAAATAGAGACACAAAAAACCCTTCAAAAAAAAAAAAAAATCAATGAATCCAGGAGCTGGTTTCTTGAAAAGATCAACAAAATTGATAGACCGCTAGCAAGACTAATAAAGAAGAAAAGAGAGAAGAATCAAATAGAAGCAATAAAAAATGATAAAGGGGATATTACCACTGATCCCACAGAAATACAAACTACCATCAGAGAATACTATAAACACCTCTATGCAAATAAACTAGAAAATCTAGAGGAAATCCATAAATTCCTGTACACATACACCCTCCCAAGACTAAACCAGGAAGAAGTTGAATCTCTGAATAGATCAATAACAGGCTCTGAAATTGAGGCAATAATTAATAGCCTGCCAACCAAAAAAAGTCCAGGACCAGACGGATTCACAGCCGAATTCTACCAGAGGTACAAAGAGGAGCTGGTACCATTCATTCCTTCTGAAACTATTCCAAACAATAGAAAAAGAGGGAATCCTCCCTAACACATTTTAGGAGGCCAGCATCATCCTGATACCAAAGCCTGGCAGAGACACAACAACAAAAAAGAGAATTTTAGACCAATATCCCTGATGAACATCGATGCAAAAATACTCAATAAAATACTGGCAAACTGAAACCAGCAGCACATCAAAAAGCTTATCCACCACCATCAAGTTGGCCTGGGATGCAAGGCTGGTTCAACATATGCAAATCAATAAATGTAATCCATCACATAAACAGAACCAATGACAAAAATCACGATTATCTCAATAGATACACAAAAGACCTTCAACAAAATTCGACAGCCCTTCATGCTAAAAACTCTCAATCAACCAGGTTTTGATGGGACGTATCTCAAAATAATAAGAGCTATTTATGACAAACCCACAGCCAGTATCATACTGAATTGGCAAAAACTGGAAGCATTCCCTCTGAAAACTGGCACAACACAGGGATGCCCCTCTCTCACCACTCCTATTCAACATAGTGTTAGAAGTTCTGGCCAGGGCAATCAGGCAAGAGAAAGAAATAAAGGGTATTCAATTAGGAAAAGAGGAACTCAAATTGTCCCTGTTTGCAGATGACATGATTGTCTATTTAGAAAACCCCATTGTCTCAGCCCAAAATCTCCTTAAGCTGATAAGCAACTTCAGCAAAGTCTCAGGATACAAAATCAATGTACAAAAATCACAAGCAATCCTATACACCAATAACAGACAAACAGAGAGGCAAATCATGAGTGAACTCCCATTCACAATTGCTTCAAAGAGAATAAAATACCTAGGAATCCAACTTACAAGGGATGTGAAGGACCTCTTCAAGGAGAACTACAAACCACTGCTCAAGGAAATAAAAGAGGACACAAACAAATGGAAGAACATTCCATGCTCATGGATAGGAAGAATCAATATCGTGAAAATGGCCATACTGCCCAAGGTAATTTATAGATTCAATGCCATCCCCATCAAGCTACCAATGACTTTCTTCACAGAATTGGAAAAAACTAAAGCTCATAAGGAACCAAAAAGAGCCCGCATTGCCAAGTCAATCCTAAGCCAAAAGAACAAAGCTGGAGGCACCATGCTACCTGACTTCAAACTATACTACAAGGCTACAGTAACCAAAACAGCATGGTACTGGTACCAAAACAGATATATACACCAATGGAACGGAAAAGAGGCCTCAGAAATAACAACACACATCTATAACCATTTGATCTTTGACAAACCTGCCAAAAACAAGCAATGGGGAAAAGATTCCCTACTTAATAAATGGTGTGGGGAAAACTGGCTAGCCATATGTAGAAAGTTGAAACTGGATCCCTTCCTTACAGCCCATACAAAAATTAATTCAAGATGGATTAAAGACTTACATGTTAGACCTAAAACCATAAACACGCTAGAAGAAAACCTATGCAGTACCATTCAGGACATAGGCATAGGCAAGGACTTCATGTCTAAAACACCAAAAGCAATGGCAACGAAAGCCAAGACAGACAAGTGAGATCTAATTAAACTAAAGGGCTTCTGCACAGCAAAAGAAACTACCATCAGAGTGAACAGGCAACCTACAGAATGGGAGAAAATTTTTGCAATCTACCCATCTGACAAAGGGCTAATATCCAGAATCCACAAAGAATTCAAACAAATTTACAAGAAAAAAAACAAGCCCATCAAAAGGTGGGCAAAGGGTATGAACAGACACTTCTCAAAAGAAGACATTTATGCAGCCGACACATGAAAAAATGATCATCACTGGCCATCAGAGAAATGCAAATCAAAACCACAATGAGATGCCATCTCACACCAATTAGAATGGCGATCATTAAAGAGTCAGGAAACAACAGATGCTGGAGAAGATATGGAGAAATAGGAATGCTTTTACACTGTTGGTGAGAGTGTAAATTAGTTCAACTATTGTGGAATACAGTGTGGCGATTCCTCAAGGATCTAGAACCAGAAATACCGTTTGACCCAGGAATCCCATTACTGGGTATATACCCAAAGGATTATAAATCATGCTACTGTAAAGACACATGCACATGTATGTTTACTGTGGCACTATTTACAATAGCAAAGACTTGGAACTAGCCCAAATGTCCACTGATGATAGACCAGATTAAGAAAATGTGGCACATATACACCATGGAATACTATGCAGCCACAGAAAATGATGAGTTCATGTCCTCTGCAGGGACATGGATGAAGCTGGAAACCATCATTCTCAGCAAACTATCACAAAGACAGAAAACCCAACACCATATGTTCTCACTCATAGGTGGGAACTGAACAATGAGAACACTTGGACACAGGGCGGGGAACATCATACACCGGGGCCTGTCATGAGGTGGGGGACTGGGGGAGGGACAGCATTAAGAGAAATAACTAATGTAAATGACAAGTTGATGGGTGCAGCAAACCAACATGGTACATGTATACCTATATATCAAACCTGTACGTTGTGCACATGTACCCTAGAACTTAAAGTATAATAATAAAAAGTAAACATACATGGTCAGTAGATACGGGATGAGGATTATAAAATAGAAACACTGAAGGGAACATGCAATGCACAGGACATGTTGGCAAAAGCTCCCCCTTAGCATTGGGAAGATGGACAGAGGGGGAATTTCAGGTGCCAAATTTAAACTGGAGAAAGAACATCTAGAAAGTTTAAGAGGACATGGAATGTAGTGTAGAGCTGGGTGCGTGACCAAGTCCAAAGAGTGTTTCTGTCCCTTAGCAATGAACAGACAGGAGCAGTCTGAATCACTTAGCAAGAACCTAAGCTACTATCATAATCACTTACCAAGATTAAGACTATTTTAGAACAAAGTCAAGAAAAAAGTATTCCCTAATAGGTGGAACTAGGAATGATCTCTAATAAGCCACTCTATGGTCAAAGCCAAGGGCTACAGAGACTGACCTACTGCCAGTCTTTTTTAGGAAATGGGGTGGAGCAACCCCCAACCCACCCTTCTCTGGATGTTGGAGGCCTTCCATTAAAATATACCTGGCCTGCTTCTTTCCTAGAAAGGCTGCCTAATTCACTTACTTTTACATTCCTGTGCAAAGATGCACAGAGAAGGGCCTATTCCCTGATGCTTCATCATAAAAAAATTGCCCACTGAAATGATCACATGGTTGCTTGGTGCATGGGAAAACTGTCTGCATTAATTAGTTGACCTGAGCATCCCAGGACCCCCAGATACAAGAGCTAAGTCTACCTGTCCAGTCACATTTATCATCCAATTTCCCAGGGAAATCACATCCAAGAGGATTCACATAGCTTTCCAGAAGCCCTGGGCTATTTCTTGCCCATGTTCTATTTTTCATTTTTGAAATAATGAGTAAAGCAGAAATCAGTAGGATGACTACATGAGGTAATTGAGATTTTAAATGGTTCTGGCTGAGGAGAACTGATCTGCCAGTGTTGATTTCAGGTTCTGACAGAAGGGTGAAGGGATCCCACCTACCCTTCCCCACCGCTCAAATACAATGAAAACAATGGAAGCAAAAACTGTAGGTCAGGAGTTCTTAACCTGGGGCCTATGGACAGAATTCTGTGACCCCATAAACTTGGATGGGAAAATGTTTCTATCTTTATCTTTACTAACTCCCACTGAAATTTAGCATTTCCTTTAAGCATGAACACCAGTGACAAATCATGTTAGTACACAGCAGTTCCTGTAACTTTGTCAACAAGAGAAATCAAATGTTGTTTTCATCACATTTCAGTTGCTACAGATCTTATGCTTATTACTACTTCACAATTATGGTATGTGACCCACCACTTGATCTAGCTGTATAACAAATAAAGCAGCACAAATATTCTATCGTAAGTTTTTGGAAAATTTAACTTGTTTCTTGGAATCCTATTTTATGTATTTAAAATATTTCTGAGAAGGGGTTCACAGGTTTTACCAGGCAGCTGCTGAATGAGTCCAAGGTACAAAAACAGTTAAGCACCTCTGATGGAAGCATCCACGTTAGAAATTAAGAATGCTGGAACCCAGATTCATAGGACCCTCAGGCACATTTCAAACCTGGACTGCTGGCCTGCCCTAGTGTTATTAACATCTCATTCACAAAGCTGTTTTAAGACAGAGCAGGATAATGTAAATGAAAGTGGTTTATTAGCCAAAAGAACAGCAAGGTTAAAGATTTAGTACAAAGACACTCGGCAAGAGGGTAATTGAAGGAGATAGAGTACTTCTTTGAGGTCACATAACAGCTCTTATCTAGGAACTAGGTATTCAATAATGCGGCCCAACTGGCTTCTGGAAGAGTAGTACTCAAATTGCTGCTCCAAGGCTGGACGTAGTGGCTCACGCCTGTAATCCCAGGACTTTGGGAGGCTGAGGCGGGCAGATCACTTGAGGCCAGGAGTTGGAGACCAGCCTGGCCAACATAGTGAAACCCCGTCTCTACTAAAAATAAAAAAAACAGTCCGGTGTGGTAGCTAGCGCACGCCTATAGTCCCAGCTACTCGGGAAGCTGAGGCACGAGAATTTGCTTGAACCCTAGCAGAGGTTGCAGTGAGCCAAGATTGAGCCACTGCACTCCAGCCTGAGTGACAGAGTAAAACTCGGTCTCAAAAAAATGCTGCTCCAAGATGTGGTAAGGAGCTTGTGCCACAGGGAAATATCAGCACACTGCTTCTTCCAATGAGAGTCTTGCTGTGAAAAACAGGTCAGCTGAAGTGCATTCCTTAGAAAACAAAGAGCTGGTTGACAAACCACACTTTTGACTGGTCCTGCTCTGGAGCCTTGATCACAGGCCAATGATATTTAACACAAAACCCACACCCCCACAATTCCCCACCCTATCCCAGGAGTCATGGGACCAGAATGAAATTGATGAATCTACTGAGACAGATGGTAGAAATGCAAAGTCTTGCGTCAGCAATAGTTAATGCAAGCAAGGAAGTGACTATGCAAACTGTACAGGAAGTACTAGCACATTTTTATTTCGACATCAGCACTGCTCCAGCCCATTAAAAACACTGTCAACCTAGCCTTCCTCTAGCCCCGCTGGATCACCATTAGTCAAGTCTCTAAAATATTCAATCGATCACACTTCTACGAGAAAGCAGCATTTCATTTTTTAAATAAATTGTTGACATCTGCTGATGTGTTAAATGGAATTTTAAACAGTCATATTTGTCTTGTCTCTAATTAAAAAGCAGCTATGTGATACTACAGTATATTCCAGTTTAAGTTATAAAGGAGACTGTAATACTATATAACACCACAGCCATTAAAGTAAAACAACAATGCTAGATCTTATAACATTTCTTTAAAAGTCAGCAAAAGCAGAGGGGATTTTCAGTTATCAGAGTTCAGTTTGCATGCTTTTGTTTTAAAACAGTAACAAAGATGTTCAAAACATACATCATCCTTTCTCCAATACAAAGAAGTGAGTTGGGTCAAAATTCACTATTATCACCCAAAATGAAAAGACAGAGATTTCCATTCCTTTCTTTCCCATTCCACATCCCTTATTCTCTCCTGAATGTATCTCCCATGGCCTGGCACAACCTGATCCACTTCATTTCCACCTCTCAGGTCTTTGCAGGACTTGTGTCAACAGATTTATCAGTGGATCTGCTGCCCCAGCCTCAAGCTAGTCTTCAAATACAAAGTCATGCCCAGTTATTAAAAACACGATATCCAGACAGCATATACCTGGTTTCTTTTATAAAGTAGAAAAAATCCAATTCTATTGACCCCCAAACAGTTTTCTACAGTAACACTACCATCATTTTATATCTTACACAGTACACAGAGCTTTGCAAAGCACTATAGTAGAGTTGGAGGGGATGGGGAGAATGTCTTTTTAACCTATGTGCACAAGAAGAATTTAAGTCTATCTAATTACAACATGACTAACTCCTTTATTCTTCATCTTCTTCCATGCCAATCTAATACAAAGAAAAAGTAGGCGGCCGGGCGTGGTGGCTCACACCTGTAATCCTAGCACTTTGGGAGGCTGACGTGGGCTGATCGCCTGAGGTCAGGAGTTCAAGACCAGCTTGGCCAAAATGGCAAAACCCCATCTCTACTAAAAAATACAAAAATTAGCCGGGTACAGTGGCGGGCGCCTGTAATCCCAGCTACCCGGGAGCCTGAGGCAGGAGAATTGCTTGAACCTGGGAGGCGGAGGTTGCAGTGAGCAGAGATCACACCACTACGCTCCAGCCTGGGCGACAGAGCAAGACTGTCTCAAAAAAAGAAAAAAAAAGAAAAAGGAAAAGAAAAAAGATAAGAAAAAGTAGACATTCACTTATTTAAGAAAAAAAATGTCAGGCCACTACGCTCCAGCCTGGGTGACAGACCAAGACTCTGTCTCAAAAAAAATTTTTTTTTTTTACATACCATACTATTGATTCCTACCTTGGGAGGAAGAATGTTCTGTGTTGACACCAATCCTATCTCAAAATGGACACTGAATATTTCATTTTTAATGCTTTGCTTATTGCAAATTCACCATAAATGACTCATTCCATTGATACAGGATAAACCTTTCATAAAAACAACAGAATAACCCACTGATGTCTAACAATCCAAGTCAATGTGATGTGGATCGTTACCCACAAACACCACCAAGCTGTTAGCTACCTGCACTTCCTTAGGAGTTTTCAAGTTGCTCACATTGCCACAGGCCTCTCCACAAATTCTGTCATACATCGGTGCAGCCAAGAATCTGCTCAGAAAGTTTCATAGCAGCTACCCAAAATGACTTTTATTTCCACATCTAATACACTGGTAAGAGTGGGAATAGAAATAAGCTTTTGACTTTCAACTTTACAGTCAGACAAAATCTCTTGCTAGCCTCAGGTCAATGGTATAATGAAGGACTGGTGAATGTAATAGGTTGTGTATCATTTAGCACGGTGGCAAATGAAGTCATTATTACTGTTCGAAAAAGGCCCCAAGGCCATCCTATTATAAAGCGATAAATGACATCGAGTGACAGAACTAAAAACAGACCAGGAGATACCGTTGCTCTATGAGATCACAAGTCAGAAAGAGGGGACTGGGCTGAAATAAAACGACAGAACACGTGAAATGTCTCTTTTGTAATTTTAATTGAAGCAATCCTATTTTTTTTTTAACTCTCTCTTATAAGCACCAAATTTTAATATCTAAGTCAATTTTTGGGGAAAGAAACACCATCAAGATCTTCCCTCCAGCAAAAACAACGATGTTCACTCCTCCAAATATCCAAATTGAAGATCTACCAAAACAAAAACAAAAACAAAAGCCCACAGAGAAATAAAAAGGAACAAAAATCACATTCTAATGGGGGGGGCGGTCAGTGCATTTAGCAGTCTTCGCTGTGCTGTCTAACCATCCTTCAGCTGACTTTCAAAAAAAAAACACCCTAAGCTCACCAAAATATACATTTTCCATTTGCTTTTTTAAATTAAAAATAATTATTAAAAAAAGGAAAACTTTAAGGAATTCACAATCAATTGCCTGACTCATTTTGATGTCATGTACAGCATATGGAGGTCAGGAAGGCTATTTGCAGCACATGTGATTAGGGGCTATTGATCTTCAGGGTTTAGCTTTCTTCCAAACAGTGTAAAATACCCACCTGGACAGGGAGTCAAGGAATAAAAGCAGGTAATTCAAGGAAGAAAAGGCATCACTTGTAATTCGTTTGCTGGCCTACAAATTGAAAGATGGATGAAAAGCTTCATGGCTTACAGCACTGTGGGAATGAGAATGAAGGCCTTTGAATAAGGCCACTCTGCATCCTGGGGACATCCCCACCACCTAGGAGGTCTGAAGGAGGTACTGAGTGGACAACAGAAGGCTAAAGGAACACAAATATTCTCTCAGGTAACACTACCGCTTCCAAAGTCTCACAAGTTTTAGGGAATTAGTATGAGAAGGAAAGGAAGGAAGGAGGAAAGGAAGGAGGGAGGGAAAGTTGGGGTAGCAGGAGATGCAAGGAAGGGAGAGAAGGGGGAGGGATGAGAGGGAAGGGGGAGGGAAGGGAGAGAAGGGGGAGGGAAGAGAGGGAAGGGGGAGGGAAGAGAGGGAAGGGGGAGGGAAGAGAGGGAAGGGGGAGGGAAGAGAGGGAAAAAAGGTCAGAGGAGGAAAGGAGAGGGAAGGAAGGAGGGAGAGAGAAGAACTAGCAGGTGGAAGCCTTTGCCTCAAATGTTATCAACTGATTTCTCAAACCTCCAAACATGCAAACACAGGCCTGACAAAAATGCTGAGGGGAACCCTAAACAAAGGTGGACACTTGGTAGGAGATGCTGAAGCTCTGTACAGGCTGTGGAGGGACACGGCCACCCAGCAGGTGGAGTACTCCCCTCCTGTGTATTTCACAAATCACACTGCATACTTCCAACTATGTGGTCAGTTTTGGAATAAGTGGGATGTGGTGCTGAGAAGAATGTATATTCTGTTGATTTGGGGTGGAGAGTTCTGTAGATGTCTATTAGGTCTGCTTGGTGCAGAGCTGAGTTCAAGTCCTGGATATCCTTGTTAACTTTCTGTCTTGTTGATCTGTCTAATGTTGACAGTGGGGTGTTAAAGTCTCCCATTATTATGGAGGATCTAGAGGGTTCTCATTGCCTCTTGCTGGCCATCTGGTCTCAGCAGGCAGTCTGTCCTGTCGGGCTCTGCCCCAGCCCAATGGGACCAGGCCTCACTGGAGGTCAGCAGCAGTGGCTCCCTTGACAGCAAAAAAAAACTGCCGTCACAGGAACCTGGACTTGGCAACAGCAGGTAAGGAAGCTGTCTGCAGACTACAGCCCACAGCTGTGTCGCGGCACAAATTTCCAATGATAATGCTCATTTCCTTTTTTCTCTCCGTGTTTCATTTCTCTAGACTAACTTTACTAAGCAGAACAGAGAACACCAATGTTAACTGTGCAGTCCCCAACATCATTCTAGTTCTCCATTTCGACTGCAAATTAGCATCAAGTGTAGAAATTGATGCTAGTATTAATGTCAGGTAATTTTAATGTAAGAGTAGAATGAGTGTCTTTAGACATTTTACCTGCCACAGGTAGGGTGGTTATTTTAGACTAGGGCTTCTCAAACTTTTCAGGTGCACATAAATCCCTGGGAGGGCTGGCAGAACAGGTCACTGGGCCCCTACCTCCAGAATTCCTCTGATTGGGCAGCAGGTTGGGGTGGGGCTTGAGAACGTCCATGTCTAACTAGTTCTTGAGCGATGCTGCAGGTCTGGCAACACCTTTGAGAACCAATGCTTTAGACCAGTAGTGCTTGATCATTAAAAGCACCTGGAAAGCTGCGGCAAGCCACACCCCAAAACTTTTGAGAATGGAACTCTAGAATCTTAGATTTTATTTAAAGCTTCTCAGGGGATTCCAATATGCACCTAAGCTTGAGAACCAGGGCTTTATATACTCTACGGCTAAGCTAATTGTTTATTACTGTGATTTAAATTTTTTAGCTGGCATATGATTTACTTGGGTGCTTTGATCTGGCAACAGAATGTCATGGTCAAAGGATACAATTCCAAGTATGAAGGGACACAGACGATCTCCTTTGAAAATTCCACAGGACAATACAGGCGCCCCAGCTGTTCTTCATAGAGCGACAGTGCTTCTGTCAGATTGACACAGTTCCCCTAAATCAAAGAGATAAGCAAATGGGATTCTTGAGTCCTTCCAAGGGCCCCACTCATCTGAAGGTCTTTAATAAAGGAAAACAATTCTAGCTTTAGATACAAGTTCATCTTTAAAAACAAGATAAGGCTTCTGTATTTTCACAAATCACACTGCATTCTATTTATAGACCCATTAGAGCTCGTTATCCTTCTACCTCATTTACCAAGCCATTTCAAATTATTAGAATATGAAATGATAGAAAGCAGTGAAACCAATTTCTTATTAGTGACACAGTCACTGAATTAAAACCACGCAATTTGCAAAGATTCATACAAATAACTCATTCAAAGGAAATTTTCTCAATAACGGTCACCATTATATTACAAATGAAGTATCAAAAAGATAGTGTTCTTGATTTCCACAATGGTTTAAACTACAATTCTCCTAAGAGTCTAAAATGTTGACACAGAACTATATTCACCCCCATTTTTTCCCTAGAATCTGTGTATAAGAGAACAAAAGTTTATTCAGGATATATATGCTAGGGATATCCCCTAGTTGCATACCTTATCAAAAACTTTCTCTGAACTTCATTATTCTAACATTTCTCCCTTTCCAGTCACCCCATTTTCAGCATCTCCAGCAGCTAAGGGTAGTCAGTGAGATATACTGGAAGTCTGCTGGTAGCTGCTGGAAAAGCTTTTGATTCTGAACAAAGAGAGAGCCACCTGCCTCTTCAACTTTCTTCCAAGCTATAACCTAGATGTGATATTTGGAGCTGCAGCAGCCATCCTGTGACCATAACGAAAAAAAGGTGAAGAGAATCAAGAGATGCCAGCCAAGGTATAGCAGAGATGCTGAATGGATACAGTATTTGCCTAACTCTAGAGCAATGCTTCTTACTCCTTAATGTACATATGATATCATAAGGGATCTTGTTAAAATGTAGATATGGATTAAGTCTGGGGAAGCATTTATCATCCTCTTAGCACGACTTTCCCCAAATGCTTTTCATTATGAATTTAGAAAACAAAACTGGTATTTAATACCACCTATTTCCTTTTAATCACTGAAGTTGGTATTCACAAGACTACTGAATCCAGGTGGCTGATTCCATTTCTTAAGAAAGTTACTCTTCGCTGGGCATGCTGGCTCAGGCCTGTAATCCCAGCACTTTGGGAGGCTGAGGCAGGTGCATCACCTGAGGTCAGGAGTTTGAGACCAGCCTGGCCAACATGGTGAAACCATGTCTCTACTAAAAAATACAAAAATTAACCAGGTGTGGTGGCACACGCCTGTAATCCCAGCTACTCGGGAGGCTGAGGCAGAAGAACCGCTTGAACCCAGGAGGTGGAGGTTGCAGTGAGCCGAGATTGTGCCATTGCACTCCAGCCCGGGCAACAAGAGTGAAACTCCAATTCAAAAAAAAAAAAGAAAAAGTTACTCTTAATTTGCCTCAAAATAGCCAAGTACAATGCAAGATGAAAATTATTTACAAATAAAGGCAGCCTGTGATGTAAGAACTCCTGAGAATGGCTTTCAAAACCAACCAGCCAGCTAGTCACGGGCAAGAGATTAGAACTATTCTGAGAGCTGGCCTTGGTGGTTTTAACTTAGCACATTCACTCAACGTGACGTCATCCTTCAGTGGCAGCCTGTTTAGTAACCCATCATCTAGGGTCCTGCAGTGGGATATGGCCATGGCCAAAGTGCCCTTTGCCAGCATGTAATTTGGTTTCAACATCAAGTTCACCATGAGAGCATATAAACACCACACGTGTAATTTAAGATTCACAAATAGAAAACTGCCCAGTTGTTTTTAGAACACATCACCACTGGGGAAGCTATAGAATGAAAATGCCACCAAGGTGCACAGTAAATGGCTTTGCCATCTTAAAATTGACACCACACTCTTTATAGAGGTTATATGGGAAGACTTCCTTACACAGACTGTGGTAAGAAAATAGGAAAGTTTCAATTTGTTCTTTCCCAACATCGTCAAGAAGTTTCAAAGAAAAAAACACACACCACAAATAGAGACCTACCCCAAAAAAGTAACATGATACATTTCACTTTCCTGTCTATTTAAATGGAATGACATTTTTTAAGAGAAACAAATGGGAGATGCAGAATAAAAATATAATAGCAAAGAATTAAGCACTCATTAAGGATAAGAAGAAGGGATAGAACAAGGGGTGGGGTCACACCTGGCATTATCGAAGAAAAAGGGGCTCACTGCCCAATGTGCTAGAAGTCAATATTAGAACACTGGGGTTTTAAGAAAAGCAAAGCTTATTTTAATTTCTTTTCAGAGACAGGGTCTTGCTGTGTTGCCCAGGCTGAAGTACAGTGCTGTGATCATAGCTCAGTGCAGCCTCAAACTCCTGGCCTCAAGCAATCCTCCCACCTTAGCCTCCCCAAATGCTGGGATTACAGGCATGAGCCACCATGCCTGGCCTAAGAAAAGCTTTTTATTGTAAGTCAACTAACAAGGAGACAGGAGTCCAGCTTAAATATGTCTCCCTGTGTTGGGCTTAAAGGCAGTCCTTTTATTAGAAAAGGTTTAAGGGGCCAGGTACGGTGGCTCACACCTATAATCCTAACACTTTGGAGGCCGAGGCAGGTGGATCACTTCAGGTCAGGAGTTCGAGAGCAGCCTGGCCAACATGGTGAAATCCCATCTCTTCTAAAAATACAAAAATTAGCCAGGTGTGGTGGTGCACACCTGCAATCCCAGCTACTCGGGAGGCTGAGGCAGGAGAGGTGCTTGAACCCGGGAGGCAAAGGTTGCAGTGAGCAGTGATCGTGCCACTGTACTCCAGCCTGGGCCACAGAGTGAGACTCCATCTCCATCTCAAAAAAAAAAAAAAAAAAGTTTAAAGGGTAGGTTCTGAGATTTGCAGGTGATTGATTCCTGGATGGAAAGGAAAGGGTAGATCTGGAAAATCCTCAGGCATGTATAGCTATCTCTTTATGCCCACTAATGGGTCTTGTGTGCAAACTTGAGGGCGTGGAAGTGGTTAGTATGAAGCAAGTGGTGGAAACTTAGGCTGTAACATCAGCAACCTTGTTCTGTGCAAATTCTAATTGGCCATATTGGTTTTAACAGATTTTAGCCAATGATTTTCTCTCTTAAGTGGAGGGAGTTTCAGTGTTTCAGCAAGTTGTTTCTTTTTTTTACCTGCAATCCTGCAAACTCAAGATTTTATTAGTCATTGGTTTCTTTAACCCTTTGAGGCTTCACTAGGGGATTAAATCCAAATTCGATAGCTTCAGTTCTAGAAAGTTCTTTTCCCCATGTTAGGTGTGGACAGGTGACATTTGCTTTTGTTTATTTTAGAGGTGGGGTCTTCACTATGTTGCCCAGGCTGTCCTCAAACTCCTGGGCTCAAGCGACCCTCCTGAGTAGTTAAGATTACAGGCACATGACATCTCAGTAACAGGTACAGAAGAATACATCCTTAGCAACTTTTATCCAGTTCAAAAGCAAGTAAAATTAAATAGTATAATGATTTAGGAAATCATACATGTAAGAACCATCTATAAAATGCAGAAACGGAAAAAAAGTGAGACCAAGGATGGGTTGCTTCTAGAAGGCAAGCAGAAAGGAGAGAGAAATACAACTTACAGTTTTTTTTAAATGGGGCTGTGGGGAGAGAAGAGAGGAAGGTCAAATCCCAGGATCTGCCTCCTAGGTTCCATGAAAACACTTCCTCCCCAATTCAAATTCTATTGGCCCACCTTGATTCCCACGCCCCTCCACGATGCATTCCCCAGCTTCCTGGGATGCTGACACGGCTGCCTTCAGGCAGCCACAGTAACACCAATGACATCACGAACTCACAGCTAGCAGTTTTGGGTGAGAACATTTAGCTTTTGTAAAACACCACATTTTCATCCCACCCTTAACGTGATTCCAGTTCTTTTTTTTTTTTTTTTTTTTTGAGACGGAGTCTCACTCTGTTGCCCAGGCTGGAGTGCAGTGGCAGGATCTCGGCTCACTGCAAGCTCCGCCTCCTGGGTTCACGCCATTCTCCTGTCTCAGCCATCCGAGTAGCTGGGACTGCAGGTGTCCGCCACAGCGCCCGGCTAATTTTTTGTATTTTTAGTAGAGACGGGGTTTCACCGTGTTAGCCAGGATGGTCTCGATCTCCTGACCTCGTGATCCACCCGCCTCGGCCTCCCAAAGTGCTGGGATTACAGGTGTGAGCTACCACGTCCGGCCAACCTGACTCCAGTTCTAAGCTGCACACTTGGGCAAAGCGGGTGGGCATGCCAAGAATCTGGGTTACCTCCTAAGCATGTCACCTGGCAGTTAAAAAAAAAAACTGCACTGTGGCAACTACATCAATACATCCTGAGTCAAATCACTTGCTTTTTGACTTAATTACTACTTCTTGAAAGGTCTACATGCCAGTCCACATAAATCTTACCATGTGACACTGTCAATCACCAAATGTACTGAATGAACCCCAGGTGTTATATAATGAGATTGTTTTGTAGTTCCAACTGTAATGAACATGGGGACAGAAAACATGTCATATGTCTTTTGGACAATTCTTAGAAACCAAGACAGCCCTGGGCATACAATCCTTTTGATTTTGGTAAAAAGTCTATTGGCAAAGGCAAAATATCAAAGCCTGGGTCATTAATATTTACAAATGGGCTGTGGTCGTATTCTAAGCAAGCATTCTATTAGCGTTTTATACTAACATAACAGCTCTCCATAGGAGGCAGCCTGCCATGCCAATATTCAGAACAAAAGAAGAACGGCCACACGGTTGTAGTAGACAACAGGTGGAGTTAGTGTGGCTGTCTTCTTTTGTCCTGCCTTTTGTACTACAGACTGACTAGTTTGTAGTGGATCCCAATTTTTTTCAGTCTCTTTTTGTTCAAGATCCCAGAGCCTCACATTTTTCCTTGATTAATTTAAGCTGCTTGAGATTTCCTTCCATGTATTTGCAGAAACCTAAAAGAAAAAATTCTGCCTGGGCACGGCCACTCATCGCTGTGACCTCCACACTTCAGGAGGCTGATGTAGGAGGATTACTCGAATCGAGGAGTTTAAGGCCAACCTAGGCAACATAGTGAGACCTCATCTCTACAAAAATTAGCCAGGCATGGCAATGGATGCCTGAAATCCCAGCACTTTGGGAGGGCAAAGCAGGATGATCACTTCAGCCTGGGAGGTTGAGGCTGCAATGAGTGCCACTGTGCCACTGCACTCCAGCCTAGGCTACAGACCAAGAACCTAGCTTAAAAAAATGAAAAGAAAAAATTTCTATATGCTCTGCTTAAAAAGTACCCATCATGGCTGGGTGCAGTGGCTCGCGCCTGTAATCCCAGCACTTTGGGAGGCCGAGGCGAGCGTATCACCTGAGGCTGGGAATTCGAGACCAGCCTGACCAACATGGAGAAACCCCATCTCTACTAAAAATACAAAAAAATCAGCCGGGCATGGTGGCACATGCTATAATCCCAGCTACTCAGGAGGCTGAGGCAGAAGAATCGATTGAACCTAGGAGGTGGAGGTTGCAGTGAGCTGAGATCGCGCCATTGCACTCCAGCCAGGGAAACAAGAGCGAAACTCCAACTCAAAAAAAAAAAAAAAACAAAAAAAACCATCATAAGTCCAACTTGCTTCTTTACAATAAGAAAGCTTCGTTTGAGCAGGTTTCACTGCAGGTTTCCTATAAGACAGGGGTCAGCAAACTTCCTCTGTAAACGGTCCGATAGAAAATATTTTAGGCTCTGCAGATCATACAGTATCTACCGCAACTACTCAGTACAAATGCAGCCACAGACACTATGTAATAAATGGGCGTGTCTGCATGCCAAGAAAACTTTACGAACATGCAAGCAGGAGGCCAGATTTGGCCCAATGTTCGCAGACTCCTGCTTTGAACAGTTATATCCATCTACAGCATGTTTGTAAAAATCATTTCTAAACGTTGTGGGGGGCGGAGACACTCCATTCATTGATAGTGCTTTGCTCTCCTCAAAGCCTCCGAACAATTTCGCCAAGCGCAAAGTGCTTGCAGGTTTTGCGCACAGAGGGAAGAGGGGAACAACAGGATAGGCTGGAGCCTGAATCAAGATGTCTCCTAGAATTGCTAAGCTGTTTTCAGCATTATTAACCTCAGATTCCATAAAATGTCCAGGATAGGGTCCACTGGCAGACACCTCCTCAGGAGGATAAAGTTAAAACCTCTACCTGTTCTTGATTTTTTTTTTTTTTTCTTTTTTTGAGACGGAGTCTTGCTCTGTGGCCCAGGCTGGAGTACAGTGGTGCAATCTCGGCTCACTGTAACCTCTGCTTCCAAGGTTCAAGCAATTTCCTGCCTCAGCCACCTGAGTAGCTGGGATTATAGGCTCCTGCCACCATGCCTGGCTAATTTTTGTATTTTTAGTAGAGATGGGGTTTCACCATGTTGGCCAGGCTGGTCTCGAACGCCTGACCTCAGATGATCCAACTGCCTCGGCCTCCCAAAGTGCTGGGATTACAGGCATAAGCCACCGCACCTGGCCTGTTCCTGACATTTAAATACAGTATACTAATACTGTGTTTATTTTTGAGTCAAGGTCTCACTCCGTCACCCAGGCTGGAGGGCAGTGGCCCGACCACAGCTCACTACAGCTTCAACCTCCCAGGCTCAAACAATCCTCCCACCTCAGCCTCCAGAGTTAGGACTACAGGCATGCACCACCATACCCAGCTAATTTTTTAAATTTTTTGTAGAGATAGAGTCTTACTATGCTGTCCAGGCTGGCAGTACATTTTTTAAAAATGGAGGAGGGTATTTTCCTGTAAACTTAGAATAATTCAGAGATCCAGAGTGCAATGCTACGTAAGTGCTTATCTTATGTTTATGAATCAAGGAATTTTGTACCAAGAGACTGCATTATCAATTAGCTGTCTTTGCTGTCATTTTCAAAATTTTGTTAAGGATTTCAATAGGAGATATATATGTATATTTTTAACACCAAGAAATGTAATCTTTAAAGTTTAAGTTTAGAATCCCCTAGAGAATGAGAAAAACACCACAATCTGCTTCCATCTGGTGGCAGGAGTTCACAGTACAGCCAGAGCTATTTCATCAAGTGTATGTTGATGAGGGGAGGGGAAAAAAGAAAATCAGTCTGTGTCTCCATCTGGTGGCAGCAGCTCATACTACAGCGAAAGACCAGGGCTGATAACTCATTAATTCCCAACAGACAACAGGTCAATTTAGAAGCTTACTGTTTGAAAGAACATAATCCGATGATGCTGCTCTATCCTTAACAGATACAAATTTCAAAAATATGCATTCAGATTTCAAAATATGAAAGTCTTAGAGCGTTTTGACGGAAAAAACTGTTAAGTAGCCTACCTGTGTAAAATATTTCCCATCCTGTTTCAACACTTTCATTGAGAGGTCAAGAATCAGTCTGAGAAACTCCCATGTGGAATCTGAATGTTTAAAAGAACAAGTTCATAAATATGGGTTTGTATGTATCCACAACATCTGAAGTAAAATATTCAAATACTCAATACCAAAAGAGGAAAAAGAGCCACGAGTGTAAGACCCACTATTCAAAGAGCTTGTTCATGAACGATAATGAAATTGATTTTGGATGCCAAAATCACATCCACCTAGCACTGCTCTCAAAATACCAATAGATTCGCCACAAAGGCAGTGGCGGAAACGTGAAAGAAAACTGCTTTAAATAAGGGGCAAGCAGCAAAATCCTGAGAGAAATTCAGAGCCTGCAAACTCAGCAGGAACTTGAGTTCATTGAAAAAACACGAACTAGCTGTGATTTGGAACAAACATGGTTTGAGAAAGGGAATTATCTCTGTTGTTGCTTAGGTAAGTGACCAGTTTGTACCAATACAGGTTGAAAATCACATAATTTAAATAAATTGTCAAATGATTTACTGTCTCATTAATGTAATGAGTCATTTTACTTCATTTTTGTTTCAAATGACTGAATTAGTTCACTCATTTAGTGGCAGAACAGGAATTGAAGTCAAATCCAGTCATCTTTCCACCATGGACCTCAATTTAACTCCCTTTTTTAAAAACATGAGAGAACTACACAATCTCTAGGATCCTTTCACCCTCACATGGTGCCAAGAGAAACATTTCCATCATAAATATATTGGTTAAAAAAATCTACCTTCTTCTGGAGACGTGGAGATTGGAACAGCTGTCAAATCATTAATCACATAATCAAATTCTCTCCCTTCTTTGGCATACCTCTTCAGTACCGGAATACAGTCTTCTATTAGAACCTTCCAGAAAGAACAGGAATAGATGAGTGAGCCAACATGTGGGTGTAGTTAAACAAAAAACAGTAGTAAAGGAAGGAGGAAAAAAGCGCCAAGTATGGGCTTATATCCACAGCTATCCACAGCATCTGCTACAGGAACCAAAAAACTTTCATCTATGTCTGTTAACAGCAAAAATTAAGTGCTTACCATATATACTTTAAATGCCTTCTCATTTCAATAAAGCAACAATCCTAGAGGCACTATTATCATCCCCATTTTACCAATGCAGAAACAAACTTGAGGTGTTATCCAGCTTGCCCACAGATCCACGAAGTATACCTAATTACTATCTGAAAGCCAACTTCAGACTTTCATCTCTAATCTATACTGCCTCTCCTATCACTATTTGTATCATCTTCTTTTAATTTTTATTTTTTTAATTAATAAACTTTTTAAAAACTTTTTCTAGAGACAGGGTCTCACTATGTTGCCCAGGCTGGTCTTGAACCCCTGGGCTCAAGCAATCTGCCCACCTCAGACTCTCATAGTGCTGGGATTAGAGGCATGAGCCACCATACCCAGCCTAATTTTTCTTTTATACTAAGCACTGAATGACTTCATTGTTTATGATTTCTGCATCTTAAACTATTAACATGTTATTTCTCAATTTTCTCTAACGCTTGGGCTACTGCTAATAAAGCTATATATAACAGCTCCCACCATCAGAGTCAATAAAGAGACCAGCTGGAATTTCCATACAGATCATATATAGTTAATATAGGAAAGAAGTTTGAGGTCGGCTGTATCTTTTAAGTACTGAGGCTCTACGCTGGGGACACATCTGGATCTAAGCAACATCCTCAACTAAACGAGTTACTGTCATCTTTTAGTTTTCTAATTCCAAAAAAACCCCACATTAAGTAAAAGAAAAATTAAATAGTCAGAAATCAAGAGTTTAAGAGTTTGCCAGGCTGGGGTCAGTGGCCCAACGCCTACAATCCCAGTACTTTAGGAAGTTGAGGTGCGCGGAACACTGGAGCCCAGGAGTACTAGAGCAGCCTGGGCAACATGGTGAAAGCCTGTCTCTAGAAAAAAAAGAAAAATCAGCTGGGCCTAGTGGTATCTGCCTGTAGTCCCGGCTACTCGGAAAGCTGAGGTGGGAGGATCGCTTGAGCCTGGGAGTTCGAGGCTGTAGTGAGCCATGATCACCGCACCACTGTGCTCCAGCCTGAGTGACAGAGCAAGACCTTGTCTCAAAAAAAAAAAAAAAAAAAGTTCACTACAATTCCCTAAGATAACCTAGCCCATGTTATTTCTCATCATTCTTCTTATAGCCTCACAGTTATAATTTTAAGAAACTGGGACTTTTCTGTCCTATTGTTTTATAATTTGCCTCAATGCATCATACAAGTCCAACTATGGAAAAATATAGGAGGTACTAACACCACCGTTATTTTCAATCCACATATTAATCCTGTTTGATATGCTCATAATTTTTCCATACGTTCAGATTCTTACGAATACTTGCACACAAACACAAATGTACGTTCTCTTTTGTAAAATCTGGATCCCACACATCATTTGGAACTTGAACATTTCACCTAACATCTCTCCAGGTAATAACACACATTTTAAAAAATACACCATTCCACTAAAAACATTCTTTCTGTTGTCACTGCCAAGCCTTGGCCACTACAAGCACAGCTATAATAAAACCTTGTAGTGATACCTTTTTAACTGTGGGCTGTGTGCTCAAACACAGGGTAGAAGCCTTGTGTTTCGGTTTTGATAGCAATTCACACGCCAACCAGCAATGCGTATGAGCACCTGTCTCCTCGCAACCTCCCCAGCATGGGATATTGCCCCGCTACTAAATTTTGTGAAGTCTGTTGCTAATGTTTTCACAAGAACTTCCTGGGCCACCAACAGGGTTGACCGTCTTGTGGTACTTTTTTTTTTTCTGAGACAAGCCTTGCTCTGTCGCCCAGGCTGGAGTGCAGTGGTGCGATCTTGGCTCACTGCAAGCTCCACCCCTCCCAGGTTCACGCCATTCTCCTGCCTCAGCCTCCCGAGTAGCTGAGACTACAGGTGCCCACCACCACGCCCAGCTAATTTTTTTTTTTTTTTTTCTTGAGATGGAGTCTTGCTCTGTCGCCCAGGCTGGAGTGCAGTGGCGCAATCTCGGCTCACTGCAAGCTCCGCCTCCCAGGTTCACGCCATTCTCCTGCCTCAGCCTCTCCGAGTAGCTGGACTACAGGCGCCCGCCACCAGACCCGGCTAATTTTTTTGTATTTTTAGTAGAGACGGGGTTTCACCGTGGTCTCGATCTCCTGACCTCGTGATCCGCCTGCCTTGGCCTCCCAAAGTGCTGGGATTACAAGCGCCCGGCCCTATTCCTAGAAATTTAACACTTGATTACTTTGAAAGGAAATGGGTGGGAAGGAAATCCTATTTAAATGAGTTAGCATTTAGTATACAGAAAAAATCTAGGCTGGCTTTATCCAATCACTTTATCAAATTCTCATTAATTCAAATAATTTCCTATGTAAGTTTCCTGGATTTTCTAGTATTCACATCACCTGCAAATAATTAGATTTATACTGTTTTCATCTACTTTACTATCTCAGTTGCCTCAAAAAATAATGTTGAAAAAGATAATAGGCATCCTCATCTTCTTCCTATTTTCAGTGGAAATGGCTTTTGCTATCTATTATATTTTCTATTTACCACAACTTAAGTTTCTATTAACGTTTAGGTAGTTTCATCTCTATTGCAATTTTATGTTATTCAAGTAATTTATAATTTAACTTTTATTTTAGATTCAGGGAGTACATGTACAGATTTGTTAGATGGAGATATACATACATATATATATATATTTTTGGAGACAGAGTCTCCCCTCTGTTGCCCAGGCTGGAGTGCAGTGGTGCAATCCCAGCTCACTGCAACCTCCACCTTCCGGGTTCAAGCGATTCTCCTGCCTCAGCCTTCCATGTAGCTGGAATTACAGGCACACGCCACCATACCTGGCTAATTTTACAGAAGTATACTGCATTCGTTTTTATTTAAAATGACTGCTAAATATTCTCAAATTCTTTGTCATCTGTTATTTTCCTCCTTTAAATTATTCACATAATGAATTAAGTTGACAGATTTCTTAAAATTCAAATCTTTACACTTCTAACTAAATCCTACTTGAGCATAATATAGACTTAAGTTGCCAGATTTAGCTTATTATTTTACTTGGAAATTTTGTACATATGTAAAAGCAATCTTTAGCTTTGTGTACTACTTGATTTTTACTATTAGGTTTTTTTTTTTTTTTTTTTTTTTTTTTTTCCGGTGGCCGCCCCCGGGCCCGCGCGGCCACCCCTGGGACAGGCGCCGGCAGGCCACAGACCCCCCGCTCGGCACACCCGCCTCCACGGTTCCCACCCATGCTCCCCGGACCCCGTCTCAGCCCAGAGGGGACGAGTCCCCCCGGCGGTGAACGGGGAGGAGGCGGGAACCGAAGAAGCGGGGTGCGCGCAGCAGGGACACGCGCCTCCCCTAAGACCCGCGCCTCTCCCAAGACCCGCCCGTGGTCGGCGGGATGGACGGAGGGCGCCGGACGCGCACGCCCCGCCGGGCCCCCCCGCCCCCCCGCACGCGCGCGCACGGACAAACCCTTGTGTCGAGGGCTGACTTTCAATAGATCGCAGCGAGGGAGCTGCTCTGCTAGGTACGAAACCCCGGGTTTCTTTTTTTATTATTATTATTGAGGTTTTTTTTAATTAAGATTTTCTTTTTTTTTTTTTTTTTTTTGAGACATTCTCGCTCTGCGGCCCAGGCTGGAGTTAGAATGGTGATCATTAAAAAGTCAGGAAGCAACAGATGCTGGAGAGGATGTGGAGAAATAGGAACACTTTTATACTGTTGGTGGGAGTGTAAATTAGTTCAACCACTGTAGAAGACAGCGTGGTGATTCCTCAAGGATCTAGGACTAGACATACCATTTGACCCTGCGATCCCATTACTGGGTATACATGCAAAGGATTATAAATCATTCTACTATAAAGACACATGCACACGTATATTTATTGTGGCACTATTCACAATAGCAAAGACTTGGAACCAACCCAAATGCCCATTAAGGATAGGCTGGATAAAGAAAATGTGGCACATCTATGCCATGGAATACTATGCAGCCATAAAAAAGAATGAGTTCATGTCCTCTGCAGGGACATGGATGAAGCTGGAAACCATCATTCTCAGCAAACTAACACAAGAACAGAAAACCAAACACCACATGTTCTCACTCATAAGTGTGAGCTCAACAATGAGAACACATGGACACGGGGAGGGGAACATCACACACTGGGGCCGATCGGGGTGTAGGGGTCTAGGGGAAGATAGCATTAGGAGAAATACCTAATGCATGCAGGGCTTAAAACCTAGATGATGGGTTGATAGGTGCAGCGAACCACCATGGCACGTGTATACACCTATGTAACAAACCTGTACGTTCTGCACATGTACCCTAGAACTTAAAGTATAATAAAAAAAAAAAAGAATTAATTTGATTCAATTCAGAGAATCTGGAGTTGGTGCTTTCCCATCATTGATACGTGTGCACCCTAAATACAAATACACATATAACTCATATTGAAGAGACAGATGATGTATTTATCTTCTCAACCAATTATACTAAAAGCTGTTTTAATAAGGCACAATTCTGATCAATAACTTATATTATCAGTTGACTTAAGACTACATTATCCAGAAAACAATTACCTGATAGCAGTCTCCTTTAAGATTGTCTAAGACATCGCCACACGTTTTTCGCATGTATTTCTTACACCCATCAATCACCATTTGGTCAATGTCCGAAACAGGTTAAGGAGAATTTGGGTATATCAAAGAATTCTGAAATAGTAATACTTTAAAGAAAGGGTTAAGACAAAGGTTTTATAATACTAACTTGGGTATCACAAATTTAACAAAATGATGAATGAGGCAGTGACTTTATTTTCACACTAAGGACACTCAAAAGGAACTTAATCTTCTTTTCTCCTCATGAGATGGCTTTAGAGAAGCCATTTTGGAAACCGCTGGGCAGCAGACACAGTATCAAAGTCCTTTGCTCTTTAATCCTCAACTAGGTAGATTATTTATTTGTTTGTTTTTGAGACAGAGTCTTACTGTCGCCCAGGCTGGAGGGAAGTGGCACAATCTCGGCTTACTGCAACCTCTGCCACCTCGGGTTCAAGCAATTCTCCTGTCTCAGCCTCCCGAGTAGCTGGGATTACAGGTGCCCGCCACCATGCCTGGCTAATTTTTGTAATTTTAGTAGAGACAGGGTTTCACCATGTTGATCAGGCTGGTCTTGAACTCCTGACCTCAGGTGATCCACCCGCCTCGGCCACCCAAAGTGCTAGGATTACAGGCATGAGCCACTGCGCCCAGCTGATTATTTCTTTGTTGATGGCCACAAAAAAGGGTACTGTTACTAAATTGTCTGTTCAAGGCAGTCTAGGTAACACATTTGCCTCTAGTCTGGAATAACATTAATTTGAGTTGTGAGACACTAAAGGAAGGAAGGAAACAAAAGAAGCCCACTGAACTTGTTCTCTTATACAACAAAGGATATCTCTACCATAGTGACCATCTTTGGTTTTAGTTTGACTATTTCACACAATATGCCTCCGTCTCCACCTCCCAGAATGAGTACATCTTTGCCAGTGTAATCTTCTTTGCCACTGCCCATGATGGCCCGGGTATATGCCAAATCACTCTCTGCCAAATCTAGGGAGGAGAAATAGATCCAAATGGTGAGTCTATCTTAACACACAAACCACCTGGCCCCACCATACTGAAGAGCTAGACCAAAATGTACATTTTTCATTTTCAATTTTTTAAAACTGTGAAACATTTGCAAGCTTTTTTTCCATTGAGGACTTTTTCATCAACCCTGATCATCTGACACCTAATGGACATCAGTCAGCGGGAAGAAAATCCAGCCTTAAAAATGTGTCAACATACTGAATAACTAAAAGCAATTACATCTTTACAAATGAAATAATATGACGTCTGTGAGCTGCTTCAAAATAATATGAGAGGGACAAAGTAGACTGGGGTTTAGGTAAAATAAGACTGGCTAGGAGTTGGTAATTGTTCACACTCGATGGTAAGTACATGTGGGTTCATCACACTAGTTTGTCTACTTAGGTTTGAATTGTTCTGTAACAAAAAGGTTTTTTTTTTAAATATGCAAATGCATTTTCTTTTGAAATACAATCCAAATACTCATCACTAAGGAAGCAATGTCAAGACAAAGTTTATGTGAAAGCCCAGATAATCCACGGGTTAATATGACATAAATGTCATCTCAAAAACCAGCAGTGTCAAAAACAAACTCAAATCCACAACAGCAGTAACTGTCAGGAAAACACCATCATTCAACACATCACCACTTTGTTACACGATCGGGGCAGGGATGGAATACTTACTAACATCCCCACTAAGGATGAGAATATTTCCAAACTGCTTCGAGTGTAGAATTTTTATATTTTGATAAGGTGAATCTTCGTCATACACCACTTCATCTATGTCATATTCAACCAGGCGCCCATCGGCGGTGGGCCAATATCTGTCAATGGCTCCTCCTCGCACTATGGGTGGTAATCTGGAAAAAGAGAAAAACAGAAATGTACCTTACTAGAACACTGCCTTACAAGTGGACCTGGGATGAATAGTGTGCAAAAGAAAGCCACATGACTGCCGACTTTTGACAAGCACAAAACGAATCCAAAGCTTGGGCTTTTAGTTTTATATAATCACGGCCACCACCAAATGTTGACAACTATTGTACACAGTTCACTTTTTAAAAAATCCTGCCATGCTTTAGATTTTCTCTAACAAAAAGCTGAAGGAGAAGATGGCCACTGCACACTTCATATTTCAAATGCTCCAGCAGCATCTGTCTCTTAAGACTATCTACATAACTACATTGACATCACCATATTTACACCAGTTCACATGGGTATGATATGGTTATCTAGTACAGAGTCCATCTTCAAGTGTCCCCAGTTATGCCAGTTATGTCCTTTATAGATGTTCTGCTCTTGAATAAAGGCTCATACACTGCATTTCCCTATTTTTTTTTCTTTTTTATCCTCATGTAACGTAGAATTTTTTTTTTTTACTGTTATGTTTCATGACATTGATATCTCAAAGTACAGACCAGCTATTCTGCTGAAAAATGACTCGTGGGTTTACCTGATAATCTCTCACTCTTCATGGTTAGAATCAGGTTGACATATATTACACAGGCATGACATTGGGAACACAAGATGTGTATCTGTCCTATTATTAGTGATGCTAAGTCTGTGATCACTTGGTTAAAGTGGTATTCATGGGATCTCTCCATTTGCAAAGGTACCTTTTCACCCTCTGAAATTACTAAGCAGGCTGTGGTGTGGTCCTCTGAAACTAGGTAAAAGTCTTCACCCCCACCCCCCAACAAACCTTTACCAGTGGTTTTAACATGCAGAAGATTCTGGCCTGAACCAGTTACTACTAGAGAGGCTGCAAAATGATGATTTTTTCATTCATTCTTTTGTAAATACCCAGTATTTTTCACAGGATGAATGTACTAGAAGGTACCAGCAGAGGACACTAAATGACAGGAAAAAACAGACCTGGAAAAGGGGCTTGGCAAGCCTAACCCAAACACAAAGAAAAGGAGAGCTCACTGCATACATAACACAACTGCGTGAGTCATGTGTTCTCAAACACAGTAGTGTTCAACATTAAAACGCCACGATGTACAGCTGTAGACATGTAAAATGCTGGGATATGTGGCCTGACTTACTCTTAGGAGTCTCTTTCCCTTCCCTGCTCACCAGCTTCCAAGAGTACAGTCTAAAACTGTTACAAGTTAACGAGGCTTTCTATGAGGGAATACTAACATCTATAAAGAACACCGAGATTGAAAAGGCAAACTCCCACAAATTCATGTCATCCTGACAACTCTTGATTTAACCACTTCTTCACCTTCTATGTGAACAAATTCAGCTTTCAGAACGTGAGGCATTCTAGGGGGTTTTTCTTGTAAATTGTAAAATGTGAAGCACCAATCAGGACAACTGCTAGAGAGCAGGCAAACAGGACTTGGAGGAAGCCTCTTCCACCCCTGGCTGATGGTGGGGAGTGAGGTGAGAGTGAGCCACCCATAGCACTGGATGAAAGACAAAGTCACTCACTTCCAGGGGAGGAAGACTACCCTCTCCTTGACAGCCAGCCACCTATCAGCAATTACTGCACTACAGACAAACCCACTGAAAACAAACAGTGCCTGTTCTCAATTGTGTCAACAGTGCCTTGGCTAAGGCGAAGAGCTCTTTCCTACATTGTAACGCTATGGTTTTTTTAAAGACTGGCAAAGAAAGAAGGATCTTAACAGGATGTAAATGCCATTACCCTGATGAAGTGCTCAACCTAGCATTAAAGGGCATCTCCCTGGTAGCCCTATAACGGGCTACCAGGAGGTACTATGGAGCCCCCTACCAAACTCATTTCAACCTTCACTGCTGAAAAATGAAACTGGACTATACCAATTCAGGTAGATTATAGCCCAGGCCTTAGGTATACTGTGTAAATTACAAGAACCTTTTAAAATCAAAGTTAATTTCTGTGACCTTGTTTTCTTGTTCCTTTTCACTTGAAAGTAGAAAACAAAAATAAATTCAAGTACATCCCATAGCTTCTTAGTCAAAAATTCAGACTTAACTTATCAAAGGGGAATAATTTCAGATAATGTTACTGGGTTATTTGTTAATGATTCAATCTCTAACATTTAACCTCTGATCTTTATTCTTCAGATAAAAAAAAAAGGATAGCAATCCTTGTCCTTTTGAGGCCAGTAACAAAGGGTTTACAACAAGGTATTCCCAATTTCTAGCTCTCGTCAACCTTATTTCATGAAAATAAAAACTGTGACAAGCATAAGACAGGTATTTTGAAGATCTAAAGCTTAACTCCACTCTTAGAAAACTCCTATACCATAAAAAGAAAAGAACCAGACTTCTCATGAATGCTGAAGGCCATAAATGTATTCTGTTTACTCACTCCTAGAGGTAACTGATAAAAATCAGACCACATTTTGATGTGGACCAATTCATTATCATAAAGTTAAGACCCTTTCTGACAGTGGGGAACCTGTTCATTGCAAATGGGTGCAGATAAGGAAAACCCTGCAAACAGGAAAAGACGAAATGTGCAAAAAGTGGTATGGGTGTACGGGTGTGGATGTGTTTTTAAAGGAAGGTGAAGGGTGAGAGACATGGCTGGGGACCCTAAACTGAGCCTGGATGCTCCAAAAGAGCCTCAGTGCTCTAACAGATCTCAAAAAAATAGACAGTTCTATACTGTGGCGTCTTCTTTTCACTTTCAGTTTCCTGCTTTCCTCTTTAACTACAGGAGGTTAAACAATTACCTAGTTATCTTACATCTGCTCTGGAGCTTTCTTGTGGGCTGATCAAACTTAGCGTGGTGAGTAATTAAGTACTTAAACACCCTAACGCTTGCCAGTAAGGATTCCTTCTTCTGGAAAGTGCCATGAACTGGAGGAACCTGTATTTCGGTTGCTCAGCAGTGAGGAAGTCCCTCTGTGTTGGTCTCTGCAACTATGAGGTTAATTTTATGAGCAAGGGAGACAGGCCTTCTATGCCTTAAGGCCTGATGAGGATCCACCAAGGCAGGGCAAGAGTAAATTGTCCCGCATTTACAAGCTGTGTATCCAAAGCACTTCTTAATTCCCATGATGTACCAGACACTAGTTCCTTCCCATGATGTCCAAATTGCATTCTTTTAAAATCTGACACCACTGGCAAACACTTCGGCAGTGTCCGATAGAAATTTGGATGATGAAAATGTTCCTTAGTTGTACTGTCCCACATGGCAGGCATTAACCACTAGCTATTGTGACTAAGGAACTGAATTGTGTATTTTTTTTTTTTTTTTTTCGAGACGGAGTCTCGCTCTGTCACCCAGGCTGCAGTGCAGTGGCGCAATCTCGGCTCACTTCAAGCTCCGCCTCCGGGGTTCACGCCATTCTCCTGCCTCAGCCTCCTGAGTAGCTGGGACTACAGGCGCCCGCCACCACGCCCGGCTAATTTTTTTTTTTTGTATTTTTAGTAGAGACGGGGTTTCACCGTGTTAGCCAGGAAGGTCGCGATCTCCTGACCTCATGATCTGCCCGCCTCGGCCTCCCAAAGTGCTGGGATTACAGGCTTGAGCCACCGTGCCCGGCCTGAATTGTGTATTTTAATTAACTTTAAATAGCCTTGTGCAGCTAGTGCCCATCCCACTGGATAGGGAGAGCTTCATTTTCCTCATGATCACTTGAAAATAACCTGCCTATGGCAGCTTAAAGTTGGTGGCCTATCAATTCTTAGTATCTTGGAAAGTTTTCTTCTTTGAAAGCCTTGAGGCAAATTTTCTTATTACCCCACCCTGTCGGAAGTCTCTTAAAATTGCTTAACTTTACTCTGGGGCCTAGAGCCTGAAGGAGAAAAAGTGACCTTTTCTCTTTCCTGGAAGGGCTGAAGTCAGGTTTTTGTTTTGTTTTGTTTTGAGACGGAGTTTCACTCTGTTGCCCAGGATGGAGTGCGGTGGTGCGATCTCAGCTCACTGCAACCTCCGCTTCCCGGGTTCAAGCGATTCTCCTGCCTCAGCCTCCTGAGAAGCTGGGATTACAAGCACGTACCACCACGCCCAGCTAATTTTTCTATTTTTAGTAGAGATGGGGTTTCACCCATGTTGGTCAGGCTGGTCTCAAACTGAAGTCAGGAGTTTTCTAGCTCCCTCTGATGAGGTGGCAGCTCTACCTGGGTCTCCACTTGACGCAGTTCCAACTCCTTGGAGTTGGTCCATAACCCCATTTCTGCCTTAGTTTCATTTTACCTAGCATTTCTGTGTGTGCATCCACGCACATGTATGTTCATACACTGTCTTGTTTTGGTGTGAGGGGCCCAGCAGCTCAGTTCACCATGTTGCCAGAAGGAGGTGCTGAGTTTGATCTTTTCCGTATCTTAAGCAGACACTACTGGGGACAACACCGCCATTCTGATTTTATTTTATTTTATTTTTTTTTTGAGACAGTCTCATTGTGTCACCCAGGCCGGAGTGCAGCGGTGTGATCTCGGATCACTGCAACCTCTGCCTCCTGGGTTGAGGCCATTCGCATGCATGAGCCTTTCAAGTAGCTGGAATTACAAGCATGCACCACCACGCCCAGCTAATTTTTGTATTTTTAGTAGAGACGGTGTTTTGCCATGTTGGCCAGGCTGGTCTCAAACTCCTGACTTCAAGTGATCCGCCTGCCTCGGCCTCCTAAATTGCTGGGATTACAGATGTGAGCTACCGTGCCCAGCCAACTATGATTGTTTCAATCGGTTAAATATAAAAGGACATTCAAGAGTGGACTTACCGTTTCACCCGTCCAGTACTGTCCTGACTCAATTCTTTCATTCTTTCTTCTACTTTGTTCAAAATCTACAATTAAAAGAAAAATCAATGGGCTTGTAGAATAAGCTGCATGGAAGAGCTAAATTACAGACCCAACGACTGAGGCCGTGTTGACAGAGCTGTGCGAGATTGACCTGTCCCTCCTCCTACCCTCTAGCAGCCTGTAGACGCCTGGCCCAATTCCACTCTCCCATACCAACTATCCCTTCATGTTGCTGACCTAACCTTAGTGTAAGTTAGCAAAAAAATAACATGGAAGAGGAAGGCTAAAGGGTACTGCAGCTATAAAATCCCGGTTAAAGGTTTTCTATTCCCTCCAGTGGAAAATAAGATTACTCATACTAAGGCAGTTAAAAGGGAACGCTGACACCCAGGTTCCTAAAAACAACTAAACAACTACTTCTATTCTAAAACCACTTATGTGGAGGGAGGAAAGTTTAAAATTAACTGGAAAGTAAGCAATGAAGAGAAAATTATTTTAACACTAAGCTAAGCAGATACTATGATCCTTAAACACTGAGTAAATGAAAGTGAAAAACCGACACTGTCGATCTCTTCTTTGCCTTGCGCATCACCATCATAACTCTGAAGGTCCAGCAACACCAATCCATGTGGGTAAATTCTCAAATTGGCAAAGCTACAAAGGAAAATATAATTTTAAGCTTAAGAATTATATCGGGGCATTAAAAAAAAAAAAAGATAGAGAGATGTCACCCAATTAAAAGACCACTGCTCTTTATTTCCCTAAAAGTATACAGTTAACCTTTTTGCTTTCTTACTAGGGCTGCGTCTTGCGGGGAGAAACTCCCAATCATTTGTGGAAGGTTTAGAAGGCATTACCAAATGTTAAGGTTTTCAAAACTGGTTCTTGGGCCCAAAAAGTCATTCAGTAGCAGTTCTGTGAATCTAGTTTTTAAAAAGGTTCTCTAGGTAATTTTGCCAGGTTTAGTAACTACTGCCTTAAGAGGAAGGGAGTGTGGAGAAGGGTAAACTGGTTTCTCTCAATTAACCTTCAGAGTTCAAACCAGAGCCATTTTTTCCTAACTGCAGGCTGGTGGTAGGTAAATTAATTTAGTAGGCACTCTGGAAAATCCAGGCCAACTGCCTGCAAACCTAATCCATCCCACAGTATGTTTTTGTAAAGCCTGCAGGCTAAGAATGGTTTACATTTTTAAAGATTTTAAAAAACGTGACAGCAACCTTTACACAAAATTTTCTGACCACCCCATTTTCTTTTTTAATGAAATAAACATATTTGAGTGTATCACATGCGCTAAGATGTATTTGATGAAACTTTTGTTTCAGTTATATGCATTTTTTTTTTTTTTTTTTTTCTGAGATGGAGTCTCGCTCTGTCTTGCCCAGGCTGGAGTGCAAGTGACATGATCTCGGCTCACTGCAGCCTCCACCTCCTGGGTTCAAGCGATTCTCCTGTCAGCCTCCCAAGTAGCTGGGACCACAGGCGTGTCCCACCACACCTGGCTAATTTTGTATTTTTAGTAGAGACGGGGTTTCACCGTGTTGGCCAGGTGGGTCTCGAACTCCTGACCTCAGGTGATCCACCTGCCTTGGCCTCCCAAAGTGTTGAGATTACAGGTATGAGCCACCATGCCTGGCCTATTCATGTATTTGTTTTGCATTTACACAGATGTGTATTTCCAGGGTTAAGATTACCTCCTACTATAAATTATAGGTAAAGAAATGTTTGAAAAATACTAAACTAGAAGATTAATTCTGTTCAGAGAATACAGATAGTGTGCTTGGATAAAAAAAAACAACTAAAAATAATAAGCTAGGCATGGTGGCACAGGCCTGTAGTCCCAGCTACTTGGGAGGATGAGGCAGGAGGATTCCTTAAGCCCGGGAGGTCAAGGCCACAGTGAGCCATGATTGCACCACTGCACTTCAGCCTGGGCGACAGAGTGAGACTCTGCCTCTATAAAAAATTTAAAATAAAACTAAACTAGTTAATTTTTCACCTTCAGCCCTTAAGTGACCTCAAAAATCAAGTTCTTGCCCAGAGTCCACAAACTCTTCTACACCAGAATGAGAGGATCATGTTTCCTTTCCCTCCTTCACCAGCAGCAGAGAGGAGAGGGGGAAGGAACAATAGAGAAGTAAGGTCCCCTTTATCCACTTGGGTGGTTCTAGCATGAACACAGAGAATGCTAGAAGGCAGTGTCAAGGATTAAGGTGCTCCTAGGGATAAAACCAGAAATAGAGGGGGGAAAATGTGCCCGGGGTCGGGGGGCAGGGAATAGAGAACCTGAATAAAGGTGGCTCAGGTCCTTTCCCTAAGCCCATGCATGGGTAGGAGAGGTGAGGTTTCAGGACCCACCTCGGGGTGGGTACCAGTTGACCAAGAGAGAGAGGAAGGAGACCAAGTAGAAAACTCTTAAAAACTAAGCTGGCCAGGCGTGGTGGCTCATGCCTGTAATCCCAACACTTTGGGAGGCCCAGGCAGGTGGATGGCTTGAGCCAGGAGTTTGAGACCAGCCTGGGCAACATGGTGAAACCCTGTCTCTATTAAAAACACAAAATTATCTGAATGTGGTGGTGAGTGCCTGTAATTCCAGCCACTTGGAAGGCTGAGGTGGGAGAACTGTTTGAACCCGGGAGGCAGAGGTTGCAGTAAGCCAAGATTGCGCCACTGCACTCCAGCCTGGGCAACAGAGCAAGATTCGGTCTCAAAAACAACAACAACAACAACAACAAAAACCCTAAGCAGTTCATTTGGGGTTTTTGTTTTTATTGCTTTTCAAAGCAGTTTCCAAACAGCTCTTGTCACTCAAAAACCCCTTCTTTGGAAGAATTCTAAGTCTTCTGTACAACTGGAATTGGTGCCTATGGTAGAAACTTCAATAACTGTCACAGAGAGGTAGGCAGGGCCCAGCTGCAAAGGCCTTTAGGAGATACGAAGTGCAACTTTTCACCTGGTGCTGGCTGAGGAGCCTGCCACCGGAGGCGGTGGATGACGAGTTCCAATTTGCTGTAGTCCCCAAAAGATGGACCACAGTAAAAACAGTGAGAGGCGGCAGGTACAGGGAGGGGCTGAGTGTAATCCTACAGGAGCCAGAGGGCTCTAGGACAGCTACAGCCTCTGCTTCCAAGAGACCATCCATCAACTGGGTCACAGCAGGGAAGAAAAGGACACAGGGGAGAGGAGGGTTTGGTGGTGGTGTTCATATGAGGAAGAAATCATCATCTTAGATACATTTGAGGTATCTACTAAACACACAGGGAGGTTTGCTACACAGTTAGAAATACAAGTCTGGGCTTGGGGAAGAAGGGGTTAGGATGTCTTTGAGAGGTATCAGGATAGGGAACACCAATTAATGCCACAGGGGTGGGCCATGGAGACTCATAGAGAGAATAGTGGAAGGGGCAGTGAGCTCAAAAAGTACAGGTTTCCCTCATCTCACAGGTTTCCCTCATCTCTAGGTCTCTGGAATATCATGGAGGTGGCTACTTCTTCCTTTAATAGAGAAACAAAGAGAGAGAAACTGGGACATTAAGGAAGCCACGTGGAATTCCAGTACTGGGTACCCACTGAGGTAACAGAATAAAAGCTATCGAAAATACCCCACCCTGGAGTTCACATTTTTATTTATTTTAATGTTTATTTCCATAGGTTATTGGGGAACGGGTGGTGTTTGATTACGTGAGTAAATTCTTTAGTGCCGATTCGTGAGATTTTGGTGCACTCATCACCTGAGCAGTATATACTGCACCCTATTACATTTCTAAATTAATAGTGCAAATTACTAAGAATCTTAATTAGTAGTTTTACATACTAAGCCAGTCCATATATAATACAAACCAAGATTTAAGGAAATACCAAGAGCTCAACGCACTGGTTTCTTGTTATCAGTCATTTCTTAGTTTAGGTTTTCTTCTGCATTTTACCATGGTCTGCAGTAGCTGATAATCAGTCATAACAGTGCTACTCAAAGTGTGGTCAGCTGTCCAGCAGCATCAGCATCCCCCGGGAGCTTCCTGGAAATGGAATCTGGGCCCTGCCGCAGATCCACTTATTGCTTCAAGAACTCTTACGGTAGGGGCCCAGGGGATCATTGCCTGCCATTTCAAACTGCTTATGCCACCAGGGGTTCTTGGTCCTGGCCACATAGAACCACTGGGGCTTTGGAGAAATCCAGATGTCCAGGCCCTGTGACCTCAATTTCTGGGGGAAATGCCCAGGCACGAGTGTTTCGTGAAAGCTCTCCAGAATCAGAGCAGAGAAGGGACCTGGGCTCCCCGCAACCGTAATAACACACTTATTTCCAGAAATACCAGGCTCTAGGAGCCAGGAAGATGGCAAAGCGCTGCTTGAGGCTCTGTGTGGGCTGCCCCTGGGGCCCTGCAGCACTGCTGCTGGCCATCCTAGAGCAGGCACCCTCAACCTGCACCCACCCTACTTCAAGCTGAGCAAGGGCATCTGCAGCTCAGCATCCTGCAGAGAAGGCCCCGGCATGCCCCCTACGGGCCTCTGCTGCAAACTAGTGGGTCCCCACAGGTGGTGGGCACCCCAACCAACCCATCCATCTGGACCCCAGCCCCTCCGATATCATCTCTGCTGACCAGAGACCTGAAAAACACTAAGATAAGTAGCATCCTATGGTAAATCTTACTCTAGGGACTTAAGAGGCTGAGTTCTACCATAAACTTTTTACTCCAGGGAGTTGACCTACCGCTTGCATGAGCCCTATGAGTGATCCTGCCCGTCTTACTATTACGCTGAAGTCCCCGCCAAGAGTGGGGCTCACCAGCCACTTCAGGGTGCAAACATTAGCAGGAGCCCTCACTGAGTCTGCACACCACTCCCTGGGTGCGTACCTGTAATGACACTCATCTACCTCATGAACTATTCATGTCACTCCCTTCAAAACATCACCTGCAGCTGCCCTTGGGGGAGTCAGCCACAAAACTTTTCCTGGGCTGCCTCCCTTATGCCCACTCTGGGCATAAGTCTTAACAAAATCTTGTCTGGGAAACATGTTTGGCCTCCTGTCAATCTCTATATACATGAGAGCTTAAGAACCTGTGGTCAGTAACGCTACCAGAAGATTCTGATGTGCAGCTAGGGTTGAGAAGCACCAAGTTCCAGTCCCATCCTAAAAGATGTCAAAGGAGAAAAAAAAATGCCAGATGCCACCCCCATCCTCCACTCTGTCACCCTCTCTGCTCATAAGTGACCAGATATGAAGAATAGCACTGGAGACTGCTCACCTGCCGTTCTTGTTTGTGTAGGTTGCTAAATAGCCATGGTCCTGCCAGGTGTGCACCGACTCTGCCATCCCCTGCTCCTGGAAAATGGACTGGAGGCCTTTCAGAATGGTCTCACCATCAGCTGGAGAACAAGGGGAAGAAGGCAAAATGGTCAGAAAGAAACGTTCAGAAGGAAGGCCAATGAGGCACAGTTTGAGGACTGAGCTTAAAAAAGAAAAAAAAAAAAAACCTGAACAAAGTTGTCAGTGTCACTTATCCCTTGTCATGACGAGCAGTAAACATTCTCCACCCTGCAAGGAAAGGCGACGCAGACCACCAGTTTACACGATGGTAAGAACACAAAAGCCGACCGACCACAAATAGCTGTGCCAAGGATGTCGACATATTCAGCCTAGAGGCAGCATAACAAAATATTCACCCTAAGCAGAAATTAAAGAAATGCAAATAAATGCAAGCACAACAAATGAGACTCCACTTCAGGTTAAATAAATTAATGAGGACACATGGTACTAGAAAGGGGATACCTGTCCACTGCTGATGAGTAATGTAAATGACAAGCTTTTTTTTCCCCATGTTTTACAAAAAGGATGTGCTGCTTTTATAACTGGAAAAAAATATCCAACAGTAATCCTCAGTAACATAGCTCTAAACGGTAGAAACTGGACAATGATTCCATATGGGACAATCTGCTGGCTTGTGGGTCTCCCCACCCCACCCCCATGGTCCCAGAAGCCAATCCTCCTGTCTCCCATCCTGCCCAGTGTCCTACTCCCAAAAGTGCAATCAGTGTTCCCAGGTAAAGTACATTAACCTCCACAGGTTCACCTGAAGCCAGGATCTTCAAGAACATCCAACATTACAATACTTAGAATAAGGGGTAAATGCAATTTTTTCTTCTCTAGTTCTATCTACAAAGCAGGCATTCCCTAATAAATATAAAACAAAGAACCAAGATATGACAAGAGGAACTACTCTTTACTTTCCCACCAGTCCTCTGAAGGCTGGCTCCTCTGAGGGGAAAAACAGCCTGGTAAATATCAAAACGAAGCATCTCTGTGACCTGAACAGAGGTAAAAGAAAAAAACAAAGAGTCACAGCTGATTGCAGTGTGATTTGCCAAGAAAATTACATTAGAATTTCTGCCATAAACTAAGTAGTGCTGAAACTAGAACTGGGAAGTTAAGGATTTTTTCACTATGCAAAAAGAGTCTATCTCTAAGTAACTTAGAACTGTGTTCCCAAGGCCACTGAATGAAGGCTACAAACGGGGAGTTTAGAGGCCAAAGTGGACAGATACGACTTATTCTGGCCTGCACAGACTTTTTTTTTGAGACAGGATCTCCCTCTGTCGCCCAGGTAGAAGTGCATTGGCGCAATCTCGGCTCACTGCAACCTCTGCTTCCTGGGATTAAGTGATCCTCTTGCTTCAGCCTCCCAAGTAGCTGGGACTACAGGTGCAAACCACGATGCCCAACTAATTTTTATTTGTTTTTTATTTATTATTTATTTATTTATTTTGAGACAGAGTCTGGCTCTGTAGCCCAGACTGGAGTGCAGTGGTGTGACCTTGGCTCACTGCAAGCTCCGCCTTCCAGGTTCACACCATTCTCCTGCCTCAGCCTCCTGAGTAGCTGGGTCTACAGGCACCCGCCACCACGCCCGGCTTTTTTTTTTTTTTTTTTGTATTTGTAGTAGAGATGGGGTTTCACCGTGTTAACCAAGATGGTCTCGATCTCCTGACCTTGTGATCCACCCGCCTTGGCCTCCCAAAGTGCTGGGATTACAGGCGTGAGCCACTGCGCCCGGCCCATGTCCAACTAATTTTTGTACATTTTTGGTAGTGATGGGGTTTCACCATGTTGCCCAGGCTGGTCTCAAACTCCTGAGCTCAAGCAATCCACCTGCCTCAGCCTCCCAAAGTGCTGGGATTACAGGCGTGGGCCACCGCACCCAGTCCCTGCACAGACTTTTTAAAAGTGTAAATTCGTTGCCGTTTAAAAATCAGAAGATTTCACCCTCTCCCACTGTAGTGGGTATAATGGTGGCACCAAAAAGATATATCCACATCTTAATCTCCAGAACCTGGGGATGTGACTTTCTTTGGAAAACGGTCTTTGTAGATTTAATTAAGGATCTTGAGATAAAAGCAACTGGATTATCCAGGTACCCAGACCCTAAACCCAATGACAAGTGCCCTTATAAGAGACAGAAGAGAAGATACAGGGAGAAAAGGGGGCAGGTGACATAAGACGGACGCAGAGATTGGAGTGATTAAGAGCCACACGCCAAGCCCAGGACAGCCAGAAGCGCGCCAGAAGCTGAAGAGGCTTCTGGGGAAGCATGGGCCTGTCACGTTTTGATCTGGAACTTCTGGCCTCCGGAACTGTGAGAGAATACATCTCTGCCATTGTAAGCTATCCAATTTGTAGTACTTTGTTACAGCAACCCTAGCAAGCTAATACACCTGCCCAAAATTCGTTTTCAACTTTAACAATAGCAAACAGAATACTAAAAGTGGCAGTGAAAACATAATTTAATATTCAAAATTGCCAAACAGAGCAGTTGATAGCCCAGCCAAAACTCATGGACAACATCTGGAACAAAACTAAATGACAGAGTGTAACCCTAAATCCCCAAACAGGTATAGGTAGAAATAAATGGGCCACAGCCCTGAGACCTGTGGGGTACCAGCAATTGAGAGAGGAAGAAGAGAAAAAGCAAAGGGACTTCAGACAGCCCTAAGAACTAGAGGAACCCCTTCCAAAAGTCACTAACGGGTGTTCACCCCCAAAGAAGTGGTTTCCTCCCCCTCAGAATGCAGGGGTCTGGCTAGCCAAAGTGAGGATGCAGCTGAAACTTGCAAGGACTTGGGTAGGGCTGGATGTCAGGGTGGTCAAGCCCTACAGATGGCCAAAATGAAAGAGCCTCCCAGAAAAAGTCCCACATCAGGGAGGAACTACCAGCGCAGAATCCACGTCACACTCCCACAGCAGCACAAGCATCTATAAACACCGAGCAGCGGTGGCCCAATGAATCCTTAAGCTCTCATTTGTTCCTAGCAAAACTGTGCCTTTGGGAAAGTCGTTCGGCAGAAAATAATCTAGGTTGATTTGCTATTCTGAAATTGGTTTCAGGAAATTAAAAGTGAAGGTCTGAATTATATCCCCAGAACTGTAGCATTTAAGACTGAATTCTACTTCACTTAAAAAAGAAAAAAATCTGATTTCAAACTTGGTAAGATAAAGCAACCTTGTTCAGTTTGTTTGTCACTGAAGTGTGGTTGGCCAGCCCACTGTGGAGGTGGCTTGAGTGTACTGAGCCAGGCAGAACTTTCCCTGAATCTGAAGAGCCATTCTGAAATTAAGCAATCCCTCCTTGGCTAGAACAGATGTTTTCTGCTTTGAAAGCATATAAAACAAATCATCACTCCTGGTAAACGGCCTCAAGATGGTTCTGTTGGCACATTACAAAACAGAACCCGAACCCCCATGCTGGTGAACGAACAATCTAGACAAGGCCACCCTGCATGTAATTGACCAGGCTGTGCTGTGAACGAGGACCCCGGCTTGGGTGGCTGAGCTGGGGTGAACCTCATCCCTTAGGCCAAGGAAAGGCGGTGTCTTTGTCTGATCTATGCAAAGGCTTTGACTGCTGGCCAAGCCCAGTGTAGTGGCCATCCCTTTTTTCTAACTGGCACAATTAACAGAAAGGCACCGTGTGGGCTAAAGAAAGTCCTCCGGCCAGGTTTCAAACTGAAGGAAAAACTACACAAGAAATCTGATTTGAAGTATTACTTGTTCCCACACTATAGGTTTACCAGCCAAGTTCAGTAAAAACAGGCCAAAGCTGAACGTGTTTCTGGAAGCTCATTTACCCACAAACCCTATTCACTTGTGTGGCCGCCTGGTCCCTGTGGGCATCTGAGTATGCTAGCCCTGCCAGGAAGGTGTCTGCAGGGCCTCATATGGACACCACCATTTTGCCCACCATTCATCTCCCTTCATCCTCACCTTCTTCCCGATTTGGGGCCTCCCCTGTTACCCAGCCCTTGGGGAAGACACTCCAGGAAGGGGAGCTAGAGCTGAAAACTCCGCAGTAGTATCTCTTTCCAAATCAGGGCTTTTAAAGTGAAAACAAAGCAAAAGCATGAGGTGGCTCACTTAGCCATCTTGATCCCAGGTGCTCAATAAATGTTTGGTGGCAAATAAAAAATTATTTTACTTGGCTGAATTCATCATCCTTTATTACTATATCTTTGCAGAGGTTCAAGAACATCTAGACTAGTGGTTTACAATCCTAGCTGTGCATTATCATTCACCCAGGGAGGCCAGGCATGGTGTTTCATGCCTGTAATCCCAACACTTTAGGAGGTCAAGGCAGGAGGATCGCTTGAGCCCAGGAGTTCGAGACCAGCCTGGGCAACGTGGTAAAATCTGTCTCTACCAAAAATACAAAAATTAGCTGGACATAGTGGCACGCCCGTACAGTCCCAGCTACCCAGGAGGCTGAGATGGGAGGAACACCTTAGCCTGGGAGGTGAAGGCTGCAGTGACCCATGATTGTGCCACCTCACTTCAGCCTGGGCAACAGTGAGACCCTATTTCAAAAAAGTAAGTAATAATAATCACCTGGGGAGTTTTAAAAAATTCCAATGCCACACATTAGGCCAATTAAGTAGAAATGTGGGGTGGGCCCCAGGCATGAGTATTTTCAAAAGCTCCCTGGGAAATTCCAATGTCCAGCCACAGTTGAGAACCACTAATCTAAATCACCCAACACAAAAAAAGGAAAAGAAACCCCCTACCATTTCCATACCAGTTATACTCAACTCACCAAAAAGTTACAGAAAATGCTCAACAGAGGGGCTGAAAAAAGTTAGAACTCTTTACTAACTGAAGCCACGGATAACCTGTCACATGCCCCAGAAAATGCTTTGTAATTATTCCAGATTTCAACCATTATGCCTGTCTATGGAACTTGTAAAATGACCAAACAAATCAGACTTGCTCTATCAGGGTTCCTTGATATCAGGGGTAAGGTCAACAACGTGGTAAGAAAGGCTGCCCTGTCTTTCACAGGACTTTGGTAACCCCAGCCATACCCATTAAATGACAGGAATGCCCTTGCTTGTCAATAAAAGACCCCACACCCCAACTGCCCCAAGGGCAGTAGAGGGGCAATACAATCCCTTGAGAACAACTAGATGCTCTATACACAGGTGAAAAAGAGCCTGAGGTCAGAATATACCCAAACTTGAGAACACAGGATAGCAACGTCATAAGTGTCCACAAATCAGAAGAAAATGTGAAGATAGATTCAAATGCTAAAAGAGCTCATCACACTACTTTGAAGGAGACACAGTCATCCAAACTAGGCCAATGTTCTTCTTTGGCAGAAGTTCTCAGAAAATTCACTTCAATGGCCAGGCAAGAACAATACATTGTAACTAGTAGATCACTCAGCCTTCCAAAGCACTCAGAAACACAGTGACCTCTCCCAAGGCAAAACATGTCCTCTGTCTACTGAACAATGCAATGTCCCCATTTCCAGCCCACTGCCTACTTTGTGTTTGTTCAACAACAACTTAAAATGAATAAACTGGTCCAAATTAAATACACCACTACTAAAGGAAGGGAAGGGAAGACAGGAAGGGAAAAAAAAAGAATCAAGGCCTAAGCTTCACCCTCCTGCCTCATTTTCTACCAGGGAACCATTTATAGGCCCATCTTGGAGAAACTCATTCTTCTGACCCTGAGCATCAGCTCCAGACGCCCAAAGCCCCAATCTGTGTATCTAGCTAGAACCTGCCTCCTGTGCAACTGCTCCCAGCACTGTTCCAATCACAAGTCTCAGATCAAAATCAGGCTTGTTACTTCCCTACTCTCATCGATGGTTACATCACCAGCCACTTAACATTGCCCGTAACAGGCGCCCCCCGCCCCCAACCCTCCCACCAGAGCCTACCCCAACCAAACTCGCTGGCCAGGACTTTTCACTTACAGACCTAATTTCCTCATAAAGTAGAAACACTACTTTGTAGGGTTCCTGTATAGAACCCAGAATCAACGTCAGTTTCTTCCTTCCCTCATGGTCTTGTACTGCTATTTAATCACTGATCCATATGGTATGCAGCCCCGTGTGCATAAAGTAGATTAGCTGTACTAGCCAACCTTACTAGGCCAGGGAGTCACTCTGAATCAAAATTGAACCTGGCACAAAAAAAAAAAAAAAAAAAAAAAAGACATGCATGTTATATTCCTGCTCCTCCTTCAGCTTTGAGAATCTAACATCCTCCTTAACAAACTAAATTCCATTAGAGGCTGCCCTAAGGAAATATGCAATTCTCACACATCCAGAAAAACAAAAAACAACAATAACAAAAAAACCTCTCTCTACTTGTGACCTTGGCTTGTGGCTGTTTTTTCAACTTCAAAAACTTTAGCTAAGAAAACTCAGGCCATGAGCACACGGGGCTTTCTGAAGGCTACACAACTCCAACTGTCTTGTGTGTGGTCACCACCCCTCCCCTCAGGCAGAGCCATCAGATTCGACAGGCCAGAGCCTTGACATTCTCCTCTGCAAAATGAGGCGGTTGGAACAGAAGATTTAGCTCTCTCATGGTCAAGGTCATGTATATTTTATCACAGTACAAACTGTATTAGCACGGTCATTTAAAATAAGCTTTTATTAATAGAGAAAGAAGTAATATGTGTATTTTTAAAATTAGAAAATATAGGCAACGTGCAAAATAAATGTTTTCATTTCTACCACCCTCACTGTGACACTGAATGTAGAACTCCTGATTTGAAATGAGCCTTCTGCTGTTGATAACCTACCTTATTGTATACATGATCTATACATTAAAAAAAAAAAAGGAACAGAAGATTTACATTCACATTCCTTTCAGCTCTTTCATGGTCAAGGAGCACCTGGCTTGTGAAAGTGGGAGATGAATTTCTATTCTCGCCAAGCATATTTTCAGTTATGAAGGCTGAAAATTTCATACCTCACTATCAAGCCCCTTTCCCTCCGAGGTCTCTCCCAGAACTGGCTCCAAGGGGTGTTTAGTCATCCCCATCATCGCATCATGCCAAGTGATAAGACCCAAAGCCGAACCTCCAGCCCACCTACTGCTCCAGCAACTGCAGCCCCAGCCACCACAGAACTGCCAAGGTTTCCAGAGCTCCATGCCCTCACTCACACTTTATTCTCAGTGTCCCTACACACACACACAGATATACACACAGACACTCACGCCTTCCCCGCCCATGCTTACCACTTGCCACCTAAGTCCAAGGGCCCACCTTTGGTCAGGCTTATACCCAGCCCCTTCTTGCCTGCTCCTTTCAGGGATCTGCACTCTCTCCACGGGAAGATGGCGTGCGAGCTGGTTGGCCATAGAGCCAGTCTACAACTCCCCTGCAAGGGGAAGCACAAACGCAGGCATCCTTTCCCCTAAACCCCAGATCCTAACGTCAGATAACCTGACAGCCAGGCTCAGGTTGTGCACAATTTCCCTTCACACACAAAGCAGCTTTCTGATTTTTCTTGATAGACCCCTAAACCTAAAAGAGGAAAGGAAACTGGATTCCAATCCAATTTGAAATCAGGTAGCTGCTTTAAAACCACGTTCAGATGTTTCTAATCTTGATAATAGTGGTGGTTACACAACTGTATGCATTGGTCAAAACTCAGAACTGGTACACTAAAATTTACATAAATTATACCAAGTTAAAGAAGTATCTGTTCAGGAGTCAAGTTAAAGAAGTAGCTGTTCAGGAGTCACCAACACCACTGGCATAACCCCTCTGAAAAGAATGACAAAGAGCGCGGCATCCCTCAAGTCTCCTTTTCACCCAAGCCCATGGCTGAGCACTGCCTAAGGGTCTGAGAGCATCTTTTGAACTCAGAATGTGCTAGGTCCATCAAAAGCATGAAGACTGACAGGCAGCAGGTCCAGATTACAGATATCAAATGATACGCAAAAAAGACTTCAATTTCACAAAAGAAAATTTTAGTTTACAATTAAAAGTTTAACTTAATTTTAAAAAAGGATCTGCCTATTAGACTTCTCAGATATTAGAAGCTTAATGAATTTCTAGGCCAAGCAGGTGGTCCTCTGGCATGCCTTACTTAACAGCTTGGCTTTATAGCCCTATGTCAAGTCCTTTTTACAACAGCTGCATGATGATGAAATGAAGCTCATGACACACAACCCAAGCTGACACAGATGTTCACAGTAGCATGATATGTAATAGCCAGAAAGTAGAAACGACCCAAACTTCCATCAAGTTATAGATGGAGAAGCAAACTGTGGTTATCCATGCACTATTCAGGCATAAAAGGAACGAAGTACTGATACACGCTACATACAACACGGTCGGACTTTAAAAACACTATGCTAAGTGAAATAAGTGATTCTATTTGTTATGTCCAGAAAAGGCAAATCCTTAGCCATGTGGGATGGCACATGCTTGTAATCCCAGCTACTTGGGAGGCTGAGGCAGGAGAATCGCTTGAACCCGGGAGGCGGAGGTCGCAGTGAGCCGAGATGGCGCAATTGCACTCCAGCCTGGGCAACAAGAGCGAAACTTCACCTCAAAAAAACAAAACAGAAGAGGCAAATTCATAGAGATGTAAAGCAGATTAGTGGTTGCCAGAGGCTGGGAAGAATGCGGGGAGGAATAAGGGTGATGGCTAAGGGGCACAGGTTTGTTTTTGAGGTGATGAAAATGTTCTAAAGTTGATTGTCATGATGGTCACACAACTCTGCAAATATCCTGAAAGCCACTGAATTGTACATGTTCGATAAAGGAGTTATACAGTATATGAATCATATCTCAATAAAGCTGTTCCCCCAAAATCCCAAACTAACATGCTGAGCCTTCAGAATCCCACTTACTGCAAGGTTGCCAAGGCAATGGAGAAGTCTCGGAAGTTGGTTTCTCCACTGGCAAGCCACACGTAGAAGAAAGAAACTGGATCCTCATCTCTCACCTTATACAAAACACCAACTTAAGGTGGATCAAAGACTTAAATCTAAAACCTGAAACCATAAAAATTTTAGAAGATAACGATAACATCAGAAAAACTCTTCTAGGCTTTGGCTTAGGCAAAGAATTCATGACCAAGAACCCAAAAGCAAATGCAACAAAAACAAAAATAAATAAATGGGACCCAATTAAACTAAAAAGCTTCTGCACAGCCAAAGAAATAATCATCAGATAACCCACAGAGTGGGAGAAAATATTTACAAACTATGCATCTGACAAAGAGCTAATATCCAGAATCTACAAGGAACTCAAATCAGCAAGAAAAAAAAAAATAATCCCATCAAAAAGTGGGCAAAGGACATGGGCAATAGACAATTCTCAAAAGAAGATAAACAGCCAACAAACATGAAAAAATGAATGCTCAACATCACTAGTTGTCAGGAAAATGCAAATTAAAACCACAATCAGGTACCACCTTACTCCTGCAAGAATGACTGTAATTAAAAAGTCAAAGAAATAATAGATGTTGGCGTGGATGTGGTGAAAGGGGAACACTTTTACACTGCTAGTGGGAATATCAACTAGTACAACCACTGTGGAAAACAGCATGGAGATTCCTTAAAGAACTAAAAGTAGAATTACCATTGCATCCAGCAGTCCCATTACTGGGTATATACCCAGAGGAAAAAAAGCCATTATTTGAAAAAGAAGGCCGGGCGCGGTGGCTCACGCCTGTAATCCCAGCACTTTGGGAAGCCAAGGTTTGAGGTCAGGAGTTCGAGACCAGCCTGCCCAACACGGTGAAACCCCATCCCTACTAAATACAAAAAAACTAGCCGGGTGTGGTGGCAGGCGCCTGTAGCCCTGGCTACTTGGGAGGGTGAAGCAGCAGAATCGCTTGAACTCAGGAGGTGGAGGTTGCAGTGAGCCGAGATGGTGCCACTGCACTCCAGCCTGGGTGACATAAAGAGAGTCTGTCTCAAAATAAATAAATAAAATAAAAATGGACCCAGCTGAGCCATTCTCAGATTGTTAATCCACATAAACTGTGATTATGTGTTAGGTGACTAAATTTGTGGTAATTTACTGTACAGCAATAGAAAACTAATACATTCTTATGCAAAAAAAAAAAAAAAAAAAGGAGTTGGTTTCTCCTCCTCCTCCACCACAAGCTGCCCACCAGGCACGGGCTCAGATGCAACATGCATCAGGTAAAGGGGCTGCAAGGAGTGGTCTTCTCTACCTGTCCCCATCCATCATAGACTACCAAGTATCTGAGTGGCTGCTGTGTGTAGGCACTGTCACTGCACAGTGAGGCGGCTGGTGCCAAGCTCCCACACAGCTTTCCTAACACTAAAGTGCCTGCAGCCAATCTCAGGCCTTCGTGAGGTATGGCTGCAAAATACAGACAGGGGCCAGGCGTGGTGGTTCACGCCTGTACTCCCAGCATTTTGGGAGGCTGAGGCTGGAGGATCACTGGAGACCAGCCTGGGCAACATGGCGAAACTCCATCTCTGCTAAAAATACACTGGGCACGGTGGCTCACACCTGTAATCCCAGCACTTTCGGAGGCCAAGGTGGGCAGATCGCAAGGTCAGGAGTTAGAGGTCAGCCTGAGCAACGTGATGAAACCCCGTCTCTACTAAAAACACAAAAATTAGCCGGGCGTGGTGGTGCATGCCTGTAATCCCAGCTACTCAGGAGGCTGAAGCAGGAGAATCACTTGAACACCGGAGGCGGAGGTTGCAGTGAGCCGAGATCGCGCCACTGCACTCCAGTCTGGGTGACAAGAGCAAGATTCCATCTCAAAAAATAAAAAAATAAAAATAAAAATAAAAAACAATTAGCCAGGTGCAGTGGTGCGTGCCTGTAGTCCCAGCTACTCGGGAGGCTGAGGCAGAATTGCTTGAGCCCAGGAGGCAGAGGCTGCAGTGAGCTGAGATCTTGCCATTGCACTCCTGCCTGGGTGACAGAACAGGGACGGCGGCGTGAAAAATTTACAGGACTTTAATTTTTATAGAATGGTTTCTGATGTTCACAGAGAAGAGCAACCAGACAAGAAAAATTAACTACAGAAGAAAAACACAACACCAACACAGAAATGACACCCAAGCTCTTTTCATGTAAACGTGCGCTAAGGGAAGCCATATGGGCATGTTTACAGAGTACCAGCCATGATGACTATTTCTTAAAACTCAATGCGTTAAGTTATAGCATAACTTAAATGTGTTGCTAATTATTTCACTGCCCTGCCTTGTCATTCCCACTGCAAGGGAGAGCATTTCCCACGGACAGTAGGACTGCGGAGGGCAGCATCTTGCTGGTTGTCAAGTGATTCAAACTCACCCATCCTCACCCTTCTGATTTAACCCATATGAGAGTCTAGTCAAGACTTAGAAAACAAGGCACAGACAAAAGACAGTATACTAAAGCCTGCCTTTCATCTGGAAGGAGTATTATCTATTAGTCTGTGGCTATGAGACACTGAATAACCAGGCCACTTGACCTCTCCTGAAAGGAATCATGCAAACGACATAAGGTATCCTACGATGCTCTTCAGTGGGCCCGTCGGCTTAAGGACCATGTTTTTTGAGAAGAGGAAGGAACTCTGGCCCAGAGCTGAGGAAGACAACCAAGGCAGAGGATTAGGAAAAGAGATCAGAACCCACAGAAAAGCAGGGGGTGGGGGTCATGCTACAACCCAACAGAAAGGAGAAGTTAGAGAAGTAACAAAAAGAAGGTTTTGAGAGGGGACTTGCAGTGTTTGAGGTCAGGGAACAGGAGATGACTTAGGAATGCATCTGGACCAGGTAAAGTGACCAGCCCTTACTTTTAGTTCAAAATTGGCATGTGACGTGTGGAGACGGCCCCAGCCACCAACCTACCTTCACCCCCTCATCACAGAGGGGCAGGCTGTAACAGAGGACACAGGTTGGCCCTGGTCAAATGACAATGGTTTCCTTTAGCTCCGTCCAGAAGGGGAAACAAGATTTCTTTGCCAAAGTAGAAACCATGGGATTGCCAGTTTTATTATCTGGGAAGGATGAAATATGCTTTCTGAGCACTGTATCACTATCACGAACATCCAGCTTTCTTCTCACTAACCTTAACTGGGCAGAATCCCTTACAGGTCATACCATTTTTGTGTTTAAAAATAATTCAAGGCCGGGCGCAGTGGCTCACGCCTGTAGTCACAGCACTTTAGGAGGCCGAGGCAGTCGGATCATTTGAGGTCAAGAGTTCAAGACCAAGCCTGACAAACATGGTGAAACTCCGTCTCTGCTAAAACATAAAAATTAGCCAGCCGTCGTGGTGGGTGCCTGTAATACCAGCTACTCGGGAGGCTGAGGCAAGGGAATCCCTTGAACCCAGGAGGCAGGGGTTGCAGTGAGCCAAGATCACGCCACTGCACTTCAGCCTGGGCAACAGAGCACGACTGTCTCAAAAAAAAAAAAAAAAAAAAAAAAAAAAACCCACAATACTTCAGGGGTTCTGTCTGAGCATCTATGCCAGGCTGTGTATCAACAATGAAATAGCATTTCCAAAGATAAAACAGTTTGGACTTTGGGAATTGTGTGTTGTCAAAAAAATATATATCACATTTATATTAGACCATCCTTGATACACATGTCACTGAGGAGGTCCCTCTACCTTCCCTTCCTGTGGCTTTACCAGAGTACTATTAGCCAAGTCCACATTCAACTGGGCCCCCAAGGAGATTACTCAGCACCTAGGAGGTGCTGGACAAGTAAGTGCCACTGGAGAATAAAGATGAAAGACAAAGGACACAAGTCAAAACTACTCAAACACGGAGAGGGCCGTGCACTAGGATGGATTCCAGATGAGAAGGCAGCCATGTGAAGGGCTTGGAAATCTGTACTTCCCAATTTTTCCAGATGGCTCTGAAACAGGCAACCAGAATCATTGCACCTAGATGGTCTAAAGGCAGGGGTGGGCAAGTCTTTTCTGTAAAGGGCCACGTGGTAAAGCGTTCTGGCTAAATCAGGTTTCTGTCACATATTCTTTGGTGTGTGTGCTTTACAACCCTTTTAAGATGTAAAGATCATTCTTAGCTGGAGAGTCACACAAACATAGGCCAGATGAGCAGAATCTGGTCCAAGGACTTCAGAACATTCTCAGCATTTGAAACTAGAATAATCTGAGGAATATTTCCTATATTCAAGTTAGCAATTTATTGTGTTGAAAAAAGAACAGCTAACAACCAACATAACTAAGACTCTTGCTTTTTAAGGAATACGTGGAACTAACATTATCAACTAGTATCAACAGAAACCGCATACTAGAGAATGAGAATACTTAAGAGTACCAAATTCCACTTTAAAAATCTCAAATCCCTAATCCACACTAGTACTTCAAGAACCTAGAAAAAGAGAAAAGCCCAAAGCAAAAAGAAAAGGATAACAGCAAAAAAAAAAAAATCAATAAAATTGATAAAAACTAGAGGAGAAAAAAATTAAGCAAAGAGCTATTTCTCTGAAAAGATTAAGATAAACTCTAGCAAGACTTACAAAGAAAAAAACAGATTGCCGATATTAGGAATAACAGGAGATATCACTATGGATACTCTGCAAGCACCAATAGGATAAGGGAATACTACAACTCTACACACATAAATGTGGCAACTTAAGAATGAAATGGGGCAATTCCTCTAAAAACACAAACTAATGAAATAGGAATTAAAAGAAATTAAAGAATGTGTAAGCAGAAACTCAGTTGTATATAAGAAAACCCAATTCCCCCTGAGAAAGAGAAAGAGCTGGAGTCCTTTAAAAATTAACTGCTTGTTTTTCTGTGGCTAGTGAGCCTTATCTCTCCTCCTTTCCCAGGCATTGTGAAGACCCTGTTTCTCTAGCTGTGCAGCTGCAAGGTCACTAGACAAACTCAAGTCGTAAAACATGTTTTTCCTTAAAAAGAAAGAAATGATGTAATGCATGTCTCAATTAATTGAATAACTGTCTTTGTTTCTTGCTTCTGTAATATGCTTCCCCCTGCACAGATCTCCCCCTGCCTCCACGAAATGCTTAAAAGGTAACAACTCTGTTCAGGGCTCAGTCCTCTGGATGTTAATCTGACTGGGCCGGTGCACCTAAATAATAAATATCCTCGTGAACCCCATTGGTCTCTCTGATGCCTTATCGATCCTGCTACACTACCACAACTCACCCAATATGAAATAACCTGAAGAGTCCTATAACTGTTAAGGAAACTGAATTTATAGCTTAAAAACTCCAGAAAGAGGCCAGGCATGGTGGCTCATGCCTGCAATCCCAGCACTTTGGGAGGCCAAGGTACATCAACTGCTTGAGGTCAGGAGCTTGAGACCAGCCTAGGCAACATGAGGAAGCCCTGTCTCTAAAAAAAAAATACAAAAATTAGCCAGTGATGATGGTGCGTACCTGTAGTCCCATCTACTTTGCGGGGCCGGCGGGGAGGAGTGAGGCAGGAAAACTGCCTGAGCCCTGGAGGTCAAGGCTGCAGTGAGTTGAGATCACACCACTGCATTTCAGCCTGGGTGACACAGCAAGACCCTCTCTCAAAAAAAAAAACACTCCAGAAAAGAGATCTTGAGACCAAGATGGTTTCACTGGAGAGTTCTACCAAACATTTAAAGAATTAACACCAATTCTACACAATCTCTGCCAGAAGGGAAGGCCTCCCTATTTTATGAAGCCAGTATTATGCTAATACCAAAACCAGACCAAGACAGTCCAAAAAAGAAATCTATGGATCAATATCCCTCATGAGTATAGACACAAAAATCCTTAACAAAATCATTAGCAAATAGGATTCAGCAATATATATTATATGCCAAAATTATATGCCATGACCAAGTGAGATTTATTCCACGTATACAAGGCTAGTTTAACATTCAAAAAAAAAAAAATCAATGTGATCCACCATAATAGGTTAAAGAAAAAAACCCACATTTTATATTAATTTATACAAAAAATAACCTGACAAAATCCAGCACTCATTCAAGATAAACACACAAAAATGGGAATAGAGGAGAGCTTTCTCAACTTGATAAAGGGTATCTGCAAAAAACCTACAGTTAGCATAATACTCAAAATGGTAAAAGACTGCTCTCCCCATAAGGTCCAAACAAGGCAAGGATGTCTGTTCTCACAGCTGCTATTCAAGGGTAACCAAAGTATAGCCAGCACAGTAAGGCACATAGATTAACGACTTGCCCAAGGTCACACACACTAGTAACTAGTGGAACCAGGATTCAAACCCCAACAGTTGGGCTCCAAAATCCAGCGTTTTTACGTACAACATTGTTATATATACAACAAGAATAAGCAAGCCATTTGTACCACACATCAAAGTGGTTATCTACTTGCCATAGTATCAGAGTTGTATCCCCTCTTTCTTTATATTTCCCTAACCCCATAGTGTAAAATGAGCAGATGATGTAAAAAGACAAATGCACAAACCACTACTTGAACAGTTCCTGCAGCCTTCTGAAGCAAAGCCAGACCCTTTGTTCAAAGAAATAAATTGCAGGAACTCCACTAAAAATTTAAGTCACAAAATGCTTTAAAAAAAAAAAAAAGTCCCTAAACCTGACAAAAACAAGCAATGGGGAAAAGATTCCCTATTTAATAAATGGTGCTGAGAAAACTGGCTAGCCATATGCAGAAAACAGAAACTGGACCCCTTCCTTACACCTTATACAAAAAATTAACTCAAGATGGATTAAAGACTTAAATGTAAAACCCCAAACCATAAAAACCCTAGAAGAAAACCTAGGCAATACTATTTAGGACATAGGCAAGGGAAAAGATTTCACGACAAAAAACACCAAAAGCAACTACAACGAAAGCCAAAATTGACAAATGGGATCTAATTCAACTAAAGGGCTTCTGCACAGCTAAAGAAACTATCACCAGAGTGAACAGGCAACCTACAGAATGGGAGAAAATTTTTGCAATCTACCCATCTGACAAAGCTCTAATATCCAGAATCCACAAAGAACTAAATTTATAAGAAAAACATAACCTCATCAAAAAGTGGGTGAAGGATATGAACAGACGCTTCTGAAAAGAAGACATTTATGCAGCCAACAAACATATAGGAAAAAAGCTCATCATCACTGGTCATTAGAGAAATGCAAATCAAAACCACTATGAGATACCATCTCATGCCAGTTAGAATGGTCCTTATTAAAAAGTCAGGAAACAACAAATGCTGGAGAGGATGTGGAGAAATAGGAATGCTTTTACACTGTTGGTGGGAGTCTAAGTTAGTTCAACTATTGTGGAAGACAGTGTGGTGATTCCCCAAGGATCCAGAACCAAAAAAACCATCTGACCCAGCAATCCCATTACTGGGTATATACCCAAAAGATTATAAATCATTCTACTATAAAGACACATGCATACATGTGTTTACTAAGCACTATTTACAATAACAAAGACTTGGAACCAACCCAAATGCCCATCTATGATAGACTGGATAAAGAAAATGTGGCACATATACACCATGGAATACTATGCGGCCATAAAAAAGAATGAGTTCCTGTCCTTTGCAGGGACATGGATGACGCTGGAAGCAATCATTCTAAGCAAACTAACACAGGAACAGAAAACCAAACACATGTTCTCACTCATAAGTGGGAATAGAACAATGAGAACACATGGACACAGAGAAGGGATCATCATACACCTGGGCCTGTCAGGGGGTGGGGGGCAAAGGGAGGGAGAGCATTAGGACAAATGCATGCAGGGCCTAAAACCTAGATGACAGGTTGATAGGTATAGCAGACCACCATGGCAACATGTATACCTATGTAACAAACCTGCACATTCTGCATCCCAGAACTCAAGCTAAAAAAAAAAAGTCCTGTCATATTCTTGCATCTCATACCAAAGGGAGTTAATAGTAAGCTCTTTCCTCTTTCTTCTCAACACCAAGCCTCCAGCTCCAAATTAGACAAACCCCCACGTAGGAATAAACACTCGGACTGAGAAACCCATGACCATCTTCCTCAAAATCCCACATGCAACTGGGCCACTTAGCTATTGCATTATACAGTTAAAAGATTCAATGTTAAGCCATTTATAAAACTTCAGCCAGTACTGCAGTGTGCACCAGTAACACTAGTGACTCAGGAGTCTCAGGCTGGAGGATCCCTTGAGTCCAGGAGCTCGAAATCAGTCTGAGCAACACAGCAAGACCCCATCTTTGAAAAACAAAAACAAAAAACTATGCCACTACTGTTTTCCAAAGCATGATCCAAGGCACTGGCCCTGAAAATATAGGTTGAATATCCTTTATTCAAAATGCTTGGGACCAAAAGTGTTTCGGATTTTTTTTTTTTTTCTCCATTTTGGAATATCTGCATCACATTCACTGACTAAAAGTCCCTAATCTGGAAATCCCGAATCAGCATTTTTTTGTGTTATGCCGGTGCTCAAATTTCAGATTTTGGAGCATTTCGGATTAGGGATGCTCAACCTGTATTCTAAGAAAAAGGATTGAGGAACAGTTCTATATTCACCTCTACACTCTAAGGCCAGCAAAGGAATCTGGAATGCCCACAGGCACATAAGTCTTGTTTGAACACTGTGATCTACAGTCCTTCTAGAAGGGAGAATTCAGTATTAAATATAGCAATGTTCTAGGAATTGCCCAGGATTCTTACTGGAGAAATTTTCATTTATGAAAAAAAATGGAGTCATGCAACACAAGTAATTGATATCTTAAATCAAAGTGTCCTTTTAAAATTCTGCTTTAATAACTTAGGGAGGAAGCCCTTTAAATAAAGTAGACCAACCTTCAAAACACAGGGCAACCCATTATTTTCTGCCTCTTCTCTTGCCAGCAGAGCTTTCGTTACCCTTCAAGCAAGTTAAATTCACACCTCTTTATAACTGAGCATCTTTACCCACTGGCACAATTTCAAAGTACTCGGCCCTAAGTATTGCAATTAGTGTGAGGTATTTTATGTATCATTTGACACTCTTCCAAACGTTTTATTGGACAATCCACCCAACGACACAGTGTGTGGGATTTTAGTATCATTAGCACCTTCATGGAGAGGGAAAAATTAAGGTGTGTGTAAGACTACCCAGTCAAGTCAGTTCAGGAATCTAGAACATGCTACTAGCTCTTACCAGCTCCTTTTGAATCTGTGGCTTAGCACGTAAACACATTTATCACCAGTATCACCACTAGCTAGCTCGGTGGCTCCTTCCGGAACACAGATGACAGTGTCAATTTAATGAAATCCAGGCCCACCACACCTCAGGGCCACAGAGTTGTTTTTCCTGGGGTCTGGAAAAGTGCCTAGTTGTAAGGGTTTTAAAGAGCATTTGTACATGGTTTACAAACGTGGTTTGCAGATTCAATTGAGGTTTTCTGACTTTTCAAAAGAACTGAGTCTATACCACGAAATGGTGGTCGGAGCCACAGTGCACACCTGGAATATGCAGAGACTCCAAAAACTAAACTCAGTAATAACTTTATTGACGTTTTTAAACAGATACTGGTAACTTTATAACTAATCCTTATATGTGAGAGATTAGTATAACCATGGTGATGGCAATTATAAAGCCCATAATTTCAAATCTTCTGGGTATCAAATCCAAAATCAAAAGCTCTAACTTTTTAAAGCTATTAGAGAACACAGCATTTTAATCTTTATCTCCTGAGAAGGTAGCTAAGGCCTGAAACTGCCAATTCAAACACAACGGAGTAAATTACATACTAAGGGGATGAGAAGACTCCCAATCGGTAACTCCTCCACTGCAAACGCAAAAGTGACTTTCTAAAAAAAAAAAAAAAAACCAGACACATTGACTGACTACTGGTTATTAAATTAGAATGTCTCATGCAGGGCTTTAGATTACTTGAAAAAGTACCCCTCCCTTGTTAGCCAAGATGGGGGTCACTCCTAGTGCCTTGATTATGGAGTCAATTTCTTAAACAGCTGTCATCCCTTCCAAAGCATTTTAAATACTGAACTACCCAATGAGAACTAGATGAGGATTATAGATATAAAGTAGAAACTAAAATCTTACCATATGCTACCTCCATAGGTTTAAGGAAATCGGTATGACTTGGAAACTACAATCTAAAAAGAATCATTACGGTTTACTCAATTTTTTAATGGCAAGCCCACAAAACTAATTCCCAGCAACATGAGGTTATTCAGCCTGGAGTCATATAGAGCATAACCTGTGCAATTAAGAATCTTTTGCAGAATTGGGAAAAGAGCATTTAAAAAAAAAATCACAAAGCAAAAGTGCATGCCAAAGGAAGGCAATGCCAACAAGGGATCTCCCGGAAGCAGCCCATAAAATATTTTCAAACACAATTAATGCATGAGAATTCCTATGTAAAGCACACACACAAGTCTTCTCCAAAGCTGTCAAATACTGAGTCCAGGTGCTTCCTGGCTACTGAGAAGCACAAGGAATATACTGGGGGAAGAGGAAAAACCGGGTAGAGATTGACCATGTATGTGTTGATACAGAGCTTAGACTTCATCCATGGGGTAATAGGGACCCACGGAAGGGTTTTTAAATGGGAAAAGGGACAGGGATCCTGTTGAGTTCCTAATGATCGAGCCCATCCCCAAATGGAGACAAATGGGGGGATTGTAGCCAGGAAACTAAAGTAAGGAACAGGTGGTGAGCAACAAATTTGATAACACTGGCAGGCAGAAGCCACAGGACTTAATGACTGACTAGGCTGACTGGTTGGGCTGAGTGAGGTAGGTGTGCCAAAGGTTTCAGACAAGTTTTTGTTGTTGTTGTTGTTGTTGTTGTTTTAAATAAGGAACCTACTAGAGGAGTTCTCATACTTTAATCAGTAACAGAATTACTGTGAGGCAGATGATTAAACATGCAAAATCCAGGAACTCACCCTCCTCCACCAACTGTGATTCAGTCCGTGTAGAGTAGGGCCCAAGCATGCATTCCCCACTCCCAGTCATCAGCCTCGAAAGGCTTCATTGTTAAAGCAACAGCGTCTGGGCCTGCGGTGTTATCACAACGGGGGATTAAAGTGTAGTGGGACGGGATAATAATGCTGAAGGAGGGAGAGGAAGGAAGCTTTCTCTACTCTTGAGAAAGCTAGATGCAATCTGAACTACATTGTTTAGGTTTTATTATTTAGACAGTTATAGCTATTTAAAACACACAAAGAAGACATGCTTCCACCAGAAGGCAGCTCAAATGCAGGGGAGCGTGGGAGCTGGTTAAAAAGAGCGATGGTTCAGGAAATCAGGGAGGGAAGGTTACCTCAAACCATAGGCTCAGTTGAGTAGGAAGCGATGACCAAGCTCCTGACAGACCCCAGCGCCAACCTTAGAGAAAGACAGGGCCCATCCTCCTTCCCTGCCTAACAATTTGTGGGCGTAACTGACACTTCCAAGAAGGACCAAGGAAATTTTGCTGATGATCTGTCATCCAAATTACTGAAATGGTCTAGTATGAATTTAAACCAGGGTTTTTCTGTCTGGGCACTATGGGCATCTTGGGCTGTCAATGCTGTGGGGGAGTTGTCCTGTGCACTGCAGGACGTACTAGATGCTAGTAGCATCTCCCCAGTTGTGACAACCAAAAATGTCTCCAGAAATTGCCAGACGTCACCCACGGAGGGAAGCACCCACATTGAGAATCACCGCCTTAAACGAAGAGGCTTCAGAATCGTAGAAGCAGAATCAGCCTTCCAATCAAACAGACATGGCTTTGAATTCCAGCTCTGCCACTCAAAAAGTAAAAAACCTCAAGATTAGGCCTATTTATTTGTCTTTAAAATGGGGATAACAAGACCTACCCAGGGTTATTTTGAGAATTTACCTTAAATAATGCACAAAGCACTCGGAGCGCCTAGCCCCTGTGGCAATTACTAAGTACAAATTCTATGTTTTCAAATAGTTCAAAGAGCCGCTTTTGTTTTTGAAGAGTAACCAGGGACATGTGCCTCCAGCATTGGCCTTGGGTGGAAACCTACACCCCCTAAAAGGAACATACAATACACAGAACGGGCTGTCTCAGTCCTCCCCCTCCCCAGCCTGGGGGTCTGAACCTGGGGTCCATGGATGCCCAAGGGGCCAATGGATACAATTCAGGGGGCCTGTGAACTTGAATGGAAAAACACACAGACTTCTTTTCACTAATAGAAATTTAGCACTTTATTCAGTTATGCTTGGAGGCCAAAAAAATCACACATTGTCAACTACACCTGGTCACTGTCACAAAAATCAGGTTTTTCTCCTTGCCTAACAATGTTAAATATCAATTTTGCTCAGCTCCACTTATGAAAGTTATTAGCCTTGCTGCTACATCTTGTTATTTGGTGTGTTAATAAAGAAGCACATGGGCTGGGCGCGGTGGCTCACACCTGTAATCCCAGCACTTTGAGAGGCCAATGCGGGTGGATCATGAGGTCAGGAGTTCAAGACCAGCCTGGCCAACATGGCGGAAACCCTGTCTCTACCAAAAATACAAAAATTAGCTGGGCGTGGTGCCGCGTGCCTGTAATCGCAGCTACTCCAGAGGCTGAGGCAGGAGAATTGCTTGAACCTGACAGACCTAACAGTATCTGCCAGGTTTCTGAATTCTGGACCATCCTCATAATCCTACAAGGTAAATGAGTGTCTCACTTTCCCCTAATGGACGTGAACCAGCATTCCACATTTACCATAACATAAACTTGGTCTATTTAATCAGCGTGTACCAAATATCTACCACGTACCAGAGTTGTCTCCAGGATACAGACCCTGGTGGAGGTCTGCCTTCAAAAGATATGCCCAGCCCAGGGGAAAAAAATGGACATAGGATTGCTAGACCTTTTCAGAGCTGGCTGGCCTGTTAGAGACCTTCCACTCCAACATGGCAAGAAGAGGCTATAGCAGCTCACTCAGCTCACTGTTTTTGTGTGCGGGTTTTGCTTTTTTGACACAGTCTCTCTGTCGCCCAGGCTGGAGTGCAGTGGCACGATCTGGGCTCAGTGCAACCTCCACCTCCCTCGTTCAAGCAATTCTCTTGCTTCAGCTTCCAGAGTAGCTGGGACTACAGGCACAGGCCACCAACACCCGGCTGATTTTTGTATTTTTAGTAGAGATAGGGTTTCACCATGTTGGCCAGGCTGATCTCAAACTCCCGTCCTCAGGTGATCTGCCCACCTCGGCCTCCCAAAGTGCTGGGATTACAGGCATGAGCCACCACGCCTGGCCTTTGTTTGGTTTTGAGAGAGTTTCACGCCATTGTCCAGGCTGGAGTGCAGTCTCGACTTCCTGGGCTCAGGGGATCCTCCCGCCTCAGCCTCCTAACTAGCTGGGACTACAGGTGCAGAAAACCTACCACAACTGGCTAATTTTTTTTTTTTTGTACAGACAGGTTTTCCCCATGTTGCCCAGGCTGGTCTTGAACTCTTGGACTCAAGCACTTCACCCACCTCAGCCTCCCAGAGCGCTGGGATTACAGGCATGTGGCATCCCACCCGGCCTCTCACTCACCCTCTGGATACCCAGGCATCCTGCCTAGCACATAGCGCTAGGAACAGATCACATTTCCTCCACCAGCTCAGATATGCCTCAACTATCTAAACATGGGACAAGTTTATTCCTGTTAGCCTCAGGCTAAGTCACAAAATGTTTTTTGGGCTCAAGAGTCCTTAGAGTCCAATACTTCACTTACAAGATGACCACAAATGAGTTGTTTTTTTAAAAGCAAAAATAAAAATTTCCTGGGTTACACCTCATCAGCCAGAACACTAAACCAGCACCAAGCCCGACCTACAGTTGCTCTTGGAGGTCTGGTGGCTGCTGCGTTCCCAACACAGTAACAACATAATAACTAAGTGGTTCAAGTTTAATTCCACTAAAATCACATCATGGAACTGGAACATTAGAAAGGATTACTGACAAACGGGGAAAAGAAGAACATGAATCCAGGCTCCACAGGCATTTGACTCACCCTTGAGTCACATCCAATATTCACATGCCAAGAGTAATGCCTTTTGACTCATTATCAATTAAATGTTTTTGGAGACCTCACAAGTCGATTTTTCACCAAGTTCCCCTTACTAAAAACTAAACGAACTTAGATCCCAGTCTAGCCAGGATCTCTTTATTTTTCAAATGTGGATACTGACAGGGCGATGTGCTTCACCCCAAATAAAGTGATGGGAGAGAATACAATATGAATCGGAGTTCTTAGCCCAGAACACTTGTAATGACTCGAGGTCTGACAGATGCGTACATACACACATTCCCCACCCCCCCACACACACGTAATATTTCTTTCTAGAATGTTCACCTTGCCATCAAAGCTTTCTCATCTTTAAGAACAGACTGGGAATTAGAATATTAACAGCTTATATTTCATCTTTCCCTCTTAAGAACGTTCTATTCTGATCTATACACGTCTTTATCGTCAATCTTTTTACTTCCTCTTTGCACAACTAAATTAAGATGCCACTTCCACACCTTTCCAACTTAAAAAACGCCAGTTTCTCCTCCTCCCTCCCACACTATACATCCATGGTTCTCCTGGAAAGTGTCAGCCCAAAATGTTAAAATTCTCTCGCTTTTTCTTCATTCGCTCTTTTCCCACTTTAACAAAACAACAAAAACATCCTATTGTGAACCAGCACTTCAAGAGGCTAAATCTAAATTTGGCCAAGGAGGTTTAAGGACAAAGGGAAGTGCCAGAGTCTTTAGGCCCCATGCTGAGATCACCCTCCTTAAAGCATAAAAGAAAACCCATGGACAGGCCGGGCACGGTGGCTCATGCCTGTAATCCCAGCCCTTTGGGAGGCTGAGGCAGGCGGATCGCTTGAGGCCAGGAGTTTGAGACCAGCCTGGCCAACATGGTGAAACCCTGTCTCTACTTAAAAAAAAAAAAAAAAAAAAAAAAAAAAAAGGCAGGGCGCGGTGGCTCACGCTTGTAATCCCAGCACTTTCGGAGGCCGAGGCGGGCGGATCACGAGGTCAGGAGATCGAGACCACGGTGAAATCCCGTCTCTACTAAAAGTACAGAAAAATTAGCCGGGCGTGGTGGCGGGCGCCTGTAGTCCCAGCTACTCGGAGAGGCTGAGGCAGGAGAATGGCGTGAACCCGGGAGGCGGAGCTTGCAGTGAGCCGAGATTGGGCCACTGCACTCCAGCCTGGGCGACAGAGCGAGACTCCATCTCAAGAAAAAAAAAAAAAAAAAAATTAGCTGGGCGTGGTGGCTCGAGTCTGTAATCCTGGCTACTTGGTAGGCTGAGGCACAAGAATTGTTTGAACCCAGGAGATGGAAGTTGCAGTGAGCCGAGATCGCACCACTGCTCTCCAACCTGGGCGACAGAGTGAGACTCCATCTCAGAAAAAAAAAATAATAGTAAGTTAAGAAAATCCATGGACGATAAATACAGGTGAGTGTTCACAAGGTGCTCACAACAGGGACACTTCCCAGACTCACCCCTTACTAGCTGGGTGACCCTAATACACTATTTCTCCTCACTGCTAAATTCAGTATGCTAGAGCTTTCATTAACCATTCAGCCCTAGGGCTGGCAGGGTAATTAATGAAACTTGGCTCTTCAGCTCCACCACTCAAGCACCATTTCATCTCTAGCAGTCTCCCTGCCCTACATCCTCACCTAAGAAATGTGGGAACTAAAACTAACATGCTTTGTCTTCTCCAAGTCACTTCAGACCACCTAAATACACTGACATTGCTTAAAAACCCTACACTGTGCTCCATAGCCACCCTCTTAAGAGTAAAAGCCCGAAGAGGTGTACACTTTTCTTAATGGACAGGGAAGGCTCAGAAAGGTTAACATAAACCTAAGGCCACACGCAGAGCCCATCAGGAAGAAGCCAGACTCAAACCCAGGTGTTGCTCCAAATCCTCAGTCTTCACTAAATCTTGTGCCTTCGGAGATCCTTTAAATTTGCGGGAGAAAATGGGTACTCAGAAATTCAGAAAGAAAGAAAAAGTCAGTGTTAAAAATGGTAAGAGAAAAGCCTGCTCTATCCAATTCGAGGAAAACAGTGGGAAAAGCAAGGTATGAGCGAGACACTCCAAGTGGAACCTATGGGAAGTGCAGATTCAAGTCTGCGGCAGTCACAGGTTTGAAAGCCACCAGAAAAAGAAAGGGCAGTTCTATCCTTCCCGCGACTCCCGCCCCCCCCGCCACGACAGAGGCACCCCGAGAAAAGAGGCCTGCAAAGTATCCCTCCCCTTCAAATTTCCTGCACACAGTTCCGACTTTAGCAGGCCTCTGTCTTCTGGTCGGTTTTTTTTTTTTTGGGGACAGGGTCTTGTTCTGTCGCCCAGGCTGGAGTGCAGTGGCGCGATCTTGGCTCACTGCAACCTCCGCCTCCCAGGTTCAAGCGATTGTCCTGCCTCAGCCTCCCGAGTAGCTGGGATTACAGGCGCGTGCCACCACGCCCGGCTAATTTTTGTATTTTTAGAAGAGACGGGGTTTCACCATGTTGGCCAGGCTGGTCTCGAACTCCTGACCTCGTGATCCGCCCGCCTCGGCTTCCCAAAGTGCTAGGATTACAGGCGGGAGCCACCGCGCCCGGCCGGCTGTCTTTTGATAGCTCCCCGATTCGGGGTGTAAACGATTCCCGCGCCCAGACCTCATGCCTCCCCACCCCCAATAATAATAATCGTTTCCTTTTCCCGTCCCCCAGTTCCTTTCCGGGGGATCCGTCTCCTACGCAGTCGGCTGAGAATTCTGCAAGCGCTGCGCGTCCGCAGACCTTTCCCCAGCCCCAGCTCCCTACGAGGGGAAACCCCCGCCCCCAAGAGGGAAATTTACCCGCCTGCAAGAACAGGAAAAGGTCGCGCGGGCAACCCCGCTCGGCGCACGCCCCCAGCCCAGGCTCGCCGCGCGGGTCACGCCTCGCTCCGCCGCAGTCGCTGCAACCCTCGTCCCATGGGGGGGGGGTCCGCCCGCGCCCGGCAGCCCGGGGACTCCCCGAGCGGGAGCGCGAAGGCGGCGAGCCCGCGTGGGAGCGCGGGTGGACGGCCAGGGCCCGGAAGGGCGGCGCGGCCGGCGGGCACCCGGGACTGCCCCTCCAGGCCCCGAGCTGCGGCCGGGACGGAGCGCGGAGCCAGCAGGAGCGCGGCCTCCGCCCGCCCGCCGGTGCACGCGGCCCCGCAGCGCGCTGTGCGCGGCAGTCCGGGAGACTGCGGCGCCGCGCGGGCCGCCCGCATTGTTCGGCCCGCGGCGCACGCCCCGCCCGACCCCGGCCCCAGCCCGCCAGGCGGCGGGAGCGGCGGGGATGGCCGCGCAGGTGGCGGCGGGCGCCCTCACCTTTGGCGCCGAGCATGAAGTCGAGCGTGCTGTGCCGTGCTGCTGCCATAGTGAGGCGAGGCCCTGTGCCATGCCTGGGGGAGCGGCCGCGGGAGACTAGGGGGCCGCGCGGCGTGTCAGGCTGCGGCCGGCGGGGAGTGCGCTGCGCCGGGGGAGGCCAAGACTAGGAGGTGGGAGGGGCCGCCGGGAGCGACCCGGGGCGCGGGGGCGGGGCCGGTCCCGCCTCCGGGAGGGAGGAAGCCGGGACGCCTCCAGCCCCGAACTTGGAGCGCCGGGTGTGAGGCCTCGCTAATGGTGGAAACGTGGGCGCCGTGCTCCCCGGCGTGCGTCACCAATGGCCGCGCCCTGCTCCAAGGCTCGCGCGGCCGCTCCCGCCATCCGTTAGGTCACCTTAGGTTTAAACAGCGCAGCAGGATTTCCGGGGGGCCCACCCCTTACGCCTCCCCACACACCTCTCCCCAAGCCAAGGCCCCTCTTATTTCCTGGCGGAGTCGGGAAAATCAAATGATGAGATCCAAGCCTGTCGTCTAAGAGTACTGCCTGCCTTTTCTTAAAATGCTGCAGTTAATCCCATTCGGATTATTACCATTATTAGCAAGGGTCTGCTTTGCATTTGAGGACTGAATAGAAAGCGCTTGGGCATTTACGTTATCTACAGTTTCACGCAAAATAAGAATGAGGGAGAAGCCAGTAAGAGGACAGCATTGTTAATATTGAATTAGGAAACTGCAGACTCCGGAGTTGCTTGTCTAGCAGGACTCCTCCATCACTGGCGCCTCTATTCATGGCAATAGCCTTTGCGGTGGGCTTATTTTTGACACTGGGGTTATGGCTGCTGTTCAACAAAATGATGGCAAAGGGGAGAGAGCATGAGCGTCTGAACTAAAATTATTCTTTATTGCACTGACAATATCCCTGGGCAAATGCCTCCATCATCGTGTCAGGCTTTCGTGCCTCTCACGGCCACAGGAATTGCTGTAATGGTTAGACAAAATTTAAATCAATGAACTCATGTGCCTCCACAAAAGCAACGAAGAACCTGGATACTAAACTCATCTCTTCCTCCCAGGCAACGGCTGTTTTACTGAGTTCTTCACCTTTCTACAAAAACTGGGCAGTGTCTTCACAAGTGTTCAACAAGGGTCTGTTGAACAGACCTTTCTCTGTTAGGAACTGAATCTTTTTCTAGGACCTGCATTAATTTTTGTCCACCTTGTTATTCTGCATGTCTTACCATTCTTCTCTGTGTCCTGGATTCTCAATTTTGTTAGCTATTGCAATTCTCATCCTTCAGTTAGCTATGTCAGTCTGCAGCTCCTCTTTCTTCCTGGGATGTTCTTCACTTCTTGCCATTCCTCTGGAGTCAGGTCACTGACAATAGAGTTGTCTTTGTCCTGCATGTTGCAGGAGCAGTAGGGCTCCATGGGTCTCAGGTGTGCCTTTCCCCACTCAGCACCAGTGTGGGCCTCACATCAGAAGGGCCCTGCACTTGGTTTAATTCTCTGCTGTTGCCATCTTGAAATTCTTAACTCTTGAACAAGGGGCCCCGTGTTTTTATTTTGCCCTTAGCCTGCAAATTGTGTAGCTGGTTATGCTCTGCAGCTTGTGTCTGGCAGCACAGGTGGCCCTCGGGCTCAGGCTTGAAATCTCATCCCCAGCACTTGTGCCTCGCCTTGTTTCCTGCAAGGTACAAAGCAGAGATGAAAAACCTGAGATGCTTTTGCTTAACTTATCAGACAGCCATAACAAAAGTGGAGTTTAACAAATGCTTCATTGGCTGGGCATGGAGGCTCATGCCTGTAATCCCAACACTTCGGGAGGCTGAGGTAGGCGGATCGCTTGAGGCCAGGAGTTGGAGACCAGCCTGGTCAACATGGCAAAATCCCGTCTCTACCTAAAATACAAAAATTAGCTGGGCTTGGTGGCGCACACCTGTAATCCCAACTACTCGGGAGGCTGAGGCATGAGAATCACTGGAACCTAGGAAGTGGAGGTTGCAGTGAGCTGCGATCATGCCACTGCACTCCAGACTGGGCAACAGAGCGAGACGGTCTCAAAAAACAAAAAATAAAAAACCACAACAAATGCTTCATGATGTTGGCACAGCATCAGAGTTAAATTGGCCTCAATATGAAACCTACATTGTTGGGGTAACTGAGTCATTGCAAGGATGTTCCCAATGCACGTCCTAATTACCAGTAACATAATCCTGCTCGAGGCCTCTTTTAAACACCTCCAATTGGGCCGTGAGTATCTATTTGGATTCAGGAACATGTTCTTATTACCTGAGTTTTATAATCTAGGCCCTTGGCTTCCAGGCCTGTTTCAGGACTAATAATCATTTTGTTTGTGGTAATTGTGTTATAGTCGACCAGTGGATCCTGTGCAGAGTCTTAAATACTGCACAGCTGTTATCAGACACTTCAAGCAACTCGTCCTGCAACAAAAGACTCAGCAGAGACTAGATTTACCTAGTCCGACTAGAGACTGCATTCTTGAAACAGTCTTGTCAATAGTGAAAATGTGGATATCGTGGATTCATGTCCTGCAGCCTGCCGCTGACTACTCTTGCCCGAAAAGGAAGACTGAGAAAGAGTAAAGCAGTCCTGCCTTCACGGAGCTGGCCAGGCACTCACAGCTGTGCCTGGATGTCCTGTTGAACAGAAACAACTCCCGAAAACACCAACATCAGGCAAGGCCACTCTATGACCAGGGTGGGACAAAACACAAACAAGACCACTCTGTAATCATGTCTGAACATGGAGAAAACAAAAGCCTTGTCCAAACCACAAATATGACCAAACACCACCTCTCCCCCGCAATCCTGGCTAATATGAGTGACTGCTACTTCTTTACCAACCACAGCTGTAGTCTGACTCTAATTTTCTCTGCTTCTAGAGAACATTTATTAAACCATCCAATCATAGAATTCCCCCCACCCCTGCCCCCCGCACCAGCTTCCATCCAGAGCAACACCTGGCTTCCCTAAACGCTCCCCAAAACCACCTGACACAGTGTCATGCCAGATGCCTGTTAACTTCACTGGGGATGGCACCAGGTTCAAGGGGCCAAAGAAGAGACTTAAAGACATAGAGTTGATTGGTAACTTACATACGGGGACGATCCAGCGGCAGTGGGCTCAACAGGAGAACACCCTCCCCCTAACAACCTGGCAACCTTCATTTACCCTAAACAAAGGGCCTCAATCCCCTTCAGGACCCACACTGCTTTGGCCAGGCCAGAGGCTCAGATGTTCCCCATAGATAAGGAATGACTCTGGTTGGCCATGCTGGGAACTCCAAACACACATTCAGGTGCACTTGACATACAGGGGCATTCTCACCTGACAGGTTATGGCTGTCAGGTGCCGCTAACATACCCAGGTGCAAATCCTCTAAGTCATCCTTTCTCTCACCCTCTTATTGAGAGCCCCTGCCCCATCACTGCCTCTATTCCCATGGTATGTGTTTCCCCAACCTGCAAGGAGAAGAAAACTGCTTGTTCAACTCCAGGTGTGATCCTGGGAGTGTGTGGCTACAGTGCAGTGACAATATAGACAACAAGATGAAGTCCAGGCTTAGGGTGAAAGCTTTGGTGACCCACTTAGCAAAATGCTAGTATTAAGTATTAGTCCTCTCCCTACCTCCCTTTCAAATGGGCCCACTTGCTTCTGAGCAGACAGGCCAAGCTGGACATCGGCAACAGAGTTTCTAAAAATTCAGAGAAAGAGCCACATTGTCCTACATAGTGAGCAAGTGTGTACTGGGAAGAAGGAAGTCAAAAGCAGAAAAGAGCCCTCTGTTAAAAAGGAGGAGGAGGTGGTGGTGGTGGTGGTGGCAGTGGATGGGTAGCTGAGGTGCTAATGGGAAATATCCATAGGCTATTGGCCTGCGCTGTAAGGCCACCCATCATGCTGCTGTCCCAAACTTTCACTGCAGGGCAGGGCAGGGCAGGGCAGGGCGGGTGAGGGAGCTGACGGGGATTGGCAGTCCTTAACAGCTGCCCTGGTCATCAAAGCCAGTAGCCTTTTGTTTCATTTTTTTAAAATATAATGTTTGTTTTCACCAGTTCATTTGGGACCCCTGGAGACATTCTGCCTCCCTGGCCCCCGTGTGCTGCTGTGGTGAAATCACTTCCCCTCTTAAAAACTTGGCATCAGCTATTAGGGTTAGAGTGGCTGACAAAGATCTGGATCACTCCCCGCCATTTTTTCAGATGAATGTGGGACTCACCCAGCTATTTTAACACTATTTAAAATTTTGATTAAAAAGAGTATGTAAGGCCAGGTGCGGTGGCTCACGCCTGTAATCCCAGCATTTTGGGAGGCCAAGGCGGGTGGATCATCTGAGGTTGGGAGTTCAAGACCAGCCTGACCAACGTGGTGAAATCCCATCTCTATTAAAAACACAAAAATTAGTCAGACGTGATGGCAGGCGCCTGTAATCCCAGCTACGCAGGACGCTGAAACGGGAGGATCGCTTGAACTGGGAGACACAGGTTGCAGTGAGCCAAGATCGGGCCACTGCACCCCAGCCTGGGTGACAGAGTGAGACTCCATCTCAAAAAAAAAAAAAAAAAAAAGAAAAATATATGTAAGCAAGAGGGGGCTAGGATCTTTACAGCGATTCTCAATTTCAGCTGCACACTGGAATCACCTTGGGAGCTTTAAACATACTGCCACTGCCTGGGCCTAGCCCTAGTGTCTAATGAAATTGGCCCCAGGTACAGCCTGGGCATTGAGATTGTTAATAAATAAATAAATACCCAGGAGATTCCAGTGTAAAGCCAAGAGCACCACTGCCAAATCAAAAAGCAGTTTGTATCACAATAGATCCCACTCCACATCCACAAGGATGGCTATATGTAAGTAAATAAAGAAACACATTTTAAAAACCAGAAAATAAGTGTTAGTAAGGATGCGGAGAAATTGGATCCCTCATACACTGCTGGCGGGAATGTAAAATGGTGCAGCTGCTGTGGACAATAGTTTGGAGGTTTATTGAAAGGTTAAGCAGAATAACTGTATGATCTAGCAACTCCACTCCTGGGTATATACACAAAAGAACTGAAAACAGGTGTTCAAACAAAAACACGAATGTTTATAGCAGCATTATTCAGTTATTCACAATACCCAAAGGTGGAAACAATCCAAATGTCCATCAATAGATGAATGGATAAACAAAATGTAGTAGAGCCATACAATGGAATATTATGTAGCCATGAAAAGAATGAAGTCCTGGCCGGGTGTGGTGGCTCACGCTTGTAATCCCAGCACTTTGGGAGGCCGAGGCGGGCGGATCACGAGGTCAGGAGATCGAGACCACAATGAAACCCCGTCTCTACTAAAAATACAAAAAATTAGCCGGGCGTGGTGGTGGGCGCCTGTAGTCCCAGCTACTCGGAGAGGCTGAGGCAGGAGAATGGCGTGAACCCGGGAGGCGGAGCTTGCAGTGAGCCGAGATCGCGCCACTGCACTCCAGCCTGGGCGACAGAGCAAGACTCTGTCTCAGAAAAAAAAAAAAAGAAAGAAAAGAATGAAGTCCTGATGTATACTACAACATGGGTGAACCTCAAAAACATTATGCCAAGGTAAAGAAGCCAGACACAAAAAACCACATGTATGATTCCATTTATATGAAATGTCCAGAATAGGTAAATCCATAGAGACAGGAAGTGGGGGGGACAGGGGAAGTGACTGCTTTATAGGTAAGGGTTTCCTTTTGGGGTGACGATAATGTCTCGGAACTAGATGTAATGGTTGCAGAACATTGTAAATGTGCTAAATGCCACTGAATTGTTCACTTTCAAATGGCTAATTCTATGTTATTTCATTTTACCTCAATTTAAAAAAAAGAAGCAGCTTATAGTCACACCAAGTTTGAAAGGTAAAGCTGTATAGAAATTTTTAATAAGCAGACTTCATCACCCAAAAATTTCAGTAAATGCCTAATGGGAGGGAATTGAAGTGAGGTCTTGGCCAAAAAAAAGCAAAAATGAAGGCTGCTGGGAAACCAGCTACCTGGTTGTGGTTTTCCCAGATATGTGCGGACAGGTGGGGATAATCCTATAACCCAGAGGCCTAGCACTTTACAAGTGTTACAAGTGCCTGTAGAGACTGAAAGAAACGTTTTTCTCTGTCTTGGCCCCAAGACCACCACTACCCCTAAGTTCAGGTCTTCTCTCATTTCACCATAAAGTTTAAGTCAAAAAAATTTTTTTTTTTTTTTTTTCTTGAGACAGGATCTTGCTCTGTCACCCAGGCTGGAGTGCAGTGGTGTGATCTTGGCTCACTGCAGCCTCAAACTCCTGAGTTCAATTGATCCTCCCACCTCAGCCTCTCAAGTAGCTGGCACTACAAGCATGCACCACCATGCCAGGCTAATTTTGTTTATTTTCTGTAGAGACGAAGTCTCACTGTCTTGCCCAGGCTGGTCTGGAACTCCTGGGCTTGAGATCTTCCCGCCTTGGCCTCCCAAAAATGCTGGGATTACAGATGTGAGCCATCATGACTGGGCAAGTAAAAAAATTCTAAATATTTGATGGCCTAAGAGGAAAGACATCTCACCAGTGAAGCCTATAGAATGCCCTGGGGTAAATATCTTTCTTAGGCCACAAGGAAGGTGAGGCCAGCTCCTCTAACACTTACCTGCTTTGATAGCTTCTTCAGCTTCCAATACAAAATTATTTCATGCTTACAATAGTTCTAAGAGGTAGGTGAAATTATCCTCATTTAACAAATGGGTTAACTGAGGCACAAAGAGGTCAGGTAGCTAGAAAGTGGGAGAGCCAGGACTTGAACCCAAGCAGGTGGCTCAGGAGTCAGGCTGTTTGCCCCTCACCTTGCTGACTCCGATTGCCCTGCCTAGTTGTCCCAAAGGGTCTCCACTTTTCTTAGGACTCCACAAACCTCCCACCAGCAGGCACCCCCGTCCCCATCAATGTGTGTGCGATTGGAGGGGGGTGTCCTCTCTCCCTGCTCTCTGAAGCTATTCCCTAACTCCACCAAACAACTTCTGGGGTGAAATTCCTACCCCTACCTATTACTAGCTGTGTGACAGTGTACAGGTTCATCAACCTCTCTGTGCTTCCTTCCCTCTCTCTAAAATGGAGCTAATAATTACCTCATTGAGGTAATAAACACCTCATCAAGTTGTTGTGAGAATTAAATGAATAGATATCTGGCAAACACTGAGGGCAGTGTCTGACACATGACTAGTATTCATTAAATAGCAGCTCCATTGAAGAGGGCATTGATTTTGTTATGAAGGTGTCACACTCCTTCAGGACTCCTTACTTTTTACGTATCTTTATTTCCATTTTTTGTTTGTTTGTTTGTTTGTTTGTTTCGTGAGACAGTCTCCTCTGTCACCCAGGCTAGAGTGCAGTGGCATGATCTTGGCTCACTGCAACCTCTGCCTCCCAAGTTCAAGCGATTCTCTGGCCTCAGCCCCCAGACTAGTTGGGATTACAGATGCACACCACTGTGCCTGGCTAATTTTTGTATTTTAGGTAGAGATGGGTTTTCACCATGTTGGCCAGGCTGGTCTTGAACTCCTGACCTCAAGTGATCCACCCACCTCAGCCTCCCAAAGTGCTTGGGATTACAGGCGTGAGCCACCGCACCTGGCCTACTTATCTTAATATGTATTTGATACAACTAAATAGTCAGGGGCAGTCTCAGAAGCTGCTTGCAGTGGCATTTGATGTGAAGCACCATTTTGCACGGTGGCAGCACCCTGTCTCTTCACCTGCTAAATCTTGGGTACCTGGAACACCCTCCTTTCTCCATTGGAAAAATCCATACAGGAGCATTCATGCAGGCCGAGTTCAAGTGGCGCCCCCTGGCCCAGGCAGAGCTGCGCACTTACTCACTCACCTCCGTGTTTTCACAGCAGTGTTCAGCCTGCCAGTGAAAAACAGCCCAACTTGTATTAATGGTACCATGTTAGCTCCCTGCCAGCTCCCCAAGAACTTGATCTGTTTCTCTCTCGCCAACACTCCTTGCTTAATGGGACTACAGTCCAAAACGTTTGAGGCCAAGGTTAGGAGCTTACTAGTTAAATAAACTAGAAAGGGACCAGAACCCTGGTGTCCTGGTTCCCAGACCAGAGCTCTTTTCATTAAACTAAACTTTTCATGAAATTGTCCTCATGTCTAAATTCCGTTATTGAATACCTAGGATAGATCACGGTATTTGTAAAGTATTATGAGTTATTTATATGGGTTATTTCTAACCTTCCGAACCCAGCAAGGTTCATTCTCTCATTTAAATACTGTATTGAGACACCGAGGTCAAGTGACTTGCTCAAGGCCTCATGCCAGTCTGTGACAGAGTGAGGCTTGGCTTGTGGGTCAGTCTGACACAAAGTCAGTAGAATTTCTAGTCTGTCATCATGTTGCTATTCAGTACAGGAAATGAGCACCGAAAAAAGCCCTGAATGGCTCTTTTAAAACAAACTCATTCTACATGCAGACAATTGTTATTTTAAGGAAAGTCTAGAAGAAAAAGAGAGATTACATTTTGGCATGCAAAGGCAAAACGATAAATATTCTTTTTTCCTGTTCCTGGATCCCATTTCAACATCTTCAAAGCAAGTAAATTTATGTGTGTTGACCCAACTCTTATTTTCAAATCTTTTTAAACTCCATTTTCAACTTCTTCCCCGTGGCACAACCAGTCCCATGACTGCCCTCTGTCAGACTCTTGAGTATCTGCCTAAAATCATTACATAGCGATCACTGCTAGGATTCACTCCTCTCTACTAAGCCATCTGTCTCTTCTGGTTATATTGTATATTGCCTGGCATATTACAATGTTAGTTATAAAGGTCTTGTACTTTAAGGATATATTCATATCAGTATTTTAAAAATATGTTCATTTGGCTAGGCATGGTGGCTCACGCCCAGCACTTTGGGAGGCTAAGGTGGACGGACTGCTTGAGCCCTTGAGTTTGAGACCAGCCTGGGTAACATACAAAAACCGGGCATCTACAAAAAATACAAAAAGTAGCCAGGCGTGGTTGCATGGGCCTGTAGTCCCAGCTACTTGGGAGGCTGAAGTGGGAGGATTGCTTGAGCCCAGGAGGCTCCAGTGAGCCATGATTGTGTGACTGCACTCCAGCCTGAGTGACAGAGTGAGACCCTGTCTCAAGATATATATATATATATATATATATATATATATATATATGTACATACACACACATATATATGTACATTGTGTCTGGAACTTTGTCCTTTAATAATCTTAAATTGCATTTTATCAAGCTTATTTACAAATGTACAGTTTTCTCATTTTTGTCTGAAAGTAATAGATTTTGTTTCAGTGTAAGCATACTTGTTGACAGTAAAACTCCACGAGTAAACATGAATGTATATTATTTTAAACTTGCTTCTTCAAAAAAAAAAAGCAACCTAGGTTATTGCTCTTTGGTTATTTGCAATTAATCAAAAATAATTTAAAAGCCTCTAGTTATGCTTGTGTAAAAAAGAAAATTTTTCTGCAATGCAAGATGCCTTCCAAATTGAAAAAATAAAGCTAGAAGAACTTTCCTTTGCTATGACAAAGCGATAGTGCGATGATCACCAGTTGGGCCAAACAGACATCATGTGCCTTCTGCTGTGATGCACTGAGAACTCAACATCCTTTCTGTAATCTTCTTGCCAAAAATGCATAACCTGAATCTAATCACGGCAAAATATCAGACAAATTCAAACTAAGGGAACTTCCACAAAATTAATGGTCTATGCTCTTCACAAAATGTCAAGGTAAAAAAATACAAAGAAAGGGTAAGGAACCGTTCTAGATGAAAAGAGATTAAAGAGATGTGACAACTAAATCACAATGTCCTAGACCAGAAAAAAAAAAAGCCACAAAAGCCATAAAAGCCATTATTGGGACAGTTGACCAAAGCAGAGGAAAGACTGTGGATTAGACAACAGCATTGTGTCAATGTTAAATTTCTTGACTTTGATCAGTGTACCGTGGTTATGTAAGAGAATGCCCCTGTTCTTAGGAATTACACACTGAAGCATTTTGTATAAAGGGGCAATATGTTTCCAATTTACTTTCACATGGTTTGGGGAAAAATATGCATGTACAAATAAAAACAAAGAGAAAGAGACTGATAATGCAAATGGAGCAAAATGTCAACAATTGTCAAAGCTGGGTAAAGGTAGATATACAAAATTTTTTGTACTATTTTTGCAACTTTTTGTGCACGCATTTAAAACCGTATCAAAATTAAAGGTTATCAAAAAACAATAGATATATAGAAGACAAAAGAATATTACAAAAGAAAAAGAAAAAAAAAGCAATGCTCCTGAAATGTACATGACACAGCGGAGTCTAAGGCATGTTTAAATCTTTTGTTAATGGGCAAATTTGATTTAAGGGAAACATTCTGCATTTTAAAGTGCAGGGTTGAGGAAAAAAAGGAAGGTTGCCTTTTTTATGCTTTCAGCCCATTGTTCACAGACTCAGTTTAAAAAATAACAACAAAAAACTAACACATTCCTCCCTTGGGAGATTCATGCCCCATTCAGCCACTCTAGCAGGCCTCTAGGTCACCCTCCCACCTTCACTGATGACTTTGATGCAGTCGTTACCTCAATGCCTGCCTCATCCTGGGTAGAGTTTTGGCTTCTCTGTGCATGAGGAAGCCAACGCCCCATCTCAATTCTTTGACCTCCTCAGCACCAATCATTCTGGATGCACTTGTGGGTGAGGAGATTGAGGGTGGGAGGGAGGAAGTGGAGGAGTTAGGAGGAGGAGGCAGCTGGTGTAAAGGGAATGAGGCCACTCAGAATATGTGTGCTATACCCGTTCTGTGACCATATCAGGACCTTCAGTCCCCTGACCACCTCATTTCCTCCTCACTTGACCCCTCACCTTCTCATTTTAGTTCTCTCCCCATGATTGGTCACATCAGTCACATCATGTCTTCAACTCTTCAATCTCTCATCCTTCGACACTGCAAACTCCCAATCCTGGACCAATCCAGCCTTTTGCCTTCTCCCGTCCTTCTCAATTGTTGTTCAGGATAATGGAAAACCTCACACTGGTGCTGACTCATACATACCGTGTGTGTGTGTGTGTGTGTGTGTGTGTGTGTGTGTGTGTTTTCTTCAATGCAATTGGGTTTTCATCCCATTCGGCAATCCTTGTTGACCTTTTCTCAGTTCTTTCATTACTTGATCTTTGTTTTTATAATAGATTGTTGAAACCTCCTCTTTCTGTGGCTTCCATGACATCACTACCTTCTCGTTCCCCCTGCTTCTTCAATTTGATGGTGCCTTCACCAGCTTCTTCCTGTCTCCATGTTTTTTCTGTAAATGTTGAGCTCCTCACAGCTTCCATCCTTGGCACGTCTTCTCTCCTTTCCCTGTACCAATGGTTCTCAAATCTGGCTGCATATTAGAATCAACTGCAAAGCTTTAAAAGATTGTCATGCTTGGGTCTCATCCCTGATTTGTCTGTGGTATGCCCAGGCATTGGGTTATTTTTAAATCCCTCCAAGTGATTCTAAGGTGTAGGCAAGGTGGAGAACCCCTTTCTCCAGGTGATCTCATCTATGCCTACAGTTCTAGCCACCTGTATGCAGATTCCCAAATCTCCATCCCTGGCTCCCATTCCTTCCCCTGAGCTTTGGACCTATTTATTGTTCCTCTTTGCCATCTACAATTTCAAAGTCAAATGACCAAATTGAACTCTTTACCTTCTTCCCCCGCTTGGTCTTTCTTGTGCAATCCCAAACTTGAGACATTCACATGCTCATAAATAGTGAATAAGAACAGACTCTGTACCACAGCCCACGGAGCTGACCACATCAGACACTTTGAACTTATTCTTGATTCCTTTCCTTCACTTCCCACCCCCTATCACCAAATCTTCCTTTCCCACACCAAATCTTTCTTAAATTCATCTCATCATTTCCCCCATGGCCTCTTTCTAATTATCAAGATTTGGGCCTTTATTCTTTCTATGCTGTACAATAATAATTGGCTCCTTGCAATTCATGCCTTGCTTTCTTCAACTGTTACTTTTCCAGAATACAAATCTAATAATGCAACAACTCCCTCATTAAAACTCTTCAATGGCTGCCAGTTGCCTACAGAATAAAGATCAAGTGCTACATGTGGCTTAAAGACATCTCATGATCTGGCTTTCACCTGCCTTTTGTCACTCAACTCCTATTATTCCTCCAAAGACACAGGACTCTAAACTTGCTAAGTTGCTGTAAGTCTTAGACATAGCATGGTCTTTCTCTTTTTTTTGAGACGGAGTCTCACTCTGTTGCCCAGGCTGGAGGGCAAGTGGCACAGTCTCGGCTCACTGCAACCTACGCCTCCTGGATTCAAGTGATTCTCCTGCCTCAGCCTCTTGAGTAGCTGGGATTACAGGTGCCTGGCACCACGCCCGGCTAATTTTTTGTAATTTTAAAAGAGATGGGGTTTCACCATTTTGGCCAGGCTGGTCTCAAACTCCTGACCTCGTGATCCGCCTGTCTCAGCCTCCCAAAGTGCTGGGATTACAGATGTGAGCCACCGTGCCCAGCCAGCATGGTCTTTCATGAGCTAATAATGTTAAGAAAAGTTACCCAAAATTTGGAATTAATATTACATATTAAGTAATAAAAAGATTACTCTCTGGTCTTTCTGTGTCCCACTGGAATATTATTTAAAAAGTAAATCTATGTTGCCTAATGCAGAGCAGTTCTGTCCAATTGAGCCACAGATACAATTTTAAGTTTTCTAGTAGCCACATTAAAAAATAGGTAGAAAGAAGCCAGATAAGGCCAGGTGTGGTGGTTCACACCTGTAATCCCAGCACTTTGAGAGGCTGAGGCAGGTGGATCACTTGAGGTCAGGAGTTTGAGACCAGCCACGCCAACATGGTGAAACCCCGTCTCTACTAAAAACACAAAAATTAGCTGGGTGTGATGGTGCATGCTTGTAATCCCAGCTACTCAAGAGGCTGAGGCAGGAGAATTGCTTGAACCTGGGAGGTGGAGGTTGCAGTGAGTTGAGATCGTGCCACTGCACTCCAGCCTGGGTGACACAGTGAGACTCCATCTCAAAAAAAAAAAAAAAAAAAGAAAAAGAAAAAGAAACCAGATAGATTGCTGTTAATAATGCATAACATTTTACCTAATGTATTTAAAATATTATTATTTCAATATGTTGAAAACATTGTTAATGAGATATTTTAGATTGTCTTTTTCATCCTAAGCCTTTGAAATACAATGAGTGTGTTTTACACTCACAGCACATCTTCAGATGCTAGATTTTCACGGGAAGTGCTTCATCTGTATTTAGGTTTCATAAAATTTGCATTTGGAAGAAATGTGGATTCACATATCCAAGTTGTTTTAACATACCTAAAAGTTTTCCTGTAACTGAATTGAGTAGCAAAAATTATTTTCCTTTAATATTTGCATCCTCATTGACAAAACTAGCTTTTTTTTTTTTTTAGAAGAAGTGGTTTTACTTTGAAGAAAAAGGATGTCAGTTTCAAAATCATGTCTGTCCAAGTTAAGTAAATTCACTAATTTGTGTCAACTCCATATTATTAACATTGAATTCAAAGGGGCATTGCATGATTTGAGAAGCAATTCTAAGTTTATCAATATAAACAAAGCATTCTTTAAAATTTTATACAGTTTTTGCAGCCAATTTACATAACTGTCTATTAATAAAGTCTTATCATATTTGATTCATGTTAGAAAAGGTATAAAATCATTATTATTGACTTGTATCACAAAAAAGTTCAATTTCAACATTAATCCTTTAACTGTCTAGCTAAGTCACAAATAAGCTTTTCCTTTTCTTGGAGTTTTAAATTTATCTTGTTCCTATGCAGTGTGATATCCGTGAGAAAACACATAAATCACATTGCTATTTTTTTTTCTTTGATTGCTGTATATTTGGTAAGCACTCCTTTTGTTTCAAGAAAATCTTGAATTGGAGTTAACAGCTTGGTAAAACTCTATGGCTTAACCAATGAGCACTGGCAATGAACACAAGAGTAAATTCATTGTCTTTAATTTCTTGCAACAGTTCTTGAAACTGGTGATGAGTCACACACAGCATTTGCACGTATATGCTGAACAATTTTAACAACAGTATTCGTGACTCCTTTCACAGAGTCTGTTTCAGAGAAGGGAGCCCAAATATTTTCGGTATGTGTCATACAGTGATATGAAGTCACCAGGAAAACATCAGACTCCTATTTTAAAATTCCAGTACACCTGGAATTTTGACCTGACATGGCTGAGCAGTATTCATCGCGATTTTTTTTCATATCTGACTGAAGTTCTTCCTTGAGAGATGTAAAAGATTTAAAAAATTTTTGCTACAAGTTTTTAAAGGTACGAATTGGCATTTCTTTGTAAATATGGGAGTCCTTTGAGTCAAAACATACCCAAAGTATTAATTGGGCAGTGTCATAGATCACATGAATCATCTAAAGTAGTTGCAATTTTTCAAATTTTAAATTAATTAATCTTGGATACTGGTCTTGTATTCTACAGGCAATTATTCTGTGGTTTAATTGAAGAGCTTTCATTTTTTGTAAAATATATTTTAAAGTCTTTTCGTTACAACTTTTAAACAAAATTTCCATAACTGAAATAATTTCTTTTACTATTGCCATCTAAAACTATTTTTCTTTTTTGTGCAAGAATCCAAGCCAATATAAAACTAGCCAAAGTTCCAAGCTCAGAGCCTGTTATCACTTTTTAAACAATTTTTATTGGACATTCAATTTTGAATTCTGACAACTAATTTTATTGATTTTTTCACTTTTGTTATCAAATTCACTCTGTATTTGCTGAAAATGTCTCTTATGTTGTCTGCTTTGTTATCTTTGAACAATTTTTACACAACAAACAGCTTTTTTTTGTTTTGCTTTGCCTTGGCAAATTGCCTCAAATTTGCAACATACCTTCTTCCTGTTTCTGTTTCTCTATTCCAGGCACAGCAGTAATAATCTCTACCTCTGCACCCAATTCTGCCTTCGTTTTACATTTAAAACAGTTCACACTGTTTTTAATTTAAAAAAAGCTGTTTAATTATATCATAATTTAAGGCATAAATACTTCAATTTAGTTACCAATTTTGATTTACATAAGTATCATTGTAATTAGTGCTGTCTGTATAAAATATTCAAATGAACACATTTCAGTGTTACATCAGTGCATAGAAAAACATCATTTAAATTGAATCAATGTCAATCAGACACTGACTAGAGTAATAATATGTTTACATGTAATACTGAAAATGACTCATGCACTGGACACACACAGTACAATGCAGCAATATCTTTTTTTTTTTTTTTTTCGAGACAGAGTCTTGCTCTGTTGCCCAGGCTGGAGTGCAGTGGTGTGATCTCAGCTCACTGGAACCTCTGCCTCCCAGGTTCAAGCGATTCTCCTGCCTCAGCCTCCTGAGTAGCTGGGATTACAATTGCCCACCACCACGCCCAGCTAATTTTTGTATTTTTAGTAGAGACGGGGTTTTGCCATGTTGGCCAGGCTGGTCTCGAACTCCTGACCTCAAGTGATCTGCCTGCCTCGGCCTCCCAAAGTGCTGGAATTATAGGCGTGAGCCACTGCGCCCGGCCCAATGCAGCAATATCTTAACATAGGCCAAGATGCCACAGTTAAAGTGAAATATTGTCCTGCCTAAATAATAAAGTTGAATTTAATGGAAAACTATTTTGACACTACTGTTTCTAAATTAAACTTAAGTAAAATTAAATAAAATGAACAATTTAGTTCCTCAGGTGCACTAGTCTTTCAAGTACTCTGTAGCCACATGTGGCTAGAGGCTACCATATTGTAAAGCACAGTTCCAGAGAAATGTAACTTTGTTTAATTTACTAATGGCTACTGATTAGGGCCTAGATTATGCAAAACTACATATTTGCATATTAACTTGCAGAAAAGACTGATAAGATTATGAGCAATTCTTATTTGGTTCAGTAGAAATGCAAATAATTTCTGCCAGATAAAAATGAACACAACAATAGTTGCATTTGTATATAACTTTATATCTTACTCTCAGCAATGTTATTTCAGCATTCTTTCTTTCCATATAATGCTGCCCTTAAATTTGATATGGTAGAAGAATATTTGATGATGCATAAAGATATTCACAAAATATTGTTAAGTGAGACAAGCAGATCGCAAAAGAAAAAATACAGATTGGTTATATTTTTATATGCTTTTAAATATATTTGTATTCTGGAAAAATAGGAAGGATATAAACAAAGATTGTTTACCATTACCTGTGGATGGGATTATGCATGGTATTGAAATATTTTTGGGGGCTGTCTTCATTTTTAAAACTACAGCTGTACTGAGAAAAATACCACACAAGTATTACATCCTTTTAAACTCGGGTTCACCGCAGGGGGCTTTTTCTCATCACCTCTTCTCTGATCCTATAAAACCCAGGCCTTACTCTGAAAACATTTAGCAACAGTGGTAATCCTAGGTACGTTTCAGCTAACTCAAATATTACTTTTTAAAAATGATGATGATGAGGGCCGGGCGCAGTGGCTCACACCTGTAATCTCAGCACTTTGGGAGGCCGAGGCGGGTGGATCACGAGGTTAGGAGATGGAGACCATCCTGGCTAACACGGTGAAACCCCGTCTGTACTAAAAATACAAAAAATTAGCCGGGCGTGGTGGCGGGCGCCTGTAGTCCCAGCTACTTGGGAGGCTGAGGCAGGAGAATGGCATGAACCCAGGAGGCGGAGCTTGCAGTGAGCAGAGATCACGCCACTGCACTCCAGCCTGGGCGACAGAGCAAGAATCTGTCTCAAAAAAAAAAAATGATGATGATGATGACAAATATGTATACAAGACTTTGGAGTCCTCTACCCATCTCTTCCATAACTATGCTGTGTTTTTTCAACTGCTTACTGAAATGCTGTGCTTTTTTTTTAAGCGTTTTCCTGTGAATAATACTTCCATGTGCCTAAATTGTGAATAAATTGAGAATGCCTTACAAATGTAACAACAAAAACCAAGTGCATATTTCTGTCAGTGCCTGTTCCTCTCCCCAGGCCCCACAGATTTCAATAATTTTTATATTTTTCTTTTTCTCTAGATCTAGCCTGTGAGCTCTTGACCCAGGGGCTATATTTTATTAACCACTGTGGTTTGATACCTAGGATAATTCCTGGCATATAACAGGGGAGTGGGCATGCTATAAATCTGTGAAGAATGAATGAAAGAATAAGAATTTGGCCAGGAATGGAGGCTCACGCCTGTAATTCCAGCACTTTGGGAGGCCAAGGCAGGAGGATTACTTGAGCTCAAGAGTTTGAGATCAGCATGGGCAACATAGCAAGACCCTCATCTGTATGAAAAATTAAAAAATTAGCCAGGCATGGTGGTGTGCTCCTGTGGTCCCAATTATTCAGGAGGCTGAGGTGGGAGGCTCACTTGATCCTGGGAGTCTGAGGCTGCAGTGAGCTGTGATCACGCCACTGCACTCCAGCCTGGGCTACAGAGTGAGACCCTGTCTCAAAAAAAACAACAAAAAAGGAATTCCCACTCAGCCATACTTTGTGCCATCCTAGGCACAGGGAATATAGCCATGAACATCTGTACATTTGGAATATAAGAGGACTGTGATTCAATAGCTTGAATATGATCAAATAATATATTTAAAGACAGAAATTAAAAGACATGGAATCAAGAGGGCAACATAGACTCGACTAGTTTTATACAGTAGGATGTTTATCCTAACTAGAAAATCAATGCATTATTGTTAAAAAGAGAAGCAGCATTCTTTACAAACAGACATTTTTCTTAGCAGGCACCCAATTCTAACTCCACACGAAAAACCTAAAATAAAAAGACTTTTTCTTTCTTTCTTTCTTTCTTTCTTTCTTTCTTCTTTCTTTCTCTTTCTTTCTTTTTCTTTCTATTTCTTTCTCTTTCTTTCTCTCCTTCCTTCCTTCTTTCCTTTCCTCTTTCCTTTCTTTCTTTCTTTCTTTCTCTCTCTTTCTTTCTTCTTTCTTTCTTCCTTTCTCTCTCTCTCTTTCTTTCTTCCTTCCTTTCTCTTTTCCTTCCTTCCTTCCTTCTTTCCTTCCTTCCTTCCTTCCTTCCTTCCTTCCTTCCTTCCTTCCTTCCATCTCATGACTTGGGATCCAAATCACAACTTGGCAAACCTACACACAGTGTGTAGCATTCTGTTTTAAGTGCTGTTGAACTACAAGTAGAATCCAATGTTTTCATCACAGCTGGATATCCACCTTCTTGCCAGCTGTGGACCCCACCCACTGGATAATCCATCAATAGATGCTCTTCCTTCTGTCTGTATTCCTATGGCATCAAGGCAGGCGTTTCCATAGAGAAAAATGTAAATCTGACTTACGGTCCCTCAATCGTGGTAGTTATGGTGGTTTTAAGTTCATATAGCAAGAATTACTTTAAAAATAGAGTAAGGCACCCCACAGATTACTTATTAATTATAATGAAGAGGTCTGGCTAGATAAGAGCTTATCTATATGATCCAACTTCCATCACTAATAACTGACATCGTATGCCTCCTGATGTGATGCAATGGTGTCAGGGTAATCCATTGTCGCATGATAAGCCATAGTGGCTTAAAATAACAATCAGGGGACCTTAAAATTGAATACAAACAGAAACAAGTGAACTGATGCATTTTTCAAATAAAAACATAATCACATTTGAAAGGGGGCATTAATCCAAGTAACTTTTAGAATTTGGACCACATGCCCGCAAATAACTTTAAACAAATAATGGACTCTAGTCAGAAAGCTTATTTTTGGCATAGGCATAAATTCACAATTCTGAAACTACTTTCAATGCGATCTAGGGTTAAGCAAATAAATAAATACATTGTGGATAATGGGATCCAGTTTTTTCATTACTGGGGAAGGCAGTTACCATTATGGAAGAACAGATTGAATGTCATTGTGTTGGATTGGAGCTGGAGGTACCATTGGGAAGTTATGGCTATATATATTATATATATATGTAGATCAATATAGATAGCTAGATATAGAAATGAATATAGATATGTATATATATGTATTGAATACATATGTAAATGCATGTGTGTGTACACATATATGTATGTGCAAATATGTACATACAGACACCTCTTTCCCAGGTCTGTCTGTTGAGAGGCTGTAGAAGCAATGATACCTCAGTAATGATAAACACACCCAGCACCCAGTTCTTGCTTTCTACATAACATTCTCCACTAAAAGGAATCAGAGCTGGGGCAAGGAAAATACAAGATGAGCCTGGATCATCTTGTGTTAAAAAGTAGAGGAGCGCTCAAGAAATAATGGAGACATGTTAAAAGGCCACAGGACCCAGCTTGAAGAACTCCCACTGGTCAACTCTGAAACAATTTGAGCATGAAAGCAAATACTAGTATTAAGAGTTATAATTTATTGAATAAAGTGAGAATCCATGAGTCCACACTTAAATGAACAAACAAACAAACAAATAAGAAGGGAAAGATCTTCCTTACAGTAGAAAGCCAAATTATAAATGTAGAAAGAATAATGGAAATATGACGATCACTATTTGGTGGCCATTATAATAATAATTGATTCTGGCAAGAATCATTAATGGATGCTAAAGCCAGTGAGTGTAAGTTTGAGTAGTAAGAAGACATTTACAGAGTCAAAAATTGTCTCTCTAGAAAGCATTTACTAATTACAAAGGGAAAAGCAGTAACTTTACAGTTACTGACAGTTACCAACTAAGCCAAATGATCAAAGTTAACATTATCAGTAACGGAGCTAATTGACAGCATGTGCCTCCTGATATGAGGCATTAAGAAGAACTCTGCATCAATTCTGTGGGATTCCTGCCCAATATGCATAATCTAAATCTAGTCACGAGGAACATCAGACAAACTGAAAGTGAAGGACAATCTACAGAATAACTGGCCTGCATGCTTCAAAAAAATGTCAATGTCATGAAATACAAACAAAGACTGAATTATTTCAGATGAAAGAAGACCAAAGAGACATGATAACTGAAGGCAACACATATTTTAGAAGTTTTTGTTTTTTGTTTTGCTATAAAAGACATTATTGGCACAATTGGTGAAATCTTAATCAAGTATATAGGTCAGACTATAATATTGTATCAATGTTAATTATTTTTGATAAGAGTGAAAGATATGGGTAGAGATAGATGATAGGTGGGTAGAGATAGATGATAGGTGGGCAGAGATTGAGAGAGAAGAATAAAGCAAATATAGTAAAGGATTAACATTTGGGGACTCTGGATATCTGAGAATTCATTGTACTATTCTTGCAACTTTTTGGTAAGTCTGAAATTATGTCAATAAATGTTTTTTGAATTATTACTATCTCTTACTATTCTGTGAGTTGACTGGGCTCAGCTAAGCAGGGTCTCTCATCCAGCATAATAAGATGGCAGCTGGGGCTGGAGTCAGATGAAAACTCAACCGGACTGGACATCCAAGATAGTGCAAGAGGTGGAAAAAGATATTCCATGCAAATGGACACCAAAAGTGATCAGGAGTAGCTATTCTTATATCAGACAAAACAAACTTTAAAGCAACAACAGTTAAAAAAGTCAAAAGGGACTTTATATAATAATAAAAGGGCTAGTCCAACAGGAAAATACCACAATCCTAATATATATATGCCTAACACTGGAGCTCCCAAATTTATAAAACAATTACTAGTAGACCTAAGAAATGAGATAGACAGCAACACAATAATAGTGGGGGACTTCAGTACTACACTGACAGCACTAGACAGGTCATCAAGACAGAAAGTTAACAAAGAAACAATGGACTTAAACTATACTATAGAACAAATGGACTTAACAGATATTTACAGAACATTCTACCCAACAACTGCAGAATATACATTTTATTCATCACCACATGGAATATTCTCCATGATAGACCATATGATAGGCCACAAACAAGTCTCAATAAATTTAGGAAAATCAGAATTATATCACATACCTCTCAGACCACAGTAGAATAAAGTTGGAAATCAATTCCAAAGGGAACCCTAAAAACCATGCAAATACACGGAAATTAAATAATCTGCTCCTGAATGATCATTGGGTCAACAATGAAATCAAGATGGAAATTAAAAAATTCTTTGAACTGAACAATAATAGTGACATAACCTATCAAAACCTCTGGGGTACAGCAAAAGCAGTGCTAAGAGGAAAGTTCAAAGCATTAAATGCCTACATCAAAAAGTCTGAAAGAGCACAAATAGACAGTTTAAGGTCACACCTCGAGGAACTAGAGAAACAAGAACAAACCAAACTCAAATCTAATAGAAGAAAAGAAATAGTAAAGATCAGGGCAGAACTAAATGAAATTGAAACAAGCAAACAAACAAAATACATAAGATAAATGAAACAAAAAGCTGATTCTTTGAAAAGATAAAATTGATAGACCATTAGCGAGATTAACCAAGAAAAGAAGAGACAATATCAAAGTAAGCTCAATTAGAAACAAAAGAGGAGATATTACAACCGATACCACAGAAATACAAAAGATCATTTAAGGCTACTATGGACACTTTTATGGGCACAAACTAGAAAACCTAGAGGAGATGTATAAATTCCTGGAAATATACAACCCTCCTAGATTAAACCAGGAAGAAATTGAAATGCTGAACAGACCAATAACAAGCAGCAAGACTGAAATGGTAATAAAAAAAATTACCAACAAAAAAAAGTCCAGGGCCAGATGGTTTCACAACTGAATCCTATCAGACATTCAAAGAAGAATTGGTACCAATCCTATGGACACTATTCCTCAAGATAGAGAAAGACAGAATTGTCCCTAAATCATTCTATGAAGCCAATATTGCCCTAATACCAAAACCAGGAAAGGACATAACAAAAAAAGAAAACTACAGACCAATTTCTCTGATAAACATAGATGCAAAAATCTTCAACAAAATACTAGCTAACCGAATCCAATGGCATATCAAAAAGATAACCCACCATGATCAAGTGGGTTTCATACCAGAGATGCAGGTAATATACACAAATCAGTAGCACTGCTATACACCAACAGCAACCAAGCTGAGAATCAAATCAAGAACTCAACCCCTTTTACAATAGCTGCCCTCTGCCCCAAAATACTTAGGAATATACCTAACCAAGGAGGTGAAAGACCTCTACAAGGAAAACTACAAAACACTGAAAGAAATCATAGATGACACAAACAAATGGAAATACATCACGTGCTCATGGATGGGTAGGATCAATATTGTGAAAATTACCATACTGCCAAAAGCAATCTACAAATTTGATGCAATCCCCATCAGAATACCACAATCATTCTTCACAGAACTAGAAAAAATAATCCTAAAATTCATATAGAACCAAAAAAGAGCCCGCATAGCCAAAGCAAGACTAAGCAAAAAGAACAAATCTGGAGGCATCATGTTACCTGACTTCAAACTATACTATAAAGCCATTGTCACGGAAACAGCATGCTACTGGTACAAAAATAGGCACATAGACCAATGGAACAGAATAGAGAACCCCAAAATAAAGCCAAATACTTACAGCCAACTGATCTTTTTTTTGAGACAGAGTCTCACTCTGTCTGTCCAGGCTGGAGTGCAGTGGCACTATCTCGGTTTACTGCAACCTCTGCCTCCTGGGTGCAAGCTATTATCCTGCCTCAGCCTCCCAGGTAGCTGGGATTACAGGCACCTGCCACCACACCTGGCTAATTTTTGTATTTTTTAGTAGAGATGGGGTTTTACTATGTTGGCCAGGCTGGTCATGAACTCCTGACCTCAAGTGATGCCCCTGCCTCAGCCTCCCAAAGTGCTGAGATTACAGGCATGAGCCACTGTGCCTGGCCTCCAACTGATCTTTGACAAAGCAAACAAAAACATAAAGTTGGGAAAGGACACCATATACAACAAATGGTGCTGGGATAATTGGCAAGACACATGTAAAAGAATGAAACTGGATTCTCATCGCTCACCTTATACAAAAATCAACGCAAGATGGATCAAAGACTTAAATCTAAGACCTGAAACCATAAAAATTCTAGAAGATGACATCGGAAAAAACATTCTAGGCATTGGCTTAGGCAAAGACTTCATGACCAATAACCCAAAAGCAAATGCAACAAAAACAAAGATAAATAGATGAGACTTAATTAAACTAAAATGCTTCTGCACAGCAAAAGAAATAATCAGCAGAGTAAATAGACAACCACAGAGTGGGAGAAAATCTTTACAACCTATACATCTGATATTGAACTAATGTCCAGAATCTACAAGGAACTCAAACAAATCAGCAAGAAAAAACCAAACAATTTCATCAAAAAGTGGGCTAAGGACATGATAGACAATTCCCAAAAGAAGATAAACAAATGGCCAACAAACATATGAAAAAGTGCTCAACATCTCTAATAATCAGGGAAATGCAAATCAAAACCACAACGAGATACCACCTTACTCCTGCAAGCATGGCCATAATAAAAAATCAAAAAATTACAGATTTTGGCGTGGATGTGGTGAAAAGCAAACACTTCTACACTGCTGATGGGAATGTAAACTAGTACAACCATATGGAAAACAGTGTGGAGATTCCTTAAAGAACTAAAAGTAGATCTACCATTTGATCCAGCAATCCTACTACTGGGTATCTACCCAGATGAAAGAAAGTCATTGTACGAAGAAGATACTTGCACACGCATGTTTATAGCAGCACAATTTGCAATTGCAAAAATATGGAACCGGCCCGAAATGCCCATGAACCAACGAGTGGATAAAGAAAATGTGATATATATATATATATATATATATATATATATAAAAACACATATATATACACACACATATATATACATATCTATATACACACATATATACATATACATATACACACATATATACATATACATATACACATATATACATATATACATATACACATATATACATATATACATATACACATATATATACATATATACATATACACATATATATACATATATATACATATATATACATATATATACATATATATACATATATACATATATACATATATACATATATATACATATACACATATATATACATATATATACACATATACATATATATGTGTAATGCAATACTACTCAGCCATAAAAAGGAATGAAATAATGGCATTCACAGCAACCTGGATGGAATTGGAGACTGTTATTCTAAGTGAAGTAACTCAGGAATGGAAAACCAAACATGGTATGCTCTCACTCATAAGAGGGAGGTAAGCTATGACGACACAAAGGAATAAGAATGATACAATGGACTCTGGGGTCTCGGAGGGGGGAAGTGGGAGGTAGGTGAGGGATAAAAGACTACACATTGCATACAGTGTACACTGCTGGGTGATGGGTGCACCAAAATCTCAGAAATCACCACTAAAGAACTTATGCATTTAATCAAACACCACCTGTTCCTCAAAAACTTATTAAGAAAAAAAGCTCAGTGTCGTGAAGAACCAAGATGAAAGGATACTAATGAGAAATAACAAATGTACTGCATAGTTCTTGATTGGATAGAAAAACAGCTATAAAGGACATTTGGGGCAATTGGGAAAATGTGAATGTGAGCTTTATACTAGATAATATTGTTGCATTAATGCTAAATTTCTTAGATATGACAATAGTTTTGTGTCTTTGTGGAAAAATATCCCTGTTCTCAAGAAGTACAGGCTAAAGTATTTCACTTCAAGATTCAGTATCATAATGTTGCAACTTATTTTCAAATGGTTTAGCAAAAATAACAAGAATAGACTTAAATACCAGCCGGGCATGATGGCTCACACCTGTAATCCCAGCACTTTGTGAGGCCAAGGCTGGTGGATCACTTGAGGTCAGGAGTTCGAGACCAGCCTGACCAACATGGTAAAACCCTGTCTCTACTAAAAATACAAAAATTAACTGGGTGTGGTGGCGCATGCCTGTAATCCCAGGTACTCGGGAGGCTGAGGCAGGAGAATCGCTTGAACTCTGGAGGTGGAGGTTGCAGTGAGCCGAGACCGTGCCACTGCACTCCAGCCTGGGTTACAGAACAAGACTCTGTCTCAGTATGTATATACTTAAATACCTAGGTGTGTGTGTTCAGTGAGAGAGAAAAAGCAAATGTGATAAAATACATGTCAATCTTGGTGAACTATATAGGGCATTTATTTTGCCATTCTTATTTTCCTGTAGTTTTGAAATTTTTCAAAATGAAGTGTTGGAAATAAAAAATAAAATAAGAATAGCATTTCTTAAAAACATTTACCACCCCTGCAATACTGTATTCATTTATATGATCCACTCATACATCATAGAATCTTAGAATCTGAGAGTCCTTGAAGTTCATCCAGTCCGATATTTATGAAACTATGGGTTGTAACCCAATCCTTGCTCACGAATAGTGAGTCACTGACTAGCATTTTTTGAATGAAATGGAAAGGAATAAAACAAAAACTATCAGTGGATCTCATCACTTATTAAGGTAAGCCTGTTTGGGGAAACTTTTGTTTGAATCACATGTATGTGTATACATGCACGCGAGTGATGGGTCTCAATGAAAAGTCTATTTTTTACTGTGAGCTACAATCACAAAGGTTTGAAAGATCCAGCTGCCCCAAATCCCTGTACAGTATCAGTTCATTTCAAGGCTGAGTATTCTGTTCTTTAATAGGGCATTTTTGGACACTTCTTATTGTTGACATTTATTCAAAAATTAATTGTGTCATCTTTCTTGTTGTTCTTAGTACGGTGGCAGGATAACATACTGAGATACTAATTTGAGCTTAATTCTTACGTGTCCTTTCCTCTAGTTCAAGGGCCTTTGTACCAAGCAGGACTTAGGGACCAGGAACACTGAGCAGAAAGCAGAAATTGTATAAAAACAACCTCCCTTTTCAAGTCTTTTTGTTTGTTTTTAAACCCAAGCTCCTTAAGGGAACTGTGCTGACTTGAAAAAGGCCAACGTCATAGACCCATCAATGGTTTTCTCTGAATTAATTTTATTTGACCTAATTTTACATATCTCAGACAAAAGATCCCTTACTTTTATTTTATTTTATTTTATTTTTGAGACAGAGTCTCGCTGTTGCCCAGGCTGGAGTGCAGTGGCGCGATCTCGGCTCACTGCAGGCTCCGCCCCCCGGGGTTCACGCCATTCTCCTGCCTCAGCCTCCCACGTAGCTGGGACTACAGGCGCCCGCCACCTCGCCCGGCTAATTTTTTGTATTTTTTGTAGAGACAGGGTTTCACTGTGTTAGCCAGGATGGTCTCGATCTCCTGACCTCGTGATCCGCCCGCCTCGGCCTCCCAAAGTGCTGGGATTACAGGCGTGAGCCACCGCGCCCGGCCGATCCCTTACTTTTAAAACGAGGGATTGAACTAACCCAGGGATTCTTAACTTGGGGTTTAGTGTATCAGTGAACTTGAAAGAGAAAAACATTTCCTTTTTATTTTCAGTAATCTCTAACAAAAGCATGTGTTTTATTTAACTGCAAATGCAAGCGTTAAACCATAGTCATGCTAGCAGAACCTGTGATTTGTCATTAATAGAAATCAGAAATATTTTTGTATCACATGACAATTGTTGCATATATCTTGAAATACCATTTATACTTATTACCACTTCAAAATTAGACTCCTGATAGATGTTGTTAATTAATAGATTAAATGAAGAAACATATATAATACTATATCACACATTTATAATATTTACTATTTTGATAGGCATATTTTCAATATGCTGATTTCCTTTGTATTCCTATGTGTGATGTTTTATGCATTCAAAAGCATTATTCTGAGAAGCCAGCCTGCCAAAGGACTCCTAGGTGAAAAAAAAATGTTTAGAATCCTTGGACTGGATGATCTCTTGTTTTCAATGTCTACATTGGTGTGTACACAGGGTTTCCATGAGTCTCTCTGGGAGAATGGCTTGTAACTTAGATAATTATCTTTGTGACAAGATCACACTGACATTTTGATCATTTCATATTTGACTTGAAGTGCAACTTTGTTGGCAAGCTGAAGCATTGAACCTTTAAATTCCGCTTTTCAAACAAATCCTTCTATTAAAATTATTCTCCAATGCATTCACAGCAAAATACAGAAAAAAATAGTACAGGAAGAGCCAGGCACAATGATGTGCACCTGCAGTGCCAGCTACTCAGAAGCATTGCTTGAGCCCAAGAGCTTGAGGCTGTAGTGTGCTGTGTGCCTGTGAATAGCCCCTGCATTTCAGCCTGGGCAGCATAGTCAGACCCTGTCTGATCCTGAGATAGTCACATAATATCTCTGAACCTCATCTGTAAACACATTTAGATGATCTTTACAATCTGTAAGCTCCCTTTCCAGTGGTAAATTTCTATTTTGGAAATTTTTTGTCTTTCTGCTGGGTGTGTTCTTTGGGATTTGGTTCTTAATGTATCTTTAATTCATTCATTCATATATCAAATATTGAGGTGGGAATAGCTAAACAACTAAGCCAAGGGATTCTGGGAAGATCTTTCCTTCTTTCTCTCTCTCTCTCTCTGTCTTTCTTTTCTTTCTCTCTCTCTTTTCTTTCTTTCTTTCTCTTTCTTTTCTTTCTCTCTTTTCTCTTTCTCCTTCCTTCCTTCCCTCCCTCTCTCCCTCCCTCCTTCCCTCCCTCCTTCCCTCTCTCCCTCCCTCCTTCCCTCCCTCCCTCCCTCCTTCCCTCCCTCCCTCCTCTTTCTTTCTTTCTTTCTTTCTTTCTTTCTTTCTTTCTTTCTTTCTTTCTCTTTCTTTCTGTTTCTTTCTTTCTTTCTCTTTCTTTGTTTCTTTTTCTTTTCTTTCTTTCTTCCTTTCTTTCTCTCTTTTCTCTTTCTCCTTCCTTCCTTCCCTCCCTCTCTCCCTCCCTCCTTCCCTCCCTCCCTCTTCTTTCTTTCTCTTTCTTTCTTTCTTTCTTTCTTTCTTTCTTTCTTTCTTTCTTTCTTCTTTCTTTCTTTCTTTCTTTCTTTCTTTTTCTTTCTTTCTCTCTCTCTCTCTTTCTTTCTTTGTCTCTTACTTTCTTTCTCTCTTTCTCTCTTTCTTCTTTCTTTTTGAGGCAGGGTCTCATTCTGTCTCCCAGGCTGGAGTGCAGTGGCATGCTCACAGCTCACCTCGGCTTTGATCTCCTGGGCTCAAGTGATCCTCCTGCCTCAGCCGCAGCAGTAGCTGGGACTACAGGCGTGCCCCCCCATGCTTGGCTAATTTTTAAATTTTTTGTAGAGATGTGGTCCCACTGTGTTGTCCAGGCTGGTCTCAAACTCCTGGGCTTAAGTGATCCTTCTGCCTTGGCCTACCAAAGTGCTGGGATCACAGGAGTGTGCCACCCTGCCTGGCCTGAGAAGATATTTCATTGAGTTATGTTTAAACTGGGTTTTGAAGGCAGAGTAGGAGTCCGTTAAATGAAGACAGGGTAAAAGTGTTCCAGGCAGAGAGGACATTGTCTATAAAGGCTCATTGTGCCTGGGGCCCACAGTGTACTGAGGGGCTTGATAAGGGTTCAAAGGGGACCAGTCCAGGCTACTTAGCTTAAAAGAAATTGGAGAAGATGGCCGGGTGCGATGGCTCACGTCTGTAATCCCAGCACTTTGGGAGGCTGAGGCGGGCGGATCGCCTGAGCTCAGGAGTTTGAGACCAGCCTGGGCAACATGGCAAAACCTCATCTCTACCAAAAATACAAAAAATTAGTTGGGCATGGTGGTGTGTGCCTGTGGTCCCAGCTACTAGGGAGGCTGAAGTGGGAGGATCACTTGAGCCTGGGAAGTCAAGGCTGCAGTGAGCCGAGATGGTGCCGCTGCACTCTAGCCTGGGTGACAGAGTGAGACTCCTCCATCTCAAAAAAAGAAAATTGAGAAATTGAAGAAGATGTCTAAACAGGGTAAGTGACATGGTCAAATTTGTTATTTGGAAAAAGAGTCCTGAGAGCAGTCTGAGGCATGGGGGAGATTGAAATCAGAGAAATCAGCTAGAAAGAAGAATGCTGAAAAAAAGAAGAAAAAGAAACAGAAAAAAAGGAAGGAGACTACTGCAACATTTGAAGTAAGAGATAATGAAGACCTGAATTAAGGCACTGGCAATGGGAATAGAGGAAAAAGAATAGAAGTAGGTGATGTTTATGAGACACTGTGTGGTGATGAAGGAGGAATCAAGGATGATTCTAGTTTCTACTGACAAGTGGGTGAAGGGTGATATTGAAAGGTACAGTCATTAACCTGTAATAGAAAATACGGGAAGAAGGCTTTGGAGAGAAGAAAGCTAAGCTTTGAAATGTTTTTTTTTTTTTTTTTTTTGAGACGGAGTCTCGCTCTGTCACCCAGGCTGGAGTGCAGTGGCGCGATCTCGGCTCACGGCAAGCTCTGCCTCCCGGGTTCCCGCCATTCTCCTGCCTCAGCCTCTCCGAGTAGCTGGGACTACAGGCGCCCGCCACCACGCCCGGCTAATTTTTTGTATTTTTAGTAGAGACGGGGTTTCACCGTGGTCTCGATCTCCTGACCTCGTGATCCGCCCTCCTCGGCCTCCCAAAGTGCTGGGATTACAAGCGTGAGCCACCACGCCCGGCCTAGCTTTGAAATGTTGAGTTTGAGGAGCCTATTTGATCTCAAGAGAGATACGGACATGATATTCTGGAGAGAATTGCCCAGAGATATGGAATTACAAACATCACACAAAAGGTAGCTGAAGCCATTTCATCAGCTACCCAATCACCATTAATGGCACCACCATCTGCCCTGTCCCTCGGCAATGCTTCACATTACCAAGCCTATCAAATCTTGACTCCTGAGTTTACTATTAAGGCTAACAACAAGTGTTTCCTCTTCACCCCCACCTTCCCAACTGACCTTTGTCACTCCATAACACATGTATTAGTTAGGGTACAGGCAGTGTTGCTGTAGCAAAGGAATCCTAAAGTACAATAGCTTATATAAGATAGAAGTTTATTTCTTTTTTATATTAATATAACTGTCCAGGGTCTACAAGGCAGCTCTGTTCCATGATGACATATAGGAACCTAGGCTGGTGGGCCTCTCTGTCATACTCAGGATCCCTCTTGGGGCCCAAGGCATTGTTCCATTCATTGCCACTTCCCAGCTAATGGACAGAATATTCAGGGCAACCAGCTTCATCTTTATGGAGGTAAATATACATCACATCTACACACATCCCATTGGCCCAGACTCAGTCACGTGACCACATCTATCCTCATGGGAGACTGGAAAATGTAGTATCTTGCCGGGCAGCCATGTGATGAGCTCACATGCAGGGGGCCTCTGTTACCAAAAAGTAGAAAGGCAAAATGGACACAGGGAACAATTTGCAAACTCTGACACTTCCAAACCTCTGGCATCTAAATATCCATACACATAGAATACACTCATCCCTCAAAATACAATCCATTTCCTGAGTACAAAACAAAGTCTGACACCTCTGTGTAATGTGCAGTCTTTTCTATCAGGTCTAGATCTACTGTCTCATGATCCAGAAATCTATATAATAATAGAACATTACTCCCCCAACACTACTCAACATCTGGCACATCGTATAGAGCAAGAACAGGATAGACACAGAGAAAACTCCCATTTGGGAAAATGTAGAATGGAAAGCACTCATCAGTCGCTGGTGCATAGAAAGGATGAAATCGTGTTTGGCAAGATGCACAAAGACTCCCTAGTAGTGAAGGAAGTTCTCCTGTCAGACCTTGGTCCTGCCCTCTGGGAGGAATTCCCTTGTACATGATCCTCCCTGGACTTTGGCCTTGTCTACTATTTCACATGGTCATACCTGTAGCGGCTGTGTAGAGTACACCTATGTGTTTTGACTTTTTTTTGTTTATTGTTTCCACCAGCTACTAAGAAAGTTGTATTAATGTCACTCACAATGACTGGGGGTTTTCTTTCTTCTCCTTGATGTACTTTTAATTTTGATTTTATTCAATTTTTATTTTTATACATTTTTATTTTTTATTTATTTATTTTTATTTATTTATTTAGAGACAGGGTCTCACTCTGTCACCCAGGCTGGAGTGCAGTGCACCATTATAGCTCATTGCAGCCTCGAGCTGCCAGGCTTAAGTGATCCTCCTACCTCAGCCTTCCAAGTAGCTGAGACTAAAGGCACATGCCACTACATCCAGCTATTTAAAATTTTTTTTTGTAGAAACAAGATTTTGCTATATTGCCCTGGCTGGTCTCAAATTCCTGTACTCAATTGATTCTCCTTTCTCCGTCACCCAAAGTGCTAGGATTACAGGTATGAGCCTCAATTCTCTCTTTCTTTCTTTCTTTCTTTCTTTCTTTCTTTCTTTCTTTCTTTCTTTCTTTCTTTCTTCTTTCTTTCTTTCTTTCTTTCTTTCTTTCTTTCTTTTCTCTCTCTCCTTCCTTCCTTCCTTCCTTCCTTCCTTCCTTCTTTTTTTTTTGAGATGTAGTCTCACTCTGTTGCCCAGGCTGGAGTGCAGTGGCATGATCTTGGCTCACTGCAACCTCTGCCTCCTGCGTTCAAGTGATCCTCCTGCTTGAGCCTCCCTAGTAGCTGGGGCTACAGGCATGCACCAGCACATCCATCTAATTTTTGTATTTTTAGTACAGACGGGGTTTCACCATGTTGGCCAGGCTGGTCTCAAACTCCTGACCTCAGGCGATCCACCCACCTTAGCCTCCCAAAGTGCTGGGATTACAGGTGTGAGCCACCATGCCCAGCCTCAATTTTTATTTTATATATTTTCAGGCCAGGTTATTAGTTATGCACAAATTTAAAATTGTTCTGTCTTCCTAGTGTATTTAACTTTTCTTAAGAAGTGACTTGCTTTATTTCTAATAATGCTTTTTGCTTGAAGTCTATTTTGTGTGATATTAATATAGCTATATCAACTTGCTTTTAGTTACCAATTGTGGCGTAAATTATTGTCATTTATTTACTTTCTACTTTTCTTTATTTTTACGTTTTAAATGTGTCTCTTTAAACAACACATAGTAGTACTGCTTGTTTGTCTATTTTCTATTTTATAATCTTTGTTTTCTCACTGGAAAATGTAGTCCATTTACATTCAATGTAATTGTGATATATTTGTGTTAAAATCTTATTATTATGTACTTTTTCTTTTCTTGTCTGTTTTGTTTTGTGTTTCTTTTTCTTTCTGTCCTCACCCTCTTTTGGATTGATGACTTTTACATTCAGTTTTTAAAAATCTCCTTCAGTTTCTATATCATATACTCTTATTCTTTTGGTGGTTACCCTAGAATTACAGCATGTATGTTTCACTTATAAATATCCTTTTTTTTTTTTTTTTTTGAGATGGAGTCTCGTTCTTGTCGCCCAGGCTGGAGTACAGTGGCGCAATCTCAGCTCACTGCAACCGCCGCCTCCTGGGTTCAAGCGATTCTCCTGCCTCAGTCTCCTGAGTAGCTGAGATTACAGGCACCTGCTACCACACCCAGCTAATTTTTATACTTTTAGTAGGACGGTGTTTCGCCACGTTGGCCAGGCTGGTCTCGAACTCCTGACCTCAAGTGATCTGCCTGCCTCGGCCTCCCAAAGTGCTGGGATTACAGGCATGAGCCACCGCGACTGGCCTAAATATCTCATTTTTTTGAAGCAAGGTCTCTTGCTGTCACCCAGGCTGCAGTGCAGTGGTACAATCACAGCTCACTGCAGCTGCGACCCCTTGGGCTCAAGCAATTATCCTGCCTCAGCCTCCCGAGTAGCTGGGACTACAGGTGTGCACCACCATGCTCAGCTAACTTTTTTTATTTTTTTGTAGAGACAGAGTCCCACTATGTTGCCTATGCTGGTCTCAAACTTCTGGGTTTAAGCAATTCTCCTGCCTTGGCCTCCCAAAGTGCTGGGATTACAAGAATGAGCCACCACACCCAGCCAAATATCTAACTTTAATTGATACCTTTCCTTTCCTTTTGGATAATGTTAGGACTTTAGAACATTTTTATCTCCATTTATTTTCCTCTCAAGACTTTATACTATGATTATCATGCATTTAAAATAAATTATCTATCTATCTATCTATCTATCCATCTATCTATCTATCTATGTATTCCCACAGGGGACTATACTAATTGTTTCACATAGTTAATACTCATTTAGATTTACTCGTATCTGGAGTCATTCTAAATCCATTTTGTTGTTCATTTTTCCTAGTGGTTCTTGCTCAACGTTTTCTGTCCCAATTAGGCTTGGTTATCTTTGATTGTGTGCTGGGCACTATATAAGAAAAATTATTTGTCAGAATAATTTGAGGCCCAAGTTGATCACCCTAGTTCAAGTTCAAGATGTGAGATTCTCTGAGGAAGCCACTTCCAGTTCACCCTTCCTCCTAACATGTGTGTGCATGTGTATGGGATGAGGACTGGTTTACCATGTGTCCACCCTTGGCAGGTCCTGATCTCTGATTTTTGCCTCCCTATTCCCATGAGCTTGCTAAGAAGACGGCTCATCCTCTCAGCTGTCTCTTCAGGATCTGCTAGTAATGGGAAGGCAAAAATGGTTCAGAATGTCAGGCTCACTTCTGTGGATTTCCATTCTTTTCTGAATCGCATCCCAGTAATTTATCACTATTTTGTTAGCTTTTTGATGCTTTTAAGAAGATGTTTAATATATTATGTTCAGCAGGAAAGTTGGTCTGAATACCTAGTATGTCATTACAGAAATTGGAAGTGTTCTTTTTTTCACTCCTAGGCTAATGTTTCTAAAGATGGGGCCCACGGACCATTTCCACCAAAATCATGTTATGCTTGTTAAAAATTGAGATTCCATGGTTGCCATCTCAGACTTCAGAACCCATGGCACTAAGACCCAGGAATCTGCCTTTTGATAGGTTCCCAGACTATTCTTAACGAAGACTTAAGTTTGAGAAGTTTTGCCCCAAAGCTTAACCCTGCACTCTTAGTAATAGGCATTTGGGCAGTATTTCTTGATTTAATTCTTATTTACAGGTCAGGGAGGGCAGAAGAAAGCTGAAAACATGCCACAGTTGGAATTTGGTCAATGTTTAAATCTCCTATCTCCCCACCATTTGAAAAAACCCTCCTTAAGACAAGATGATCCCACAGAAGAACTCTCAAGATCCAAGTTCCTATCTAGAGCCAGTCTAGTCCTGACACATTCACCTGTCTCAGAAGTAACATTCATTTTGACTGGACATGGCAAGTACTTCAATATGCCTTTCAGTCACTAATGAAAGGTTTGAGAAATAAGTTAAGTTACTTAAAGATATCTTGACCCCCAAATCCAACAGCGAATCCAATTACGAACTAGCCTAAAAAAATAGAGTCTGTGTAACCATATCTTTTATGAAATAATGGCAATTATAAACAGTAAGTATTTTTTACAATATTATTACTTGCCAAAATAAGAAGTTGTTAATACCATGTTGGTCTTCAACATTATTTTTAAATGTTACTGATCCAAGAAATCTGTAGATCTCAGAATGACTGACTTACCAGCTCCTCAAGACACTCCAGATTCTGATATTCCGGAAAGCTCTCAGCCTGCCTGCCAAAGTCTCTGTGAATTGCATGCAAATCTGCATTCCACACTGCCAGGAACATGATTAATTATCTATTTGGATTAGCCAACAGAATCTATGTTCCTGTGTTTCTGTGACATGGTTACTTAAATTTCTTAGCTGTGGTCATGCTTTTGAGTTACAATGCTTTCTCAAATGTGTGTCTCTGCTTTCTTGCAGGAAAAAAAAAAACACAGCCAAGCAGTCAGTGAACAACAACTTAGATTTCTCATTTCTGCACCAACATGCAGTGTCTTAGATTTTATTCAGCTTTTAAAGGAAAAGCTTTGTGTGGGTTCTGGTGTTTTCCACAGCTGAATAACCTTAATATGGAAATGTGCTCATGTTACACATCTTAGCCTTCAATAGAAAGTTTCAGAGAATTTGAGCCTTTTAATCAGATGATCTTGCTCTCTACTCAGAAAACAAAATTCCATGGGGAACCTGCTATTCAGAGTAGGCTTTGTCCTATTATAATATTTGTTTTCTTTTTTGTCTGTTTTGTTTTTTAAAATTTTTAAATTTAAAATTTTAATTTTTATGTGTACATAATCGGTGTGTATATTTACGGAGTACATGAGATGTTTTGATTTCTCTCTAAGAAGATACTTTTCAGAAACCATCTGAGCAGCAAGCTGTATTACAAATGAGCTGTTATGAGATTTTTAAAAATAGGTTTATTTTGGAAGCTACTATCATTTGGAGAATGGTTTCTATCTCAACTGGACTGAATATGCCTTATCGATGCAATAATGTTTGTCATTTCAGTAACTTAATAGGCTAGCATACATTAATGGGCTGTGGTAACCTATGTAACCTGTGACAACTGAAAAATAATTATCACATGCCCTTAGGGTTTCATTTAACCAGATTAATCTGCTTTGGTAATGGAATCATTCAGGCCTAGTTAAGTCTATCTAGATTTTGAAAAGGAAAAGGTAATTTTAAAAGGAAAGCGTAATTTAAACATCTTTAAAATATGTAGGTTTAGAACAAAATCACATATTTAGGCTTTTAAAGATACCCATTCACTTGTGTCTCTGAAGCAGAAACCTGTGCTTGCTTTAAATCCCCATCTTTTACTCCTATAGGCTCTTTAATCCATTCATAACTCTTTCTTCCACCAGCTCTCAGCAGATCGGTTTTGTGTGTGTTAAGGTGGGTGGGATGTAGGCAATGTTTGAGTATGTTAAGAAAAATTACCTAACACTTGGAAACAAGGAGACAGAATGACTGCTTGTCCTTTCAATTTCCAGACTGAAGCTTTATTAAAAGGCCTCCATTTAAAGCGCCCACCCAAGGATTATTCAGTTCTCTATGAGAATGCACTGTTGCTTGATTAAAGCCCAGGCATGTTAACTTGGAGGTTTTTGTCCAGTAGAGATGCAAATGATTTCTTTGCAGTAGAAGGGGTGACCTCAAAGGTTATGGTTTTATTGCCCTGTTTTGCCTCTAACTTAGCAAGCTTATTTCGGCATACTTTTTCTTTTTAAACATATCTTTTGAATTATCCTTTGTACCAGATTTACCATCCTGCTGGTTCCCTCATTAATGCATAAAACCAGTGAGGTGTTCATTCTGTATTTTCATTAGGGTCATATTTTTGAAAATTTTACTTTGTCTCTGTGAAGAAAAGAGATAAATCTCACAAGACACCCAAGAAAATAGATACCTCACTACTTTAGTTCTTCCAATCTCGCCTCTGAGGAACACCTTTTATAATAATTAAACCAACGCATTTTGATTTTCCCCTTTAAATCCCACTTCCTGCTAGCCTTTTGATAAGAGTCATCAAGGTTATTGTCCCAGGAAAGAAAGGACGAACAGGTGCTGTCTAGAACAGAGCCCGTTCATCAGCTTTGAATTTCAAAGCTGATTTTCTTGACCTCTTTTGAGTAAAACAATATATATATAAAACCCAGGCTTTTTGGAGAAAGGGATTTCTAAATAACAAAGCTTCCTTTTCAATACACAGGCCTGTGTGCAGGATAGAAGGGAGGCCTGGTCAGGCTGTAAAGAGTAGAGAAAAAAACACTCCCCCCTCCCTAACCCCTTCCCACTTCCCAGTCTGGGGGCGGGTCACAAGACACAGTTGTTCTGATCGCCTCCTTCTAGGTTGAAGTCCTAGGGCAGGAAGTATGTTAGCTAGGTTGCTGAGAAGGCAGAGGACTGCAGATGGGGAGGTCTGGATCTTGCTTTTCTTTGGGAGGATTAACATCTGCCCTTTGCCACTAAGAGGTCTTGAAAGCTACACCTCTCCCTCACACACCCGATGCCATCTTGGAGAGGAGCAGAGGAAGTGGTGGAACTCTTACTGGTTGAGCACTTAACTGAGTCATCCAAGTAGGGACTATTTACCTACAAAGACATTTTAAGTTAGGGATTGAATTGAGGTTAATAAATTGAATTCAATCTTGTTTCCCCTCCCTACTTCTACCTAGAGGGTGGGGGCTTGTAAGGTAAATCAGAGCAGTCAGAGAGAAAGAAGAAAGCTACAATTTTCACTTGATCTTAGCCAAAAGGCCAAGAAGGGATGAAAGCTACAATTTTCTTTGTCCAGCTGAGTATATCCCGAGTAAATGTGAAATGCTGTCACCTATGTATGTATTGCATATGTATTGCATGCTCCTTTATCCTCTTTTTGCCACACAATCAGCAAATGCCTTGTTAGTTTTTGATTTCACAAAAAGCATGTCCTGTTTTGCTTGTGGTAACTGGTCTCCATCTGACACATTGGTATGCTTTCTACAATGCTTGCATCTAACAAGATAAAGTTGGCCACAGACTAAAGTAGCAGGTGCCAGGAATATGACCACTGTGATTATAAATTTGTTGATGTCTCCTTATAGTTCTTTCAATATTCGCTTACAATGTTCTGAGCTGGTGAATTAGGCGCCGTTCACCAAACATAATCTGTCTTACCCATGCCCTGGCCTCCTATGAATTGGATAGGGCCATGTGACTAATTGTGGCCACTGTGTAATAAGAGTAACTTTCAGGCTGGGGCAACTTGTTGCTGATGTATGACTTTCCAGAGCTCTTTTTTCCTCTAGTGTGGCAACTGGCACAGTTTGACATGGTAGCTGATCCACAGACTAAGGTTCTGAGTCACCATGGCGGTCAGAGCTAACAGACAACCTGTGATGGACATGTAGCATGAGTGGGAAATACATCTTTGTGTTTGGGCTTGTTTGTTACAACAACGTAAACTACCCTATCCCATCTGAGACAGGTATTTTAAAGAAGGAAAGTGACTGACCCAAGATATTTCTCCTAAAGAAGGCACCGGATAGTGCTTTCTTCTAATGGTTCACCTCTTCTCAAGTGAAATAAGTCAAGACCATTAGGAAAATACAGGAAACAAAATGTAATAAGAAGAGATCCATAGTTCTATTCCATAGGCTTTGATAACATTTGATGTATTTCTTTTTTTATGCAGATAGTTCATGCTTACTATAGAAATTTCAAAAAATACATAGAAGCAAAATGAAAAAAAAATCCTTATAATTCTACCACTAAAAGACAACCAACTACTTTTGCAGAGAATATTCTTTTGGACTTATATACTGAACATACACATTCTTACCTCTTCCTACTCTTTTAAGGGATTTTTAATGTGTCTACCCTTTTAAGCCTGAATTTTCACTTAATATATTATGAACATGTTGTCTTGTTAATAAACGTGTTTCAACATCATTTTATTGGCTGCTCATCTTTCCACTGTATTGTTGTACCGTAACTGATTTTTACAAATCTCTTATTATTTGAGTTGTTGGACATTTGAATTGTTTCCACTTTTTTACTAAAAAAAAATTGAAATTGTTTCGACTTTTTTGCATGGTGATTAATTTCCCTGTAACAGGCTGGGCATGGTGGCTCACCCCTGTAATCCCAGAACTTGGAAAGACCGAGGAGGATCACTTGAGCGCAGGAGTTCGAGACCAGCCTGGGCAACATAGGGAGACCCCTATCTCTATTTAAAATAAAAAAAAATTAGCCAGGCATGGTGGCACGTGCCTATGGTCCCAGCTACTCAGGAGACCAAGACGGGAGGATCACTTGAACACAGGAGTTCAAGGCCAGCCTGGGCAACATATGGAGACCCCCTTTCTATTAAAAATAAAAAAAAATTAGCCAGGCATGGTGGTGCCTGCCTGTGGTCCCAGCTACTTGGGAGGCTGAGGCAGGAGGATTGCTTGAGACTGGGAGGTCGAGGCTGCAGTGAGCTGTGATCGTGCCACTGCACTCTAGCCTGGGTGACAGAGTGAGACCCTGTCTCAGAAAAAAAAAAAAATCCCTGTAGCCAATCATTTCCCTAGGATTAAGGATCTTAGAAGTGGAATTTCTGGGTACACAGCTTTGATTACACCAATTTAAAGGATTTTGCTTGATTTCTTATGCTATTATAATTACGTAGTGAGTATACTTTCATATTGTTTTATTTTTTAAGAAAAATATTTCCCCATGTTATCACGCATGTTCTATAAAAATAATTTTTACTATGTTTATGTAGACATAAAGCTGAGTTAAGTTAGTGAATTGAATGTATCCATTCCACTATTTTGGTTGTTGAACAATTAGGTAGTTTACAGTTATTCACCGTGGTAAATCACAGGTTTAGGAACATCTCTTTGTAGAAAGCCTAGTATATATTTAGGATTATTACTTTAGAACTTTAGAATAAATTTCCAAAACAAGAATTACTGCCTCAAAGGGCGTGGACTCTTTTTAACTTTTTTTTTTTTTTTTTAAGAGATGGGATCTTGCTCTGTCACCCAGGTTGGAGTGCAGTGGCACAATCATGGCTCACTGCAGCCTCAACCTCCTGGGCTCAAGCCATCCTCCTGCCTCAGGCTTCAAAGTAGCTGGGACTACAGGCATTGGGCATGAACATTTTTGAGGTTGATGAGTGTTGATAAATTGCTTTCCAAACTAGTTTTATCAATCTACATTGTAATGTGTCATGCCTTATCATGACAAATTAGAGGCTAGATATTAGAACATTCTGATGGATTCCAGAACAATCCTCCATAGGGATCTTTAAAAGGAAAAAAAAAAAAAATTCCCTTTTCTGTGTTCCGGGTCAGCTTTTCAAAGATAGAAAAGACATTTTTTTTGTTTGTTTGTTTTTGAGACGAAGTCTCGCTCTGTTGCCCGGGCTGGAGTGCAGTGGCCCGATCTCGGCTCACTGCAAGCTCCGCCTCCCGGGTTCACGCCATTCTCCTGCCTCAGCCTCTCCGAGTAGCTGGGACTACAGGCGCCCGCCACCACGCCCGGCTAATTTTTTGTATTTTTAGTAGAGACGGGGTTTCACCGTGGTCTCAATCTCCTGACCTCGTGATCCGCCCGCCTCGGCCTCCCAAAGTGCTGGGATTACAAGCGTGAGCCACCGCGCCCGGCCAGAAAAGACATTTAAAATACCAGGAAGGGTAATGTGAACTTAGTGTTCTTTATCATCTCTTTTATATCAGATCTTAGATTTGGATGGTGACTTTATTTCCAAGTGAAATGTTTTCACATTATCTCTACAAGCAAGGCAGGCATCTCAGGGAGATACTGAGGCACAGTGAAAGTTTCTCTAAGTGACTTTCCTATAGCCATATAATTTATACTGAACTCACATCTGTGGTCCACGTCTTGGGGAAGACTCTTGGCAATGTTAGTGAAGTTCAGGTTCACTTCAAGACACACTAGATATAAAACAATTTTTTTTTTTTGAGATGGAGTTTCACTCTTGTCACCCAGGCTGGAGTGCAATGGCGCGACCTCGGCTCACTGCAACCTCTGCCTCCTGGGTTCAAGCGATTCTCTTGCCTCAGCCTCCTGAGTAGCTGGAATAACAGGCACCTGCCACAGTGTCCAGCTAATTTTTGTATTTTTAGTAGAGACAGGGTTTCACCATGTTGGGCAGGCTAGTCTCAAACTCCTGACCTCAGGTGATCCGCCCGCCTCGGCCTCCCAAAGTGCTGAGATTACAGGCATGAGCCACTGCGCCCTGCCATAAGACAATTTTTTTTAAGAAAAGGAACAGCAGAAAGGAAGGCTCATGTAAGTCCTATCTTTGAGTGAAAGAAAATATAACATCAAAAGAAGGAATTCCTCATAGAAAACAAATGATACCTACAAACTAGACTTCAAACTAATGTTTTGCAGTTTATAAGAATCAAGGCTTCTCCTGAATTCAATTGTTGAGATGACTGTAAAATGATAGTAATCTATTCTTTCCTCTGTAGGAATTCTAATGAACAAAGAACCAGTTTGTGTTGTATTTTAGACATCAAGGTGCTTGGTGTAGAACAGGGTTTCTTAACCCCGGCACTATTGACATTTTGGGCTGGAGCATTCTTTGCTGTGGGGGTTGTCCTGTGCACTGTGGGATGTGTAGCAGCATCCTTGTCCTCTACCAAGGATGCCAGTGGCACTGCTCCCCCATGTTGTGACAACCAAAAATGTCTCCGGACACTGCCAGGTGTCCTCTGGGATGGTATATTTAATTCTATTGTATAAGCCGTGACTATGTCCAGATGAATGATAGATAGAAAGGATGGTGAGCTTTGACACTGATGTCCTTTAATAGATATTTTCATATTAATTTCACTTCTTTTTTTTAGCTTGACCTGATATATTTTGAGAAAAATGGATGTCTTATCTCAGCAACTAAAAGAAAAAATAAAATGGACATCAATTGATAAGTATTCTAAATCTGTAAATTGAATGTGTGAGCTCCATGTAAATTACAGTAATCTAAAATTTTAATGAAGATAGTTGTCTAGCAAAATAGCAAGTAGAAAAATGAATTCACTCATGTAATTACCTGTGAATAACAAAATTTTATCAGCAAGTGGCTTTTTCTATTTATCAAGTAAAATTATATTTTACTTGATATATAAGGTCAGATGTCTGGGTTTTCTAAGGCATCACAGAAACAATTTCAAAGCTACTTTGTGAATTCTTTCAATCTGGAAAATTTACATGGCATTTCAAATAGGACAAATCAAACGTCCCATCACAATCAGAATAAAGGACACATTTGAATTGAAATCCTTAAGAAAAACTTCGACTAATTAAGATCAGCAGTCTTGTCTTTGCTCTTAAAATTTAAAGTAAATGTTTCTAGATTGTATTCTAATAATTGTGCCAATACCTTTAGCCAAAAAGATTTTTTACAATATATATTTTCATATATATTGCAGGATGTTTTTCCTAGTACATTATGAACTAATCTTTCTGACCCTGTGACACCTGACATTTGCCAGGGCAACCCGCGGGTGTTTAAACCGGCAAACTCCCTTTATCTCGTCATTACAAAGATTTTCTCATATGCTTATGCTTAGGAACATGCCCTTCCACTATCTGAGAGAAAGTTAGTCAATATTTGGTGTAAAATAGGTTCCGCTTGGACTGTATTTTAAAACGCATTGAATATGTTAAGGTGCTTTCAGCTGTGACTAACAATATCCAGCTAAAAGTGGTATATCCAGCCAGGTACAATGGCTCCACGCCTATAATCCCAGGATTTTGGGAGGCTGAGGCAGGAGGATCACTTGAGCCCAGGAGTTCGAGACCAGCTTGGGCAACATAGCAAGAGCCTGTCTCTCTCTAAAAAAAGTATTAGCTAGGCATGGTGGCACATGCCTGTGGTTCCAGCTACTCAGGAGGCTGACGTGGGAGGATCACTTTGAGCCCAGGAGTTTGAAGCTGCAGTGAGCCGTGATCATGCCATTGCACTGTAGCCTGGGCAACAGAGTGAGACCTTGTTTCAAAAAAAAGTGGCATATCCAACAGGAAGTTGCATCATTTTACATAATAAGATGTTTAGAAGGTGTGATGGTTAATACTGAGTGTCAACTTGATTGGATTGAAGGATGCAAAGTATTGATCCTGAGCGTGTCTGTGAGGGTGTTGCCAAAGGAGATTAACATTTGAGTCAGTGAGCTAGGAAAGGCAGACCCACCCTTAATCTGGGTGGGCACCATCTAATCAGCTGCCAGCATGGCTAGAATATAAAGCAGGCAGAAAAATGTGAAAAGACTAGACTTGCCTAGCCTCCCAGCCTACATCCTTCTCCCACGTTGGATGCTTCCTGCCCTCAAACATCGGACTCCAAGTTCTTCAGTTTTGGCTCTCCTTGCTCCTCAGATTGCAGACCGCCTATTGTGGGACCTCTTGATTGTGTGAGTTAATACTTAATAAACTCCCCTTTATGTATATATATATAAAAATCCTATTAGTTCTCTTCCTCTAGAGAACCCTGACTAATACAGAACGTGATGGTCCCAAGCTAAACAGTGTCATCATCAGTGATCCAGGTTCTTTCCATCCCTGTTTGTTGCCATCCTCAGCACGTTCGCTTTGTCTACTGCTTAATGGCTGCAATATAGCTTCCAAAGCTCCCACAAAATGAAATGCCTATGAAATGTCAGGAAGGAAGAGGTGGGGAAAAAAAGCTCTCCTTGAATATCTGTTGTTTTCATTACCATGAAAAATCTTTCTAAAAGCCTTTTGGAAGAGTGTGGTTGAAAGGTTAATTTGACCAGATGGGTCATGTGGCCAGCCCTACCTGCAAAAGAGGCTGAAAGAGAGTGTCTGGCATTTTTAGCCCTTCTTATGGGAAGCAGGCCCTGCCAGAAGGGAAAGAGAGAGAGAAATGACTTTTGGTTAGGCAATCAAAAATGTGTGCAAAATCATATTTTTGGAGAATGTTCCTCAGTCTAAAAAACAGTAATGTTACAAAAGTTCTACAAGCATTCTAAATAGCTACCTCTTCTCTATATTTTCTGGGTTTTTTTTTTGACAGTTTTTTGAGACAGGGTCCTCCTCTCTCAGTCAGGCTGGAGTATATTGGTATGATCCTAGCTCATTGCAGTATCGAACTCCAGGGCTCAGGCAATCCTGCCTCAGCCTCCCGAGTAGCTGGGACTACAGATGCATGCCACCATGCTTGGCTAATTAAAAAAATTTTGTAGAGGCAGAGTCTTGCTATGTTGCCCAGACTGGTCTTGATCTCTTGGCCTCAAGCTATCCTCCCAAAGTGCTGAGAGTGTGGGCCACTGTGCCCAGCCCATATTTCCTGTTTTGATTTGAAAATTAAAAATGAAACTTAAGAAACACAATCAAGTATGGGAAATATTATATACTATGTAAAACAATTGTAAGTATGTTAGGGCTTAAGTAAGTTGCTAGGATGAAAGCCAACTTGATTTCCCCCTTAATAAGGGAGATTCTTTGAGATCCTGTGTGTAGTCTTATCTCCACAGACCTTACGTATTCAAAAGGATGTGCTAATGGTGTTGATGTGCTAATGGTGTTTATGTACCAATGGGAAATAATTTAGTATGTTACAGGCTGCCTCCAGTTATTTCTTGTTTTTTTTTTTTGTTGTTGTTGTTTGTTTTTTTTTTCCTTTTTGTAGAGAATGGGGTCTTGCTACATTGCCCAGGCAGGTCTCGAACTCCTGGGCTCAAGCTATCCTCCTGTCTCTGCCTCCCTAAGAGCTGGGATTACAGGCATGAGCCACTGTACCCAGCCTGCCTCCGGTTATTTTATTTGGAATCTGTTTCATATCAGTACTCTCCAAAATGTGCTAGACGTCCTTACTCACAGTTAGTTAGGTTGAATCCCTCAAGGTCCATCTCTTACGGGTGCCCTTGCTTGCAGTATACTTAGGCTGATTGAAGCATAGCCGTTTTTCTTGGAAATGGGTGGCTTCTGCATTTTGCACACACTCTTTGAACATTCTGCTTCAAGAATGGGACTGGTGTCATGTGGTCCAGCAGCAACTCCTGCAAGACAAAGAGATGCAGGCCTTTGAGTCTCCTGGGGTGGCCCCTGACGTGGCCATATTCCCCTCTGGGCTCTGAGGCCAGATTTGCCCTTGAAGCTCTATTGCTTCATAGAGGTGGAGGCATGGGCGTGCTAGGGAGAAGGGACCTGAAAGCTTCACCTCGAAAGTCATCAGTGGGCAGCACAGCTAAAACCTGGATCCCACATATTTCTTGTTCCATTTCTCCTGTTTTTATCCTTTAATGTTTACAGGGATTAGACAACAATCAAACCGCGACACAAGGCAAATGCATATCCAATGCACTCAGATGACACCAAAGATTGATGATTTCTCTCCTGCAAAGTTCAGTCTTGACAGATCTCTTTTCTTTTTCTCAGAGGAGGAAAAAAAAGCCACGACGAAACTCTCTCTCACTTCGTATGACTAAAAGATGAGATTTTTTCCTCTTTGAAGAATACGGCATATATGTTTTTACGCTGGGCAGAGAGCCAATTCTACTTGACTAAAGTTCACCTGCCTGCCATGCTTCCAACCTGGGGAATCTTCTTAATTTGTCTGGCTCCCGTTTCAATAGTAGAGAGAACAATTACGCTTGTCCAGCTCCTTGACTCCAATAGCTGAGAGCAATGATGAAACTGTATACAAGTTTCATCAAGTATAGGAGGGGGATCGTTTTCTACTTTAGAGTGGCCTGTATCTATCCATTCAAGAGAGCTCACTGGGCACTGTTACGAACGAGGCACTATGAGGGTGGCAATACCAAGAGAAAGCATGGGATTTCAGCCCCCAAGGAGTTTATAAACCAGGAAAGGAAATAAGGACACACGAAGTTGTACATGAGTGCCATGAGCACAAGTGTTTATAAAACTTAAGACACATGCTACAACATAAATGAACCTTGAGGACATCATGCTAAGTGAAATAAGCCAATCACAAAAGGACAAATACTGTATGATTCCCTTTTTGTATAATTATTTTTTAGTTTTAAATTTTTATTTTATTTTATTTATTTATTTTTTGAGATGGAGTTTTGCTCTTGTTGCCCAGGCTGGAGTGCTGTAGCCTGATTTTGGCTCACTTCAACCTGCACCTCCTAGGTTCAAGTGATTCTCTTGCCTCATCCTCCCGAATAGCTGGGACTACAGACTCCTGCCACCACACCCGGATAATTTTTTTTGGCATTTCTAATAGAGATGGGGTTTCACCATGTTGGTCAAACATCTGACCTCCGGTGGTCCACCCACCTCGGCCTCCCAAAATGCTGGGATTACAGGTGTGAGCCACCGCACCTGGCCTATTTTATTTTATTTTGAGGCAGGGTCTTGCTCTGTCGCCCAGACTGGAGTGCAGTGGCGCCATCACAGCTCACTGCAGCCTCGACCTCCTGGGCTCGAATGATGCTCCTGCCTTAGCCTCCCAAGTAGCTGGGACTACAGGTATGCACCACCACTCCCAGCTAATTTTTTAATTTTTTTGTAGACAACAGGTCTCACTATGTTGCCCAGCCTGGTCTCAAACTCCTGAGCTCAAGCAATCCTCCCGCCTTGGCCTCCCAGAGTGCTGCAATTACAGGTGTGAGCCACCATGCCAGGCCTGATTCCACTTATATCTACAGCAGTCAAATTCATAGAGACAGAAAGTAGAATGGTAGTTACCAGGGGCTGGGGGGAAGGGAGGAGTGGGGAGTTGGTGTTGAAATGGTACAGAATTTCAGTTTTTGCAAGATGAAAAAGTTCTAGTGATGGATATTGGGAATGGTTGCATAACAATGTGAATGTACTTAATGCCACTAAACAGTGCATTTTAAAATTGTTAAGATAGTAAATTTTATGTTATGTATATTCTTACCACACTTAAAACACTTGAGTAGGAGAAATATCAAATTGTGGTATAACATAAAGGATACAACTTGGGGCTAAAAGAAGCTGAGTTTTCATTCTGTTATTTCTGTTGACCAACTGTGTGATTTTAGCCAAATCTTTTAACTTCATTAAATGTCCTTATCTATGATGTAGAGAAAATGATAACCTAACTTGTAAGGTTATTGGGACAATTCAATGAGGTAATGTAAGAGAAAGGCATTTAGCTAAATGTATGGTACGATATAAAATAAGTTTTTATCATGGATGTGATAAGGGAAGACTTAATAAAGGAAATAGGACTTGAACTGGTCTTAGAAGGGTAGGCAATAACATTTATTGAGGGCCTACTGTATCCTCATCTCAGTTCATGTAGTGAACGTTTGAAGATATTATCCTCATTTTACAGATACACAAATTAAGACACAGAGATTTTGCACAAACCCAAAAGGCAGCTCTGTCTGTCAAATTCCTCATCCTTTCCACTCATAGGAAGTTGTGAGTAAAAAAGCATTGAAAGTGGAAATAGAGTAAAAAAAAAAGCGAGGTGATGAATAAATGCAGAAGCTTATTCTTCTTTTAAAAATATTTTGAAATAATTTCAAAAAAAAGTTTCAAGAACAGTACAAAAAACTCCCTCAAATCCTTCACCCAGATTCATCAATTGTTAATGTTTTGCTACATTTGCTCTATTAGCTCATTCTCTCAGAACCATTTGGAAGTAAGCTTCAAACATCATGCCCTTTTATTCTGTCAGACAGGAAAAACTGTTCCTCTGCCCTCTTTGGTTCTTTTCTTGGAGCCCTGTAAATTAAACTGATAAAAGACAGATTCACAAGAGAGAGCAACATTTAATTATGTTGGTTGGCATGGAAATTCACAAGGAAATGTGACTCAAGGAGGTGGTTAGAATTTGGGGCTTATATACTGTATTAGTCCATTCTCATGCTGCTAATAAAGACATACCTGAGACTGGGTAATTTATAAAGGAAAGAGGTTCAATGGACAGACTGGGTAATTTATAAAGCAAAGAGGTTTAATGGACTCACAGTTCCATAAGGCTGGGGAAAGCCTCACAGTCATGACAGAACGCGAAGGAAGAGCAAAGGCATGTCTTACATGGTGGCAGGCAAGACAGCATGTACAGGAGAAGCCCCCTTTATAAAACTATCAGATCTCATGAGACTTATTCACTATCATGAGAATAGCATGAGAAAGACCCGCCCCCATGATTCAATTACCTCCCACTGGGTCCCTCCCATGACACATGGGAATTATGGGAGCTACAATTCAAGATGAGATTTCGGTGGGGACACAGCTAAACCATATCACATACCATCTTAATTGGGGATGGGGAGGGTCAGAGGACACTTCAGGGAGAACTAATAACTTCTTAGAAGGGGGTTAGGGAAGGGCACTTATGGAAAACAAATGATTTTTTTTGAAAGATAAATTAACCCTTAGGAGAATAGATGGGAGATACGAGTTTGGTGACAATGTCTGTTCGGGTGTGGTGCCAACTTCTCATCTCCATCTATGATGCTCTCAGGGAGGGGATTTATGGCAATTGACGGTTTTGTTTTGTTTTTTGGCAGATTCTGCTTTTAGACAGATAAGAGATTTCAGGAACTTGGCTGGGCGCAGTAGTTCACACCGTAATCCCAGAACTTTGGGAGGCCGAGGCGGGTAGATCGCTTGAGGCCAAGAGTTCAAGACCAGCCTGGCCAACATGGTGAAACCCCAGCTCTAGTAAAAATACAAAAATTAGCTGGGCATGGTGGAGTGCACCTGTAATCCCAGCTACTCGGGAGGCTGAGGCAGGAGAATCACTTGAACCCGGGAGGTGGAGGTTGCAGTGAGCCAAGATCATGCCATTGCACTCCAGCCTGGGCCATAGAGCGAGACACTGTCTCAAAAAAAAAAATGCCATCCCCAGTTAAGATGGTATATGATATGGTTTAGCTGTGTCCTCATCCAAATCTTATTTCTCCTTCAGCCAAAAATAGTTTTTAATGAAACAATGACTTATTCTAAATCCCTTCAACTCTTATACTTCAGCCTGTGTTTCCTGAGAAGTTAAGCACAGAACATTCTAAAAATCAGGACATTCAATGCTATTAGTCCAGAGCTGAGCACCCTGTGCCTATTCCTCAAGTACCTCTTTGCTGGTAGTTTTAATCTAGAAATGGGGTTGGCTAAGCTTCTTGCAGCTATGCGAAGAATCTGTCTTACTCAGCAAAGATTTCTAAGATGTCTATTCAAATATTTCTAAGGTGCAAAATAGTGTTCTAGACACCTATGACTCAAGTGATGTTTGATGGAGAGCCACATGAGGTTCTCTATCAAAACCACGACAACTATGCTTGCATCCATTTTTCCCCCTCTTAGAAAGGGCATCCCTCTTAATGGAGGCTCTATCGTGCCCTGGCTCCCATCTCTTCCCTCAATTATTTTATCTCGGGTCCTTTCCATTAGCACCAAAAACATGCACACGATTCTCCTATTGCTAAAACAATGATAACAACTTTCTCCTACATCCTTCACTAGGTCCCAACAGTTTTTCTCTGCTCCCCTTCCAAACTGAACTTCTTGATGGCATTTTCTGTATCTGCAGTCTCTACCCGCACACACCCCACCCACTCCACCATCCACCATCCACTCCAACCTGGCTCAACTTCTCCTGCCACACTAGAGTTTCTCTCTCAAGATCATCTATGAACTCTTCTACTACAGGGGTCTACAACCCCCAGGCCACGGACTGGTACGGGTCCATGGCCTGTTAGGAACTGGGCTGCACAGCAGGAGGTGAGCCAGAGAAGCTTCATCTGTGTTTACAGCTGCTTCTCACTGCTTGCATTAACACCTGAGATCTGCCCGCTATCAGGTCAATGGCAGCATTAGATTCTCATAGGAGTGAGAACACTATTGTGAACTGTGCATGCAAGGGGCCAAGGTTGTATGCTCCTTATGAGCATCTAATGCCTGATGATCTGTCACTGTCTCCCATCACCCCTAGATGGGGGACCATCTAGTTGCAGGAAAACAAGCTCAGGACTCCCACTGATTCTACATTATGGTGAGTTGTCTAATTATTTCATTATATACTACAATGCCATAATAATAGAAATAAAGTGCACAATAAATGTAATGCGCTTGAATCATCCTGAAACCATCCCCCACCTCTGGTCCATGGAAAAATTGTCTTCCACAAAACCAGTCCCTGGTGCCAAAAGGGTTGGGGACTGCTGTTCTACTAGAACCCATGGATATTTTTCAGTCCTCATCTGACATCATTTCTCTTTCAGCAACATCTCATATTATGGACATCCCCCTCTTCTTGACACATTCTCTTCCCTTTCTCTAACACCAAACTCTTACGGTTTTCCTTCTAATTTTCTGAAGCTCCTTTGTTTCCTCTTCCTGTAGCTTTTTTTTTTTTTTTTTTAACTTAAATGCCGGTATTCCTGAGATCTTTATCCTAGGACACCTTCCCTTTTCATTTTTCCCTGTTTTTGCTGGACAATATGCACTTCCATGGGTTCAATTATGTATTTGGGGTGCATCAGCTCACAGATGGCATCTCCAACTAATTTCTCCTAAGTTCCAGATCTGTACATACAACTACCTACTTGCCATCTCCACTTGGAAGTCTCTCAGGTATTCAAACTCAAGAGTTCCAAATTGAGGCTGGCCTAGTGGCTCACACCTGTAATTCCAGTACTTTGGGAGACCGAGGCAGGTGGATCACCTGAGGTCAGGAGTTCAAGACCAGCCTGGCCAACATGGTGAAACCCTGTCTCTACTAAAAATACAAAAATTAGCTGGGCATGGTGGCGCACACCTGTAATCCCAGCTACTTGGGAGGCTGAGGCAGGAGAATCACTTGAACCCGGGAGGTGGAGGTTGCAGTGAGCCAAGATCGAGCCACTGTACTCCAGCCTGGGTGACAGAATGAGACTCCATCTCAAAAAAACAAAAAAACAAAAAAACAAAAAAAAGGAGTTCCAAATTGAACTGCTCCTTTTCTGGTATTCCCTAGGTCTGTCAATGGCATTTCCATCATTTCATTGCCTTCTTGACTCCTTGAACCTAATACACACCTAACCATCAAATACAGTGGAGTCTACTTTTGGTTTGTTCTCTTCTTCCTTCTGATCTCTACTGCCACCACTGTATTCGCCATCACTGTCCTCTCTTGTTGAAGATTACTGAAATAGTCTTTTTTTTTTTTTTTTTTTGAGATGGAGTTTTGCTCTTGTCACCCAGGCTGGAGTGAAATGGCATGATCTCGGCTCACTAAAACCTCAACCTCCCAGGTTCAAGCGATTCTCCTGCCTCAGCCTCCTGAGTAGCTGGGATTATAGGTGCCTGCTACCACACCCAGCTAATTTTCATATTTTTAGTAGAGACAGGGTTTCACCACGTTGGCTAGGCTACTCTGGAACTCCTGACCTCAAGTGATCCACCCACCTCAGCCTCCCAAAGTGCTGGGATTACAGGCGTGAGCCACCACGCCAAGCTGTGAAATAGTCTTCTAACCAATTTCTTTGCTACCAGACTTGCTATTCTCCCATCCATGCTTTACCTTTAGCTGAGATGATCCATTCAAAAGGTAAATCTTGCTTGAAATTTTCAATGACTTCATATTTGTGATGAGGCTAAAGTGCACACTCTCCTTAACATATAAAAACAAATGGGATTTTTTTCTTACAAAATACAAAAGAGAAAAGTTGTATTGTTTACTGCTGTATCCCCAGAGCCTAGAACAGTGCCTGGCACATAATAAGTGTGTAATAAACATTTGTTAAATGAAGGAAAGACTTTATGTATTGGTTCTAGTGATTAAAGAATAGGGATGAATATGAAAAATGGAACTTTTTAAAACCAATAGCCATCTCTTAGTGTATCATATTTGTAAGAGTCATATTCTAAAGTTTGGCAAGCTTAAAAACCAACTACAGTGAGCTCAGAAGAAAAACATTTCAAATAGGAAAAAAGCACAGCTAACCAACTTCTTTTAAACTCATCATTTATTATAAATAGAAAAAACAGTTTAAATCTTATAATAAAATACAAATTCATAGTATCTGCATTACCCCTAATTTTCATGATTTAAATTATGACAATAAAAATTAATGCATGTATTTGAACAAGTAATCAAGAAATGCAATGTTCCATGCTTAATCGTTAAATAACGAAAACAGATGAAGATAAAATACTTACTTTAAAATCAGGATATCTGTTCTAAAGACAGATTGCCTTTTTAACCTTTAAAAATGAATAGTAAATGATTCAGAGATAGATAGAAGAGTTAAAGCTTGAAAATCTATGAAGCAAAAAATATTTTAATTAAGAAGGTGGTGAAAACAGTACCTTTAGATAATGATATATGTTAAGGGTAATCTCCAGATTGCTAGTCTATATTGTTTAGGAATGAGAAACACTATTTCCATTAAAAAAAGCCACCTAAAGGAAAAAAAAAAGATTTAAGGACTCTATTCTAATGAAACACATGAGATATATACTCATTTCATTGTATTACTGAAATGTGAAAGTAAATTAATAAATAGTTGCCTCTCATATGAAGACTAGCCATCTCTTTTGGATGGCTGGCCAATCATTTGAGGAAAACAAAACATAACATTATATCCCTACTTTGCACCAACATGAAAATATATTCCACATGGGTTAAAGAGTTAAATATTTTAAAAAATTAGATCACAAAATTATTACAAGAAAATGTGAATATTTATAAAATCTTGGAGTGGGGGAAACTTTCAAAACATAGCACCAAAGGCAGTAAACAAAACAAAGATTGACAGACCATAATATATTAAAAACAAAAATAAGCATTATACTTAAATGAAGTTTTAATATATTTACATGTAACAAATCGAATGGTACAGCTGAGCTTACAAGGAAAAGCAGTAAAAAGATAATCCCTCACATGAGAAATGGGCAAAGGTTGTGGATTAAAAAAAAGAAGACAATGACCAATAAACACATTTTAAAATATTCAACTTTTTTTGAAAATCAAAAAGTACAAATTAAAACAAGATGCCATCTTCGGATACCCAATTAACAGAAAAAAAAATTAAATGTATACTATATATATAACTGTTCATGCTTTAAGAAAGTCATCTTTAGGATTTTCCTAAGAGTTTCTAGAATTGTCTAAAGAGTCATAGAATGCAAAAAGATTTAGTTGTAAGGATATTCCTAACAGTTTTATTTATAATATTACAAAATTAGAAATAATAGGGGTTGATTAAATTATGGCATATTTAACACTGCAATATTATATGGCCACTGAAATAACATTAGAATATTAATAACATAAAAGTGTTTGTAATATATTGTCAAGTTTAAACACTGGCTTACCAGTTTATGCATAATACAACCCTGTTTGTTTTCAATAAATCACAATTTATTTTCATTAACCTGTTCTCTGTGATTAAAGGGTATTTCTGGCCGGGCGCGGTGGCTCACACCTGTAATCCCAGCACTTTGGGAGGCCAAGGCGGGCAGATCACGAGGTCAGGAGATCAAGACCATCCTGGCTAACACGGTGAAACCCCGTCTGTACTAAAAATACAAAAAAAAAAATTAGCCGGGCGTGGTGGTGGGCACCTGTAGTCCCAGCTACTCGGGAGGCTGAGGCAGGAGAATGGCATGAACTGGAGAGGCAGAGCTTGCAGTGAGCTGAGATCGCGCCACTGCACTCTAGCCTGGGCGAAAGAGCAAGACTCTGTCTCAAAAAAAAAAAAAAAAAAAAGTGTATTTATTTTCTGATAAGAAATTATTTTTCTATAAAGGCCTATCTCCTTCTGTTCTAACTTCTTTTCCCTAGGTATTTTCTCGACACAAAAGGGGTACCCTAAACTGGAGAAGGGAATATGTTATAAATTGCAAAGTGCTACCTCCCATTATAGATTTCTGGTAATACATAAAGGCTAGGAAAAAAGTAGAAGCCATTAAAAGATGGAAACAAAGAGGTTCAAAGGTAAGAAAAGACTGCTAGGAATAAAGTATGAAAGTCAAGGAACTGTAAGGTATGGTCAAATATGTTTGTAAATCCTTTGTAAAAATGTGATTCCTGAACAATGAAAAGGAATAAGAAGGTGACAACCACTGAAGGGAAATAATGGGCAAAGGATATGGATAAGGAATCTACCAAAGCACACACATTTTAACAAAGAAGTTTAAGCTGGGCACACCTATAATCCCAGCACTTTGGGACTTTGGAAGGCCAAGGCAGGAGGATCACTTGATCTCAGGAGTTTGAGACCAGCCTGAGCAACATAGCGAGGCCTCTGCCAAAAAAAAAAATTATATATATATATATATATATATATATATATGTATATAAATAAATTAGCTGGGCATGGTGGCGCGTGCATGGGTCCCAGCTACTCAGGAGGCTGATGTGGGAGGATTGCTTGAGCCCAGGAGGTCAAGGCTGTAGTGAGCCGTGATCATGCCAACTGCACTCCAGCCTGGGTGACAGAGCAAGACCCTGTCTCGAAAAAAATTAAAAACCTTAGCCTCTTTTCTAACAACAACAATAAAATGCAAATTAAAATGAACATGTAAAAAAAGGATTATTTTGAAATATAAGATCCCAGACCATGCACAGAGTAGAAAGGTTTTTATTGTCTGATTTGGTGGCTTCAAAGGCCATCCTATCCTGAATTCTCTCCTGTATTGGTTTCTCATAGTGCTTCCTTCTGAGTTAACATGCTGTTTTCATAAGACCAGATGTAAATGCTGGCCTATGTTACTATCAGCAAATACACTCATGAACACAGGTTATTTTGACTAGTTACAGGAAGCAAAATCCTTAGCTATTTACTTAAGTACTGCGACTGTTGGTCCATTTTGATTGGGGGAAGAAATGCTTAAAAGAGCCAAGGCCTGCAAGATACTCTGGACAATCAGAACCAGCTTGAAGGCACTGGAAGCCTAGAAGGCATATCAAAAGGAGGCAACATCTAACACCAGTACACACTAAGATCTCAGGACAAATTAAGTCCTAATCCTGCATTCTGAAAATAAGTACTTTAAGTTCATAATACCAGTAATGACTTGAGCATTCCAGGCACCATATTAACTACTTTATGTAAGCTGTTTTATATAATAGTCTTCAAAAGAAAATACTGTGATGTTTATTTTAAGGATAGTTAAGTCTATATAGAAAAATAAACCTCAATTCCCTACCTCATATCATATATTCCAGAAATTAAAGATCTCATCATGAAAGTACAACTTTAAAGCAAACAGAAGAAAATGTAAGAGAATACTGTTGTGACCCTGGGACAGGACACGACTTTTTCAGTAAGACCCACAAAACACAAACAATAACTCAAGAAATTAATGGATCTTACTATATTAAAGATCACTGTTCAACAAACAACCTCATAAATAAAATTTACTGACGAGTGACAAACTGGGAAAAGTTATTTGCAGCATCTACAATGGACAAGAGATTGATATCTAGGACTCGGGTTGCCCTGTAAGTAGACTGACATCTGGAACATGGGTTGTTCTGAATATTTGTAAAACATAGCAAATATTTTAGGCTTTTGGTTATATGATCTCTGTTGCACCTGCTCAACTCAGCCATGGTAGCACAAAAGCAGCCATCGAATACATGAATGAATGTGTTCCAATAAAACACAATAGAAGTTTATGTACAAAAATTGGCAGTGAGCAAGATTTGGCCTGCAGGCCATAATTTGTTGACCTCCAATCTAGAATATACAAGAAATTTCTATGGATCAAACAGAAAAAGTTAGCGCACACAACAGAAAACTGGGCAAAGGATATCAATAAGCAAGTGGCAGAATGAAAAATCCAAAGGGCTAAACAAGTATATGAATGTGCAACTCTATTAATAATCTAATAAATGCAAATTAAAATGAAATGTTTTTTTTGAAATGTCATTTTAAACCCAATAGATTTGTCAGAACATGGAAATTAGATAATCCAGATGGAGGCAAGGGTGTGGGCAAACATGGAACCCTCATGTCTTGCCAATAAGAGGGTCAGTTACAAAAAGACATTTTTGGAGGGCAATCTAGCAGTGCTAAGGGAAATCAAGTATGTGTTTCCATACTCCAAATAAAGGTGGGCTCTTTGATAAAGGGCAGCAGGAAGCCTTATAACACTACACACACATTATGTTTACTTTGTAATTAAAGACAATATACACGATCTTTATTTTTCTCATTTCACTTTGGATGGACAAAAATACCACCATAGACTGTCACTAGTCTACAAACCAGAATGTGTTTTAGAAATGAAGAAATTCTTAATATTCTTAGAATCTGATTCTTTTAGAGTTCCATATCTTTAAGAGAATTGGCTTTAGAATGCTTGATTAGATTAATAGGATGCTAAATTTAAGATAAAGTGAGAGTTCAATTTTATACTGTGGAGAGCCAATTACAGGGTTCTACTCTTAGATCCTTCTAGGTTTTCCCTCCTCTACAGTGTCAGGAGCATGTCAGTAGAAAAGTTTGAGAAGCATTCAGTTAATAAGAAGGGACAATTATTGACTATCCATCAATCTTTAGCTAAATAAAACTAACATATATGGGTGTTTTTTCATCCCTTTAATGGAAAATTAAATTATACAATATAACCTGCTTCGTAATTAGACATTTTTTTCCTACCTCCACCCCAAGTATAACTTATTGTAGCACTGAGTTCTGAAACAGAGGGGTTTCCTTTCATTGAATTCATATGTCATGGTCTGATAAAGTATACAATGGATTATTCAAATTAGTATGACCCCAACAGCAAGAGTAGCTTGCAAATGCACTGATTAAAAAGGCTTATTGTCTCAAAGAAAGTATATTTACATGCTTAAAAATAACTGTTATTCAACTCTATTACATTGCTGAAAGCCATTCCAGAGTTAAAATAGTTGTGAAATAACTAAAACACAATTTTCCCTCCCAGTCTTTTATCACATGCACATTTACTTAAAAAGTTAGATTATACGAAAGCATATGCACACTGTTTGATCGGACATTAAGAGAAAAATAGTTTACATGGAATTAAATACTTCAAAGTTAACACATAAAGAGAGAATTTGATAGTATTTATATCTCAATAAAGCTGTTAAAAAAGTGGCTTAATCAGTCATCTAGTCTTGTGGCTCTTAACTGTAGTGTAAACGGATCAGAGGCAAGAAGTAGTGGAATGAGGCTAACCAATCAAAAACTGGGCTACATTCCTAGCCTATTTTATCTGGCCCTTACTACCAGAGAGAGGAAGAGAGAGAGAGAGTATGGGAGGAAGCACTAGGGCAAAAGGTCAAGAAGAACCAAATGCCATAGTTAAAACATTCTCTTTCAAGAATTCCTAACTGACAGCAGACTTTTCGTCAGACACAGTAATGAAAGGAAACATGATAGTCCTCTTTCTTTATCCATAAACCAGCCATTTCCAAGACAGTAGCGAGTGCACAGGAGCCTCATTTAAAAGACATTTTCAAGGCCTGCAATGACTTTCAGGTATAGATTATACGAATGAAAACTGAAGGCTGGTTCTAGAATCAAGAATTTAAAAATGATTAAGATCTTGCTTTATGTAATAGGAACAATTTTGATAGAAAAGAGTTCAAAAAAGACAACACATAGACGATGATAAACATAAAATGCTGGTACACATTTATTCTTTTATTGCTAAACATCAAATGCCGGCAATTACGATATCTTCAGGTTAAAGCTTAAGAATGAATTACAGGACAGTCAGAAGATTTATAGAAAAAAACACCTCTGCACCATTAGTATGTGAATGTTCAATAAATACCATAGGACAAAGTGATGACTGAGAGCCACAATATCTATGAAGCACATGTTTACAATTTGCTGTTAGAACAGACAATGACCTGTAAGAGCAATTATCAAAAGGTCAAGTTTAACTGCATGTCTTTTCAAACTGAGATGCTGAAAAGAATATATACATTCTTTACAGATTGTAGGTGATTAAAAAAAACTCTCAAAAATGTAAACAATGCAGGGTAGGAACACTGAGAATAAAGTTTTACTGTTGAACAAAGTGACAACACAGAAAGAACACTTTCTTCAATCCTGAAAATAATCCATTTTTCCAATCACTCTACAGAAACCATAGTGGATTCTTTCCATGAAGATGATAATATGCCAGGGACACAAAGACCTTCCAAGTTATTTTTTTTATGTGAACATATATTTACAGTAAATATTCAATAATACTTTTTACAGCTTACTTAAATAGAAACATGCTTTTTCTAATCCATAAATAACACTAATCATTATCCATTCAACTGCATTTATTAAGTACTTATGTCTCATGCACTGTGCCAGGGATGCAAAGATGAATATGATATGGTCCTTGCTGTAGAAGTGCCCACAACCAAGCTAAAGAAGAAAACACGTAACGTTTTCTTTCTTACATAATGAGGCCAGTTTTATACAAATGGTACTGATCTGCTCTTTCCTAGTAAAGTGGTTCCCAAACCCTGATCCTATGGGTCAACAGATCAAAATGTTTAACAGCTGAAATAAAATGAGATTTGGGTTTCGTTTTTTCACTCAGAAAAATAAATTAATGAATAAGATTTCCTCTATTGAAATTTTTTCTTGGTTTTTAAAAAACTGACTTGCACATATACAACCTTTTCATTAGTAAATTGCTTAGTTCATGCAATCAAATTAATTATATAAGTATTTCATGGCATTCTCCAAGCTCTACTACTTGAACAGGTCTGAGCATTATTATGCTAATATACTCTGATCCCAAATGACTGTCTACCTAAAAATAGAACAAATGCTGTATTTTCTGGAATAAACCAATAATTCGTATGGTTTTAGCACTGGTATTAACTGATGACCCAAGTCATTAATAAAATGTTAAAATTATATTCAACGTCTAATTTCTGTTAAGGCAAATTTGTAATACAATCTAAAAAGTTTCTTAAAAATGATTAAAAAGTTTTAGTGCTTACAGAGCAAATCAATAATCTGAAAAAGGTAACCCCATGGAATACACCACTCAGTAAAGAAGTTGGATAGATGGCTATTAATGAGTTATTGCCCTTAATCACTTCTGAGTATACGAGAGAAGCATGTATTTCCATCAAAGAAACAGCAAGCTCATATACTTCTAGGACCAATAGCTTCACACTGGCCTGCTGACTTCCCAAATTTCCCAAGGCTGCATCTCCACTCCAAAAGACCTCGAAGCAGGTGTGGCTCTTCTGGGCTCAAGAGTCAGTTCCCAAGCTCTGGAAAATCCACATTTGTACTCACGTATAGCCATTCTCACTATACTACCAAGTCTTCTGTGGACCCAGAGAGGTAGCTTAGGAGAGAGACGGAAAACAAGGACTAGGTACTTAATAACCTGACACAGAAAAACATGGGAGCCGCTGGTGAGGACAGAGTATGGCTCAGAGTTTAAGGTCATTGCTTCTTGGAGACAGGAACCCAGGAGCTAGGCCCCAGATGGCCTCAGCAGCACAAGAGAAAATATTTACCCTGGAAGGGTTCCAAGCTTCAAAGCTCTATAGAGAATAGGAAGCAGGACTGCTGAAGATCCTCTGGGGTGTCTTGTGATCTGTCAGGAGATCCGGCCTAGTTCCGAGGTTCAACCCCAACTGCCTCCCTCAGCTCACATGCTGCTGGTGTGTGATGCTTCCTGCAGCTCACTGTGGATGTCAAAGCTAGTGCTGCTTTATGAGGGGGCAGAGACACCTTATCAAGGATGCAATTCTTGTGGGGCAAAACATGTCTCATGATATCATCATAGGCCCTACTTCCTGTTTTGTTCATTTATTTGGTATCATTTGACAAAGATTTTTCCCTTTCACGTCAGCAGATTCTTCTATAGAATTTTACTAATTGTAATCGACCTCAGCTTTCAGAGCACAAAATAATACACTATTAAATTTTAAAATACTTTTCAAACAAGACAAAGGACAAGAGATACAGGCCAAGACAATGGTCATCCTTCCATTTGGCCAAAGTCTGGTCTCCTTCAAATTTTGATTAATGATGCTTTTGTAAGAAGTTTTTCCCAATTAATTCCACCCAGTTCTGTTCTCCTTTAAACTATTTCAACACAATATGTAATCACACGAAACGGTATTACATGAATTTGCACTTGCTTAGATATTATTCCACAAGCATCTGGGTACATTCAGTCCTAAATTAGAATATAGTCAGGGACTATGCCTTTCATTTCTTCTGCTTATCTTCTACCACAGAGTTTGCGTACTCTGGATATGGGAGGAGCTCAGGGTTGTTGGCTAAGATGTAATTTTAAGGAAACACTTTATATTTCATACCAAGTAAGAATTTCAATGGCAATGGATATTACCACATAGCTGTATACTGTAACTCAGGGATTCTGTCAGATGAGTGCAAACATTACCGTGCTGTAACCATCCAGAGTCCCAGGGTCACATTGGCAGCCAAAAGTACACTGCCACCCAGCAAGATGAAAAACCCTATTAGATCTTTGACATCATTGTCCCCAATCACTGAGGTAAGGGTGGCATCCAAGAAAGAGTTTAGAATCCATTGTCCATCCAAAGCAAAGCATGGTACTGCATTAACAATAGCCAGAGCTCCTGAGAGGGAAATCAGGTATCTGGGTTAAAATCAGTTAAGGAACCAACTGTGAGAGGTCTGAGTAGAAACCATATTTCTATGAGTCAGAAGATATTTTACTGTGACTGAATTTGAGATTACACTTGACTTCTCTACTTTCTTTAAATCTCTGCCATTCCTTCTTAGATATCTACTACTTAAAACAAATGAGTTTATATTATTTCAAAGTTCAAAAACCTTGACTAGAAAAATAAAGGCCAACCACTTATAAACTAAGCCAATCTATAATGAACTCGTAGGAAGACTAAGTCTTTCTAATCCTTTAATTATACAACAGGGAAAGGAATGTGGAAGGAATAAGAAATAAGGGGAAAATTACTCTTTGGGCCTTACAAAGTATTACTTTATATTAGGAAACAAAGATTTTGGTCCTTGAAGCCTACTTTATTTTACTACCCTTTATAAGGTTATAGCATAAGTCTCTTTGTGACAAAGCTGCAGCGTCTATAAAGTACAATCTTTTTTTCTTTTTCTTTTTTTTTGTTGAGATGGAGTCTAGCTCTGTCGTCCAGGCTGGAGTGCAGTGGAGTGACCTTGGCTCACTGCAACCTCCACCTCCCGGGTTCAAGCGATTCTCCTGTCTCAACCTCCTGAGTAGCTGGGACTATAGGTGCATGCCAAGATGCCCGGCTAATTTTTGCGTTTTTAGTAGAGATGGGGTTTCGCCATATTGGTCAGGCTGGTCTTGAACTCCTTATCTCAGGTGATCCACCTGCCTCGGCCTCCCAAAGTGCTGGGATTACAGGTGTGAGCCACCACGACTGGCCACAATCTTGATTATACTCATTTTTTAAAAAATAACTGCTCATTTGTTTTCCATTTCTTTTTTTAATTTAAATAATTGAGGAAAGACATTAAAAAATTTAAAAGCAACAAAAATAAAGAACTCTTCCACAACTTTCCAGTAATTCAATTCTGCATAATAATTAATATGAAAAAATTCATCTTTTATGTGCAATCATAATATGCGAAAGACCACATAAGATTTGGCCCTCTGAATTGCTATCTTAGTAGTTGAAACCAGCTCGATCTTTCTTGCGCATTCCTCCCTGGGATTTACATAATTCCTGGTTATGCAATTACATTCTCTATTTGGTCAGAACTAACAGGCTCAGATGGGGCAGAATTCATTACCTCAGTAGTAACTGAAGCTTCCATCCTTTATAAACTTACTAAAATGTTTTAGACTTGTAAATTCAATTCTCAATTTGTATTCTGGGTTCTTTCCCTTCTACATCTAAACCTTTCTCACTCTGATTAATCTTTCTCCTCTGACTTCTTCCCTCCTGGGTACAATCTGATCTTTTTCTTTTCTTTTTTCTCATAGTTTTTTATTATACTTTAGGTTTTAGGGTACATGTGCACAATGTGCAGGTTTGTTACATAGTATCCATATGCCATGTTGATTTCCTGCACCCATTAACTCGTCATTTAGCATTAGGTATATCTCCTAATGCTGTCCCTCCCCCCTCCCCCAACCCCACAACAGTCCCTGGAGTGTGATGTTCCCCTTCCTGTGTCCATGAGTTCTCATTGTTCAATTCCCACCTATGAGTGAGAACATGCAGTGTTTGGTTTTTTGTCCTTGCGATAGTTTACTGAGAATGATGTTTTCCAGTTTCATCCACGTCCCTACAAAGGACATGAACTCATCATTTTTTATGGCTGTATAGTATTCCATGGTGTATATGTGCCACATTTTCTTAATCCAGTCTATCGTTGTAACCATTAAAATCCTACAAGAAAACCTAGGCAATACCATTCAGGACATAGGCGTGGGCAAGGACTTCATGTCTAAAACACCAAAAGCAATGGCAACAAAAGGCAAAATTGACAAATGGGATCTCATTAAACTAAAGAGCTTCTGCACAGCAAAAGAAACTACCATCAGAGTGAACAGGCAACCTACAGAATGGGAGAAAATTTTTGCAACCTACTCATCTGACAAAGGGCTAATATCCAGAATCTACAATGAACTCAAACAAATTTACAAGAAAAAAACAAACAACCCCATCAAAAAGTGGGCAAAGGACATGAACAGACACTTCTCAAAAGAAGACATTTATGCAGCCAAAAAACACATGAAGAAATGCTCATCATCACCGGCCATCAGAGAAATGCAAATCAAAACCACAGTGAGATACCATCTCACACCAGTTAGAATGGCCATCATTAAAAAAGCAGGAAACAACAGGTGCTGGAGAGGATGTGGAGAAATAGGAACACTTTTACACTGTTGATGGGACTGTAAACTAGTTCAACCATTGTGGAAGTCAGTGTGGCGATTCCTCAGGGATCTAGAACTAGAAATACCATTTGACCCAGCCATCCCATGACTGGGTATATACCCAAAGGACTATAAATCATGCTGCTATAAAGACACATGCACACGTATGTTTATTGCGGTACTTTTCACAATAGCAAAGAGTTGGAACCAACCCAAATCTGATCTTTTTCATCTTTCAAGACTCTTTTTCAGTTGTTAGCAATTAAGTGATACTTGTGAGGTCTATATTTGTAATGCTGTATTCAAGATAAAATTGATCAAGGTCCAAATAACACACTTTGAAAACATGTTTCACACCAGAAAGGATACTTGACAAATGTCTCCACAACCACTGGCAGATCTATGCTTAGAAAGTTAAAACGTGGGATAAAACTGGTGATGCTCACTGAAAAAGAAAAATAAGGAATAATAAATATTATTCATACCAGAGAAGCAACAGCATTATGAATTCTACCATATGGTTAAAAATTGGGCTAGCAGATTAAACTGATTGAGAAAGCCCTTCCTAAACATATGCAGGCCATATACCGCATATATAAAAGCAATCAATACTTCTAGAACATCTAATAAAAACAGCAGAATGAAAAAATACATCCCAGTGTGTACTTATATTTTGAGGCGAGAGTAAGAAATTTACGTTAAGAGTCCTAACCCTTTCAAAGAGGTATAACCTTAAAATTACATTTACTCCTACTATTATGCTACTTAACCTCTTTCAGGTCTTTTTTTTTCTTCATGGCTAAACCAAGGATTAAGATGAGGGGATTTAAAGTCTCATCTACTCTGTGGATTCCATAATCCTGTTTTTGTTCAAAACATTTAAAAACTATCCTGTAATTAGTCAGAACTCACAGTACACATTTCTGAATTACCCCCACTAGGGACATTTATTCATTTATTGAGGTTTTATTTCATAGTTGCAGTCTACAGTAATTTAGTGTCAAACTAATAGATAAGAAAAATGACCTCGGTTGTATCTCAGGATATGACTATGGAGCAATGAGAGAGTCTTTTAAAGAGTGACATAGGCTGGGCATGGTGTCTCACGCCTGTAATCCCAGCACTTTGGGAGACCAAGGCGGGCAGATCACCTGAAGTCAGGAGTTTGAGATCAGCCTGACCAACATGGCGAAACCCTGTCTCTGCCAAAAATACCAAAGATTAGCTGGGCATGGTGGTGGGCACCTGTAATCCTAGCTACTCTGGAGGCTGAGGCAGGAGAATTGCTTGAACCTGGGAGGCAGAGGCTGCAGTGAGCCGAGATTGCGCCATTGCACTCCAGGCTGGGCAACAAGAGCAAAACTCTGTCTCAAAAAAAAAAAAAAAAAAAAAAAGTAACATAAAACCCACATATCCATTAACTATGAATGAATGAAGAAAATGTGGTCTATCCATACAAAGGAATATCATTTGGCCTTAAAAAGAATGAAGTACTAATTCATGCCACAACACAGATAAACCTTGAAAACATTAAGCTACATCAAAGAAGCTAGTCATAAAATACTCCATTTATATGAAATGACCAGAACAGGCAAATTTATAGAAACAGAAAGTAGATTAGAGATTGCCAAGGGCTGGGGGTGTTTGGGAGATACAGGGAGTGACTACTTAATGGTTATGGAGTTTCTTTTTGAGGTGATGAAAATATTCTGCAGCTAGCTTGTGGTGATGGTTGCACAACTCAATATATTAAAAACCACTGGGCCGGGCACAGTGCCTCTTGCCTGTAATCCCAGCACTTTTGGAGGCTGAGGAGGGAGAATTGCCTGAGCTCAGGAGTTTGAGACCAGCTTGGGTAACACAGTGAGACTCCGTCTCTACAAAACCCCAAAAATTAGCCCAGAATGGTGGCACACGTCTGTAGTCCCAGCTACTTGGGAGGCTGAGGTGGGAGGATCACTTGAGCCCGAGGTGTGGATGTTGCAGTGAGCCAAGATTGAGCCACTGCATTCCAGTCTGGGCGACAGAGTATCTGTCTCAAAACAAAACAAAAACAAACAAACAAACAAAACCCCACTGAATTGTAAACTTTAAAGGGTAAATCGCATGGTAAACTATTTAAAAAATCTTGTACAACAAAATGAGTTAGACTACATGATCTTTAGCCATAAAGAACTTAGTCTAATGATGCTGCCACTGCTAAAACGATTATGCTGGCCCAGTTTTGAAAGTATATTCATATGAAAGTCATGTGTCACACATAAATTATAGTTACATCCCCATGCATCCTGGCATTCTCTAGGGTATGTTGCTCTTGCCACTGTTTTGGGGAGCTTGGATAAATTTAATAAACTCTCAGAGGACATCTGAGAGATCACCTATTTGACCTGGGCATAAATGGTAGGGAAGGAAAAATGTCACTCTCCATAGGCAGGCATGGATTCAGCTCCATCTTACTTTATAAATTCAGATTATCTTCCTACTGCATAATTTTCACTTAATGCTTAAGAACAAGTTAATAAGACTTTGATAAATGATCAAATTTATAATAAATGTATTAATTCAAGGATTTGTAGTGAGTTTCTACCACTGAGACTGTATGTGATCTTAATGATTTTCTAAGGGTCTACCACAAAAACACTCACCTGTGTAGTGAAGATGCAGAGGATGTCCTACGTATAACATATCAATTTGAGGTGGGTGTTTTACTTTTATTAAGCGAGTGTGAGTTTCCAAAGAAGGTATTATACAGAAACTTGAACTTGAGCTTTTTTTACAGTCTTTATTGGTTCTGCAAACTTGGGTCGCTTCAACTGCTTTCCGGGCAGGAAGACATGTATGCTATAAATAAAATATTAATCAGTCAATATTAAAAATGATTTATTAAGAAAAACCTAAGTTACATTCCTTCAATATTTTTCATGTCACCTAGTGTATCAGGAATGAGGTTCATATAAAAGAAATGCCATTTATGTGCACCTACTATAAAAGAGATTCAAGTACCCCATTTGGGTCAAATAAGATATTATCACTATAAATTTTTAAAGATTTTCAGATGAAATGTGACATGTGAAATGTAGAGATTTTAATAAAATGATACAAATAGAGCAAAAGAGAGAAGTTTCCATAGATTCCATTTTAGCTCTATATGCTTATTTTGTAGTAATTATATCAGGCAAGCAAGACTGCTTCAGGGACAACTTACCAAACGCTTATTAAAATTATTTCTGTAGGAAAAGCACACATCTGTGAGGCTGTGATTGTTACAGCATTCAGTTGAACCATCTAGTCGTTTGTATGCTAAAGAGAAATACACTGTTTATTAGAGTCTCTTATATAAAAATACATTTGTAACAAAAAATGCCTTTAAGACAAAAAGAATAAGTAAAATGGCATATGAATTTAGAAGCAACTGTATAATTCAGAGTTCAGCTTGAGGGCTACTTGCTGCAGTTTGATTTTACATTACCAAAAGAGATCCATTCAATTTTAAATCAAGAAGCAGCAGTTACCCTAGGTTAGCTGTCCTCATATAAACTGAGCTACCCATAAAGCCGGAGTTGCAGTGTCTCAGTAGGTTTCACAACAATAAGTCCGGCTGGTCAAGCACAAACATTTAATGAACTACTATTATGTGCCTGAATGCCAATGATCCAACATTACTGCTGAACCCCTGCACTGTGGTGCTGGTAAACAGAGGGGGCCAGAGGATGCCTAAGACATCCCCATTATACCCAAATACCGATTCTACCCCAGGCTTACTTTGGGGCTCCCCCTAGAGAACCAGCGATGCCCAATTTGACCCACAGATGTGCACATACCTGCTTGTACACCAGTAATCCAGTTACCATTTTTGGAAGACAACAGCAATGGGGCAACTGTTCATTCCATTTATTTATTTAGATAGAGTCTTGCTCTGTCGCCCAGGCTAGAGTGCAGTGGCACGATCTCTGTTCACTGTAACCTCCACCTCCTGGGCTCAAGCAATTCTCCTGCCTCAGCCTCCTGAGTAGCTGGGACTACAGGCATGCGCCACTGCACCTGGCTAATTTTTGTATTTTTAGTAGACATGGGGTTTCACCATGTTGGCCAGGCTGGTCTAGAACTCCTGACTTCAAGTGATCTGACCTCAAGTGATCTGCCCACCTCGGCCTCCCAAAGTGCTGAGATTACAGGCGTGAGCTATTGCGCCTGGCTTATTTATTTATTGATTTATTTTTTTGAGACGGAGTCTTGCTCTGTCGCCCAGGCTGGAGTGCAGTGGCGCAATCTCGGCTCACTGCAAGCTCCGCCTCCCGGGTTCACGCCATTCTCCTGCCTCAGCCTCTCCGAGTAGCTGGGACTACAGGCGCCGCCACCACGCCCGGCTAATTTTTTGTATTTTTTAGTAGAGACGGGGTTTCACCGTGGTCTCGATCTCCTGACCTCGTGATCCGCCCGCCTCGGCCTCCCAAAGTGCTGGGATTACAAGCGTGAGCCACCGCGCCCAGCTGGCTTATTTATTTTTTAAAGTTCTTTAGTAGACTGCTTTACTGGTATTGGGAGCAGAATAAGGAATCTAAGTCACTTATAAGGTGGGACAAAAAATGATTTCATGTATTTATTTAGGAATGTTTGCTGCATTCCAACACATCAAATTGGTAAAGCATAAATTTATGGGTGGCAAGGACCAATTAAATTTGAATCTTGAATATAAACTACCATACTCAGATGTGCTGATGAAAATAGACTCAAGCGCCAAATTATCCCTGTTTCTCAGTACTACAAAAAGCTTTTCTATTACAAGAGTGCCTTCAGGAGCACTTAGCATGAAAATCTTAGTTGATATGCAATGTAATTTTAATTGTATAAAAATTTTGTATTTCAGCCAAAGTTTTTGCTTGCTTGTTTTTAAATAGTTTTTTGTTTTGTTTTACTCTATTGTTTGAGGAAGACATCTTTGTATTGGTTATACTGGATTTCCCCTAGCCATACACTGTCGCTCTATCTCCTTGGCCAAAACATAGCAAAGAACCAAACAGAGGCAAAGGAAACTAACTGATGATTGGCTGTATGGGTAATTTTGTTCTTTGTTCTGTTTTCTTTTCTTTTTCTTTTTTTTTTTTTTTTTTTTGAGACAGAGTCTCACTCTGTCACCCAGGCTGGAGTACAGTGGCGTGATCTTGGCTCACTGCAACCTCTGCCTCCCGGTTCAAGTGATTCTCCCGCCTCAGCCTTCTGAGTAGCTGAGATTACAGGTACGTGCCACCATGCCCAGCTAATTTTTTTGTATTTTTAGTAGCAACGGGTTTCACCATGTTGGCCAGGCTGGTCTTAAACTCCTGGCCTCAAGTGATCCACCCACCTGGGCCTCCCAAAGTGCTGGGATTACAGGCATGAGCCACTGAGCTGACCTGTTCTGTTTTCTTATCATAACTGAATGGGTATTTAATTTTGAATGAGGAGTAGTACTTAAAATATTAAAGGAGACCGTGAGCATCTAATGGCACAGACAAATCCTAGCCTATAATCATTTGTCAGCCCTAATGGTAAAGTATAAGGTAAAAAGTTGTTTAGGAATTCTTTAGAAAAATCAATCCAAGCTAAAACCCTCAGTGTTCTCTTTGATCAGATTGCCAAGTCCCATGGATTTTTACCTCCTCCTCAGTTTTCTCCTTATCTATTCCCACTTGAGTACAGACTAATTCCTTCTCACTTTTAAACTACCTTATCTCATATGATTCTCTTCCTAAACTGAATTACTGGCAGTTCCTTGACCACCTTCTATTCTGTGGTGCTGAGGTCCACGTCCATCTTGGCCTCCTAAAAGTAAACTCACTGTTGACGGCCAGTTCAAGGGCTGATGCTGTGAAACCTGCCTTCATCTTCTCAGTCAAGACTGTTATCATTTCCCAGTATTGCCTGTCATCACTTAAATTTAAACTTGTACTGTAATAATGTGGGTATGGTCTGTTTTTCTGACTCAACTTTGAGCTCCCTGAGGGAAAGGTTTCTCAGTGTCTTATATAAGGTAGATTACGCAATATACACTGAATACATAAATGATGTTCTACCCGATTTGCCTTTGCATCAGTAATGATCTTAAAATGTTTACAGCTGATGCTTAGTTACTAACTTTTCTTAAGAGGACTGGGTACAATACAGAATTGGAAGTCAGGAATTTATTATCGCTAATGATACAGCATGTTTGGTAATGTAAATGCTTAAATGGGCCAAGCAGGTACCAAATAAATGAAGTGGATCATATGCAGAAAAAACAGAAAGTGGTGGGGACTGTGAGGAACTAGAAAATACATGGCCTGTTCTAGGGGGTTAGCAGCCAGGCCACTCAATTTGGGGCCCAGAATCGACAGATCTTCCATTTTGTCCCAACAGAAACCAGAAATCTGAACCTTCATGTGAAGCCTGTTGAAGTTTAAACATTGGCAGCCAATTAAAAATTTAAAAACACTGGGCAAGCCAAAGCAAATACATAGCTAAGGCTGGATTTGGCCTGGAGGCTGCCACCAATTTGTGATCTCTGGTTTTTTCTTCCTCTGGCATTTATTCCAAGCAAAACAGAAATCCATGGCTGTGGCCTCCCTGACAAGATTAAGTACCTCCTAACATACTGAATTTTCCAATAAAGAGTTAAATATTTTGTTTGCATTTGAGAAGTAAACTTGATATTTCTCTATCGCTATTTTAAAAAGTTATAGGCTTAAACATAGTTAATTTTAGAACCTTTTCTACTGGGTCACATAAAGAACAAGTTACTTAAACAATTTCTGTGACTTGATTCTTAATCTATAAGATGAGGGGGTGCAACACAGATACTTTTTACATTCATGTATTTTTATTAATTACGAGAGGCCAATACAATTCTACTTTGGAAGTAATATTCAAGATTGCAATAGAATGTCCCCAGGGGAATTTATGGGTGCAATTTAACTCTAGAAGATTAGAATTGTCCTTTAAATATCCCCAGTGTGGGAGACAATCAGAAAAATTTAAGGCCAGAAAAGTTTCATAATGTTACTACAGGGAGAATTTGTATATTTTGAATGTACCCTAAGATGAGCCCGAAGATAGTCCCAGAAATAGTCCAGTCTACAAAGAATGGTCTAGACCAGAGGTGACTGTGGAATAAAGCTGGAGAGAAGAGATTTTTTCAATCTCTAGTTCACAGTGCTTACCACTTTCTATATCTCTAATATGAACTGAACAATTTTCTTACCCTAGCTTCTTAAATGTATAACACATAGCTAGTGCTCTAACACAGGGAAGCAAGCCTATTTATTCTCAGTTTTGTTGCTGACTTTATGCCATCATTGCCTAGTAACAAGTAGTAAAATTAAACACACACACACACACACACGAGGCTGGGTGTGGTGGCTCACCCCTGTAATTCCAGCACTTTGGGAGGCTGAGGTGGGAGGATCACCTGAGGTCAGGAGTTTGAGAACAGCCTGGCCAGCATGGTGAAACCCTGTCTTACTAAAAAAATACAAAAAAATTAGCCAGGTTGGGTGGCACACACCTGTAATCCCAGCTACTCGGGGGGCTGAGGCATGAGAATTGCTTGAACCAGGGAGGCAGAGTTTGCTGTGAGCCGAGATCGTGCCACTGCACTCCAGCCTGGATGACAGAGTGAGACTCCATCTCAAAAAAAAAAAAAAAATCTATATATATATATACATGCACACACACACACACACACAGGGACACACACATATATACTTATATACACACTCTTACTCTTCAATTTAGGATAGCAAAGAAACCTTGGACCATAACTTGATGCTCATAATAACAAAAAAAATGTCTTTTTGTTTTTCAAATATTAGAGCAATTTGGGCATAAAAAAAATCTGAGTTCTCAAAGTTTGTTGAAAAGATTCCCAGAGTTTTCCTTTTATTATCTTAAACTGGGTCAAGAAGGGTCTTCTCTCACTCCAGTTAAAGATATGTAAGACAGTTTAATATTTCTGTTGCCAGGCAGGTAAGGGCATAAACCCTCACCTGCTTTGAACAGGAAGGTAAACTGTTCAGGGTGGATGCCTGAGTTTGGGCTCACAGCTTCATTTTAAGCAGAGTTGCCTTAGCATTCTGTCTCGTGCTCCTTAAAATGTAGTTCAAATGCTGGACTTGCTAAGGACAGCATTTCTTACTCAAGACAATGCTTTCATCAAAAAGGAATTTAGCTTTATGCATATATGAAATAAGGAGTGCCTCCGTCAAAATAAAGAGTGAAAATACAAAGTACTTGCTAGGAAAATAGTCCCCCAAAAGAGCCATACTAGTTATTGTCTATAACTTTCAGTTCTATTTAAATCACTGAGTGGTGTATGGACAGCCAGCAACCCTAAAAGCAGAGGCTTCAATATGAATGGGGGAAGAGTGTATGTTTTTCTGTTCTGACCCAGAGTAAGACCAGAGATCCATTCCAGGTACAAACGGCTCTAAGCCCTCACTCAGTGTTCTTCTTGGAGTTTCCCCAAAAGGCCGTTTAATCTTCAAAGAGTTTAAATCTAATACTGCATCTGAGAGAGACGGGGTATGAAATAAGAGGCTAGAGATAATTGGTGGAGATGGTTTACAAGCACTTCCAGGGTGTGACCTTTCCAGGGTGGCTTTATTGCTCTGAAATGGTATAAATTCCTAGAATTTAGTTATGTGTACTGAATTCTACTCTAAATTGAACATGAATAACTTTTGGATCATTGGACACTTTGTATTAGTATATTTGACCATATCTTTCATTCCTACTTACAATGAAGGATAAAAAAGTTACCTAGAAACATATAAAATACCATCAATCCATAGCTTTCTTAAATGTCCACAGCCCCAGGGGCTAAGCCTGCCATCAAAATTAATCTAGTATGTATTTTTTTTTTAAGGCTAGTCAAGTGATGTAGTGGGAATAGAGAAGGAACAAAGAATTCTGTAACTGGTTGTGATCAATTAATTGTAACCACAACTGCATTTGGACCAGCCATAGTATGTATTTTAAGTGACCAGCCATAGTATGTATTTTAAGTGACCAGCCATAGTATGTATTTTAAGTGATATTTACAGACATTAATATTCCTTTAAACTGGCTAAGTATACATACTCCATTTTCAAAAGCTTAAATAGAGGCAGAGATTTATCAGATATAGTAATCATGTAAAATAAACATGTATACTGAGACAAAATAGATATTGAAGAATTACTCCTGGGCTGGGACAGCCCAGGGCTTGAAAAAAAAAAGAATTACTTCTGGATTGATTTTAGTATAAAAAGAGTAATATCTGCTTTAGGTATTTAAACAAATACCTCCAAAATGTAGCACATGATCCATAACAGTGAAATACTCAAACAGTTAATAAGAAGAGAGTTTCTGAGTATTTCAGGGAAAATTTTTATTTACAGTCTTTCTGACAGGAAAAGGATAAAACCCTAAACATCCGAAAATGCAGATATCCTAAGCAAAACAATCCTACTGAAGAGAACTTTATTTAACTAGTGTGTCACTTTGGTTTTTGTAATTCAATACACATTACCTCAAATTTAGAGAAACCAAAAGAAAAGGATAAAGGACTTAAGAAGTGGGAAATAATGGATCATTTCTTTAAAGAAGAACACATTGTGGATTACATATCAATCTTCTGTCATCTTAAAAGTTTTGGAAGATGGTAAGAGGCTCCTGAGAATGGGGAAAATTTATAAATATTTCAACCTTAAAGAATCAGATTGCTCCACTGAACAATCTTAACACCATTAAAACAGAGAACAATAGATACTGGATGCAATATGATGCCACAGGAAGTACCAAGCGCTGTTTATGAAGTGTTTTTGCCAAAAAAAAAAAAAAAAAAAAAAAAAACCCAAACAAACAAACAAAAAGGATTCTGAATCTAATCAACGCCGTGGACCTAATTAGCAGTTTATAGAAAATTGGAAGACATCTGAACAAGTTAATGACATCATGAGGATAAGATATAACCAGAAAAACCCAGAATTTAGGAAATTCAACAAAACAAATGACTCAGTTTCTTCAACAAAAAAATAACATTTCAAAAACAGGTCAAGGAAAATTGTTACAAATTTAAAAAGTCTTAGAAGACATCCTAACTAATTTAAATCAACTATAATGAAAAGAATGAGAAACAATTGAATACCAACTAGATATCAGAAATTACTGTTATTTTGTTAGGAATTATAACAGTATTGTGGTCATGTTTAATGAGTCATCATCCGTTAAAGGCAGGCTGAAAGGTTACGGATGAAATGATAGGATGCCTGGGATGTACTTCAAAATACTTCCCCTAAAAGTGGACTGCTTAGATGAAAAAATTGGCAAAATGTTAATAACTGCCGAAGCTGGCAGAAAGATATATGTGGGCTCGTTTATACTATTCTCCATCGTGTCTAAACATTTTTGATAATAAAAAAATTCTTACAAATGGGTTATACATGGAAGAGTAAATTTTTAAAAGTTTTTTTTTAAAAAATCAGTTCTTACTACTTTGCCTGTGCTGCACACAGTACTTTACTAAAACTATTCTTGATTATTAATCATATTTCCCTACACCAATAGATGTGGATACGTATCAGGATATTTTTTTACTTAAAGATATAGTCTGAGTATAATTTCTATTTTCTAACACCTTCAATTTCGTATAAAGAATTGGGAAGCTGATTTTGTATAAAGAATTGGGAAGCTGATTTTGCATAAAGAATCGGGAAGCTGATTTCTCAGAGCCGAAATAACTCAAAATAAGTTTGGCAGGATCCGAGAAGAAACTTGCTCCAGCTCTGTCATCTGCTGCACAAAGCAACATATCTGACTTCACAGGGTATTTTTGGAAGCCAAGACAACTTCTTTAGGATGCCTGCCACATAAAATACATAAAATAACTCTACCCCAGATAGATTCAGACATGCCAACATCCACACAGCTACCACTAGAACTGCTTAAGTATTAAGGGAATTTTTAAGAAGTAAGGGAATTTTTTCTAAATCCCAGATGGGTTTTTTTGTTTGCCAAGTTCCTTCTTATTTCTTGTAATCTTTCCTTATTGCATGTCTGTGTTGGGCTAACAATATATTAATACAGAATGTTTATGCTTTGATTTTTATATATTTAGTTGTTAACTATCGTTGTTTATCTGTTCTGACATAAGCTCATGCAAAGTAGAACTGGTTCTTATTATTTATATTCCCTTTTTCAATTATAAAAGTTTAAAGCACTATAATATATCTACACACATGCATAAAGATAATATTATATTGGGGTATTTGATTATTGGAATTAGTTAATTGGTTATGATTGACCTTGAATGCTGATTTTTTTTTTTTTTTTTGAGACAGAGTCTCTTTCCATATCCTGATCTTGGCTCATTGCAACCTCCACCTCCCGGGTTCAAGCGATTCTCCTGCCTCAGACTCCCAAGCAGCTGAAATTACAGGCACCCATCACCATGCCCTGCTAATTTTTGTATTTTTAGGAGAGATGGCGTTTCACTATGTTGGCCAGGCTGGTCTTGAACTCCTGACCTCAAATGATCTGCCCGCCTCAGCCTCCCAAAGTGCTGGGATTACAGGCGCGAGCCGCTGTGCCCGGCTATGATTTAATACAACTGTTTTGAAAGCAGAAAATATTAGAGTCCTAAAAGTCAAATATGATATTATGAAAATAGAAGTTCAACAATATATAATAAAGGAAACACATATTAGCATCCAACTTACCAAGAAAAATGTCTATTGGTTTGAATCTATTTACTTTACTGATTTGCTTTAAACAGATTAGAACAGAATAAATCTATAGACATGGTCTAAGGATTAGTGAATGGCAGGTACTGGTGCTTGAAGCATTATATTATATTGAGGAAATATACACACCTCTAACTGGGAAACTTAACTGCTGTAAAGTTGATGCACTTATACAGTAACCAATTTGAGGCTCATAGGCGATGGTATCTAAACATTCATTCCAATCTTGCACATTAGTAACAGGACAATCCTGTAGATGGGTGACAAGGTCTCCCACAAAAAGGCCTCTGGGTCCAATGGCAGGAGAGTCCTTGGGAAGGGGGTAAAACCAAATCAGATAATGCATGAAGACAAACTATAATTAATCTGAGCAAATAATAAAGACACTGAGTTAATTAAGTAGAATATTTTGAATGCAGAAAATAATCCAGCTTTGAATTCAAGACATAGTCCTAGAAATTAAAATAAAACCCAACAATTAGGGTTGCTTTTCCCAAATTCTCCAAGATTTTGAATTTTTCACAATTGAAAAAAAGCCGACTTGCTGACTGTTAAGACTAAAATGATAAAATTTTTTCCCAAACTGCCAATTAAAATTTTTTGGTGAAAGTATCATCAGACTGTCTTGCCTTTCCTATATCCTTAACACATAAAACAGTAAGGCACGTCCTTACATATCCCAAATATGCAGGCAATACCATCAGTACAATGTACATGTAAGCCAATTGCTCACAAAGGTAATTCTCCTCTTTCTAATGTCTGAATACAAGATTTGATGCCATCATAGCAGTTATTGTCTAAGGGAGTGAAATACAGAGTTGAAGACATTAACTTAAACTCCTATGAAATGTTACAGCTGGACAGCCTAGGTTTCATCTTTCTTACTACTTAGGAGGCATAAAGACATTTGACTCAAAAGCAGAGATATAAAAATAAACAGAAAAGGTAAATGATGCATTTTACCAATAAACTACAGGTAGAAAATCTTGATACTATCTTCCTAAGTACAGCATCAGGACAAAAATAATTTTCATGAAACTTTAAAAAAACCAATGTGTTTCCCAACATTATTTGTTAGATTTGAAAGGATTACAGTAATTTCTTCAGAAGAAACTAAGCATTTTGTATATGAGGAGATCTTGAATAAAAGTTTCTGAATAGATGCTAGGTATTACATCACAACATCTGATGAAAGAATGCCCTGAGTAATCCATTATTTACCTCAGCAACTTCAGTGATGAGCACCCCGACTCCAGTGTAGTAAAATGGCAAGAGAATTACTGGGAGGAGAACAAGAGCTAAAATACCCAAGAGTGCAAGGACAAAATTATGCCAGATACCTGGAAAGAGAGGAAAAAAAGCAATAAACTCAACCAGGGGCAGGAATGATATAAGTAGCTGGACCTCACAACACTTGGGCATTCTGATAAATTAATAAAGTGATCAGAAGAAGCAATGAGGCAAAAATATCTACTTATTAGTAGAGCAGACAGATGTTCAATTATTACTTTCATTTTAGATATTGAAATCTAAAATGGGCATGTTAATACCACACTAGGAAGACCACATGCTAACATGATTTGATACTGATAGAACTAGTATCTTCCACTAACTATACCCTCTTTTCAGAAAATGTATATATCACTAATTTAAACATATTTGTGATCTTAGAAACCTCAAATACATTCAAATAAAAAAAATTCTTGCTAAACAGGGGTACAGAAACTCAAACGGTACTTGGAAAAAGGAGGTTGTTTTAAGAATTAAACTATTATGCAGAACAGTATTGGTGGAACAAACCAAGCATGTATTTTACATCACGTCACAGACTATAAAGCAACAAACCATAAGAAAACTGTCCGCCAGGCACGGTGGCTCACGCCTGTAATCCCAGCACTTTGGGAGGCCGAGGCGGGCGGATCATGAGGTCAGGAGATCAACGCCAGCTTGGCCAACATGGTGAAACCTCGTCTCTACTAAAAGTACACAAAAATTAGCCAGGCATGGTGGCGCGCGTCTGTAGTCCCAGTTACTTGTGAGGCTGAGGCCGGAGAATTGATTGAACCCGGGAAGCGGAGGCTACAGTGAGCTGAGATTGTGCCACTGCGCTCCACCCTGGGTGACATAGCACAGAGCAGGACGCCGTCTCAAAAAAAAAAAAAAAAAAAAAAGAGAAAACCGTCTTTATTTTTTTTTAAACCCTAAAATTTAGGTACTCAAATTCATGAATCTTTTCCATTATATATTCAACCTTTGCAGCTGTGCAAAGGAAGACTTTCTCTCCCCTAACATTATGTAAGTAATCACTCTTTTTGTGGGGAAGGATGGTTTAAATAGTTTTATTTTTACATTTAAATCTCTTACCATTTGGAATTTATTTTTGTGTATGTGTGTGATTTTTACATTTAAATCTTTTACCATTTGTAATTTATTTTTGTGTCTGGTATGACTGATACATATAACTAATTTTATTCAAATGTTTAGCTAATAATTACTGAGCAGTGCATTCTTTCCCTACTAAATTAAATGCAACTTTTAATTTACACTACATTTTCATCTATTCTTTGGCTTGCTTCTGGATTTTCCATTCTTTTCCACTATTCCAGTGACAATAAAGCTGTTGCTGGTAGTAATATTTCAGTATTTAGTAAATAAATACTTTCAATTTGTTTATTTTGGTTATTCTCCCCTTATCCTTTCTGACAAATTTGAGAATCATTTTGACAACCACCAAATATTATTCAAATTAGGATTTTTTTTCTTTTTTTTTTTTGAGACAGAGTCTCGCTCTGTTGCCCAGTGGCAAGATCTCAGCTCACTGCAACCTCTGCCTCCTGGGTTCAAGTGATTCACCTGCCTCAGCCTCCTGAGTAGCTGGGATTACAGGCTCCCACCACCACACCTGGCTAATTTTTTTGTAGTTTTAGTAGAGACAGGGTTTCACCATGTTGGCCAGGCTGGTTTTGAACTCCTGATCTCAAGTGATCCGTCCACCTCGGCCTCCCAAAGCGCTAGGATTACAGGTGTGAGCCACAACGCCTGGCCCACATTAGGATTTCTAATGTCACTACAATGACTGCAATAACTAGGGGTAAATCCATAATTTTATATTTCTGACATAGGAACACGACATCTGTTTACTGAAATCTTCTACATCTCTCAGTACAGATTTGTAGTTTCTCTATATAGGCCCTGTATACTTCTTTTAAAATGTTAGTTTTTTATTTTTTATATGTCATATTACTTTCTGAATGAGATCTTTTCTTCCTATTACATGATCTGTTTCTTTCAGATACACAGGAACACTACGTTTATTTTTTTATATTTACTTTGTAATTAACCACCAAACTGAACTTTCCATTTAGGATGTCTTAGTCTTTATTCTCTTGGATTTTCCATTATTTGCTAATAATAATCATTTATCTCCTCCAACATTCATACCTCATCTTTTCCCTCCTGTTTGGTCTTATAGCAATGACTATAACTTCTAGAACACTTTTAAATAGTTGTGATGGCATGCCTTCTTTTGCTTTCTTCATGATTTTAATAAAACAATAGCCAAGAAACAGTAGGACTTAGATGGAATTGAGGATCAATTTTATTCTGGTTTATATACTAAGCAATGAGACTGGGGCAACAGTAGAAAAATCAGAATATGGGTGACTCAGGGTTTAAAAATATCATGGGGCCGGGCACGGTGGCTCATGCCTGTAATCCCAGCATTTTGGGAGGCTGAGGTGGGCAGATCACTTGAGACCAGGAGTTTGAGACCAGCCTGGGTAACAGAGAGATTACTCTGTCTCAAAAAACAAAAAAACAAAAAAAAAAACAAAAAAAAACAAAACAAACAAACAAAAATCATGGGTCAAGGGAGAAGAAAATCTATAGTTGTCATCAAGGCAGCAAGGTACCCATAGACTTGAAGCTGGTGATTATTATTAAGTGGGGGCTAAGGGCTACCCCAATCAAGCCCTACTTAGGGTGGTTTGCAAATAATAATAAAAAAAAACCACAACTACCTTAATTCTCTAAGCACACAGAAATGATTTACAGGTCACCAGATGACTGAATAGGTAAAATAACAACTCATTATTCCTTGAATAACCCACAGTAGTTATAGCTGAAAGAATGTAAACTATCAATTTGGCAAGGCTTACACTGTGTTCTAAGTTTAAATTCCAGCTTACTATAATCACAACATCACTTTTATCACCAATGTTTTTTACTTTGCCCTCAAATAAACTTACAACTGGCTTATACAAATAAGAACAGGGTTTTCAATATTTAAGAAGGATTTAAAAACATGTAAGTATAGAAACAGAATGGTCAAATTTTACTTCCACTATTTATAAAGGAATTTTTAGCAACAAAGCATAGAGAATTTTTTTAAAGCAATCTACTCTTCACTTGGAACCAGATAGCAGGAATTGTTTAATTCCTCTTCTAAAAATTCTTTATACCATAATTCAAAATTTAAACACCTTCATTTACAGTGTGCTCAGGAAGTATCTCATCTCATCTCTCTTTTTTCCCCACCAAATTTCAGACAGATGTTTAGTGGCTTTGTCTTTTCAAAATCAGTATGTATTTCATTTTTTTTTTTAAAGAAATAGCCCCATGTGGTAGCTCTAGCTCATGCCTGTAATCCCAGCACTTTGGGAGGCCGAGGTGGGTGGAACTCTTGAACCTAGGAGTTTGAGACCAGCCTGGGCAACATGGCAAGACCTGCCTCTCTACAAAAAATACAAAAATTAGCTGGGTGTGGTGGTGCACACCTGTGGTGCCAGCGACTTGGGAGACTGAGAAGTGGGATGATCACTTGAATCCAGGAGGTCGAGGCTGCAGTGAGCACTGATTGTACCACTGCCCTCCAGCCTGGGTGACAGGGTGATATCCTGTCTCAGAAAAAAAAAAAAAGAAAGAAAGAAAAAAAGAAAAAAACCTATTACATATGCAACTTACTTTACTTTTGAGACAGAGTTCTCACTCTGTCATCCAGCTGGAGTGCAGTGGTGCAATCTCGGCTCACTGCAACCTCTGCCCCCCAGGCTCAAGCCGTCCTCCCACCTCGGCCTCCTGAGTAGCTGGGACCACAGGCGTGCACCACCATGCTAGGCTATTTTTTGTATTTTTAGTAGAGACAGAATCTTGCCATGTTGCCCAGGCTGGTCTCAAACTTCTGAGCTCAAGTAACCTGCCCACCTCGGCCTCCCAAAGTGTTGGGTTAAAGGCGTGAGTCACCACACCTGGCCTACATATGCAACTCTTTAAAAGTAGCATTATAAAACTAGATTTATTGGGAGGCTGAGGTGGGTGGATCACGTGAGGTCAGGAGTTCGAGACCAGCCTGGCCAACATGGTGAAACCCCGTCTCTAAAAAAACATAAAAAATTAGCTGGGCGTGGTGGCAGGCGCCTGTAATCCCAGCTACTTCGGAGGCTGAGGCAAGAGAACCGCTTGAACCCGGGAGGCGGAGGTTGCAGTGAGCCAAGATCGTGCCATTGCACTCCAGCCTGGGCAATGAGAGCAAAACTCCGTCTCAAACAAACAAACAAAAAAAACAAAACAAAAAACTAGATTTAAATGACACCCTGGACTTTTTACATGGAAGTGGGAAGACATTTTAGAAGCAATGAAATTATATTCCTAAGTTTAAAACCAATAAAGTAGGCATTGGGTACATATGTATTTCTCTCTCCCTCTAAATACATAATTTATGTACATCCCTAAACTTTGAGGAACACACAGGTTTCCCACGTTGTCTTCCACTTTGATGGCTGCACCACAGTGAGCTCACAGCTCAGCAAACATTTAGCAGGGATACTAAACTCTTCTTCTTAGAGACAATTCCAGATCTTTGAATTTGTCCTGTCTTGAATTCAGGGCAAGATAAGCATCTCCTCCCCACCCCTAACCTTGCCCCCTTGCCTGGGAAAGGCGGCAGGGCAAAGCTGTTCAGCTGTCTACTAGGCTGACAACTCACAACTGGGAATGAGAAGTTAATGGGCTAGGTGATGTTTGGGATAGTGGGACTAGTTAGTTCTATACCATTTAATAAGCTCTGAAAGAGGTGCGTGGACCCAATTATTGGTGGGGATATATAACCTTCTTTAGTCTTAGTTTTGGACATTAGGTGTCAATTTTAAGGAAAAAGAAGTCTCAGTACATTTTAACCCTAATATGAAATTAATTTAAAAATGTTCAATTGGCTTTTAAAAAATTACTAAAAAATACACGCTGACTATAAAAATTCCAAACAATATAGAAGTAATAAAAAGTCATCTTTCCCAAATACCATTTCTCAACCACCAGCCCCATGACTCACAGTAAACATACTGTTATCATTTTCCATTACTCCAGATTTTCCCTGCCCACATCAGCATGTATATGAGTATACATGTGTAATAATTTTAATAATTTATTCAAGAGTACAAAGCAGCAAATTTTCTAATAACTTTTTCAAGACAGTTTTATAGTTTTTTTTTAGGTTTTTTTTTTGTTTTTTTTTTTTTTGAGACAGTCTCACTGTGGCCCAGGCTGGAGTGCAACGGCGTGATCTTGGCTCACTGAAACCTCTGCCTCCTGGGCTCAAGCAACACTCCTGCCTCAGTGTCCTAAGCAGCTGGGACTACAGGCGCGTGCCACCATGCTCCGCTAGTTTTTTAGTGTGTGTGTTTTTTTTTCTAGAGACAGAGTTTCACCATTTTGCTCAGGCTGGTCTTGAACTCCTGAGCTCAAGCCATCCTCCCACCTCCACCTCCCAAAGTGCTGAGATTACAGGCGTGAGCCACCGCACCCAGCCGGTTTTATATATATATATGTTTTTTGTTTTTTGAGACGGAGTCTCGCTCTGTCGCCCAGGCCGGAGTGCAGTGGCGCAATCTCGGCTCACTGCAAGCTCCACCTCCCGGGTTCACGCCATTCTCCCGCCTCAGCCTCCAGAGTAGCTGGGACTACAGGCGCCCGCCACCACGCCCGGCTAATTTTTTTGTATTTTTAGTAGAGACGGGGGGTTTCACCGTGTTAGCCAGGATGGTCTCCATCTCCTGACCTCGTGATCCGCCCGCCTCGGCCTCCCAAAGTGCTGGGATTACAGGCTCACGTGAGCCACCGCACCAGGCCTATATTTTTTAAACTCTTTTTTTCCCCCTTAGCATCTTATATCCTATCGCATGGCAGATATGGTTATATGAACCCAGTGGTTCTCTGAAGCCTGCTCCTACCAGCTTGCCAGAGCTAATTGTGTGCATTTCTTCCTAATTCCTCCTTCAGGAAGTGTAGGTTTGCAGCTTGAAACTGACCACGGTGCGAGTATTTACACCACAGAAACCAGCAAATGCTACCATCAGAGCTCCCTACCTTAGCCCTGCAGAGCCAGATGTTAAACATTCACTTAACACGCCACTAGATAACCCCTTCCCCCTTACCTAGTCTTCCCTTTTCCTATTGCAGTTTTTCTTATGGGGCGGGGTATGGGCATTACTAGCACCAGGATGTGATGGAGACAACCCTGTCCTGTGGGCTGTAATGTAGCTATGATGGAGCTGGATTTAGGTCCACGACACAGAAGCTGCACCTTGGGAATAGCAGAGCTAACAAGACAGAACCTGTGTACCCAAATTACAGAGTTATCCCACCAACACTGAACTACTTATATTTGGAATGTTTTGAAAGTTTATGCCACTTATTCTTAGTTATTAGAGCAGCCAAATACCTAGCTAACACATGTTCCAAGTAATGAATTCACATTGTAAAATGTTCCTTTTTAAATTTTTAAAGTGTTATAAATTATTAAATTCCAGAAATAGCCAGACAAAGTATGGTCTAGGACTTATCAGGTAAATTATCTTTTCTATTATATACAGATACATCATTTAAAAATAACAATGGCATCAAATTATTATACTATATTTTGCTTTTTCGTGTTTTGTTTTGTTTTGTTTTTTTTTAAAGAGACAGTCTCGCTCTATTGCCCAGGTTGGAGTGCAGTGCTGTGATCACAGCTCATGGCAGCCTTGAACTCCTGAAGTGATCCTCCCACCTCAGCCTCCTAAAATTTGGGATTACAGGTGTGAGCCATCACACCCTATTTGCTTTTAAATTTATGTATTTTTGACATTTTTCCATATCTGTTCATACATATCAATCTCATTATATCTGCTACAGAGTAATCCATTTTTATTAACATATCAACTTATTTATAAGGTATCCTACTATTAATCACTTAGGGTGTTTTAACCTTTTCATATAATACTGCAATACACAGCTTTGCTTATAATGTTAGGCGTCCAGTTAAGTATGCATCTGCAAGGGTAGGAAAAATTACCTAGAAATGGAAATGTTGGGTCAAAAAATATGAACATTAAAGCTGACCTCCAATGAGTTTGAATTAATTTATACTCTCATAATTGACATTTTTCCACTCTCTGAATGACACTGGATGCTACCATAATTTTACTCTTTGCCAGTCTTCTGGGTGAAAAATTAAAGCCCATTTTCTTAAAAGCTACTTATTTCTATCCATTGCCATTTTTTGATTATCTTATTAATTTACTAATTTGTATATGCTATTATTTATAATCTATACAGGGAGGAATTTAGTCCTTTGTAACAGGTATTATAATTTTATCTTTCCAGTTTGTCATTTGATGTGGTTTGTCGTTTTGCCTGTATAGATACTTTAAATTTTTGTGTGATCAAATAGTTCCTTGTACTAAGCCTTTTCCACTTCAAGATTATAAAAGATATTCACCAGTGTTTTCTTGTACCGCTTTCATAGCTTCCTTAACAAAATTAAAACAAAATAAAAAAAAATCTAATCCTTTGATGCACAAGAATTTACTCTGGGGAAACTAATTTAGGATACCACTATGAATTCCCCCCATCCCCAGCCCACTTGCTAGTCACAGAAACAAGACATGAACAAATGAATAAAAGCCGGCACACTCAGCAGCACTGATTCCTTGACTATTTGCATAGTCTCTTAACTCGTCAGGCATGTAGCTAGTACCAGATCACCCCTCTGATTCTGGATTTACCCATGCTGGTTAAGTGGCAATGAGGGTGGTGGAGCACACACATTTCTTTCATCTAAACAACCTCTTGCCCAATAATGATTTGTTTATAAGTACTGCAAACCTCTGGAATCTTTGTTATAAACTTTTACTTTTTCTACAGCAGGGTTTCTTAACAGGGACACTACTGGCATTTTTTTTTTTTTTTTTGAGACGGAGTCTCACTCTGTCACCCAGGCTGGAGTGCAGTGGCATTCTCTTAGCTCACTGCAACCTCCACCTCCTGGGTTCAAGCGATTCTCCTGCCTCAGCCTCCCAAGTAGCTGGAATTACAGGTGCTGTGCAGGCACCCCCAGCTAATTTTTGTATTTTTAACCTCCAGAAAAACCATACACTTATTAAGCATATTCCAGAAGTATAAACATGAACATTTTGAATTTTTTTACAATTTTTAAAAAAATTGTAAACAATAAATGAACTTCCTATTTCTAAGAATGTGAAAAGTCCCATTTTAAACACAGTTTGTAAGAACCGTCTCTTGATGTGAAGTCTACGAAGTCTATGGCTAATTTTTGTATTTTTAAGTAGCCGGGGGGTGGTTTCACCATGTTGGACAGGCTAGTCTTGGAACTCCTGACCGTAAGTGATCCACCCGCCTCAGCCTCTCACAGTGCTGGGATTACAGGCAGGAGCCCCACACCCAGCCCCCCTGCCCCTTTTTCTTTTCTTTTTTTTTTTTTTTGACACAAGGTCTTACTCTGTCACCCAGGCTGGAGTGCAGTGGCTCGATCGCGGCTCACCGCAGCCTCGACTTCCCCAGCTCCAGTGATCCTCCCATCTCAGCCTCCTCAGTAGCTAGGACCACAGGTGTGCACCCCACACTCAGCTAATTTTTGTATTTTTGGTAGAGACCGGGTTTTGCCATGTTGCCCAGGCTGATGTCCAACTCCTGAGCTCAAACGATCCACCCACCTTGGCCTCCCAAAGTGTTGAGATTACAGGCGTGAGCCCCTGCACCTGGCACTATTGGCATTTTAGCCAAATAATTATGTGTTTCGTGGGGCTGTCTGTGCATTGTAGGATGTTTAGTGGCATTTCTGATCTCCCTCCACCCACTAGATGCCAGTAGCACCCTCCCCTTTTTCTTTAGTTCTAGCTTCTGTATTGATATAGACAAACTACTTTTTTCCTTCTTTAGAAGAGATATTTTATTTTGCTTTTTCTATTACACAGGATGTACTTAAGTGTTAAAGTCAACATATACACAATATATTCTACAAGCAAGCACTACTTTAACTGAACAGGCAAAGAAATTACACTAAACAACAGCATCTGGTAGTATTTTGGGGAAAATAAAATGACTAAAATAGGTTTAAACTAGTACTATTAAATCACCTAATATCAATACTGCATGACCTAATACAGCTAAAATGCAAGATGTGTTAACATCCAAGAATACAACCAAGATTAAAACAAATAACACCTATATAACTTTTTTAAGCAGGAAAATACTTCACGTATGCATATAATTGTTCACTCTTTTAAAGTAAATCTTTCCCAAAGTTATCAACCTCCAGAAAAACCATACATAGACTTATTAAGCATATTCCTAAAAGTATAAACACGAACATTTTGAATTTTTTTACAATTTTTAAAAAAATTGTAAACAATAAATGAACTTCCTATTTCTAAGAATGTGAAAAGTCCCATTTTAAACACAGTTTGTAAGAACCGTCTCTTGATGTGAAGTCTACGAAGTCTATGGCTAATTTTTGTATTTTTAAGTAGCCGGGGGGTGGTTTCACCATGTTGGACAGGCTAGTCTTGGAACTCCTGACCGTAAGTGATCCACCTGCCTCAGCCTCTCACAGTGCTGGGATTACAGGCAGGAGCCCCGCGCCCAGCCCCCCTGCCCCTTTTTCTTTTTCTTCTTTTTTTTTGAGACAAGGTCTTACTCTGTCACCTAGGCTGGAGTGCAGTGGCTCAATCACGGCTCACCGCAGCCTCGACTTCCCCAGCTCCAGTGATCCTCCCATCTCAGCCTCCTCAGTAGCTAGGACCACAGGTGTGCGCCCCACACTCAGCTAATTTTTGTATTTTTGGTAGAGACCGGGTTTTGCCATGTTGCCCAGGCTGATGTTCAACTCCTGAGCTCAAGCGATCCACTCACCTCGGCC